>NW_027555958.1:329869572-330469572 GCF_003287225.1 Phascolarctos cinereus | reverse complement strand
ACTTTCCTTGTGTGGCACAATGGCAATAGTGCTAGCTCTGGAGTCAAACGACCTGGGTTTAAACCCTATAGCTGATACCATATGACCTTGGGTTAGTCACTTACATTCTATGGGTCTCAGTTTCCTTATCTGTAAAATGAAGGGATTGGACTAGATAGTTTCTGGGGTCCCTTCCAGCTCTAATTCTATGCTCTTATGTTACTGGTCAAATAATATTTGTAAAGCTCTTAGCACAGTGGTATATGGTAGGAACTATGTCTATATAGTAGGAACTATATTATATTATGGACAGCTAGGTGGTGCAGTGGATAGAGTACCTGGTCTGGAATCAAGAAGCCTTGAGTTCAAATCTGCCTTTAGATACTTACTAGCTATGTGACCCTGGGCAAATCTCTTAACTGTGTTTGCCTCAGTTTCCTCATCTGTTAAATGGGAGAAGGAAATGGCAAACCACTCCAGTATCTTTGCCAAGAAAACCCTAAATGTGGTCACAGAGTCAAACAATACCATATATTATATTATTAGTGGAATTTCAAATACCATGGCAGGCATGTGAAAATGTTTTGGGTTTGGAGGTGGTGGTGTGGAAATAGGCCTTAACTTTCTTTAAATCAATTTCCATTAAATTAGGAGTTCTTAACCTTTTCTGTGCCTTTGACCCCCTTGGTAGTCTAGAGAAGCTTTCTCAGAATAATGGTTTAAAATGCATAAAACTCTGTTTTATGTATGTTATTATTATATAAGCATAACAATATTATAATATAAGTTATTATTATTATCATTATTATTAATAAAGGTAGTCATTGAGCATCCTCTCTTCTAAGGTATTTCATAAGCATCATCTAGGTAGAGTGCTAAGCTGGATACTGCACAAAGCAAGTTTGACAGACATGACCCCTGAGCTCTTTAAGAGTTTAGAAGCTGTCTTTCTTCTAATATTCTTAAAAGGTGAAAATAAAGGAAGGTAGAAACTCTCAGCAACTTGCTCAGCAGTTTTGGCCTATAGGTAGAGGAGATGTTTACGTATTCCAAGATCCCATTACCCTTTTCATCCCTGAGGATTCTCTTCCAGGGGCAGCAGGCTATAGGTGGAAGGTCTTTGCAGAGGATAAAGTTAAAGAAACTTGGGTATTGAATCTGGCAGAGAATAAGGTGTAAAACTATGTTGCTTATGGCCAGGCCTCTCAGACATGAACTTTATAAAAATGGATACATCAAAGTCTTTCTCCCTCCCTCCTTAACAGTAACTGAGGAGGCAACAATCCTAGTGATCAGTTGTATACAATATTATTGTTTACCCATTTGTGACCTTTCCAGCAATTTGCTGAAAGCTGAGAAAGCAGGCAGAAATGAAAGGAAACAAACAACCCACTTTAGCATACATGTCTTGCAGGGCATGTTTAATGTGCATTACTCATTTCTGAAAGTTTGTAAAATGTGCACCAGCAGAGATTCTCCCTAGGAAATGTGTAGCTTTCAGGAGCCTCTGACAGCATCTGACTCCAATGTCCATGGGAAACATCTGCTTACTCTGCAGGTGTCCACACCTGGAGTACCAGGGATGTTGGTGAATTCTGTATGTTGCCTAGCAACACTTAAATAGGAGCTGGGACATAACTTGAGAGAGTTAACCTGGAACACAGCCCTGGATGTCAGGAGTCAGGACCTTTGTTAAGAGCAGAGTTGCGTCAGATATGGCCACCCACTTGGATGATACTTCCTGGAAAGTCAAGAGGTCTTAAGGGTGAATGCTGGTGTCATAATCTCAATATGACAATACCAAATTCATTAGAGTAGTGGAAAAAGGACTGAACCTGAAGTCAGAAGAGGCCTGAGTTTGAATTACACCTCTGGCACCTAACTAGCAGTGCAACCGTGGGCTCTCTCTGAGCCTCAGTTTCCTTTCTGAGAAATGGAGATAATAATTGTACAAACTCTGCAGGGTTGTTATGAGGATCAAAGGAGAAAATGTGTGTAAAATGCTTTGCAAACTTTAAATAACAAATGCCAATAATATTATGGTGAGAGGCAGAGAGCTGGCCTTGAAACCAGGAGAGCCTGGATTTAAATCTTGCCTCTGACAAATACTGGCTATGTCACCCTGGACAAGTCAAAGAACCTCTCAGTGGCCTAGGTAACTCTCTTCACAAAAGGTGTCCCAACTGCTGCTGAACCAGATTAAAATGAAATTAGGAAATAATTAGCAAAACAAATAAAAATACAATAGAACATAGATAATGTTAATATATGGTTTTCTAAGCCAATATGAGGCAGCTGGGATCCTTATGTAGGGTTTGGGGCCCCTAATTTTATATGAATTTGACATCTACATTGTAGAGGAGGTGTTGACCTTTATTGTTAGAGGGAATTCCCTATCTCAATGAAATCAGAGAACTAGCCCTTCCCCTATAATTATCTATCCTTGGAAGTCTTGTGTGGAAGGCTAGGCTGTGAGCTGCCTAAAGGCTGAAACCTAGAGGAAGCTAAAGGAGGATCATGGGGCCCTCTGTCACAAGGTCAGTTAATAAATAGCACCATCCTTGACAGCACCTTCTGAGTCACCCCCTATTTTCTCCTGTATTCCTGTGTCAGAGGTCACAGGACCTTCGACCTTAATCCCCTTTGTGACTTACAAGTTCTCCTGCTTTTTTTCCAGGCTTCCAGCTGAATAATTATGTCTTACAGCTAGTTGTCCTAAGGTATGCTGATGAGCAGTACCAACTTGACTTTGATGATTTCCTCAACTGTATGATCCGATTAGAGAACGCAAGCCGTGAGTATCTTCCTGGCCAATGTCCTTAGCATCACATAGGGCATGCTCCAATCTAGGCTGTATCCAGCCCCAGTCTCCCTGCTGAGACATACTGTAGTCACAAATAAGAGACAGAAACTGTTAAAATACGTGGTGACAATTGCACCACCGCAACAGCTGGCAGTCCGTATCTTTTAATAGATGTTGTTTAGTGATTATGTGTTATAGCGGAAAGCAGAGCTGGATTTGGAATTAGAGGATCTGGATTCAAATTTCACCTCTGTCTCTTTTATCTCATATGACCTTGGGGATGTCAACCTTTGGGGGCCTCTGGTTCCTCATTTATAAAAATAAAGGAATTTAGCTAGATAACCTTTGATGTTCCTTCTAGCCCTAAATCTATAACCCCAATTACTGACTCAATGCAATGGATGAAAATGCTTCTTTGTAATGATGCTACTGGATTTGAAAGATGTTACATTTAGGGGCAGCTAGGTGGCATAGTAGAGCACTGGCCCTGGAGTCAGGAGATCCTGAGTTCAAATGTGACTTCAGACACTTACTAGCTATGTGACCCTGGGCAAGTCGGTTAACCCTAACTGACAAGGAAGGAAGGAAGGAAGGAAGGAAGGAAGGAAGGAAGGAAGGAAGGAAGGAAGGAAGAAAGGAAGGAAGGAAGGAAGGAAGGAAGGAAGGAAGGAAGGAAGGAAGGAAGATGTTAAATTTGTATAAACTGTACAAATCTTAGGAGAGTGTCATGTTTTAGGTCAAAGTCCATTACAACTAATCCCGCTATAACAAAAATTTATTTTAATAAAATGATTTCTAAACTCCATTGATGAACTGCTTGTCTTGCGATGCTACATATATACTATGTTCCTGACAAATATTCATTGCTCATAATTAAATATTTCCTTATGGAACAGGCTAGCATGTTATCTCTCACGATGACTCTCATGACCATGACTTAAAGTCATAAGGTTGGAAAGAACCTTATAAGTAATCTAGTCCAACCTCCTTATTTTGCAGAAAAGGAAACCCAGAGTACTGAAGTCACTTGGCCAAGTTCTCATGGCTAGTTAGTGGCAGGGCCGGAACCTGAACCAATATCTTCTAACTAAAAAGCCACTTCCCTTTCCACCCCACCACATGTTCTGTATTTCACTTTCTCTACCATTTTAATAAAAAGCACTAGCTGTATTTGGAGACTAATGCTACATATTTGGTCATGATCTAGGAAAAGGCTCTAGGAGTCATAAATGGGCACCCTAGAGATCTTGACCCAATGACCTGCTATAGCCAAAAAGGGCCAACAAAATGCTGGATGTAATTAGGAAGGGTGTTGGAAACAAAGCAGAAGAGGTCTTCCTGCCTTTGGAAAAACCTATTAACATCTGCATATAGAATATTGCAAAAAGTTCTGATTATCATACACCAAGAAAGACACAGTGGAGCATGAGATGATCCAGAGAAAGACAACTAAAATGATTAAAGTAATGGAGTGTCTTTTCTGTTAGAAAAGGACTCTCTATTCTGGTATAATAAAAGCTGAAGTCATAAAATAATGAAGTATGTGGTTAAAGGGAACACAACCTAATTTCTACCAAGTCTTCAAATAAGATAATAGGGGAGTATTGCTTACAGTTTCAGGGTTTTAAGATAAATAGGAAGAAGTACAACTTTCCCTAACAGATGTCAAACTTAAAGAACTCCTTTTTGAAACCTATTCAAGAAAGTAAATTATTGAGAAGCATGCTGGTGAGCATAGAAATTGTTCTTCAAGTATATTTCTGTCTACCTGCAGTATTACCCTTTTCCACTCTAGGTTTATTTCAGCTTAAAGAACCAAGGCAAAATGTAAAAAGAAATAGATTCAAAAAATTTTTGAGTATATAAAAAGGGTTTTTTGAGGTTTTGATAAATACATAGTGACAGATCCATAAAGGCTTATTAAGGGAAACAAGGATGTTTGGAGATATATCTTCTAACCTCTAAGATTGACATGAAGAAGGATAACCCTGCCCTCCAACAAAATGTTCCTTTGGGATCATATAGATTTCTGGATTTAAAAGAATATGACTCTGACTTAGAGATATGATGACCTGGGGAAGGGAGTGAAACCTAAAATTTCAAGAAAAAAACAAAACTAAAAATTACCCCCAGTGACTTTCTGGAGTACTTTCCCAGCTCAGAAAAAAAATTTTTTTTAAATTATTTTCTAAAGTTTACAAAATATGTATTTCTCTGAACAAACCAAGTTTAATGTATTTTCACATTCCTAACTAAGATGACTTTAGATTTGTAAATGATACTAAATCAATCCAATAAGCAATATCACATATTTTAACTTTACCCAAATTTTACATTAAATATTTTCTTTCATGGCCTTTAAAATTTCTGCCTATTTTATATCTGTACTTAGTGGTTTCACAGGATCATAGATTTAAAGTTGGAAGGAGACACAGAGGCCATTTGGTTCAAATATCTGTTTATACATGAGAAAATGAGACCAAAATAGGTTTAATGACATGTAAGCAATACGTAATAAATATGTAAGCAATGGAGTCAGGATTTAAACCTAGGTGGGTCCTCTGACTCCAAATCCAGCAGACACTTTCCACTATACCATATTCTTCCATTCTTATTCTATTTCTATGGGGAAAGTAGCTTCATTTTTTAGTAATCTGGTGAACTCTGATGTGGACTAATAAAAATACCTTTTAGCAGCCTTGTGAGGGCTATTTGGGGCTCCAAGGACATATCTGTTATTTTCTTCATGATTCTTCAAGGGAACATCATATCACAGTAACATTTCCTATCAATGAAGTTTTCTTGATCTTCATGTTCTCTTGCTCCGAATTGTTAGCTTCTATCTGGGTGACTGCCAAAACCAAAATTAATTTATCTCCAATTTACAATATGAACATTGTTGCTGATAGAAAGTGGGAAGAAACTGGGTCATTGTTTTTCATGTCCTCTCCTCGGTCACAGTTACTTCAAATGAAAAGTTTCTTTGAAAGCCAAGATCTGGAGTTCCACCACTTGGTCTAGTGCAATGGGACAAAAGAAGAATTGGACAAAGAATTGGACAAAAATATGGATCTTTATGAAATCTGAAAGCATTCATCAATCAGTTACTAAAGTAAATGGAATAAAATAACATTCCAAGTAAGGTGGTGTGTAGTAATGTTAGGAGGGCTATTTTAAAAGGGCCTCAAAGGTACTAAGGTGTGGTCATCTCTACTCTCAACTTTATCCATTAATCTTCAGTGATCAGATTCTGGTGAATGGATTCACGACCACCAGCCTTAATCACTGAATAGGCATGGCCTCAGTCATACTGAGACCTGTTAAAGACCTTAGCTTAAAAAGGCCAAGGTCTCCCACTGCATCCAAGACCATCTCCAGTAGTCCTGATCTATATCCCATTACTGGACCCAGAACTGGACCCAGATGGCTCCAGAGGAGAAAGTGAGGCTGGTGACTTTGCACAGCTCTCCCTCATTTAAATCTAATTCACTTGCATGTCATGACATCATCTCCTTAATGTCATAGTCCTCTTTGAAAACAAAGAACAAATAACAACATGACCCCCAACATCACAGGAGATGGATTGGATTTGTAAACCAAAATGCTAATATGGCCCAAATAAGTAAACCCATTCAAAAATCCAAATTATTGAATAAAAAAATCGTTTGGTGAGCATGAAATCAAAGAAAGAGAATTAGGTGTTCTTAAAGTATATTTCCATCTACCTGTAGTATTTCCCCTTCTCCACTCTAGACAGGTGTATTTCAGCCTAAATAACTGAAATTAGTCATCTAAATTCAGAGCACCATCATGATAGGTCTATCTTGGAAATACTGTGATAAATTCTGAACTGGACACACTCTCCTTTTGCTAGGTTTCACGTGGACCCAGATTTTGTGATTTCCACATTTCTATCTCATTGGAAGACCTTTACAATAACTCTCCATTTCAGAACAGTTTCCTTTATGTACCTTGCCAATGACCTGGCTCCTGTTTGCCTTAGGAGGCATTCCCAGCCGTCAGCTGATCCCTGCCTACAGTGTGTCCAAGTTTATCCACAGTATGCATGTTCTGATTAGCCACACAGATGGGGACCTCTTTCTGTCCTTTATGTGATTTACCTTTCACCTAATCCCTGATGTCCATGCTAAGGTTTGGGGTGACCTGAAGGTCACCTGTGACATGTGTACTAATGAATTAAATGATCCTACCTCCAGGGAATGGAAATAGTTGACTATAGATTCAGTTGTCTACCCAAGCAGCAAGTTTATCCTGAAAAGTTGCCAAATCCATGTTGGGTGTCAATGTCATTATGATAAACTGTTTCCTGCTCCGTGTTTTCCCATCCCTACTCTTTCAATCCCCTCATGTTCTCACAATTTCTTTCCAAAAGAAACAAACAAAAAGTTATACATTTACACAGTGCAAAGATAAATATGACCCATTGTGTTTATTATGTGACCAGATCTTGCCCACAGAAAAATTGAGAAACAGGCAAAGTTTGAGTTGGGCAGCCTGCCATCTACCCTTTCAGTATCCCTTTTCTTCTCCCTCTCCTTGAGTGCTTATCTTGTCTCCCATTTCAGTCAGTCAACAAGCATTTATTAAGCACTTGTTATATGCCTGGAACTGTGTTAAGCACTGGGGATACAAAGAAAGGGAGGGGGTGGGGGAGGAGGGAGAGAGAGAGAGAGAGAGAGAGAGAGAGAGAGAGAGAGAGAGAGAGAGAGAGAGAGAGAGAGAGAGAGAGAGAGAGAGAGAGCCTCTGCTCTCAAGGAGCTTACAGTCTAATGGGGGAGACAACATGCAAACAACTATGAACTAAACAAGATGTTGTTCGTTGTTCAGTCTTTTCAGATTCTTAAGTGACCCCATGTGGAGTTTTCTTGGCAAAGACACTGGAGTGGTTTGCCACTTCCTTCTCTAGCTCATTTTACAAATGGGGGAATTGAGGCAGAGTTAAGTGACTTACCCAGAGTCACACATCTATTTGAACTCAGAAGATAAGACTATTTGGCTTTCTGTACTCTATCCACTCTGCTACCTAGCTGGCCCAAACAAGATATATAGAGAATAAGCCAGAGATAGTCAACAGATTATTGTTATTGCTTTTACAACACTGGTAGAAGTGTCAGCTGATGATGTCTAAAGACCCTCCCTATGGTAATTTGTCTTTTCACTGGGACAACTGAAAGGCTGGAAACCTTCAAGAAATAAAGGAATAAATCTCAAGTGGTGGGATTTCAGGCCTGGCCCCAGGCAATGGAGGAAATATTTTGGAGTAGAACTAATCTGGCTGGCAGTCATATGACATAGGTGACTGCCTAGTTCATCTGCTTATAAGGCTGCCCCATATGGTTCCAGTTTTGAGATTCAGTGGGATTTCACTGGTTTAGAAGCATACCCCAGCACCATTCTAATTGTCCTATCCTGGAATTTGTCGGTCTGTTTGGAGCACTTGACAGTCTGTCACTAGATGGTGCAATTCCCACAGAGTCTACTTGGGACATATTATAGTTGATTTTTGCATTTGAAAATGATTAGGAACCTTGAAGAATTGCCAGTAATCAAGCTTTCCTAATGTCTCTCACTTTAGGGGTGTTCCAGGTTCTCAGTGCAAAGGACAAAGAGTGTATTCAGCTCAATATAAATGAGGTATGACTATAGCTAAAATGGCCATGCAGAAATCTGTTTTCTCATCCTTTTTCCATTACCTTTCATTGTTCTTTTTCCTGTCATTGTTGATCTTCCTGTCTATCCTCATTATAATTTCCCATTCTTTCACTTGCTTATTCTTTCACACCAGAAGCTTATAAAACAAACTGTTTACCCTGTGAAATTTAAAGTGAACCAAAGAAGTTCGGCTTCTTATCTCAGTGACCTAGTAATGTAGACAAATCAGAGACATTCCCATGACTGGCAAAAAAGTTGGAGAAAAACACAAGCCCTTCTAATTCTGTGTCTTTCCTTTTATTCTCAGTTCATCAGTTTGGCAATGAATATTTGAAGTGGTCCCTGGTCTGGATGTGAGCTCTCACCATGTCATGCCCTTTGGTCCATGAACCAAAGAACTTTTCCTAGGTGGTGCCCATGTGTCCAAGAATTGTGAATCAAGGTTCCCTCTTTAATAATCCTACTTTTCCACCTGATGATTCTTCTTAGCTTGATCAAAAATGAATGCCATAGGCTCAGATATGTTTCTTGTCTAGAAATGAAGGATTATCAAATGGGTATTTGTGGTGGTAGAAGGAGGTGGCTTGCCCACAGAATAAGTTGTCTATAGTAATCATATGCACTTTGTTAAGGATGACTCAGGGCCCTAACCCAAATAACTCTTGACTTCACCAAATCCTTAATTATTTCCCTCACCCCTACCAATCCTGCCACTTTGTCATTGCTCACAAGTGATTGAAAATCATCTGACAATGTTTCTAAAGATGTATGTGTGCTCGTAATTAGGTATGCCCTGTTTCATTCATGAGATAAAATATTAGGGCATTTATGACTGTCCATTTCTCACATCACAAAATCAAATGGTAATAGATGTGTACCAAATAGCTTAGAACCACAGCTCTGGGAACACAAAGATTGGGTTCAATCTTCAGAGTTTTTCAGTAATAACTCAGTGATTTCTGTGGCTCATTTTGTCTCTGTTCCTGGAAACATCTGCATTTGGCTTTCTACTAGGGAGCTTTAGTTACCTCATAAAGTGTCAGGCTAATAAGCCCTTAACCACAGAACAGGTTTACTCAAAGGTATACAAAACATACCCAGTTCATGCTTTTTCCTTTCTCCCCAGTCCCTACAAACTCACAGCACCAACTACTCAGGTCCCTGCCTCATGCATTGTTATTGAAGCCCCTTCTGCCAGCTGCCCTCCTCCAGTCAGCTTCCCTCCTTCTCCCTGGGGTATGTGCTTCCTTATTAAGGTTTCTATTAACTTTATCCTAATTCCAAATCGCTGACTCCATTTTCTGTTGTCCAGGCTGTCTCCTACACAGTCCCATAGTCATCATAAGTTTTACAGCTCCTAGTCTGTTCCAGGAACTCATTCAGCACTCATTAAGTAGCTGTTGCCTTTGCTAGTACCTTGATCCAGGGTATCTATGGGGTGTTCAGGGAGGAATAGCCGGGTGAGGGCTTGCTGAGCCCTTTTCAGGGCTGCTCATCTGCCTTTGGTATTCACCTTTCACTCAACTCTCATCTGTGGCTCCAAGAAGCTGTAGTATGTGTGGCGGCCATACTCCAGTAAAACCGTCTCTGCAGATGAGTTAAACTTCCCCCAGTGAAATGAATGGATAAGAACAGTTTGTTCCAATGGCCATGAAAGCAGCTGAAGCAGACACTGTGGAGGGCTTAGAGCTTGGTCAGACATCAAAGACACCAAGGTCATCCACTGGACACTGTGCCATCACTGTCACCTTGACTTTTGTCTTGCCATTCAACTTCAATGATTCTGAAAGAGTGAGGCTGATGACTTTGTGTGACTCTGCTTCACATAAACCATTTCACGTACAAGTCAAGACATCACCCGTCACTGATCCTCCTCTCAAATGAAGGACAAACAACAACACCTTGATCCAGACACCCTGTCTATCTCATGTATGACTTTTCCATCCAGAAACCCCTGTTCAGAGCTCTTCATGTACATGAGCCCTAGATCCCACAAAAGTATAGGTATCATTTTGGATGAAACCTCAAACCAAAGATTTGAGCTGCTAATTAAAGACACTGGAACACAGATGGTTTCTTAGTGATTTCTCTAACCCAGCTATCTTCTTCCCTAACCACTAAGCCATATATTATGTGACCCACTGAGGCTAGCAGCCTCAAACCACCATGGATGCAGGATGGGAGAAAATAGGTCTAGTGAGAACAGCTCAGGGCTGAGGCCCAGGCAGAACTGGAAACAGGGAGCCAGACTACTTAGTCACTCTCTCTTGAAGAAGCTTTTCCTGAGTGTTCTCAACCCTTCATCCTTCATCAACATGCAGCTCCAGAGCACTTGAGAGGAATAATGCTATGACTATGACCATATAATCTTTTTTCCTTCTTAGAAGAAAAGGGATTTCTGAAGTCCCTCTCAATGAATTGATAACAAGTGCTCTATATTAACTTCTTTATTCTTTAAGTGATAGAATGTAAATTTAAAAGACTATATTGTATCTCCAGAGGGGACATGTTATATAGCAGAAAAGGCACTAAGCTTGCATTCAAATCCTACCTTAAAGACATATTAGCAGTAAGACCATGGATGAGTCATTTGACCTCTCTGTGCCCCAATTTCCTCATCTGCAAAATGAGGGGGTGGGATTAGATGACCCACTAGGTCTTTTCCAGCTCTAAATCAATGACCTTTGGCAGAGCACTGGTTCCATTTAGGCTATGAAGCCAGAACCAAGCAATGTCCTGGGACTAAATTCCTTAGAGTTTGCCCTCAACCTGAATTTCTGTCCCAATGCTGACATCCAGAGGCCAAGGATGGTTTTTTATCTATGTCAATACAGTGGAATACATTTACCTGCCACGGTATAACATCTTATGTGTTAGTATGTGGAACATGAAGAAACACATGCTCTGCTACTCTTAAATAATAACTGAAATGTCATGTTACCCCAGTATTTTTCATGGCATCATGTGAACATAGGATATCACACCACACACACATATCTACACACATGTGTATATGCATATAGTGTATACATATATATATGTGTGTATTTTATATATATATATATATATATATATATATGTCTACAGCCTTAGATAATGCATATATCTTCCCCTATAGCATATAACACTGGAAAAGGAAATGGCAAACCACTCCAGTATCTTTGCCAAGAAAACCCCATGGACAGTTGGTGTGATATGTCCTTGGGGTCACAAAGAGTCAGACACAACTGAATGACTGAACAACAAGAAAAACAATAACATATGAGTTCCTTAAGTCAGGAACTATTCAATTTCTTAATCATTCCACTTATGTGTTCCATAACTATGTCTGAGCCTCTATCAATACAAAATTCCTACAGATGGTTTTGAACTAAGGGAGCTTTCCTACAAGGCTAGAATTCACCCCCTGGCATTGTTACTGTACAGTTAGTTACAGTGTAACTAAGCCCACTATTGTCCTCTTTGGGAGGGCAAAAGAACTATTCATTTATTCAATAAAAAATTATTATGCACCTGCTTTGTATAGAGCGCTACAGAATGTGGTATAAGAGGTCATACAGAAGAAGGGCATGCCAGTCTGGCAGAGGTGTGTGTGAGAAATACATATATGAAATCACTAAAGATTTATCACAAAATAATAGATGAGCTTCAGCATAATATAATTTAAACCACCCACCAAAGTGCGGAGGGATTGTGTAGCAAAGGAATATTCAGAGCAGAATGTGTTTTGCATGTGTCTTTTTCTCTTCCACCAATTCAACTGGGGAAGAAAGCTCTAGACAGCAGTAAAACCATGACCAGGACTCCAGAAATTGAAGCCATAACTGTAACATGAATGCTTATGTCGAGAAAGCACTTTAAGGCTGGCAAATTGTTTTACACCTGTTATCTGATGTGATCCTCTCAACCCTGTAGGGTAAGTGCTCTTATCACCGACCCCTGTTTGATAGAGAAGGAAATGGAGGTTCCAAGAAGTGGTGACTTGCCCAGACCAAGTGGCCAGAAAGTATCTGAAGCAGAATTTCAAACCAGATTTCCTAAATCCAAGTCCGATACTATTCAAATGCCTCTCAATGAGATGAGTTTAGGACCAGACCTTGTCTTAATGGAGGTGATAAAGACGGGTTGATGAGGAGGTGAGGGGAGATCATTTGAGGTAGAAAGAATGGTGTGCTTAAAAGCACAAAGATGGGAGTAAGCAAATTGTGCCTGCACGAAAGAAAGAAGTCTAGTTTGGCTGAAACAAATCATGCCACGCTGGAGAATATCACAGAATGTAAAATCTCAAAGTTGGAAGGCACCTAAGAGGCCATCTAGCCCAGTACAATACTGGAACAAGAACCCTGTCTAATAGCATTTTAAGGGTTTGCAAAGCACTTTACAAATATCTTGTTTTATCTTTCCAACAACCCTGGGAGGTAAGCTCTTATCCTCATTTTTATAAATGAGGAACCTGAGGCAGACAGACATTAAGTGACTTGCCCAAGGCCACACAGTAAGGGCCTGGATTTGAACTGAGTCAGGAAGACCTAAATTCACATCTGGCCTCAGACACTTGCTAGTATGTGACCCTAGGCAAGTCACTTAACCCTGTTTACCTCAGTTTTCTAACCTGTAAATAAGCTGAAGAAGGAAATGGCAAACTACTCCAGTATCTTTGCCAAGAAAACCCAAATGGAGTCACAAAGAGTTGGACAAGACTGAAAAATAATTAAAAAAAAAACTTCCTTGCTCAATTCACTGCACCACCCAGCTGCCTAGAACCAGTAGTCTACGACATTCCTGACAAATAATCACCAAGCCTTTGTTAAATGACCTTTAGCGAGAAGGAGCCCATTAACTTCAAAGGGATTTCATTCCACTTTTAGACAGCTCTTATCATTGTATCTCAAAGTTTTTCATTTCAGGAAGCCTAAATCTGTCTTATTGCAACTTTCCATCCTTTGCTTATGGTTCTGGGGCCAGAGAGAACAAGTGTAATCTCTCTTACAGGTGATAGTCCTTCAAATACTTAGAGACAGCCATCATTTCCCCTCAAAGTCTTCTCTTCTCAGGCTAATCCTTGCTGGGGCCGGGATGCTCTCCAACATGTCAGTGTCCTTCCTAAAATGTGACTGTCGTAACTGAACAGATACTCTAGTTATGGTCTGAGGAAGAAGTAGTGTTTTAGAGTGGATCTCTGGGAAAAGTTTAGGAGTGAAGATAAAGAATTAGGACTCATCTGTAGGGAGGTAATAATTAAACCCGTGGGAGTAAATGAAGTCATCAAAGAAAAGAGGAGAGGAAAGAAGAAAAGAGAAGAGAAAAACATGAGGATAGAGAGAAATGACAGGGAAGGGGAGGGGAAGGAAGGGAATGGGGGGAAGGAGGAGAAGGAAAGGGGAGGCAAGGGAAAGAAAGGAGAAGGAGATGCAAGGGGAGGGAAGGAAAAGGAAAGGAGAAGGGGATGGAGAAGGGAACGTGTATTTAAGCAATATATAGTATAGTAGAAAAAAATCCCTGGCTCTGGAGTCAGAAGATCTGAGTTCCAATCTTGCCTCTAATACCACCTTTGTGATCTTAGATAAGTCATTAACTTCCCTAGGCCTGTTTCCTCATCTCTAAAATAAGGGGCCTTTGAGGTCCCCTCCAGATCCAAATCTAGTAGAATATGTGAATCAGCAGTCAACAGTGGAGAGGGTGGCCGGAGAAGGAATACTATAAGAATGCAACATCACAAAAACCAAAGGAGCAGAGAGTATCAAAGAGTATGTGCTCAATAGAACAGGAGGATGAGGTCAGGGAAAAAAAGTCGAGATATTTGGTAATAAGAGGCTTATTAGTGACCTTAGAGACAGCTATTTCAGTAGAATGATGCAGATAGAAGTCACATTGCAAAGGCTGAAAATTAAGGGGGTTGTAAGGATATGAGACAGAGTATGGACTACACTGTCTAAAAGTTCAGCCATGAAATGGAAGAATTAGGATGATTATAGAAGAAAGAACAGAATATTAACCTATTTAAAACTCAAGAAACTGCTGACCAAAGTGCCACTATATAAGAGAAATATTTACTTCTCAGATGGAAATAATCCCAAAGGAGTATGTGGTTTAGCAATGGGTAGCCAAATTCTGCCCTTCATAATTCCTTAAGCCATGCATCTTTCTCAGGTTGCTGAAGAATCCTAAGATCCCATTGGTTACAAATGGACTCCAGGCCTATGTTTATTTGTCAGTTCTGATTTTACTTCCTTGTCTCAGTAGGGCTTTGTCTCATAGGGAGACATGGCTGGCAGAGTGGCAGATGCCAGAGAGGAGCTTAGCTTGAGCATGTGACCCAGAGGCTTTATGTGGTTCCAAGTCCCATGTCAGCTCAACAAGGGGACTGAGGGCTTGATCACTGGAGAAAACAAAGCTGGCTTCTGCCTGAGAGCTCATCCCTGTGAGCTGGAGCTGAGAGCCACTGGCAAAGGACAGTGTGAAGGCTGTTGGCAGCTTCACTGTCTAGGCGGCTGTAGCTGAGTTGTGAATAAACAGCAGACAGAGTAAGTTGCTACTGATATCTGTCTGGACCCTTTCCTCAACTCCAGAATTCCTCTCTAAAACAAAACAGTGATCAAAAACAAAACAAAACAAAACAAAACTGTTTTCTCCTTGATAGCAGGATAGCTAAAATTGTGCCAGTGATGGTACTTGTGATCCACAAGGTTTACTTACAGTGCCCAGGGAAACACCTCCCCAACCAGTACACACACGCAGCAAAAATGGGGAGGGTGTAGTGGAAAGAAGATCTGTCCAGAAGTTAGTTCTGGTTCTGCCACTACCAGAATTGTGCAACCAGGAGCATCACCTCATTTCTCAGGGTCTCAGTCACCTCCTCTGTAAAAAGAGGCATCTGGACATAATAGCTCTCGGGGCCCTTCCAGCTCCAACATTCTACACATTTTTGTCTAGCCCTCCACTGTAGGAGGCCAGTCCTGGCTCAGCCTAAGGCCGGAGTGGGTTCTTACTCAGCCTGTTCAAAGCCTAAATCTGGGAGATTAGTTTGTGGCAGCCCTAAATGGTCCAGATGATCCCTAGGAAATCAGCTAATTCCTTGACCAAGATCAAGATTTCTCTAGGATTGGACCAGAAGGATTAGAGTCCCATCTGGGTCATGTCTGGACCTGATCTAGTTTCTGGGGAATGCTTCATCCAAAGGGAAAATCTGGGGAAAGGACAGAAAACCCAGGACAGCCCAGAACCAGATTAATTTTTTGGTTTGTGAGTGGGCTTGGGGAGGGAAGGAGCAATGGGTCACTCACTGGACACACTTGACATATTGTCAATTATTGCATGGCAGTCTTCTACAGAGATCGTGCCTTTCAGATACCGTAAATTTCAGGCATATAGAAGAGGCCTTGCTGAGCCAACGCATACTGTGGTAAAAGCCCTTGATAGAAAACAGGCGCATGACTCGTCTTCTGAACAAAAGAGTTATAGTACAATTCGCACACACCCTATGTGGAATTTCATCAATGCAAAATAATAATAATAATAATAAAGGATTATAATAACAATTTCAAAGCAACATTCAGGCAACATAGAAATCTGGAAAAGCCAGAAAACTTGGTGAGGTTACCTCGGGAGCACTGTCATCATATTTGTTGATGGATACTATTTATTTCTTATTTTATTATTTAAAATTCCAGAATCTTTTTTTAACAGACAGCATTACATATTATACATAGCTGATGTTTCTTTTGAAAGTATTAGGTCACTAGATATAGAGAAATAAACTTCTCTTAGAAGTCAGAGAAATAAATCTGAACTACAATATCCATGGTGTAGCTATGATCAAAGAATTTCAAGTTGGAAAATATTTTAGATTTAATCCAGACTTTTCATTTGAAAGAATAAGAGCTGAAAACAAACTTAGAGATCCTAATGCAGAGTGGAAAGAGCCCTAGAGTTGGAGTCAGAGGTCTTGGGTTCATATCCACGGTCTATCACTTTTTGATCACACAGGGATGACCTTGGGCAAATTACAAACTCTCTCGGGCTCAGTTTTTCATTGCTAAAATGAAGAGGTCAGACTAGATGACTTCTAAGATTACTTGGAGCTCTAAGACCACTAGTCCCACCTTATCTGAACTCCTTACAATAAGAGTTCTTAGCCTGGGATCCATGAACTTGTTTTTAAAAATATTTTAATAATTGTGTTTCAATATAATTGACTTCCTTTATAATTCTATGTATTTCATTTTATACATTTTTAAGCTTTTTTTTTATCTGCCCAAGGAAGCCATTATGGGGAGTGAAAGATGAAATAATTGAGGAGACAAAGGTTGGAGTTTTGGAGCATATTGACTTATTAAACAATGCATGGCAATTGCCCAATAATCGAGATCAATCAAGATCAAACCTTCCTCAGCTTTGGCACTGGATCTGAAATACAGTGGGAGACAGACTTTTCTACATTAAAAATTAATTAAATGGAAGCATTGCAACTTTAGGTAATCTGATTTCTAATTAGAGAAAGATTAGGTATTTTCCAAGTTGGGAGGGGAGGAGTAAACTGGTGAAATTCCCTGAAATCACAAAAAGAGGTGCCTGCTCCCTGAAAGTGCCTGTATACAATCAAAGGAACATGGAAACAATAACTGATTAATCAGTTTTCAGATAAGACATCAGATAGAGCACTTGAGATGTACAATTGTGAGAAAACTCTTCATATTATTCTTTGGATGTGACAGAATTTCTGATCGGCATAACCTAGGTCTTTAGTTAAGGGTCTCTAAGCAATGGTTAGAGGTGGTCTAGCTTCCTAGCCATGCAGGGTTAGGTTCAAATAATGCAATAAATAAATAATGCAGTGTCTCCTAGTTCCTACAATTAAATAAAGTTTTCTCACAAGACAGAAGTTGGGCTAGACCTATAATTGAATAGAAAGGGAACCTGAACTAGCTCCACAACTGAGTCACAAGATGAGTCAGTGTGCTTCCCTCAATTCTCACAATTAACTGCTTGCTGTCTTAATCCCCTCAATTCCCTCACCATTACACAAAAAGAGGTTAATCCCCCATCCGTGCTCCATAATAATCTCTTGGTTCTATTTGATGACCTCCAATGATGGCTACCCACTGCCTCCTACAGCAATTTTTACTTTTGTGCAGCTCAAGTTGCTAGGAAGCTTGCTCTTTTGTTTGTTTTCTCTTATACAGAAATGAAATTCACCTTTTTTGCAAATTCTACACAGTTCTCATTGCTTTGTACTCTGGGTCCAAACGGGACAATTCAGCTCCTCTTCCACATGAAAGCCTTTCAAAAACTTGAAATTTATATGTACAATTGTATAAAATATATAATTTCCCCCTTTCTTTTTGCCCTACCACCCTCCACCCCCACTCCCATGCCCACCCCTGAACCAACACAACTAAGTTTCCTCCCAGACTTGATAACCTAGGTTCTTTCAATCATTCTGGGTATGGCATAGTCTCCATTTCCTTTATCATTTTGGCCATCTTTCTCTCCACTTGTTCCAACTTCTCAATATCCTTCCAAAATGGGATGCCCTGAACAGAACAAAGTATTCCAGATGTGGCTTGATAAGAGCACAGTATAGTGATATCCTCCTCTTTGATGTCCTGGATACAAGGCATCTATCCATTTACCTAAAGATCACATCAGCCTTGCTGAGCCCACCACGTCTCATTGCTGACTTACAGAAATTTTGTCCATCATTCTAGCCTCTTGGTCTCTTAGGATACTGAATTTTCATTTGTTAGGTTAACACTACCTCACAACCTTATGTTCTTTCAATTCAACAAATGTTTATTAAGTAGTTGCTACGTTCTGGCCTGTACTAGATGCTAGGAATAACAAGATGAAGATAAGAAATACCCTGTCTTTAGTCAGTCAGTCAACTAATATTTATTAAGCACCTGTTATGTGCCAGGCATTACACTAAGAACTGAAGATAAAAAGAATGGCAAAAAACTAAACAAAAGATGAACAGTACCTTCCCTCAGAAAGTTCACAGTCTGATGAGAGATACCACATGCAAACAACTATGTACAAAGAAGATATATGCGGGATAAATTGGAAATAGTCTCAGAGGAAAGAAACCAAGATGAAGGAGGACTCAGAAAGACTTCTCATAGGAGATGGTTATTTTAGCTGAGATTTTAAGAAATCCAAGGAAACTAGGATACAGAGATGGAGAGAGAGAGAGAGAGAGAGAGAGAGAGAGAGAGAGAGAGAGAGAGAGAGAGAGAGAGAGAGAGACAGGCATGGAGGACAGCCAGTGAAAACATTTGAACGTTAGGTGCAAGGAAAAGCACAAAGGCCAGGGTCACCAGATCACAGAGTACATGGAGGGGAATAAAGGGTAAGAAGAGTGAAAAGGCAGGAAGGAGTTGGGGTTGTTTTTGAGCCATTTCTAACTCACTGTGTGACCCCACTTAGGGTTTTCTGGGCAGAGATAACTGGAGTGATTTGCCATTTCTCTCTCTGGCTCATTTTATAAAGGAGGAAACTGAGGCAAACAGGGTTAAGTGATTTGCCTAAGGTCACATAGCTAGTAAGTGTCTGAGTCAGGTGCTCCTGGCTGCAGGGCCAGTGCTCTACCCACTGCACCACCTAGCTGCCCCTGTGAAAGGTTTTAAGTGCCAAACATAAGAGTTTGTATTTTCTCTTAGAAGCCATATGGAACCCCTGAAGCTTCGAGAGCAGATAAAAAAAAAGATCTTCAAATATGATCAAAACTGTGCTTTAGGAATGCCAATTAGTAGTTGTGCAGAGGATAAATTGGAAAAGGGAGAGGATGGATCCAGGAAGAAGATTTTTTTGCTAATTGTGAGGTAATTAGGGCCTAAACTAGAGGAGTTGTAGTATGGATGGGGAGAAGAGAAGAGATGTCACAGATGCTGAGAAGATAAAATACACAAGACAGTAGTTGATTGAATGTGATGGGTGAATAACAGTGAAATACTAATCTGGGCTTTTGGAAGAATAATGTCATCCTCTATAGAAACAGAGACATTAGGAGGAGGTGTCAGTTAAGGGAGAAACCTTATTTTTAGTTTAGTTTTGGACATACTGATTTTGAGATGCCTAGGAGATATTCATGTGGAAATTTGGGACTGGTGCTCATGAAAGAGAAGAGGCCAGGTGGCAGCTAGGTGGCACAGTGGATAGAGTGCTGGACCTGGAGTCAGGAAGACTCATTTTCTTGAGTTCAAATCTGGCCTCAGACACACACTAGCTGTGTGACCCTGGGAAAGTCATTTAACCCTGTTTGCCTCAGTTTCCTCATCTGTAAAATGAGATAGAGAAGAAAATGGTAAATCACTCCAGTATCTTTGCCAAGAAGAGTCAGACATGAATGAAATGACTGAAAAACATAGTGGAAGGGTGCTGATGAGATCACTAAGAGAGCATAAGGGACAAAAGAAAAGGCAACAGGTAGAGCCCAGAAGCACACCCACATACAGAGGAGGGGGGAGTGATGAAAGGAACAGCACAGTCTCTGAAGAATTGAAGTTGAGTATCATTCAAATAGCAATACAACAGCAAGAGGATATAGTGAGAGTGAGCAATCTGCAACACTTTATAAACAAAGAATTGCCCAGAAGAAATGGTGTAAAGGATGTCATCGTTAATGTGTGATTTTTTAAAAAAATGGATTAGTCATGTTGTGAGAGCAAGGAGAAAATCTACATTCTCCATTGGTATCCTCATGATGTCAAGAGAGCTCAAAGAAAGTCCTCAGCACGTGGACCCCCTGTAATAAACTTATGGGAGGACCTGAATGAGAGTTGCATGTGGTAGGCAGGCACAATTGGATTGAGATATGTATCACTGGAACAAATACACATATTGATGAGCCCACAGATGCGTGTGAGTATTGGTGTACTAAAACACATTTATGCTACATTACCATTTCAAGTAAATTCCAACTCTTTTTTCAATTCATTGAAATTACAATTAGCCCTAAAGTCTCCTCAGCAATTTTGACACACACTAGAGTCATAGTGAAGATGTACAGCAGGCTGTGGGTGACAGTCACCATTGAAAAGACACTGGTGCACCTTATTTTATACAATACAAACCTTTCTTGCATTTAGCATGAGCTACATCCTTGGAAAAGAAGATGTCTAAGGAAAAATTATCTAAATATGTTCTTATTTTCTAATGAAATTATTGTTATAATAGAACCCCCATTCTCTCTTTTGTCAATATCTCTAAGGAAGATATGGTCCTTTTCTGTTCCAAGGTTAACTCTCATACTTTTGCCCTTAAACCCATCTCCTTCCATGTCCCTGTGAAGCCTAATCCCTGGTCATTTTCTTCCTATCTAGGTCATCTTCATTTTCTCCTTATCCACTGGTTGCTCATCTGTTGCCTAAAATCATGTCCATATTATTTTAATCTTTAAACATCCTTCTTTTGACCCTACCATCACCTAAAAATAATAACTATTTATCTTCTCCCATTCATAGTCAAACTCCTAAAAAAAGCTGTCTGCATATAACCTAGTGATTCATAGGTGGACATTTTGATTGTTAAAAGGGGCAGAAAAAATTAATGTAAGGAAAATTATCAGGATCAACTTAAGAATAAAGTCAGGTAAAGTGATAAGAAGACAGACTGTTCTGAGGCACAAACAGACAACTGCTCCTCCAAGAAGTGTACTGAGAGAACCTATTTGAAGGCAGAGCAATGAATGACTGAGGTACCCATGGTTACAAGATGATCTGTGTGCCATCAGATCATCTGTCTGTGATTGTTCTCAGAATTTTGAAAGTTAGAACCAAGAAATTGTAAAACAGATAACTATTTGGGGATTATGGAAAGATTATTTAAAGACTGCTGGAGTCATACCTGACAGAAAGGCAGATCTGAGTTTCACATTGTAAGTTAGAAATATGTCATTGCTTATGATATTCTCTCTGATTTGAGGCCTCAAAAGCCAGGAAGAGGAGGAGGGGAGGGAAAGAGAAGGGAAAGAGAAAGAAGGAGGAAGGAAGATGAGGAAAGGGAGAAAGAGGAGGATGAGGAGAAAAATGAGGAAAAGAAGAGTGGAGAAAGAGAAAAAGAGTGAAAATGGTATTATGTCAGATATTGTGTCTGGGCTATGTCTCCCACTCACTTCTCAATCTCTTTTAATCTAGCTTCTGAAGCTACTACTTGACCGAAACTGCTTCTTTCAAGGTTAATGATCATCTATTGAATGCCAAATCCAATAGTCTTTTCTCAATCCTCATTCCACTAGATATATTGGAAGCTTTTTACATTGTTGCCCTCTTCCTCTTCTCCTGCTTTCTCTTGATTTTACTCCTACTTATTTGAGCGCTCCTTCTCAATCTCCTTTGCTAGATCACTGTTCACATCCTATCCCCTACACGTAGCTGTCCCAGACCTTCTTTTCTTCTCTGTCATCTTGGATTTCAGACATGTTGAATTTGAGATGAGAGTGGAAAATCCATATTAATATAATAGACATGGATCTGAGACTTCAAAAATCATCTAATCTGATTCCTTTATTTTGTAGAAAAGGGAACTGAGGCCCATAGAGATGAATGAGAAGAGACTTGCCCGAGTTCATACAAAGAGTAAGTGGCAGAGCCAAGATTTAAACCAAAATTCGAGTACTTCTTCCAAAGTCAGTATTCGTTGCATTGCACCACTGTATGTTGTTAGACATATGGAACTTGAGCTTGGGTGAGAATTAGTGGCTGGAGGAATAGATTCAGTAGTTATGAGTATAAATAAACTCTGAAAAAGAATATTTTCTCAGAGAGAGTGAGTAGAGTGACAAGCAGAAAGAAGGTCAAGGAACATTTAGAGATAAGGGAAAACAGAGAAAAAGAACTAGTGAAGAGAGAATTGTAAAAGAGAGATAGGGAGACCCAAAGTGGTACATCATCACAGAAGTTTAGTAAGGCATGAAAATGTCTTTTGCTGTTGAAAGGTCAAAAAGATGAGGAGTTTTAAAAATATATTTAGGAAGCAAGAGAACACTAGGGAACTTTGAAATTATAGTAGTAAAAGGAAAGAACAAAAGGGAATTCTAAGTGGTTAGGGAAGAAATGGATCATAAGAGGATTGGAAGTAGTGGGGGTTGTTTGACAACAGAGGTAATAAGAGGAAGTTAATTTGTTTTTTAAACAGGAGCTAGGAGGCGAAACAAGTTTAGATGAAAGCTCTGCTTTTCTTTTAAAAAAAATAGGTAAGATTTAAGTATATATAATGGCAGATTGGAAGAATTCTGTTGATAGGGAGTGATTGAATGTGCTAGAGTGGGGAGGAAAGTACCTTAGGAAATAAGAAAGGGTGAATTTGAGAACACAAGTGAGGAGTTGATTTTGGTAGGACACCTCTTTCTCTGAGATTATAGGGAAGGAATAGAGGAAGGATGTAGGGAAGAGAAGAAATATATTGAAATGAAGATGATTGACAAGCAATACCACACAAGATTTCCTTGGTCTAATTCACCAAGCAGAACACGGGTCTGGGAGTGGACCATCTGTTGGGTTGCAGGGTACAATGGGAACTGGAAAGTTGGAAAAGTTGAGGATGGAGAAAATCTGAAACAGTTACTATGGAGAGTGAGCCTGTGAGTGCACAAGAAACAAATACAGGGATTGCTGAGCACAGAAGAGGCCAAGTTGAAGATAGACAGCATTAATTTTTAATTGGCCAAGTCTATGTGGTTCTGCATTTTCTTCCAGCAGGGATTAGCAGCCAAGGAACGGGAGCAAAGAAAGCAGAGACAAGGAAGAGGAAGGGAAATCCAGAGTTCATGGTTTACACAGTAAATTTAATAGAAGACAAAAAAAGACCAAGGAGTTTAAGTTAGACGGAAAGTTAGAAAACAGAATGGATGATCTAGGCCATCCAGTCCAACTCCCTAATATCACCCATTAAATGATTTTTGCCAAAGGTCACATAGCTACACATTAGCAGAGCTGGAACTAGAACCCAAGTCTACTGACTTCCCCTTCAAGGGTCCTTTCACTATCTTGTGCTTCCTCTTCCAAGCAATCACAGAATAAGAATCTCAGAACTAGAATGGAACTTTCCTGCCCCAATACCCCAGACCATCTAGTCCAACCTATAACTGACCGTGAATTCCCTCTGCAAGATCTTCAACAAGCAATTATCTGTTTGAAGTCCTCCAGTAAAGGTGAGCCCACTATCTCCAGCGTGACCCATTCCATTTATGTTCCTTGTGGTCATTGTAAAGTCATTTCAGTTGTGTCCAACTCTCTGTGATCCTATTTGGGGTTTCCTTGTCAAAGTAACTAGAGCAATTTGCCATTTCCTTTTCCAGTTCATTTTACAGATGAAGAAACTGAGGCAAACAGGGTCAAGTGACTTGGCCAGGGTCACACAGCTAGTAAGTATCTGAGACCAGATTTGAACTCATGAGGAGGAGTCTTCCTGACTCTTTGCCTGGTATTCTATTCACTTCACCACCTAACTGCCCCCTTTCCATTTACACATAGCTCTAATTTTTATGAAATGTTTCCATATATTTCAACCTAAATGTGATTCTGCAACTTTTACCCATTACTCTTCGTATTCCCCTCTGAGGCCAACCAGAATATATTTAATCTCTCCCTTACATATCAGCCCTTCAAATATTTGAACACAGTTATCATATCCCCACCCCCATCCAAGTCTTCTCATCTTCAGACTAAACATCTCCAACTCCTTCAACCAATCCTCTCATCCTCTTAGATCTTAGTTGCCCTTTCTTGGCCACACTCCAGTTCATCTATGTCCTTCCTAAAATGTAGTAACCAAAATGGAAGATGGTATGCTAGATACAATAGATACAATACAGCATAGAATATAGAGTAACTATTACCTTCCTCATTCTGGACACTTTGCTTCTCAATGTAGCCGAGGATAGCATCAGCTTTTGGGATTGCTATATCATGTTATTGATTCCTAAAAAGCTCACAGTGCACTAAAACTCTCAAATATTTTTCTCATAAACTGCTTTCTATAATATCTTGTGCTTTTTTAAGCTAATCAGTGGAGTTAAGTCAAGGTTTATCAACCTTAAGAGATATCCTATAGATTTCTCACTGAGCTAGGTAATTTCAGAAATCACACAAATTCATTCAGTGTTTTTAAAAAGTACAAAAACTTGTGAGGAAGGAGTGAAACACATAAAGATTAATCCAATTACATTGCATGAAGAAGGATTAACTCTATTTGTTTCCTCTAAAGGATTATCCATCATCAGTTTTCTGGTCCTTTGCCAAACAATGGTCAATAGGGAGGCAGGTATCAGAGATGGGTCATTGGGGGAAGGGTGGGGGTAAGGAATGGTTTTATGGCACGGTGCTCGGAGGCTCTGATTTCACTGGAAAAGTACTTTTGGCTGTTTTGTCCATTGAAAATATTGACTCTGTCCACAGTGAGAGCTGTGCTCACTACTGGCCAATAAGACCACCCGGGTTGGGTATTAACTGTTCCAGCATGGTGCCTGATGAGACACTCATGGGGGAAGATAAAATTTCCCATTTCTCCTGCCAAAAGGATTCTTAACTTGACACAGGCCTGTTTGGAAAAAGGAGAAAGAACAGGGGTAAAAGATATATGGTGAGTGTTTGTTAGAAACATAGATCCTGAGAAAGTTGTTTGTTCTGCAGTACAAATTGGCCACCCTTTCCTAACCAAGTAAGAGAAGACGGGATTCTAAGAAGCCTCTTTCAGTAATGAGGTCTCTTCCTTCAATGAGGAAATAAATACCTGCTGGAGGAAATACTGAAGACACTGCACCTCTACCTGCCACACCACTGAACTCTCCCAAATGGATCTCCACCTCCACACCACTGAACTCTCCCAAATGGATCTCCACCTCGGTGTGGGGCCATGTGGATTGGTGAGAGCTCATTATGTCCAATTGGAGCCACCTGACTTCACCATCTTCCTGCCATGCCATACACCACACATAGACCATGAGTGTAGATTGGCACCTTCTCTCTTACATTCTACAGTTGCCTGGACCATAGAGATATTAAGTAACCTGCCCATAGTTACAGATTTAGTAGGGGCAGCTACGTGGCACAGTGGATAGAGCACTGGGCTTGGAATCAGGAAGACTTATCTTCCGGAGTTCATATCTGGCCTCAGACACTTGCTAGCTGTATGACCCTGGGCAAGTCACTTAACCCTGTTTGCCTCAGTTTCCTCATCTATAAAATGAACTGGAAAAGGAAACAGCAAACCACTTTAGTGTCTTTGCCAAGAAAACCCCAAATGGGGTCATGAAGAGTTGAACATGATTTAAACAGTTGAACAACAGCAAAGGTATTAGAGGTATTTGGAGGTGTTGACATGACTGAGTTGCTTCCAGAGACATGGTCTTAGGGTCAGTAAAATTTGAACCCCAGGCCTTTACCTCTCCTTCTAGATTTATAATAATTAGACCTAGGCTCAGTCAAACAGTGGTAGATACAGGGCAGGAAGGAGCTGCCTGGCCTGGGGGTAGAGAGAATTTTCTCACTAAAAGCTTTCCCTAACAGCTGACTTAAGTATGGCAGGCACATACACATAAACATGTTTATGTTTCCTCCCCTTAATAGGCTGACCAGACTCAGACATATCAATTCAAAGACACACAAAAGGTTGGACTTGTGCCAGAGAGATCATTACAATGGGCCCTGCGCCAGAAGCAGGATTAGAGGGAGCAGGCCTAAGGCACAAAAGCTTATATCAGTTTAATAATGAGGCTTTGCTTTTTCACGCAGAATGTTTCTTTTTCAGATACTTCTGTCACTAAAATGCCACCAACTCATTTAAGTCTCTTTAAATTTTTTTCTTTTTATTGATACTTTTCATTTTATATAGTATGATATATAATATATTAAATGTTATCACATTATATTATTTATTATAATCATACATTGTATATTATATAAATATATAATAATAATCTAATACATTTCATTTTTATATAATTGATACCTATTAATATCTTTTTATTGATACCTTTCATTTTTATATAATAGCTAGCATGTAAATAGTGATTTGAGGTTGGCAAAGCACTTCGCAAATACTATTTCACCTTATCCTCATAACAACCCTGGGAGGTAGGTGCTATTATTATCCTCATTTTGCAGATGAGGAAACTCAGGCAGACAGAGATGAAATGATTAACCCAAAGTCACAGATCTAGTAAGTGTCTGAGGCTGTATTGGAACTCAGAGCTTCCTAAATCCAGGTCCATCACTCTATCCACTACACCAGGGCTTCTTAAATTTTTTCCACTTGTGACCCCTTTTTACCCAAGAAATTTTTTATGTGGCCCCAGGCATATATGTACATAAAATAGGTATGTAAATCAAACATTTACTGATAGCAAATCATAAAAAAAATTATTTTAAAACAATTATTTGGTATACATATTATTTTACCATTTGTTAAAGATAAAAGCAAATTTGCATATTAATAAGATGGATATACTTGTTTATTTTTACATAAAGAATTAAATCTTGGTAGAATATTTGATACTGCAGGATGTAGAACATCTTCAATGTTTTTCAGAGTTGATCAATATTTTGATTTTATAATTGTCAGTGCTGAGCACACCACTTCACATAAATATGTACTACAAAATGGCGAAAGTATGTTTAGGGCCATTTCAGAAATTGTTTGAAATTCTGTCTTAATCCCAAGCCAACATTCATTTAACCATGGTTTAGGAAACTCAAGTTTTAAACCTCGGTTGCTTAATAACTCAGCAAATTCTTGAACTTTTAATGGCACATGACTGACGTTTTTTATTTCAGTTGAGTACGGTTTATGAACCCAACTTAGTTTTTTAGAATCAAAATTTGAAGGGAAGTATTTCTGAAACCGTGTCACCGTTTCAGATGATCAACTATAACTCTTACAATTAAACCTTTGGGAAGGTTATTTTCAACTATAACATCACCTGTGCCTGTAAACATTTCTAAAGAACCATTTTTCCACCTTATTCTTCTGTATGTTAACTTTTTTTAGTAAGACTTTCCATTTAGTCTTTTAACATAAATGTTACAATTTTTGCCTTGAAGTGACATGTTTAAGTCATTGAATTTTTCAAAAATATCTCACAAATAACAGTTTTGAAAGCCATAAGTCATTATGAAAATAATTAACAAAATCAGATTTCTGCTCAATAAAAAATATAACAATTTCATCTTTCAGTTTCAACAATCTATTTAAAATTCACCCTCTTGAGAGCCACCTTACCTCTGCCTGTAGTAATAAGTTTTTGTAATTGGAGTTCATGTCTTTCCAAAGGTTTGAAAACAAATGACTGTTAAGGGCATGACTTTTAATGAAGTTAATTATTTTGATAGTACCACGAAGCACTCTGGTAATATTTTTTGGCTACAAGTGCCTCCCAATGGATCATGCAGTGAATAAAAGTGATATGTTCATTGCCACTAGCTTTAACTTTTGCTACAAATCCAATATTCTCACCGATCATTGCTCCAGCACCATCTGCATAAATTTCAATATAATTTTTCCACTGTAAATCTGTATTTGTGAAAAATCCATCGACTTAAAGAAATATATCTTCCCTTCTTGTATGTCTTTCCAAAAAGTGACAAAATAATAATTCCTCATGTATATTTCCTTCATAACAACTATGCCATGTTACTAATATCAGTTATTTCATTGGGCTCCCCTTAAGCCTGGTAATAAGCTGCTAGAATTGGTCATTACTAATTTCAGAAATTCTTTTGGAAACAATATCATTTGATAAAGGAATTTTACAAATTTCATCTCCATACTTTTTCCCTTGAACTATTTCTGATATTTTAATAGGAGTAGGTAACATGAGATCTTTTCCTATCATGTAGGGCTTTTTAGTTTTTGCAATTAAATAAGAAGTTTCATAAGATGCAATTAAACACTTTTCATTGACAATAACAAATTTCTCAAAACATTGTCTTTCTTTATTTCAAGATTTTAAAAGGCATTCAGAATATTCCTTTGGTTTATTGCAGTATGTTGCATGCTTGGTATTAAGATGTCATTTTAATTTGACTGGTTTCACGCTCTCCGCAGCCAAAACTTCATTACAAATTAAGCAAGGAGGTTTTTCCACACCACCATTATTATTAGAAGTAAATCCATATTGTAAAAATGATTCGACATATTTTCTTTTTCTTATCAATTTAGGTGTACTACAACCTAGTAGTGAAGACTCTGCTGCATTGTCATCAGTATTTTTACCTCTTTTATCTAAATCTAGTCACTTATCCATAACCAAAAAAAAATAGTTTTGTCCTAAAATATAAATAAATATTGCTAATAATTTCTCAAATAAATACTAGCTTTAGTTTATGAAATTGCATTTGTTTGTGCTTAATTAAAAAAAAATGATGTTCGAACTTACATATACATATAGCATGATGGTAGAGAAATATTATTAAAGGGCTTTTTATTTGTTGTAATTAAACACTTATGTTTTTGTAAAAGAAGGAGATAACAGTAATTTTTAAAATTAAATGTTCTAACAAAAAACAATCCAAAGATTTACTGATTTGATACTTACATGATGAGGAATGGCAGTTGGAAAATATTAAAAGTCTTTATTTTCCATAATTAAACTATTATGTTTCTGTAAAAGCAGAAATCTTTGTATATACAATAAAAACACTGCAATTCATAAATAAAATAGTCTCGAATCTGAGCAGAGGTGTTTTGGGCAGCATTTGTTGGCGTTGCATGGCGTGACAGCACGTGCAGTGCAAAGTGCACATGTTTTGTGCTCAGAACCAAGGCTGCAGTGAAGTTGTGTGATGCAGCACAGGTAAGTGCTACCAGAAACACCTCGAATTCATTACGCACTTGATTTTGAATTAATTTTTGGTTGTTGCATGTTCAGAAACCTTTTACTGTTGCCAAATTTTTCATGACCCCCACATTCAGTTATGTGACCCCATACGGGGCCTAGATCCCAGTTTAAGAAGCACGGCACTATGCCACCTAGCTTCTTCGACATCATATCATTTTACCTTATGTCATATTCATTTTTCGACGTATCCCTCCTGCCTCCTCTACCCAGCAAGCATTCATTTGTAACAAGTACGAAAAAGAAGTATTAAAAAAGCAGTACAGGAAGACTAGTTATAAAGCATTCATTTTTCTCCCTCTCATTTCTCTCATCCATTGAAAGAAAAAAAGAATGGCAGAATCCCTATTACCACATAAGCACAATCAAACAAAATAAATCCCCACACTGGTCACATCTAAAAATTCATTCCTTATCTTGCATTTTAGTCCATCATCTCTTAATCATGAGGTGAGTAGCACTTTTGTTTTTTTAAATCAGTGCTGGGGAATGTGATTGATCATTTAGATGATCAGAGTTCTTAAGTCTTTTGGAATTGTTCATTCAATATCAATATTGAATTATAAATTGTTTTTTGGGCTCTACTCATTTCACTCTGTTCATACACTCTTTCCATATCTCTTTGAAACCACCTTTTTTTTCTAATTCCTTACAATACAATAGTATTCCATTATATTCAGACATCACAATTTGTTCAACCATTCCTCCAGAACCGCCTGAGCTTCCACTTTTCTTCCACCACAAAAAGAACTGCTATAAATGTTAAGTCTCACATTAGGCTCTCTTGAAAAGAAAGAAAACTGAGGTTCTCAAAAAGTGTAGGAACTGCCTTACCAGCTTCAGGGAGGAGGGAAGGAAGGTAGAAGAGGCTTATCTTCACAAATAGGTACCCCAAATCCTAAGGCTTACTTGCCTAAGCTGTTAGGCCCCAGTAATCCCTGATTTGGGGCCTTGTAAGCCCAAAGTCTTGTCTGTTTATGAATCTACAACAACCTGTTTCATGAGTAATGGCAATAAATAACTCAGTTGGAGAAAACAGACAAATCTTCACAGAAGCTAGGCATTGTTCTTAGGAAGGCTGTGAGTCACATCTCAAGGGTGGGCTAGAAGGTCTTTCTAGACAAGAGCAGGCAAAACATTCAGTAGAGTGAATATGAGGCACTTATGTATTAGATAGGGGCAGCTAGATGGGGTAGTGGATAGAGTATGGGGCTTGGAGTCAGGAGTATTTGAATTCAAATAAGATTTAGACACTTACTAGCTGTGCGACCCTGGGCAAGTCACTTAACTCCTATTTACTTCAATTCTTCATTTGTAAAATGGGGACACACTGGAGAAGGAAATGGCAAACCACTCCAGTGTTTTTGCTAAGAAAACCCCTGTAGAGTTGGACATGATAGCAATGTGCTAGGCACTATGCTAAGCACCAGGGAAACAAAGAAAAGCAAAAAATAAATCCTATCCTCAAGGAGTTTGCAGTCTAATGAAGGGAGTGGCACATCTACATAAGTAAATACAAAAATATATTTCGAAATGGAAAATAATTGCAGGGAGGGACTGGGGAAATCAGAAAAGGCCTAATAAAGGATATGGCACTTAAGCTAAGCCTTAAAAGGTGGTAGGAGGAGACTGAGGAAATGAGAACATTCCAGGAATGGGGAGGACACTCTGTTCAAGGACTTGGGCATCAGAAAAGGAGTATCATGCATAAGGAATGGAAAATAGACCGACTGATCAGTCAACAGGTTAGAATGCAGAGTATATGAAAGAGAGTAATGTGTAATTATCCTAGAAAGATCTACTAGAACCAGATTAGTAAGGGCTTTAAATATCATAAAAGGAATTTCCATTTTATCTAGAGGAAGTAGGGAGCCACTGGAACTTCATGAGGAGCACAGTGTTCTGGCCACATCTAAGCTTTAGGAATAACCCTTTGGCAGCTGTGTGGAGAATGGACTGAAAATGAGGGAGGCTGGATGCTAGGAGACCAGTTAGAAATCTTTGCTATAGATCAAGCAAGTGTCTGAATTAAGATGATTGTTATAGGAATTGAGAGATGCTGGCAGATGCTTGCAAGGCTTTTGTAGAAACAGAATCTCTTGGATCTGTAAAGCATCCAAAAATAGGCTGATAGAGAGGGAGCTATAGCCCTAGGAACAGTAACCTTGCTAGGCGGCCTCTCTGGAAGATAATGCTTTCATTAAGTTACTGGGGTCATTCAGCAAATGTTTCCCATTGGTCAAATATCACCTCTTCCTGGCCCCAGGGATCCAAATGTAATAAAGGTAGCAATCTGGTTCTTGTCAACAATCAGGACCCGAAGGCACATGACTTTCAAATAACCAGTGATCTGTCCCCACAGCCACGTCCTTGTAATATCCTGGACTGTCATCTAGCAGAATGACTCATGCAGCCTCTGGCTCAGCCCCTTCATTTACTGCCCTTTCTCGTTCTTTTATTTTTACACCTTTATTCAAGGTCATAATTTAAACACACAGTTTAATTACTTTAGTAAATACATAGTAAAAAGCACAAAATATAAACTACATATTCTATGAACTCTCTGGATTCAGCCCCTCCCAAAGTAAAACCTCTTTTTAGGCTATAGTTCATCTCATCCCAAGCAGCTACAACTCAAGAAAGTGACAGACAGACAGACAAACCGAGAGAAAGAGAGAGACAGAGAAAGAAGAGTGCTGGCTTATTATAGACCTCATTCCCCATGAAATAGGAACTGGACACAGTCAATTAACTCATGATTGGACTACAGAATGTGGTTCTCCTGTTCAGAGCTAAACGGGCAAAAAAAGAGGAGTCCAGGACCAGGACCACCTGTCCAGGATTGCAGGAACTCTGCTCCACTTAGGGTCCTAGAACTCCACTCCAGGCTCTTCTCAAGCCCCTGTCTGCCTCTCCAGCATTGGTTGGATTGCTCAAATGCTCTCTTCACCTCTATTTCTTGAAATGTCTAGCTCCCTTCAAAGTTCAGCTCAAGCTGAAATGAGGTGCTTCTCCAGAGGCAAACAAACACCATATGATGCCTCTTGACTAGCACAAAGTTAAGACTGGAGGCAGGAGGGACAGAGACTTCAGTTGTAATTGCATCCCTCCTGATCCTTGCATTTTTTTCTCCTTTAAAGTCTGCATGGCCCTGTCTACCTTCTCTCTGAATCAATCCTGGAGGCCAAAAAGGTGGGTGACACGGTATCAGAATGTCAGGAAGTGGCAGAAGTCAATATTTCCATGTTACATAAAAGAATCACAAAATCCATTTAATGAATCCACCCCCTGGATCTGACTCACAGCAATGCCTGAGCTGATTTGGAAGGGCCTGCATCTATAGCCAAGTAAAAAATAAATTCAGAGGTGGAAGGGATCTTTGTTATTGCTGTTGTTATTTAGTCATGTCCAACTCTTTGTGACCCCATTTGGGGTTTTCTTGACAAAGATACTGGAGTGGTTTGCCATTTCCTTCTCCAGTTCATTTTACAGATGAGGAAATTGAGGAAAATAGCATTAAATGACTGGCCCAGGGTCACACAACTGCTAAGGGTCTGAGGACAGATATGAACTCAGAAAGATGAATCTTCCTGACTCCAAGCCTAGTGATCTATCCACTGTGTCACCTAGTTGCCCTTAGAAAGGGATCTTAGTCAAGGCAACATCTGATCAAATCTTTCACTGCATAAATGAGAACTGTGAGTACCAAAAAGGTCAAATGATTTGTCTTAGGTCACTCAGCCAGTCAGTAGAAGAGCTGGGGCTTCAAACCAGATGTTCTGACTCCTGCCAAAGCACTCTTTTCACTTCCTTCTATTGTATTTCGCATTCATCATGTCAAATGGTATAGTATGTAGGTTGTAAACATATATATGTGCTATGAATAATAATGTGTTCTATATAGATGCTATGTCAGATTAAACAGGAAGTGTGAGGAAGCTCAGCCTTGAAGAGGAAGGAGCTATGCATGATGCAGTGAAAAGAGAACCCTAGATTTGGAGGAAGGGGACCTGGCCCCACTGTCTTTTACTATTCATGTGCCATTGGCAGCTAGGTGGCGCCATAGTGCACAGAACTCCTGACCTGGAGTCAGGAAGACAGCTGAAGAAAGTTCCAATTAGTCATCTTCCTCACCTGGCTACCCTAGTCAAACTAGTTTGTTCACTGTCTCCTGAACATGTCTTGTACCTCTAAGGTGAAAGTCTTCTCTATTTAGTGAATCCTTTTCCTTTGTCTTGTTCCCCACACCTAGAAAACCCTCCCTGTCCTAACTTAGTGAAAGTCTATTCATTCCTAAAGGCTCAGCCCAAAACCAACTTTTATAAGGCCTTTCTTGACCTTTACCCCATTGCCCAGCCAGAAGTTATGAAGCATAGAAAATCTTAGAATCATAAGATTTTGAGCCGGAACACAGAGATCAGCTAGTCCAATTTTACAGCTGAGGAAATTAAGAGCTAGAGAAGTGACATGCTTTGCCCAAGTGATCATTTTAGACTTCTCCTTTGTACGTAACATATTCTATTCTGTATTATAAGTACTTGTGTTCCCATAAATCCTCCACAGTGGACCCACCCAATGTAGTGGAGGTTTCCCTCTTGTTCTCTTGATATTTTGTGGGAACTAATGGAACATATGGGCTGTCCATCTGTTATCCTTCAATCTGGCAATGTAATTAAGCCACCTACCTACCCTTCTGGTCATTCGTCTCCTTAATGATGTATTTCATGCTGCTTTTGGTAAGTCTACCTTGGTAATGAGCTATAACCCATTTACATTTACCATGAGTCTTTTCATTTGCCCCTCGAATGACCCATAAAGTTCACAGACTATGATATTCCATGAGTTACATAGCTGCAGAAGAATATTAGTGCTTAAAAATGGGCATTTGTCCCAGGAAGAAGCTTGAAGTCATTAAAAATGCTGCTTAATTTTCCAAATGTAATCCAGTCTAATCTCTTCCCCCTCTTCAGTTCATTTTCCAGCAGCAATGTCTGTCCATATATGGACTGATTGACCAGTTCTAGGGGCTGTTCATCCAACTGAATTTCATATATTAAACAATAGACATTCTTCATTCATTTGGTTTTTCTTGTGTGTCTGGTTGGGCCAAACTCCTCTGGTTGATTGTGGACCTTGTTTAGGAGTTCTGCAATGTTTCGGGGCTTAATGGAATTAGCACAATGTTATCCACAAACAGGAGCATCTGGAAAACCTCAGTATCTATAAGGCCTCCCTCTTCCATTTGGACTCTGGGCTGGACATCCTCCATGACAATGAAAACCACCCTTGGAAAGCACACTGTTTTCAATGCCTTCATTAATATGTCTTATTTTTAATAATCAGAAGGTCATTATAGGGTCATGGATTTAGAGAAAGAAGGGACCTTAGATCTTGCTATTAAGTACAATTCCCTTGTTTTACAGATGAGGAAACTGAGGCACAGGAAGATTAAGTGAATTGCCTAGGGTCACATAGTCTATAAGCTATATAAGCTAATTTGAAGTAGATTCTGGACCGAGGTCTTTCTTGACTCCAAGGATAATGTTCTTTCCACTATAGTATGATGTTGTATCTTTCAAATAAACCTGTAAGATATTAACATATCCTTATAAGACATTTTGCTGGGAAAAAAAAAACATTTTAAGGAAGCCTTTGTTCAACCAAATAAAATGTTTTGGATTTTTTCTTTTTAAATCAACAAACATTAAGTATAGTGGGATCTTGTATCCTATGCACCTTTCAGACAATTATGTAGTGGTCTGCTGTAGAATATTGTTAGTGTCCCTTCCTCTTGTTCCCTTCTCATATTTTCATCAAGGTACCTCCAATCTACGTATAAATCAATCTCATAAATATTTTGTAGCAATGGAAAAGTAGTCATATAGGTTAATAGTTACTGGTATTTTCTTGATTGCCTTTTTTTCAGTACTACTAACATCTATGATTTTTCCAGACATTTGTTAAGCTCTACTCTTTCAAATATCTTCAGAAGCAATCCTCAATACTCCTAAAATTATATCACTTCCAAGATAAACCATTTCTGTATATACTTAATCTAGTCAAGCTGTTACTGCTATAGTTGTTCAGTCGTGTTCTATTCTTTGTGATCCTGTTTGGGGTTTTCTTGGCAAAGGTACCAGGGTAGTTTGCCATTCCCTTCTCCAGCCTATTTTACAGATGAGGAAACTGGGGCAAACAAGGTTAAGTGACTTGCCCAGGGTCACCCAGCTAGTAAGTATCTGAGGCCGGATTTGAACACAGGAAAATGAGTCTCCTTGACCCCACGCCTGGCACTCTATCCACTGCACCACCTAGCTGCTGTACCTAGTTTTATTTTCTTTAGTGCTGCTTTGTCATAACATACCAAGAACTATAATGTTACAATCTGAATCAATCAGTCAATAAATATTTATTAACTACCTCCTATGTGCTAGGCATTGTGCTAAGTGCCAGGAATGCAGAGAAAGAGAAAAACAATCTCTGCCCTCTAGTAGTTCACCATCTAATGGAGGGACAACATGCAGATAACTATGTACAAACAAACCATACAGGATAAATTGGAAATAATAAACAGAAGGAAGGCACTAGAATTATGAGGGATTAAGAAAGGCTTACTATAGAAGGTGGAGTCTTAGCTGGGATTTGAAGGAAGCCAGGAAAGCCAAGAAGCACACATGAGGAAAGAGAGTGTTCTAGATATGAGGACAGCCAGGGAAAATACCCAGTTGGAGTCTTGTTCAAGAAACATCGAGGAGGCCAGTGTCACGGGATCAGAGAATATGTAGAAGGGGGGTGGGGTGGAGTCAGATTATGAAGGACTTTCAATACCAAACCGAAGATTTTAGATTTGATCCTGAAGGTGATAGGGAGTTGCTGGAGGAAGGGGCAACATGGTCAGAATTGCACTTTAGGAAGATCATTTTGACAGCTCAGGGAGGAGATGGACTAAAATGGGGAGAGACTCATGGCAGGGAGACCAAGCAGCTACTATTGCAATAGTCCAGGGGATGAGGGCCTGTACCAAGATGGTGATAGTGTCAGAGGAGTGATGGGGGCATATGCAAGAGATATTACAAAGATAAGATTGACAGGCTTTGGCAACACATTGCAGGGTAGGTGTATTAGAGAGAATGAGGAGTCAAGAATGACATCTAGGTTGGGAGCCTGGGACAGTGGGAGTATGGTGGTTCCCGTGAGAGTAATAGGAAAGTTGGGAAGTGGGGAAGTGGGGAAGGATTTTGGAGGAAAAACAATGAGTTCAGCTTTAGACATGTGGAGTTTAAGATGTCTACAGGACACCCAGTTCAAGATATTTAATAGGCAGTTGGATATGCAAGACTGGAGGTCAACAGAGAGGTTAGGGCTGGTCAAGTAGATTTGAGAATCATCAACATTTATCTCATAAATGTATCATAGATAATCTCATATCTCATAGATAATTGAATCTAGGAGAACTAATGAGATCACCAAGTCAAATGGTGTGACAGTATTCACTCTGGGCCCACTGCCTGAAGGCCAGGGATATTGCATTTCATCTCTCCCTCAGGATTTTCAGGTAACTTTAAAGGTGGGGGGTGGGGGAGGGGATGTTCAGGTTCTCTGTCATTGACTCTTTATCCCATCAAAGATGTAAGGGGTTCCCTGAACCCAGTTTCATTTGACCACCAACAGTCATCTTAGCTTTTACAAAGGAATATTTATTTCAAAAGTATAACAAGAATAAAAATACAAATATATCTCCCCCTTCCCCAACACCTGGGGGTATAATGCCCCACTATACTACCTCCTTCTTGGGGAAGGTAACGAAAAGGAATTAGGTTCACACCTTAACTTATGTAGTTCCTACATAGTCTAGTCCAAACAAGATCCAAAGCGCAAGTACCCCTGAGTCATGAGTCCCAAGAATTCTGCCTTACCTGGATTTCCCTGAATGGGCTGGCTATAACACCAGGCCTCAAATTTTGCTTCCAAGGTTGCCATCAATGAAACTCCTAAATCTAGTGGAGATTCCACTGTCTTCTCATAGAATAGAAAAGGACAAAACAAAACAGAACAATTCAAGATCCCAAGACCGTTTCTCCAAGCCACAGAACCTAAAAGGGGGAGAGGAAGGATTTCCCTGCTGTATCTTGTTCGGGGCATGGTGGTCCTGCTGTGGATAAAGATGAATCTTCACTCTGTGAGAACAATGTAGGGAAAAAGAGAGCCTGTCCCAGTCTCATAGTTTTAAAGATACAGCCTCTTCCAGCTATGCAGCCAATAGAAAGAGGCTGTTGCCACCCACGTGGTAGAAGACATAGGATATCTTCCTTCTGAAGCTGTGTTTCCATGTTAAGTGATCTAAGCACGTACAAAGTTCCCATGGCAACAACACAGAGAGAGAAGAGGTCCCAGGACCAAACCCTGTGGGATACCCATGGTTAGTCTATATGACCTAGATAATGATCCAACAAAGGAGACTGAGGTATAGTCAGATAGATAAGAGGAGAACTGGGAGAGAACTGTGTTATGGAAACATAGAGAAAAATGAGCACTGAGGAGAACAAGGTGATTGACAGTGTCAAAGGCTATAGAGAGGTCAAGAAGGATGAGTACAGAGAAAAGGTCATTAGATTTGGTGACTAAGAGATCTCAGAAACTTTAGAAAGAAATTTTCTCTGAATGATGAGGTCAGAGGCCAAACTGTAGAGAGTTAAGAAGATAGTGAGAGGAAAGGAAGTAGAAATACAAATTGTAGATGGCCTTCTCGAGGATTTTAGCCACAAAAGTTAGGAAAGATATGTGGCAATATTTAGTGGGGATGGGGGATTAAGTGAAGATTTTTTTAGGGTGGTAAAAAGATGAGCATTTTTTTAGGCAGTAGGGAAACAGCCAGTAGACAGAGATTGAAAATAAATGACTAAGCGGAGATGATGGAGCACTCTGTTGGAGGAGAGAGGAAGGAATCAGATCACTTGAGCAGGTAGGAGTGTTAGGCTTGGTAAGGAGAAAGGTTACCTCTTCATGAGACAAGGGTGAGGAGGAGATAGAGGCAAAATGTATTTGGGTGATACAAGATGAGGAAGAGGGGAGAAGAGGGAGTTCTCAGCAAATGGCTTCAATATTTTTCAGTAAAACATGAGGCAAGGTTCTTGGCTGAGGTGGGAAGTGGGGAGAAGAGTCATGTGAGATTTAAAGAGGGGGGAAAAGGTTTGGAATAGTCATTGTGCTAAGTGGGATAGTGATTTAATTGGGGAGGTATAGTGAGGGCCCAGCTGAGGTTTATGTAATATAAATTTGTAATGGACTACAAATGCATGGAATCACGATTTTTCCACACTTTGTTCAGTACTAAATGTGTAGGAGCAAAGGCAGTAGATGGTGGGAGTGATCCAAGGTTGAGGTTTGGCACGATGATTGACAATATAAGGGGCAAGGGACTCAAGAGAAGAAAACAGTGTAGCATCGAACTGGTTCACCAAGGGGTCAAGATGGGCAAAGGAGCAGAGAGTGGCTAGTGTAGAGGTGATGGCCTGGAAGAAAATCTGAGGGGCTGAAGGATTAGAGGGATTCATGGTGTGGATGAAGAACAAGGTCTGGTGTTGCAAGGTAAAGAAGAGGTGAAATGACAACAGATTGTGATCAAATAAGGGAATTTCAGAATTCATAAACACAGAAGTGACGCATCCATGACTGATGGCAAGATCAAGGGCATGACCAGCTTGGTGTTCGGCTGGGGGGTGGGGTGGAGAAATAGGTCATGTGAAATGAGTAATTTGAGGAATTATTAAGTTAGAGTGTTTTAGGAAGTATCAATAAATATGTTGAAACACCTTAGTATGAGAGCAGGTATTGGAAAGGAGAGAAAGATTGTGAGCCAGGTACTGAATTTACTGAAGACAAAAGGCAGTGTCCTGGAGGTTAGTGGACATCAGCTACTAGAATTTTGATTGAGTGATAGATATGGATTGGGGAAACCTCAAAGGTGGAAAGGTTACTGCATAATGGTAGTAGAGAAAGAATCTGGAGGTGGCAATGGGGAGCACAGAATATTCCAACTCCCCCAGCTCAGGTGGTAATTTGGACCGGGAGGAGTGGCAGGGAATGAATGAAAATGCAGTAATTACTGGAAAAAGTGGCCAAAGGAGTTTTATTATCAGAAGGGAGCCAACTCTTAGTGAGAACTAGAAGATGGAAGGAGAGGGAATGGAAAAGATTCAAGATGAAATCAACTTTGTTGCCAATGGAGCAGATATTCCAGAGAAAAAGAGGAGGTAGCTTTGAGGTGAGACATGGGGAGGGGTCTTGAGGAGAATTAGGAATGTGGGATGGACAGTAGGGGATGGAGAATGAAGTTTGAATAATGACCAATGGGGGTTCAGAATCACTGGGATGTGGAGAGTATGACCAGAGGGGAATTTGTTAATTATTAAGGGAAATTTTAGATAGATTTTCAATGTCCACAGGGTTTTGATCTCAGGATGGAGTCCTCTCAGGGACTTAAGCAATTCAAGTAAGGAATCAAATACTCGGAGATGAAGGAATGGCTGCTTCATCCTGGACCTGGAAGGAACTCTCTTTCCCCTGAGTAGTATGCCAGGCTGGAGTCTTGATGGAAGGGCATTTCTCCTCTTCCAAAAGGAAACTGGAGATCAGGAAAGAGATGCGGCTCAATAAAAGGGTTCCCTCTCCCCTTACCACAGGAAGGAAACTGGTGCAGTGGAATGTATGTCAATGCTAGATCAAGAGAATGTAGAAATAATAATTCCCTTCACCTAATTGTTGGCAGAAGGACAAGTTTGCTGAGGTGACTTTGGTGTCACCTAGGATATTATTAAAGTTAATTAAGACAGACTACCTGTAAGCCCTCCACTAGCAGGGTAGTTTGATTGTGAGTGTGTTAATAGCTTGCCTTTACTAGAATGAAACCATGAGCAATTATGAAGGCTATATATTCTACAAAGTTTATGGGACTTTGACTTAGTCTTGCTCTAAATATAAGTCCTATGTGGTTTCCTAGTTGATTAGGGACTTTGAGTCTGCTTGCTAGAGACAAATTGAGTGAGTTATGATTACACCGTAGGCAGTTGAAATACTGGATAGTCAGGAGAAGGTTATTCAATGCAAAATTAGGAGGGAAGTTATATCATTCTTCCATCTTTCCTCTAAATTGAGGCTTAAATTGAGGAAGCCACCGAGACTGCAGCTGGTCACAGGAAGAGAATGATCTGTATCTCTGAGACTGTAATGTAATGTCCTGTGCAGCTCTAAGTCTTTGATGCTATTGTTTTAGGCAGGGTTATTCCTCAAATTGAAACACCACTCTTTTCTTTATTTAAGGTTTACAGAAACAAATGAGACACCTTAGTAGGAAGTCAGCTACTTCTCTCTTCTTCTCAGGGAATTGGCCTATGCTTATTCCTAACTGGAGCCAGGATCTTAATAGTAATGTGGCAAAGTATAGACATTTCTAGGAACGATTGTGGGCCAGGGCTCCAGAGTTGAAGGGCTAATTGAAAGAGCCAGCTTGATGCAGTGAAAGGGGTTTGGAGTCTAAGGACCTGGTTTGAATTCTAATAGCTACACAAATGAGCTAATCACTTAGTTTCTCTGATCCTTAGTTCCCTCATCTATAAAATGGAGGTGGGGGAAGGAGCAGAATTATATGACCTCTAAAGTGCTTTTTAACTTGAAGGAATCAATAAATAAATGAAAAATCATTAAGTACGTACTATGTACTAAGCATTGGGAATACAAAGACAAAAGTGACTGTCCTTACCACCAAAAAGCTTATAGACCAATGTATTGTGAAAAATAGGATAGTAGAGGCCAGGGAAGGTAGTTTCAGTCCTGGGAGTCACAAGATCGTGAGTGGACCAAAGAGCAGTTGACTGTCACGGTAGTTTTCAGACACAATTATAGCATTGATTCGATTCCTGTTCCCAGAGCTAGATGTAGAAAGGGGTTGGGGGGCTGGGGATTGCAATAGTAGTGGGGAGTTAGGAATGGGAAGGTGGTAAGATGCACTGGTGTCTTGATATGGATAAATAGGTTGTGAACCTTGGTATGGAGCCAATTAAGTATAGTGGGTTGTGAGTTTGCACTCACTCATCTACCAAACAGAACAATTCAGTCTTAGGAATTGCAAAGTTGAGTTCTTTACCCCAGGGAGGGGGAAGGGGAGATCATGCTCTTTGCAGGTCAAATCCAAAGGATAACTACTCCAAGTGAGGAGAAGGAGAGTAACAGTATGGCAGATGATAAGATGGTAGACTGGTGGATGGCTATGATCCCATGAAGAATCAGAACACAAGGAACACATCAGTTGTGCCTCTTGGGAACAAATTATAGGAGCTCTCATCCTCTAAGGACCCTCTCCCCCAATTGGGAAGAACGCACACCCAACATTCTTCATTCTCTTTTCTCTATTACTGACCTGGAACCTTGATGAGACATTATTCCTTGTATACTTTGATGGATCTGTTATCTCACTGGTGGAGGTTTCCATGAAGAGTAGGACATGACTGAATAACAACATTATTATTGAACTAAACCAGATTCAAGCCAAGTAGGACAAGAGAGTATGGCAATGAAGCATGTTCTGGCATATCAGGGGAAGTGATGGACAATAACTATTTCAAAGTCTCCTATTTTTCCATATTCATAATGCTAATTACTAAGCACTTTAGTTCTTAACATTATTTCTGTCTTTTGCTTTTAATATCCCATTCATTTCCAAAACTGATCCTCCTCCCTCCTTCCATAGCACTATCCCATGTAAAAAAGATTTTTTTTTAAGAAAGAGTTCAGATAAACCAAGTCACCATGTCTGACAGCATCTTCAACATTTCATACCCATAGTCCCCCATCTCTCTAATGAATGGAGGGAGGTGCATTTTCTCATTTCTTTTCCAGAAGTCAAACTTGTCAACTTACTACTTTATAATGACTCAGAGTCGTCCCTGGGAGCACACAATCCAGGAGTCACGGAAAATCATACCGCATTTCTTCTGCTACCCTAAACATTTTATACAGGTGAATATTGAGTTAGAATGAAATACCCAGAATAAGGGAGGTGATTGCCCTTATGTCCTCAGCCTTAGTCAGGTCACATCTGAAGCCCTATGTTCAGTTCTGAGTACCATGTTTTAGTAGTGATATTAACATGCTAGAGTATATTCCCAGGATCAGTAGAGTAGGAGTGGGAGGCCTGAAGGCCATGTCATTCAAGGAGTGTGTAAAGGAAATGAGGATATGTAGCCTGAACTAGAGAACATTGTGGAAGGGTGTGGAAATGGTCACTATTTTCAAATATTTGAAAGATTACTTGACTCCAGAGTATAGAAACATCACCAAAGAGAAAAAGTAACAAGAACGATTTTGGACTCAAGTCAAGGAGAAGTTCCTAACTTCCTAAAATAGTGCTGTGTAACAGTGAAATGAGCTGCTTCAAGGCATAGAAAGTTCCCTGTCTTTGGAGGTATTCAAGCAGAGCCTGGATGTTGATGGTGGTAGAGGGAGTTGTTGGGGATGGTGATTTAGGTCAGGATAGACTAAATGGCCTCTGAGGTCCCTTCCAGTTCCAGGTCTGCCAAAATTAAGGGCAGCCTTGAAGAGAAAAGAAGAAACAAAAAGGCAGTAGGTGGCTGAGGTGGTATATGCAAAAGAAGGGAGGGACTGGCCAAGCCACTTGACCTTGGTGATGCAAGGAAACAATGAATTGATTTTGCATACATGAACCTCAGGTATTTTTGGGACCAATTGAAGGAGCTCACATCTCTAGCTTTCCCCTTTTTGTTGCCTTTCTGAGTCACTACCCAGTTTCTTTTTTCTAGATGGAAGAAAGTGAGAGGATGAGGGAGAAAGGGGAGGAACTAAGTGGAAAGGCAAGAAACAGGCATACCTATTTTAATTTGTTATCTTGTAGGGGCAGGTGGGTGGCACAGTGGATAGAGTACTGGGCCTGGAGTCAGGAAGAATCATCTTTCTGAGTTCAAATCTGGCCTTAGACACTAGCTGGGTGACCCCGGGCATGTCACTTAACCCTGTTTGCCTCAGTTTCCTCATCTGTCAAATGCACTGGAAAAAAAAATGGCACATCTCTCCAGTATCTTTGACAAAAAAAAAAAGACACACACACACACACACACACACACACATACACACACCCCACTCCACCCCAAATGGGGTCATGGAAAGTGGGATATAACTAAAACAACTCAACAACAACAAAAAGGGGGCTACAAATGTAGATACATCTGCGAGAGATATCAGCTGTTATTATTCCAGCATAAAAGGAAAGTCAAGCATCTAGAGGTGATGTGACTTTCCCAAGGTCTCAGAGCTCCTAGCATCATGTAGTCCATCATACTGGGCAGCTTTAACTGGGCAGTCCTTTAACTTCTTTTATTCCCCCATCCATCAACACTGATCTTACACTGGCTCTCTTTTATTGTATTTTATTATATTGTATTGCATTTTTTATTGTATTGTTTTTAAAAATGACTCGTTTATTGCTCCTTTTTCATTGTCAACCAATGACAAGACAGTGGACAGCATTCTCTGGTATCCAGACAAAGCCCAGGGAGCATTCAGGGTAAGTTGATGGGTGTTCTGAACCTGTGTCTGTCACGGCTCATGAATCCAACATGCCACAAGAAACAGTTTACAACCTGGAAAAGACATTTAAAATGCACTCATGGGTGACACTCTCATTAAACTCAGTTGAAGAATGAGTATAAAATGAAGCCTTGAAACCAATGTGCCAAGACACTAAACAGCAATCTTACCTTTGCCTAAATACAAAGCTCATCTGACTGTTCTCAGGGAAGCACAAGTTTACAATGGATTTATTTTTAAAAGACAAATTCCTCTCAGAAGAATGTCAATGACATCTATGGAAAAGTGTTTCTGTTGAGATATTCTGGAGATCTGTGTATCCAACCTGATCCATGTTCCTCCAGCCCACAGGTTATATAAGGTAGTGCTACTCATCTTTCTCTTACCATCCTTTCTCCCATCTCCGCCCTCTATCCCAGCCCATCAAGCCCGTAGTCAGGAGACCTGGAAGTTGTCCTTGGCTCTGCCACTGGCTGGCTGGCTCACTTGGGACAACCCATTCAGCCTCCGTGTTCCTCGATGCCTTCAGATGAAAAACAGAGGGAATAATAGTTACAACCTTCTTTGTGGGGTGGACAGGATTGTTATGAAAAATGATGTGGTAAAAATTTAAAACACATTGAGCATTTGGAAGGAAAATGCTATATATAAACATAGCTCATGCTTGAAAAATTCTTTATGGTCATTTTTATTCATGTTCTCTGCTGACAATCCTGAAAGGTTTGGGCCAGAATGCAAACCTTCACTCTGCTGAGGGCCTTCCAAATTAAGTCAACAGCCTTGTGGAATGCAGAAGGCTCACATGAGATGGGTAAAGGAAGGTAGTACGGTAAGTAGGAAATAGCACTAAACCAGGAGAGATGGATTCTAGAACAGTCTATTGTTAATTAACTGTGTAACCATGAGCAAAGAGAAATTTCATTTCTTTGGGCCTAATTTCCTAGTCTATAAAATGGAGGTGATAAGAATTTGCTGGAATAACCAGGGACTCTAATTCCATTTGCATAAGACTCTCCTCATTAGTGGAGATTGACTTCTCAATGTTCTGTTCCTGCATAAGAGGTGGAATTGGTGACGGCTTGAGAGAAGAGAGCTACTGGTTTCTTGCCTTCCAGATTCCAGAGGGACAACAAATGTTTCCAGATTCTCTTCAGAGAAAGGTCCCTGAAGGCAGAGGAAGACTGTAGGAAGAAGCCCACAGGTAGAGGAGCTGGCACTTCAATTATGTCCATATCCTCATCTTACCATATGAAAGACTTCAGGAAATTTCTCCTTGAGTGAGATCTGGGATTTTCTCTCTTAGGTGAGCTGAGATTTAGCTCCCAGTGGTATTGCTCATTCACTCTGTATATTGTCTTGGGTGTTTTCATTTGTATAATTTATCTGATTTCCTGTTTGCTATTAGCTTGGATAAATTAGTTTATTTCAAGGGATATGGGAAAAGTGGGACACTACTGAAATGTTGGTGGAGTTGTGAATTGATCCAACCAGTCTGGAGAGCAATTGGGAGCTATGCCCAAAGGGTTATGAAATTGTGTATACTCTTTGATTTAGTGACACCACTGCTAGCTCTATATCCCAAAGACATCCAAAACAAGGGGGCGGGGGAAAAGGACTTATGTGTACAAAAATATTTATAGCAGCTCTTTTTTGTGGTGGTTAAGAATTGGAAATCGAAGGGATGGCCATCGATTGGGGAATGGCTAAACAAGCAGTGATATATCATTGTAATGGAAAATTATTGTGCTATAAGAAATGACAAGCAAGATGATTTCAGAAAAACCTGGAAAGACTTATACATGAACTGATGCAAAGTGAAGGGAACAGAACGAATAGAACATTGTACACAGTAATGCAATACTTTTCAATGAAGAATTGTGGATGACTTAGCTATTCTCAGTGATATAATGATCCAAGACAATCCCAAAGGACTAATGATGAAGTATATTATCTGCTTCCAGAGCAAGAACTGATGTTATTTGAATACAGGCTGAAGCATGCCTATTTTTCACTTTCTTTCTTTCATTCTTTTTATTTTATTCAAGTCTTCTTGTACAAAATGTCTAATAAGGAAATGTTTTACATGATTGCACATGAATTACCTGTAGCTGATTACTTATTATCTCATGGAGCAGGGAGGAGAGGGAGCGATAGAATTTGGAACTCAAAACTTTAATCATAAGGAAATTGATGCTCAGAGAGATGGGCACCTAGGTGGTGCAGTGGATAGAGCATCTGGTCTGGTCTGGAGTCAGGAGGATCTAAGTTTAAATCCAGCCTCAGATACTTACTAGCTGTGTGACCCTGGGCAAGTCACTTAACCCCGCTGGCCTCAGTTTCTTCATCTATAAAATGAGCTAGAGAAGGAAATGGCAAACCACTGCAGTATCTTTGTCAAGAAAACCCCAAATGGGTCATGGAGAGTTGGAAACGATTGAATAACAATAACAAAATGGGGAAAACAATAATTGTATACCCACTTCACAGAGATGTTGGGAAGATCAAATGAGATAACATAATAACATATGGAAAAGCAAAAGTCAGCCCCAAAGTGAGCCTCCCCAAAAGTGGAGGCTCAATCAATTAACAAGCATTTACTAAGCACTAAATATATGTCTAGACTCTAAGGATAAAGATACAAAGAAAACAAAATCTCCAATCTCAAGGTGCTGACATTTTTATGGTCAGTATCTACCAATTAGCAGGAACTAATAAGACAGAAGCAGACTGTTCCTTTCAGATAAAGTATTGGAATTATTTAAGCATGTCACAGCAGGAGTCTACCAACTGAAAAAGAATAGGAACAGAATAGTTTAAAAGGCTCAAGGGGAGCAAAAGCTTTTTTTTTCTTTTTTGAAAAAAACAAAGAACATCAGATACATGAAATGGAGCAAAATTAGTGTTATAGCTCAGCAATAAAATGGTATACGGAAAAGCACTTGGCATGCAGGGCAAAAAAAAAACCTTCTTCATTGCTTTTGTGCACTGAAAGAGGGAGAAATGAAAGAATTTAAGGCTTGTATGTATCATAGACCTGTGAGCTTATTTTCAATAATTGGAGAAAATGAAGCTGTTTTAGAGTCAATTAGCTTATCTCTGCAAGAAAGTAGTAGAAAAGAACCAATCAAGATCAAGTTCGTGTCAAAGGAGATCTGTGAGCAGGCCAGCCAAATTCCCACGATGCTACCTCGGGACTTGAAGTCAGCGGATCTGGGACTAAATCTAGGCTCTGCTGCTTACTAGTTGTGTGAGCTTAGATAAGTCACTTAACTTCTCCAGGCCTCAGTTTCCTCATCCGAAAAGTGAAGCGGTTGGTTTAGATGACTTCAATAATAATAACCACTACAAAAAGATCCCTTCTAGCTCTAAAGCCAATGAACACGGGATCCCGCGATAGAGGCAAAGTTGCCAGGGTGGCAGACGCTATTTCTCCCTCACCAATAAACAGTGAGTTGTATGACAGGCCAGAGATTGTCGTTCAGTTGTTTCTGTTGTGTCCAACCCTTCCTGACTCCATTTGGGGTTTTCTTGGCAAAGATACTAGAGTAATTTGCCATTGCCTTCTTCAGCTCATTTTACAGAGGAGGAAACTGAGGCAAACACGGTTAAGTGACTTGCGTAGGGTCACACAGCTAATAAGTGTCTAAGGCCAGATTTGAACTCGGGAAGATAAGTCTTCCTAACTTTCAGCCTGGCACTCTCTCCACTGTACCACCTAACTGCCCTAAACAGCAAAACAAAGGATAAAACAAAAACAGAACAGAGGGCAAATAGCCAATTATCTTTTAAGTGGTACCATCCATGGAGATATTTATGTATGAAACAGAGAAAAACAGCTAAAACAAGAAAAATAAAACTTTAAGCAAGAACCAAGGTAAGAGCATTTCAAAGACAAAAAGGTCAGACCACCTTTGCCTATGGTAAATGTAGGGAGAAGAAAAAAGTTCCGTATGAAATTGGACAAAAAATTTAAAAGAAGAGTGAAACATATCCATATCAAATGAGCAACATAAGAGAAGCAGAATTGCAAGCCATATATTTCCCCCAGTACCTGAAACTGTACTAAATGCCATGGGGGCAATGCCTAGCAAACAAAGCTCACCCAGTCCAGCCTGGGATTGCTCTCAGACCAGGCTAGATTCCCAGCCACCCTGCCTTCCTTCTGTACTAGCAGTGACGTGTTCCAAAGTAGATCTCATTCTCCCTGGGTTCATCCCCAGAATCAAGCATCCTTGGGGCCTAAAGGAACTGGCAGATATGATTATTATACCACTGCCAGTGATATTTGAAAGACTGGAAAACAGGAGAGAAACCACAAAGTTAGAGAAGGCCAGATGTCTTAATTTTCAAAAAAACAGAAGATATGGTTTGCACAGCGTGCAAACCATAAGCCAATGAGCTTAACTTCTGTTCCTGGGAAAATTCTAGAAGAGATCATTAAAGAAATGGTTGGTGAACATTCGATAAGGGGCATGGTGAGTATACAGGGAAAGCATGACTTCATTGAGAACAGATCATATCAGACTAACCTATGGTGTTACTAAGCCAGCAGTTGAGGGGTAGTTCACTATGGAAATAGTTCACCTAGATTTTGGCAAAGGTTTTGATAATGTATGTGGAGAAGCTGGAGGGCTATAGATTGGATGATAATAAAGTTAGATGGATTCAGACCTAGCTGGCTGACCGGAATCAAAGAATAACTAATGATTCAATGTCAATGAGTCAAGAGGTCTCCAGTGGAGTACTCCACGAATCTGTGTTTGGCCCTGCACTGTTTAACATTTTTACCAGTGACTTAGAGAAAGACATAGATTGTAGGCTCATCAAATTTGCCCATAACACTGGATACAGAGAAAAGATCCACAAGGATCTTGACAGACTAAAGAATTGGACTGAGTCTAAGAAGAAATTCAATTGGGATAAACAAAAAGTCTTACTTTTGTTGGAGTCCAAAAAAGTCAACTTAACAAGTACAAGATTGGTGGTGGAACATGGTTAGATGGCAATTGTTCTGAAAACAGTTTGGGGGTCTTAGTGGATGGCAAGCTCAATATGAGTCAGCAGAGTGACATGGCAACCCAAAAGCTACATTTAGAGAGGTGTAAATTTCAGAAATAAGTAGTTCCAATGTACTCTGCCTTCATCAGCTTGTAATCTGAAGTACGGTGCTCAGTTATGGGTGCCTTGGATTAAGAAGAACATTGATAGATTGGAGGGTGTCCAAAGAGAGCAATCAGAATGGTGAAGAGCCTTGAATCCGTGTCATGTAAGGATTGACTACAGGAACTGGGCATGTTTAGCTAATAGAAAAGAAGACTGGGGGTGGTGGTGTCATAGTATCAGGGTTTGAGTATTTGTCATACGAAAGAGGGATTAGACTTGTTTTATTCGGCCTCAAAGAGCCTTCAAAGGGCACCAGGAGAAATAGTGGGGGTGGCAAAGAGGCCAATTTAGGCACACACACATTGTATAGATGTATATGTCTGTACATGCATATATGTGTTCTTCATTGTTTTGTGCAATATATGTATATATGCACACATATTATACACACAGATATATACATTTGTATGTAAGAGAGAAAGCAGAAAGACAGAGAGCCTGTAGCATCAAGATGAGGAGCAACATTGCAGTAGCTGCCTTAGGAAATATACCCCCATTATCTATCCTCACCCTATCTCCAGTGTTTATCTGCCCCCACTCCCCAACACACACTCTTAGTTCCAGTCAGTCTGGTCTCTATACTATCTGGCATATGTGCCATGCTCAACCATACACTGTTGCCTTCGTTTGCATGTGTACTCGGCCAGGAATGACCTCCCTTTTTTCTGCTTCCTTCCCAGCTACTCAAGCCCAGATTGACCTCTCCCTTCTCAGAATTCCTATTATACTTGTAATCTGTGACTCATTACCAAAGTTCTACACTCACACTAGGTTCAACTGGGATGCATTTTGATCATTAATATTCTCATTAACTTATTTTGCTCGCTCCCTCCTTCCCACAGGAATTTCTCCTGGGAACTCCTGAGTTTAGTTCTTTTATAGATTTCACATAGGTGTCCTTAGTTCCTTTGCAAGCAACAAAATTAACAAGGTAAGGAACATAGAACGTGTTTACTATACACAACAAAGAATACAGAAAAGATTCATGCTTGAGACCAGAAATAGTCAAGAAAACATTTTCCTCTGGTAGGCCCCACCTGCCCCAGGGACCTATTCAATTGCTCTAGACTTATAGTGTTATCCTGGTGATGAGGTCTGCCCACACATGATAAGAATTTGGGGGTGGGAAGTATCCAGTAACCCACCCTTTGGATGAGTTCTATCTTCCTTAAGGCCCATCCAGTCTCTGGATTCCTGGGCTAAGCATTCCTAACCACTAAGTAGAGAGAGAACTTAGAGTCATTATGGAGTCAACATGCCACCCTTGGACCTAAACAGTACATGACTCAGCCCTTGTGAAAAGTAAGGTCCAGCTTTGTCCTTCCACAACAGTGTTATGTGTGCTTGTCAATTCAAGCTTCTGCAGCTCCCAGCTTAACCAAGAACTCATCTATTATCCTTAACTCCTTTTACTCACCCCAAGTTTTCAATCTGTTGCCAAATCTTATCTTTTCTACCTTTACAACACGTATCTTGTATGTCCCTTTCTCACTACTCACAGAGCCACCACTCTGGTACAGGCCCTCATCACTTCATGCCACAATTATCACAATAACCCTCTGGTTCATCTCCCTGTCTCAAGCCTCTTCCTCTCCAGTTCATCTTCCACTCAGCTGTCAAAATAATCTTCCTAGAGGGCATGTCTGACCAAGTCTATTAATTCAATAAATTTCAGTGGCTCTCAATCACCTCCAGAACCAACTATAAAATCTTCTGCTGGGCATTTAAAGCCCCTTACATACTGGTCTCTTCTTACATTTTCAGTCCTCTTTGATTTTACCTCTTTATTGTCGTTGTTCAGTCATGTCCAATTCTTCATGACCCAGTTAGGGTTGTCTTAGCAAAGATACTGGAATAGTGTGCCATTTCATTCTCCAGCTTATTTTACAGATGGGAAAACTGAGGCAAACAGAATTAAGTGACTTGCCCAGGTCACAAAGCTAGTAAGCCTCTGAGGCCACATTTGAACTCAGGAAGATGAGACTTCCTAACTCCAGGCCCAGCACTTTCTCCATTGCACCACTTATCTGCCCCTTACTTCCTCATACTCTACATTTAAATAACACTGGCCTTCTTGCAGCTCTTGACACAAGATACTCCATATCTCAACTTTGTGCATTTTCACTGGCTTTCTCCCCTGCCTGGAATTTTCTCCCACCTCATCTCTGCATCCTGGCTTCCCTTGGCTTTCTTCAAGTCTCAGCTAAAATCTCACCTTCTACAAGAAGACCTTCCCAATCCCTCTTAATGGTGATGAGTTCCTTCTGTGATTATTTCCCATTTATTCTAAGGTGTATGTCTCTTTGATACATAGTTTTTTGCATATTTTCTGCCGCATTAGACTGTGAGCTCCTTCATTAACAGGGACTGTTTTTTGCCTTTCTCTGTATCCCCAACACTTGGCATAGTTCCCGGCACGTAATAGGTAATTAACAAATGCTTCTTGATTTGACTTGATTTGGCTTTTAAAGCTCTTCACAACTGGGCACCTTCCTACTTTCCCAAGTTTTCTATTTTACTCCTCTTCTCATACTCCGTGATTAAATGACATTGGCCTTCTGGCTATTCCTCAGACATGACATTCCTTCTTCTAACTCCATGTCTGTTCAGTAAATGTCCCCCATGTCTGCAATGCTATCCCTCCTCAACTCCATCTTCTTGCTTCCGTGGGTTCCTTCAAGGCTCAATTCAAATCCCAACTTCTGCAAGAGATTTTTTTCCTCTCCATACCTCCCCCTACCACAATTGCTACTGTCTTCTCTTTGAGATTACCTCCCACTTACACTTATACACACACATAAACACATATGTAAATATATTTACATGTTCTCTCTCATTTGAACACGAGGGCAAGAAGGTATGATGGGAGAAATGTCTCCTGTCCGATTTTCAACTGCTGCTGAAATTTATCTCTCACAACACAGCACTTATAGAGGTAAAAACAGAGGGTTTTTTATGTTTAAGCATAGATTCAGATCTGAAACAAAAAAACATAAATCTGAACAACAATAGGATTCTAACAAGTCTTCTTATAGACAAAATTACATCAGAGTGATAGAGAAATAATTCTTTTATATATTGAATCTTATACATTCTTCTTAGGCCATAAAACTTAAAGAAAAGACAGATTCATCATCCCATGCTTCCTTTGATATCATAAAAGTTGAACAAATTTAGTTAAGCAAAATCATAATCTCATATAGCCCCTAAGGAAACAAACCTAGTTAAACAGACTCCATAGGTAAACTAAATCAGGTTACAGATTAAACTACATTTAGAGGGTTCACAATAGACAGGATAGGGGAGGGGGGGAGAGAAGATTTACATGTCACCAAGAAACCTAAGAAAACTGGCATTAGGGAAACCCTTCCTTACACAGTAAGCTAGGTGCAGCACTTCTTGAACTTTTTTCCTACTCATGACCTCTTTTCGAGTTTTCGGCAATATTTGTTGGCATTGCTCAGTGTGACGGCATGTGCAGTGCAAAGTGCACATGCTGTGTGTTCAGAACCATGGCTGCAGTGAAGTTGTGCAATGCAACATGGGCAAGTGCTGCCAGAAACACCTCAGATTCATTACACGTTTGATTTTTAATTAATTTTTGGTCATTGTGTATTCAAAAACCTTTCACAGTTGCCAAATTTTTTGCATACAGGGTCACAACCCACAGGGAAGCTAAGAAATACCTAACTCACTTTAGGAAGCTCAAACTTCCCTTTGGCTTTTATCAGAGGAACGTCAAACAGACTTCCCTTAACATTATTATTCTAGGAATCAAGTTTTGTTCAGAAGAGTTTAATATTCACAGAAACAGGCTTTTAGCTAACTAAAAGTTGCAGGAAAAGTGACCCTGAGCCCCGAATAATAAAAATTAATAAACAGAAATAAAAAATTTTCCATAACAAAGGCAAGTCTTTGCCTTCTTGAAGGCAAGGGTGTTTTTTTTTCTGCATCTCCAGCTTTGTAGCTGACACATAATAGATGATTAATAAATGCTTATTGACTATCTTCTACTTTCTGATACTGCGGCCATTGCTGCTTTCTTGGGGAGTTGTTACGGCTCTTTTAGAAAGAAACAGCCTAGGCCTTACTGGCTCTGAGTTAGCCGCTATATTTATAATTCCTTTTGTTCATTACCCAGATCCTCACTACCCATGAAAGGGTACTTTGAGTTATTGTGAAAAACCTCAACCATCCCCAACAGATCCCCACTTTTAGCTGCTAGCACAATTAAATTATCTTTACCTCTTTTCCATGTCTTTTACATGTATTATATTTAATCAGCTTGTCAGACTCCACCCAGCTCTGTGTTTTGCAAAGAGTGAATCTAATGCATTTATCTTGAAATGTTGTGTTTACATTTATCTTTGTGTCCTAATCCTCTACAAGATTCTTAGCTATGAGGGCAGGGATCCTGTCTTATCTAAACTATGACCTAACACTGCCTACAGGAAACACTTAATAAATATTTGTCAAATGAATGAATGAACTATACTGAAGGCTCCTTGAGAACAAGGACTATGTCTTACGTATATGTTTATGTATATTATATTATGTATTATATACTGTATAATGTATTATAATATGTATATAATAATATATCATATATATATTATGTATATATTCCCCATAGTGCTTAGCAGAATGATGGACACCTAAAAGGCACTCAGCATATACTTTTTTGATTGATTTGGTTAATCAAAGCAGAGTGAGGAAGAAGAGAAATGCATTTCTTCTTTTCTTCAAAGCCTCTCATGTCCCTTCTAAGATTGGACTGAATTATTATTGGAGCTATGCCTTCTCTCTCTCTCTTTTTTTTTTCCCTTTTTGGTGAGGAAATTGGGGTTAGGTGACTTGCCCAGGGTCACACAGCTAGTGAGGGTAATGTGTCTAAGGCCGGATTTGAACTCAGAGTTCTTTTGATTCCAGAGCTAGTGCTCTGGAATCCACTGTAGCACCTAGCCGCCCCAGAGCTATGCCTCCTCAAGGCAGGTAGGTAGTAAAGTGGGTAAAGTACTGGGCTTGGAGTTGGGAAGACTTGAGTTTAAATTTAACTTCACACACTTACTAGATATGTGAACTTGACCTCTGTCTGCCTCAGTTTCCTTACCTGTGAAATGGGGGTCTAAATGGCACCTACCTCTTAGGATTATTGTTCGGGTTAAATGAGATGTTTGTACATTTTTAATAATCCTTATTTCCTTCCTTCCTATTTATATCTTAAATTACCAGAATTTTTAATGTTTTTAATCTCATTTTTAATTATGGAAGATTTTAATCAATAAACCAATTATCCAGTACATATTCATCAAATGTCTACTCAGTATAAAGCCTTTGAGACTTGGTTCCACTCTACCCCATAAACTATCTCCATTCCCAAATGGTTCAGGAAAGTAAGCAGTCTTATAGTCACTGATGAATATCCTTAAATAAGCCATCCCCAAGATAATCATCAAGGTTGGTGTGGTTTAATTCAATTCAAGAAATCCATTTATTAAGAGTTCTAGGAATTAGGGGAGATACAAAGATGAATAAGTTGAAAACCTCAGGCTCAAGGAGTTTATCTCAAGACAGACAAGATAAAATGCAAATAGCTAAGAAATACAACCTTTCCCTGGTGGAAGGGAGGGTCAAACAAAGGGTTTCCTAAGGACAAAGGGAGAAAACATCATTTGCCCAGTGCGGAAATGGGTAGGGCATCATGGAAGAGAAGGGATTCCTGCTTGATCTTGAAAGATAGGACTCCAACCAGCTGAGATGGAGAGGGCTGGGAGGGACAGGATTCCAGGCATAAAGAACAGTATGAACAAAGAGATAGGAAAATACTTGATATGTTTAGAGAACAGTGAATAATACAGTTTGGCTGAAGCATCAAATACAAATTAAGCTGGAAAACTAAGTTGGCACCAGATTGTGAAGAGTCCACAATGGTAAGAGTCTGGAATTTCTTTAATTGGCAACAGATAGAAACCATTAGTTTTGAGCAGAGGAGTGATGTGATCGCGTGCTTGATGCAGAAGGCACATTAATCAGGCAGGGTGATCCTGTAGCTAATGGGAAAAGTTCAGTTGGTCTCTTTTTTTGTAAGTATCTTAGCAAAATCTTTTCCCTCTGTTTAACAATGACTTGATTTAGGGTTCAAATTGGTATGTAATCTGCTTCTAATACCAGCTGCCATTTATGCACACAGGATATGTGGCTTCTAATATTGTATCTATTCCTCTGCCCCATGGTCATTGTAGAATAGTATGGATCCAGAGTATTAATCATGAGCACAGGGCAGGTGGTACAGGAGGCATAAACAAATCCCCCTTTCCACTGAGTGTAAAAGAAGTTTTTATAAAAACTTCTGTCGTAGAGTTGAACTTTTTGGTAGATCAAATTAAACAAAGAGAGGAATTACCCTTGATGTGAGGAAGACATCTGTATCTAATATCTAACCCATTGAAATATTGAAAGCATATAATTAAAGCCTACTAGATTGTAAACTCCATGAAAGCAAGGGTGACGTGATATCTAATCTGTGTATCCCTACCTCAAATAATTACAGATGGCCCCTGACTTCTCAATTGAATCAATCAATCAGAGATATGAACCAGGTGTGAACAAGGCCTAAACAACTCTATTGAATCAATCAATCAGTAAGCCAATGGCCTTAGACTTAGTCTTGGTTAATTTGGAAGGAGGGAAAGCCATTGGAAGAAGAAGAGTAATGCTATGATGGAAGAATATTGGCAACAGCTGAAGAGACCCAGTCAAAGCCTATGGGTCTTGAAAGGGCAGATTCTGACATTCAATCACTAGGAAAGAGAAGTTCTAGCAAAGGTCCTGAGGGGACTCACAGTCACTTGGGAGGCTGGTTTGGCAAGAAGAGAAAAGAGAAAAAACCTCTGCCTCCTCCCCTCCCTCAACCAGAAGATGACCTCTTGAACTGTCAGGCTAATGGAGCTGAAGTATTCATAGGCCTTCTAGCAGTGTTCCCAGAGCAGGGGCACCTGGCAGCAGTCTACTTTAGGAGCCAAGACAATTCTAGGCCCACTGAGGAAAGGTAGCTCTATGAGAAGCCTACAGAAGAGTTACCTCATACCTAAGAAGACGAACTTCATGAGGGCCCTACAAAGAAGAGAAAAGGATTCCCAGCAAAAAGACTTCCAGGAGCTGTGAGTGACCCTCTTTGCTATATCATGTGGTCGAAGTTTGAGCCTGCTTTTCCCTAGACTCTCTGTGTACTGGTGGGAGAGTACACCCTTGGTTTGGGAATGGATGTCTTGCACCAGCGGTTCTTATTATACCCACCTCAGGAAATTTTTGTTGTTGTTCAGTCTTTTCAGCTATGTCTGACTCTTTGTGACCCCACTGGGGGTTTTCTTGGCAAAGAAACTGGAGTGGTTTGCCATTTCCTTCATCAGCTCATTTTATACATGAAGAAACTGAGGCAAACAAGGGTAAGTGATTTACCCAGTAAGTGTCTGAGGCCAGATTTGAACTCAGATGAGTCTTCCTGATTCTATCCACTGTGCCATCGAGCTTGCCCCATTTCTAAAAGTGAAGTAAGTAAGGCTGGCTGATTGTGTTGGCTAAAATCTTTGAGAAAGCCATCTATATCCTGATTTTCTCCTGACTTTTCTATCTCAGTTGCCTTTGCTAGTTCTTTATCCAGGTTAAACCCACTCTCTGTAGGTGTCCCCCAAGGCTTTCTCCTGTGCCTTCTTTTCTTTTTACTCCATGCCACCTCATTTGGTGATCTTATCAGTTCCCAAGGATTAAATGATCACTTTATAAAGATGATTCCAGATCTTCATATCAAAGCCTTAGTCTTTCTCCTGAGTCTCAATGTCATGTATAACTATTTGCCTTTCAGACACCTTGAAGTTCCATAAGTATACCAACTCAACTTGTCCAAAACAAAACTCATTATTTTTTCTCCAAATCCTCATCTCACCTGGACTATTACAATAGTCTTCTAATTGAGCTTCCTGCCTTAAGTACTCCCCTACTCCAAACCATCCTCCACTCAACAGCCAAGGTAATTTTTCTAAAGTTTTATCTAAATCACATCACATATGTACATGCCCTGCCATGCTCAATGAGCTGAGTTGACTTATTACTTCCAGGATCAAATATCACCTCCTTTGGCATTTAAAAATCTTCATAATATAGTTCTTTTCCAGTCTTTTCCACTTATTCTGTGTTCTAGCTACACCTACTTGCAATTCTTCTAACATGACTCTGCCATCTCATGTCTTAGTGCCTAGGTACTATCAACACTAATTGTCCCTAATAACTTGAATGTTCAATGTCCTCCCACCACCTCTTATTTTCCATGGCTTCCTTCAAGAATCAGCTCAAATACTACCTCCTACAGGGCTTGTGGAGACCTTTCCCAATCTCAACACCCACCCCAGCTGACAAGCTAATTGTCCCTTGGGGACCCAGTCTTCCAGTGCTACTGTGAGCTGAAAGAGTTAAATCAGAGCCTGCACTACATTTGTATCTCTCAGAGTGCCTGGTAACCTCCTATGTACATAGCAAGTGTTTAATATTTATTTGATTTGGTTGAAAATCAAATACTTTCAATGGGCACAAAACTAATTAGAGGTCACAGGTAGAGGCTGGTATTTAGCTTAGCAGTTCAGTGTGACCTTAGGGAACACAACAGTAATATTTCATCTATGTCAGTCTTGGGCCCAGAGTCCTTAACATTTTCATTAGTGACTTAGATGATATAATAAAGGAGATGCTCAAAAAGCAAGATTAATCAAAGAATAGAAATAGAGGAGGAGTTTTAAGTAAGGAAATAACTCTTTGGTGAATTGAAATAGTAAGGGGGGAAAAATAACCAAGGAGAAGGTGAATGAGAACAAAGTAGTATAGTAAACCTGGGAGGAAATCAAATTGAACTGATTCAAGATGAAGAACTACAACGTGGAGGGGAAAGAAGAGTAGTCTAAGAGTTAGGAGACTTGGCTTCTAGTCTTGCTCAGACAGAGATGACGGGCCCCTTCTCCGTGGTGGGGGCTCTTCTGGGTGGTGGTAGAATCATTCATGAATATCTTGGTGTCATCTCTGACTCATTGCTTTCGTTGGATCTGAAAATGGCTTGGTGGCAAAAATGCTGGATTTGGTGTCAGAGGAGCTATCACTTACTACTTATGTGACTTTGGGCAAATCATTACATTTCCCTTGGCCTTTAATTTCTCATTTGTAAAATGAAGGGGTTGGACTACATGACTCCTGGGAATCCCTTCCAGACTTTGAATGTAATATTCTTTAGATTATAAGCCTGTCCTATCTAGAGACTGTCTCCTTACTTGCATCCCTTGCAGTCTCTTGTATAATTATGGGCACAGAGTAGGTATTTAAATGAAGAGAAATACATAAAACAGAGTTTCCCAAACTTTTTCAGTTAAGAGATCTTAGTATCTCTGCAAATTTTTCACCCATAAGCCAAAAGAAATACCTAAAAGTTCTGTTTATCCATCAATAAATATTAATTAAACTCCTAGTATGTGCCAGGCACTGGGCTAAGTGCTGGGGATTCAAAAAGAGGCAAAAGATGGTCCCTGCCCTCAAGTAGCTTACAGTCTAATGGTGGAAACAACATGCAAATGCATGTGAACAAAGCCAGCTAGATACAAAGCAAATAGGAAAAAAGATAAATAGAAGCTGTTGGAATTAAGAGGGGATGAGGAAGTCTTCCTATAGAAGGTGAGATTTTAGTTAGGACTTAAAGGAAGCCAGGGAGGTCAATAGTTGGAGCAGAGGTGGGAGAGTGTTCCAGGAATGGGAGGCATCCAGAAAAAATACCCAAAGCCAAGAAATAAACATCTTATTTGTGCAACAGTTAGAAGGTCAGTGTCACAGGACCAAAGTACCTGTTGGGGAGTGCTCTATGAAAGGCAGAAGGTGGGGTAGGTTATGAAGGTCTTTGAATGTGAGAGCATTTTGCATTTGCTCCTGGAAGCAACTGGAATTTATCAAGTTGGGGTACACGGTCAGACATGTGCTTTAATAAAATCACTTTGGCAGCTGAACAGAACAGAGAGAGACTTGAGGCAGGCAGAACCACCAGCAGGCTATTGTAATAATCCAGGTGTGAAGTGATAAGGGCCTGCACTGGAGTGATAGCAGTGTCAGAGGAGAGAAGGGGGTGCATTCAAAAGATGTTGCAAAGGTGAAACCTACAGGCATTGGCGACAGCTTGGATATGGAGGATGAGACATAGTGAGGAATCCAGGATGACTACTAAGTCGTGAGCTTGAGCAACTGGAAGAATGGTGTCATCCAGTGTAGGAATGGGAGAGTGTTTGGGGGAAAGATAATGAGTTCCATTTTGGATCTAATAAATTTAGTATGTCTATTGGACATACAGTTTGAGATGTCTGAAAAGCAGTTGGAGATTCAAGGTTGGAGGTCAGCAGAGAGTTTGGGGTAGGGTGGGTAGATTTGAGAATCATCAGCACAGAGACGGTAATTAAATCCGTTGAAGCTAATTTGATCACCAAGTGAAGTAGTATGGAGAGAGAAGAGAAGAGGGCCCAGGGCAAAACCCTGTGGGACACCCATTGTTAGAGAGTATGATCTGGTTGAGGATCCAGCAAAGGAGACAGAAAAAGAGTGTTCAGATAGGTAGTGGAGAACCAGGAGAGAATGATGTCCTGAAAACCGAGGAGAAGAGAGTGGTCCACAGAGCCAAAGGCTGCAGAAAGATCAAAGAGAATTAGGATTGAGAAAAGTCCATTGGATATTTAAAAATTAATTACTTTATTTGTAGATTTCAACATTCACTTCCATAAGCTTTTGAGTTTTAAATTTTCTCCCCCTCCCTCTTTGCTTCCTTCCCCAACTTGACGTGCAATCTGATATAGGCTCTACATATACATTCCTATTAAACATATTTTCATATTAGTCATGTTGTGAAGAAGAATTGGAAACCAATAGGAGGCCACAAGAAAGAAACAAAAACAAGAAACAAAACAAAACAGAAGGAAAAAAAGAGCAAATAGTATGCTTTGATCTGTATTCAAACTCCATAGTTTTTTCCCTGGGTGTGGATAGAATTTTCTATCACGAGACTGAGAAGAGCTAAGTCTATCAAAGTTAGTCACTGCACAATGTGGCTGTTACTGTGTACAACATTCTCCTGGTTCTACTCACTTCACTCAGCATCAGTCCACACAAGTCTTTCCAGGTTTTTCTAAAGTCCACTTGCTCATCATTTCTTATAGCACAATAGTATTCCATTACATTCATATACTACAATTTGTTCAGCCATTTCCCTATTGATGGGCATCCTCTTAATTTCCAATTCTTTGTCACCACAGAAAGAGCTGCTTTAAATAAATGTGGGTCCTTTTCCCAATTGTATGATCTCTTTGGGATACAGCCTTAGAAGTGCTATTGCTGGGTCAAAGGGTATGCACATTTTATAGCCCTTTAGGCATAGTTCCAAATTGCTCTCCAAAATGGTTGGATCAATTTACAAAGCCACCAACAATGCATTAATGTTCCAATTTTCCCACATCTTCTCCAACATTTATCATTTTCCTGTTTTGTCATGTTAGCTAATCTAATAGGTGTGATGTGGTACGTCAGAGTTGTTTTGATTTGCATTTCTCTAATCAATTGTGATTTAGAGCATTTTTTCCACATGACTGTAGATAGCTTTAATTTCTTCATCTGAAAACTGCCTATTCATATCCTTTGACCATTTATCAGTTGGGGAATGACTTTTATTCTTATAAGTCCTTTGGATTTTGCAATCAAGATCATTAGTGACTTTGGAGAGAGCAGTTTCAGTGTTATAATGGGTCAGAACCTGGATTGTAGAGGGTTAAGAAGAGAGTGGGAGAGAGAAAATGGAAGCACCTATTGCAGACAGCCTTCTCAAGGAGTTTAGCTATAAAAGACAATAGTTAGTAGGGATAGAAGAATCAAGTGAAGGTTTTTCCAGGATGGGAGAGGCATGGGAATGTTTGTAGGCAGCAAAGAGTGAGACTGTAGAGAGGGAGAAATTGAAAATAAGTGATGGATTGGGGATGACAGAAGGGACAATATCTTGGAGGAGACAGGATGGAATAGAATCATTTCAATAAGTAGAGGTTAGCTTTAGTAAGGAGTGAAGCCACTTTATCATATGAAACAGGGGTGAAGGAGAAGATAGTTCTAAGGTACCTAAGTGATAGGAGATGAGGAAGAAGGGAAAAGAGGGAATTCATGGTGAATGGCATCAGTTTTTTTTCTGTAAAATGAGACAGCAAAGGGGCAATGCCATAGGACGTTTGAAGAGGGATGAAAAGGTTTAGAAGAGCCACTTCCCATTAGACAGTGGGATAGTGAGTTGAAAAGAGTTGGTAGGGATAGTAGGATTGCCTACAAGCCCTGAGGGTCCAGTTGAGGTTGTTTAACATAAATTTGTAATGGAACCAATTAGAATGATTAAATGATTTTCTCCACCTTCATTCAGCAGCACATGTGTGGGAGTGATCCAAAACTGAAGCTTGGCTGGGAATAATCAGCAGTATAAGGATGCTAGGGATTCAAGAGAGGAGGACAGCATGGAGATGAATTGGTTCACCAAGAGGTCAAGATGGCAAGAGAGTGGCTAGTGCAGGAAAAATGGCCTGCAAGAGAATTGAGGGATCAAGGGATTAGAGTTCACAGTGTGGATGAAAAATAGGGTTTCCTAAGGGAAGACAGAGGGAGAGGTAAAAAGCCAATAAATTATGATGGGATGAAAGCATTTTAGAATTCTTGAACATAGAAGTGATGTAGATGACAAGTTCAAGAGTATGACCATCATTGTATGTAGCTGAGGTGGGGTAGAGAAGTAGCTCATGGGAGATGAATAGTTGAGGCATTGAGTGGTTAGGGTATTTGAGGAAGAATCAATACTTATATTAAAGTTCCCTAGTAGGAGGGCAGGAGTTGAGGAGAGAAATTGTGAGCCATGTACTTGACTCATTGAGGAAGAAAAGGGAGTGACCTGGGAGATCTGTAGACAATAGCTACCAGGATTTTGATTGAGTTCTTGCTATTCACATCTACCACTCAAAGGAAGAGGAAGGTACAGAGTGATGGAGGAAGGGGGAGAAACTGGAAGTGGTAATGAGGAGCTAGGAGCATTCCAACTCTCCAACCTTAATTAGTAAGTTGAGGAGAATGAGCAAAATTGTAGTCAGTGTTGGAAAGATTGGTTGGAGAGTCTGTCATCAAGAGGGGGTGGGTGAGGAAGTGGGGAAAGGAGGTTTTAATAATATCTAGAAAATAGGAGTGTAGAGGGAAATATTTAAGATGAAGGAAAGTTTGTTGCCGACAGGCTCAGTGGAGTTATGTTGAAACTTCGAAGTAGGAGGATTGAGAAGGGATTTTCAAGTAGTTGGGTCCAAAAATTCATAAATATTGTGGGAAAATATTATGGCATTGTTTGAATTTAACCTTGTGTGGTGGAAAAACTAGACCTGTTGCTTAGAAACCATGTTTGTTTAATGCTTAACTCAGGGCCTAGGTTATGCTGACCAGAAACCCAGTCAGATTGAAAAATTGATGCAAGGAATGTAAGGAGTTTTCTCCCATTATACCTCTCAAGAACCCAATTATCTTATCTGGAAATTGCCTCCATGCTGGCCAATCTTTTACTCTTTACTTGTTCCTTTGTTCCAACTCTATATACTATATAATTTATAGACCTTGGGAGAGAAGCAGAGCACTCCTTTTTTGGTTCTCTCCTCTCTTGGAAGGCTTGAACGAACAAACTTCTTTCTAAATTATTCCAGTTATGGATTTTGTTCTCAGTTAAAAAAATCTGTGTCAGAAGAGGGATCTTTAATGGTTAACTTGAGAGGTAGGATTTGATCTAGATGCAATCACTCTACACACCTAGAACCTGGTGAGTTACACCACCTCCCTGCTTCCCCTGGTGGTCCAGGTTCAGGTGGAACACAGTCCAGTCACACTTGGCCTCAAACTAGGTCTTAGGACCAGACCAGGTGTCCAGAAAGTAGGGGGCTGTATACCAACTTGGCCTGGGGAGTTATTCAGGGAGGGTTAGAACTAGCCTAGCTACTCTTATGGGCAAATGACTAGTCTTCTTGGATTGAATATCCAAGAGTTTAGGGAAGAGGGGGCAGATCTGGCATCTATTAATTCAGCCAGTCCTCCAGCACATCTTTCTTTTCTTCTCTATCTCCTTTTTTCCCCCTGTTGTATTTCTCTTACCTTCCCATGACTACTGGAAAATAAACTGGATACCTGGTCTACAACTATATACTGGCAGCAGCAAATGCAAGGGCCATTAATTGAATCATATGACCTGCCAGGAAAGAATCCATTATCTATTTAGTTGATTGAGTTACCTTAACAAAGTGGTTAGCTAATATCAATCTTACACCCATTCACTCAGGATAATCTAGATTAATGAGGAAAGCTTGGACATACACCAGCCAAAGTAAGTTGTCCATTTTCAAGCTTATGCTCCTATCCTAACAACAGGGAACTCCTCTTTTTCCCTCTCTACCATCCCTATGAAATGTGAGATACACAAATTTAGAGACATCTTCATTCCAAATGTTCATGTAGACTAGTTGTCCATACCCAACCTGTGGTTCTTTAAGCCTTCTGAGCTTGTGTTGGTCTGATCAGCCTCAGTCAGACACACTGTACTTTGACACTGAAATAGTGATGACATTTTGGTCTTCTTTAAGCACAAAGGACAACAACCAAGCAACCCTCCCTATGAACTTCTCAGGAAAACCTTTGTCTTGTGTTTTGTCTAGTGTTTGTAGATTCTGCTGCCTTAGAAGCTTTCTAAGCCAGCCATAAAGACTCCTGTGAAAACAAATAAACTGTAGTCAGAGAGTTTGGAATGCTAGGGAAGGTTAATGAAGTTTCATATTTGAAACACTTTTCTGTAATCTGATGTTAAACTCTCCATCCCAGGTAGCAGGGACTTACTCCCACTTTAGACTTCAGTGGGAGATAAGGTTTTAGGAAGCGGGGGGGGGGGAACCCTATAAGATATTTTCTCTTTGTCATTTCAGCTCTGGACAGTTTAGGGTTACAGAGAAAGTTGGACAAGCGAGGAAAGGAGAACTTTTTTCCAGTTTGTAGAAGTTTATGGCATTACAAACTAATTAGAGACTTAAATTTGTAAGTTAAATGTAATAATATCTTTGTAAATTTCTAAATTATAGTTTGAAGATTTTTGTAAAAGTTGAAATATTTTAAGAGTACATGAGAATGTGAGATTGCCACTGTAAATCCTTACTGTAAATCCTTACAACAGGGATCACTGAAAGCAGTGGGCTCTGTCACTTGAGGTGCTATCAGTTAATGATCCTTGGGAAAACTGATTTGAATGATACCATTTGTGATTATAAATCCAGATTTGATTGAGTTTGTTGTAAAACTAAATTATAATGCAGTCCCATTCAAAGTGTGATGTGTTCTCCTATTAGGAAGTTGTGATTTTTGACCTTCTGTAGATGCATCAGAACTTAATGGGGGGAAAAACAACAATGATATTTGGCATTAAGGTGACATGTTGAGAAAATGCATGGAAGAACTAGGTAGCGCAGTTGATATGGTATGAGTCCTGGAGTCAGGAAGACTGGCCTTCCAATCTTACCTCAGGCACTTACTAGCTGTGTGATCAGGGGCAAGTCACTTAACTATGTTTGCCTTAATTTCCTTATCTCTAAAATGAGTTGGAGAAGGAAAATGGCAAACCACTCCAGTATCTTTGTCAAGAAAACCCCAAATGGGGTCACAAAGAGTTGGAAACAACTCAACAGCAACAACTTTATACTGGTCTTTTGTACTCTGTTAGTATAGAATGCCAAACTGATAGATAGATGAAATGATTTTTCCATTTAAGATGATTTGGACTTGTATTCGACCATGAGAAAATCAAATTAATTCTGATTCTCTATCACCTCCAATGTGTTGTAAACTTACCTATGTCATGCTTGTCTCTGAGTTAAGTTCAGAAGTTCAACTTTCCTCTCTAAGCTAAGTCATACCATCTTAATTCAAAGAAATATATTATCTCTACACATCTTACTATGTACAATTAAAGGAGATCTGTTATCTTGTTAACAAGCCTTGCTAGATGCAGGTGGACACCACCAATGAGTTCTCCCTAGCAACAAGATGGAAGGAGGGGTTGCATCTAGCTCTGCATTCTTGACTTCCAATCACATTGTTTGCCATCATCTATGATACTTCAGACTTCTTAACCAATCATATTGCTTCATGCTCCCTCTTCTTTGTTCTCTTTTACTTCCCAAAACTGTACGAAGGTTAGTAAGCCCTACCTCGTGGTCTTTTGAGTGACTGAGGAGTTGAGAGACCCTTTTTATTGGTAATTGCTAGCCTTAAGAATAAATTGGATGTGCACAGAATTTTGTGCCTCAGTCTACCTTAATTTCAATTGCAACAACCAAATTGATGTTGTTTGACTGGCAAAAAGTTTTGTGGTATGTTTTCAAAATCCATGATATTGTTTACATTGCTGTTAGGCTTATAATTTTTCTTGTATTATGATTTTTTGGAAATCATATAAGAAATACAATTTTTAAAAATTGATATCCAGAGAGTAATAAAATTGTATCATTGGAAAATTAACTCCTCTTTTGGCGGACTGTTGTCATTAAGGTTTTTAAAAAAAACATCAAATATTTAATTGGGTATATTTTACAATTAATAGTAATAAGGTAATAACTTAAAAATAACTTGGGAAAGTGCCACAGACTTTTAAAAAATATCAGAGAAGTTATTTGGGGCCTTGCTAGATTTTCAGTCCCCTGGATCTTCAGCCTTAGCAAGGTCATAAATCTTATTAACTCTGCGAGATGTTGCTGAAAGAAGCCTGAGAAGTTCTAAAATAATAAAAATGCTTAATGAGAAACTAGGATCTCTCATAGCTTAAGTTAAAACATTGCTTACGAAAGTGTACGTGGGATAGTATGTACTAAAGTCACATCTTTGAGCCAGCTTAGCATCAATAGATTCAGATTTAAATATTTTATTTTTTGGCTTTAGTAAGTAAAATGCAATATCTTCAGATATGGATGGCTATCAGCTATGTGTAATCATAGAATGTGATTATTTTCTTAATTTCTAATGATTGATGTCTGTTCCAGCTTGGATTTAAACTTTAAAGGATGTATAAGACTTGTATATATTTATTATTTTTAACTGATTTATTTTGATTTATCAACAATCACTTCCATATGCTTTTGAGTTTAAAATTTTTCTCCCCCTTCCTCCCTACCACCCTCCCCAAGACAGTGCACAATCTGATATAGGCTATATTGTATATAATTATTATTAACTGTTATTGCAACAACATGAGAAAAATAATAGTAGCTATACCTAAGCTGTGATTACTGATTTGAAGTTCCTTTGTTTGAATTCTACATAATATGTAACTTATAAACCCTGGAGGAGGGAAGGGGTGTGCTATCCTTTTTTGGCTCTCTGCTCTACTGAATGACTTAAACTTTTTCTAAATTATTCCAGATATGGATTTTGTTCTGAGCCAAAAGTATTTGTCCTAACAACTTAGTAACCATTTGAAAAAAATTATATTTTAATTCCATTCTTAAATAACTACCATTGCTTACTAATTCTGGAGTGGCAGAACCAACAAAAGGTTGGAATGAAACAATTTCTAGCCCAAGACAACTTAGAAGATTGGCAGAAAAGGTTTGTTCCACTGGGATGAAAGTGGAGAGCAGTCCAGCAAAGGCCATTCCCTGGAAAGCCAGCAGCAAGCCTTGGGAGCGACTGAAACGGGGACCATGTCTTCTGGAACTCTCAGCGCACAGACAGAGCTTGGACAACTGGTCAGAAGGAGATTACAGGGGTCCCTTTGCTGGTACTGGGTGCAGGACTTTGTTGCATTGCCCATAACTGGTTCGTATATCATGGAGCCACAGTTGGGATCACACAAGATTTAGTGGCTTCCACATTAAAGGAGTAGAGGGCTTGGAATATGATATTTAGAGGGCAAAGGAGCTAGGATTACAACCAAAAATCACCTGCCCAAGCAAAACTTGAATATAATTCTTCAGGGGCAAAATGGTTATTGAATAAAATTGAAGACTTTCAAACATTCCTGAGGAAAAGACCAGAGCTGAATAGAAAATTTGACATTCAAGCACAAAACTCAATACAAGGTATAAAAAGGCAAACAGAAAAGAGAAATCAAGGGATTCAATACAATTAAACTATTTACATTCCTCCATGGGAAGATGATATTTGTAACTCTTAAGAACTTTATTAGAGCAGTTAGAAGGAGTATATATAGAGGACATGAATGTGAATTGATTAAGATGGGATAATATCTAAAAAAATAAAATTAAGGGGTGAGAAAGAGGGATGCAACAGGAGAGGGGGAAAGGGAGAGGTAGAATGGAGTAAATTATCTTACATAGAAGTGTAAAAGGGCTTTTACAGTGGAGGGATAAATGAGAGGAGGTGATGGGCAATGTTGGAACCTTTCATAGGAGTTGACTCAAAGAGGGAATAACCTAGGCACTCTGTTGGGTTTAGAAATCTATCTTCCCCTACAGAAAAGTAGGAAGGGAGGGGGATTTAGAGAAGGGCACAGATAGAAGGGAGGGCAGATTAGGGGAGGCAGCGGTCAGAACGGTGAGCTACCCTTAGCTAGTAGTTTGAGTGGTCTCCAACAGATGTTGAAAACTGCTGTTTCCCTCAGATTAAAAATGTCCCTTGGATCCCTGAAGCAGGGAACCTCAGTGAGCTTGGGAACTTGGAGCCATTATCATGACCTTGCTACCTGAAGATACCATTAGAGTTAGACTCTGAAGGCCTGTGTTTAAGTCTAGTCTGCAAAAGTACTGGCTATTTGATCCTGGACAAGTTAATTTCTAAAATCTAAGCCTTAATTTCTTCATCTGTAAATGATAAGAGCAGCTAGGTGGCTCCGTGAATAGAAGGTTGGCCCAGAAGTAAGGAGGACCTGAGTTCACGTCTGACCTCAGACACTTAATAGCTGTGTGACCCTAGGCAAGTCACTTAACCCTGTTTACTTCAGCTTCCTCATCTATAAAATGAGCTGGAGAAGAAAATGGCAAACTATTCCAGTATCTTTACCAAGAAAATACCAAATGGTGTTACAGAGAGTCAGACATGACTGAAACAACACACAACAAAAAAGTTGCATAATAATAATAAATAGCTTTGTGATGCTCCATTGACATAACATGTATAAATTATATTGTAGACCTCATTCTATACACAAAAATCAGTTATTAATACTATTAATTTTTTTTCCTCAGAAAAGGAAATAATTCTACTTCTCCATCTCAAAACCCCATCTAAGAAGTATTTAAGGACTATGGAAAGATTCAGTATAAAATAAAACCCAATAATAATACCACTTTGCCTCTGTTTAGAGATTTATGCTTTTCAAAACATCCTCACAGGACAGCCCTGAATACAGACTGTATTATTCCCCCCTCCCCCATTTTACAGCTGGCGAAAGCTGACACACTGAGATTATTTCATCTGCCCAAGGTCATGGAGCCAGTTAGTTAAGAGACAGGACTAGAGTCTTCATGCATGCCAAAGAGGCTGCCTTTTGGCTGTCTGTTCATGCCACTGTGATATCTACTCTGTATCTTATTTTGCTGATCATTCTCTTTCTGAAAAAAAGGTCTCTCATTAATAGAAGCTAAATACTTTTAAATGTGTTTATGCCTCCTCCAGGAATGTAAACCCTACATTTTATATGTTCTGTACCATTAGCTGATTCAGAAATACCACAAGAGTGGAAAAATAGCTTATTATTCATAGTTTATTAGAGCCGATTTCTCTAGCCAAGTAAATTATCCAGCAAGTGAAGCCAAATGGCTTCCAGCCTCCAATCCTGCCCCAGATGCCCAACTCTACCTTAAGCCTAGCTTTGTTTACATAGAACCACAAGACTGAGACGAGCCCTGGGATTTCTATCCCTTGCAATGTGATCCTGCAACTGCCCACGCATTTCTTCCGCTAGACCCTTCCATCGGACCGACCACTGCCCACAGTCCTGTTGGAGCACAATCTGTTCTTCCTCGGTCAATGCTTTGAGGAGTTTTCTACATTGTCAGCTGGTTATTACTGCTGGATAAGCCAGGCCACATTTCCCCAGCTGAGCTAGAGAAGGCCTTTTCAGAAATAAGGAATTTAGTGTAACAGCAAGTGGACTGATGTTTACACCGGAGGCTCCGTCGCTGCAGTTATATAAAGGGGTAAATGCAACTTTCACATAAAGTCTTCCCCTGCCTTCCCAGCAGGCAAGTCCTCCGCGTCAGTCTTCCACACAGGTCTCCTTGGTTCTCTTCCAAGGCGGAAGTGATTACTATTTCCCTTCTTTGCCATATCATACTTGATACCTTTCTGTATATTATCACAGGCAACTCTCTAAGGCTATAGGTTGCAGAACAGGGAGAGATCTTCACTGGTGGAGAGAAGTCCCCTTATTGGAAGTTCCCTATGCTAATGAAATCAAGGTTCAGTTTTTAACATTTTTTGAACTGGTAAGCAAATTGAAATAAAAAGAGGAAGCAGGGAACATTTATATGGATATGAAATTATTTGAAGATCTTTGAAGTCCCATGTCTGGTTTTCTCTCTACATCCCATCTAACCTGCCTGCCCTGCTGCACGTGCGCACACACACACACACACACACACACACACTGTGTACCTTTTATCCCGACCTATTAAATTGTAAACTTCTTAAGAGCAGAATCTGTCACAGCTATCTTTGTGTGCCCAGCACCAAACACAGTACCCTTTGTACACAGTAGGTTGCACTAAATGCTAGGGAGCTAGGTGGTGCTGTGGAGAGCACTGGGCCTGAAGACAAGACCTGAGTTCAAATGTAATCTCAGACACTTAGCTGTGTGACCTTGGGCAAGTCACTTAACTTCTGTCTGCCTCAGTTTCCTCAACTATAAAATGGGGATAATAATGGCCCCTACCTCTCAGGGTTCTTGTGAGGATCAAATTATTACAACTTATAACTTATATAACTTACAAATTATGTAATAAAGTACATAACTTATAAATTATATAATATAGACAGATTATAACTGTAAAGCGCTTAGCAGAGTACCTGTCATGTAGAAGGTACCTAATAAATGCTGAACTGAATTGGAAAATAAATTAAGGGAAAAGTCCTTGTAAATAGTAAGGATAACTGATGTTTATGTAGTGGTCTTTTGAGAATTGACTGGCTACAGGGATCTGTGTCTAAGAGGGACAGAAGTTCTCATTCAAACCTGAGTGAGATTTTGTGAATATAATAATCTTTTGAGTTGGTAGGCAGACTTGAGTCATGTCTGGGGTTTTTGAAAGACACAGTCTACAAGAGAACAGAATGAAAAGGAGTGAGGATTTTGTGAGCTAAGCAGTAGCATTAGTGAATGAGGAGAAACCCCCAGTCCTGTCTAGAATTTAAGCCGATCAAAGTTACAGAGGTAACAGGCTGTGATAGAGAAGGGAAAGAAAGACAGAGATAGGCCCTTGGGCCCCTGCTAGCATCGAGGCAGAAAGAGCTGACTGAATCCGTTCACTGGACTTGCTTGTTAAGGATCTGAGGAAAGTTCCAAAAGGTCTACTCCAGGGGTGGGGAACCTGCGGGCCTCGAGGCCACACGTGACCTTCTAGCTTCTCAGCTGTAGCCCTTTGACTGAATCCAAACTTCACAGAACAAATCCCCTTAATAAAAGGATGTGTTCTGTAAAACTTGGACTCAATCAAAAGGCTGTGTACCTGAGGACCTAGAAGGTCACACGCGGCCTCGAAATTTCTTCTCCCCATACCTGTCCAGTAACAGGTATTGCTCACTTTTTTCACCTGCTTGCTTTCTCTAAACTGATTTTGCCTTGAATGTTAAGAAGAGGTTAGCTAGAAAAACATAAATTTTAAATGAGGACAGTGAGCCAACCTCTGTCTACATGTCAGGGATTTTACTAACTGGGAGTTCTGTGCTAGTGCAATTGTGCTAATTCTTTTCATCTGATATAAACTCCATAAAATAATAGAGAAAGGGACAAAGTGGATTTGAGGGGAACATTATGTTGGTCATGTTGTTGGGGAGGGTGAGTGAGTAGCTAGGTAGCATAGGGGATAAAGGGCCAGGCCTGAAATCTGGAAGACTCATCTTGGTGAGTTCAAATCTGGCTTCAGATGTCAGCTATGTGACCCTGGGCAAGTCATTTAACCCTATTCGCCTCAGTTTCCTCATTTGTAAAATGAGCTGGAGAAGGAAATGGCAAACCACTCCAGTATCTTTGCCAAGAAAACCCCAAATGAGGTCTTGAAGAGTCTGACATGAGTGAAACAACTGAACAATAAACAACATGTTTCCCATAGGCTAAAAGTGAACTAACTTTTGTAACAAAGTATGGCTGATTAAATCTACAGCCTACAGAATGTGAGAAAGAAAGAAAGGAGGCCTGGATAAGATTTAGCTCTGTCCTTTCAGAAGGTAGGAGGGAGCAGAAAGGATTGCGTACCTTCTGCAGCACCACCCAGTGGTGTTAAATTTATATAGCATTATAAGATTTACAAAATGTTTTATATGTATTATTTAATAATTTCAACCAATATTTATTAAATGCCTACTGTGCATCAGATACTAAACTAAGTCCGGGGATACACATACAAAATGATACATACCTGGCCTACATGATGCTGCAATCTTTAATGGAGAATGCTACTCAAAATAAACAATAGAGGGGGGGAAAAGGTAAGCTTAGACCAGCTCACTTAACACCTGATGGGAAATACAAAAAAGAAACATGAGATTCCATTTCACCTAGCCCCCCTACTCTTAGCACCATCCTCAAATCTCTCAAGCTCCTAATCTGTCCTCCATATAGCTGCAAAAGTGATTTTCCTAAAGTGAAGATCTGACCATGTCACTCCCTCAATAAACCTCTATGGTTCCCTGCTGCCATTAGAATCAAATATAAACACCTGTTTCACTTTTAAGACCCTTCATTCACAACCTGGCACCAACCTTTCTTTTCAAAATTGATTTCTTTCCAGCCATACTGACTCTGTTATCAACTATCTAGGACCTTAGGCAAGTCACCCCTGGACCTGTTTCTTATCTAAAAAATGAGGGATGGAGACAGACTAGATGATTTCTAAAATCTCTTCTAATTCTGAGATTCTATCATTCTTCTTGCCTCTCAGACCCATCTGGAGGTGTGGGTTAGTGAACACTTGAGTTATAGAGGAGCCTTGACTGTTTTCTCTCCAGGGGCAGAACTCACTGGTTCAATGCCCATGGGCTTTCCTCTACAAAGTCCTGGGGAATTGAAGCGGTGTAAATGAGGGCGGGTGTGGAACTGCCTTTAAGGTCCCATTCAGTTGAAACTCTGATTCTATAATTACACAGTCAGATGAACTGTCATCAGACAGGTCCAAATAACAAAAAAAAAAAATTGGTCAAAGGCTACTTTTGTCTTTTTTTTTTTTTTGCTTTTTGGTGAGGCAATGGGGTTAAGTGACTTGCCCAAGGTCACACAGCTAGTAAATGTTAAGTGTCTGAGGCTGGATTTGAACTCAGGTCCTTCTGACTCCATGGCCAGAGCTCTATTCACTGCTCCACCTAGCTGCCCCCAAAAGCTACTTTTGACTAACATTAAACATGAAGCTAAATAAAGGAGTCTCAATCTAAGAAAGGTAAGTGTAGTAGATAGCAAACCCGATCTACTTAGTCTATGGAAAGGGCTTTTAAAATAGTGCTGTGGAAATGTTATTTTTAATGTTCATAATGTATTTCAAAAAGACCATGAATAGGTGGAGTATATTAAAACAGCACATTCAAACACAGATTAAATGTGTGTGTGGATCAGGTAAGACAGGTAAGAAATCATTTCATGTACTTTAAAGCACAATATACTGCAAATGCTAGCTAACCGAGAGTACTAAGTGGTGAGGGAAATTGATCATTAACCACGTAATGGATGTATTTCATTTCTATCTGAAAAAGTATTTTTTCCCTTCCTTGCCAGATTAATCTGTCTAAAGTATGTCATTTCCCTAGTCAAAAGTCTTCAATAGATCTCCATTTTGTATCAAGTCCAAACTACATAAGGTCCTCCACATTAGGCCCCAACCTATCTTTGCAATTTAATCTCTAATTACATCTACTCTCTGCTCCACCCAAACTAATCACTGTTCCCTAAAAATACATCTTTCCCACCCCTGCATGTTTGTTCATTCTGTTCTACCTGTTGAAACCTTACCCATTACTCAAAACTCATCTCAAATGTGACTTTTCATGAAGCATTTTCCTGTTTCCCCAAATTTATACCATTTCCTTCATCTTCTGTAACAATCCAGCCTCTCTTATGGCACTTACCATATTCTATCTTGGGTTATTATAATTTGTGTATGTATTTTGTCTCTGAGAAAAAGGTCCTTAAGGGAATGAACCTGTATCTTACCATTCTATGCCCCAAAGTGCTTAGCATACTGGCTTGCTATCTCAGTGGCTCAATGAGTATTTGTTGAACTGCACCTGTTAGCAGAAAAAAATTCCTTGAGGGCAAGTACTATCTTACCAATACCTCAGTTTGGTGTGGATTTGACACTAAGGTCCTCAAAGACTTTCTGAGCAAACAGAGCATGAGCTTTGGTCATGTTCCGAGATATGGTGTTAGCAACAGTATGTGTCTGTACATGTATGTATTTACAAACATGTACATGCATACTCATATATATACATAGAAGTATGTTATGTCATATAAATGGTATAGATTATATTGTTTATATATGTGATTATATGTGTGTATGTATATATGTGTGTAGATAGATATAGTCTGTTGCTCAGATCATATCTTGGAACTTCAGAGCTTGTGTTCTCATTTGCTTGTAAAGTCTTTGAAAATATTACTGTCAACTCTACACTTAGATATGCAGATAGAGAGATGGATGGATAGATCTGATTTCTGAGGACCAGAGGCTCATGACCTCTTACTGATGGTTAGTCATGTCTTAATGAATTTTTCAGTGCGTGGCAAATCTCCATCACTTGGTACAGTGAGATGCACATAAGTGTGTACGTGTTTGTTGAATTACCGAATGAGGAAGATTTCCACAGAGAGGCCATCAATTGCTGTATCCATAAGTTTGATGCTAGACAGTCATTGATGCTGGATCATATGGACAGCCTCATTCTACAGATGAGGAAACTGAGGCCCAGAAAGATCAAGTGATTTGCCCTGGATCACTCAGCTAGTAAGTCTTTGAGGCAGGATTTGAACCCAGATCTTCCTGGCTCCAAGTCCAATGGAAAGAATTCCACTGCACTTTAATACATTCGGGTTTATTTATTAAAAAACAATACAACAACTGCTTGACATAGAGGGTGGGAATATAGAAATGTCACTCCTTATTAGGTAACTAGCCACTTACCACTAGCACTGTTAACAAATGAAACAAGACTTATGTAGGTGGTTTGTTTTGCTTTTTTTTTTTTCACTGAAGATCAGCTTGAAGTAGACTAATCCAGAGATCTAAATGGGAAACAGCATTTCATCTGTTGGGTCACATCAAAATACAATGATCTACTTTGTCCAGGACTTTCAGCATGGAAGAGATTTTCCCTAAAGGACTGTATGTCATGTAAGACAGAGCCTGTTCTTTCCTGCTGCTGTATATAGTGTTATTGTTGGTCATACTTCTCCCTTGACCATACACACAGCCATCCAAATGACCAGTCTTGTAACTAACTGCATGAAGACTATTTCCCAGAGAAGATTCAAGGATACTTTTAATTAGTGCTAAGCCTTTCCTCTTCTTTGACGACTGAAATTCCAAAACGGGCTCCTAGAGCATTTCCATAAAAATGGAGGTGAAGAATATACACACAATCTATTTAAAATGACTTTATTAAAGGTTATTAATATAAAACATGACCAAGTACAAGTTGTCAGTAAGAATCTGTCTTTTGAAAATGCATATCAAAGAAAGGGAAAAGCATCAAACCACAGACAAGGCCTTAGGTTGTGCTGTCAGGACGGAGGCTGGAAAGCCAGCTGGGGTGACTGACAAGGCTGCCTCATGCTCTACCAGCTGCTCCCAATGTGTCTAGAACTCCCAGCATTCCAAAGGGAGAAACCCTCAGTGGGGCAATGGTGGGGGGAAGGGAAAAGAAGACAGGGGAAACCATGCCATTCTGAGAAGAATCACAGCTTTCCATCCTGCTTGAGGGAAATTAAAAAGATGCTGTCACCTAAAGCATTACTTGAAATCCTTGAGTTGAATCCTAAGGGTAAAGAATGCAGGGAGGAACTCTAGCTGTGCACTCTGCAGTGGAAAATTTTGTTTTAAATAAAAATGCCTGTTTTGATGGCCCACTCTAGGGAAGAGTACATGGCAAAGCTGAGCCTCAATTTTCTTCTCTTTGGAAGTGGAGCATCATTGACTATCATGGGAGAAGTATAAAGATATTCTCTGTATGCTGGAGTTTAGTCCCAAGGATTAAAACAATCTCTTAGTGATTCATATTGTCCTTTTAGTAAAGGACATGACCTGAGGCCTCCCGTAATTCCCTGAAATTTGATGTGTCTGGGGAACATTAGATAGCCATAGGAATTTTCCCCTTGAGCCTTCCATTATTCTTTCACAATACTTGTCCAAAGCAGGTAAAAAAATCAATAATTGTGCTTTGCAAGTATATAGTATTTTTGCTGCTTATAAAGAACTTTCATGCATAGGGCTTTTTTTTTGTCATAGCTACCCTATGAGGTGGGCAAGAAAAAGTGTTATGAGCCCATTTTACAAATGTGAAAACTAAGGCCCTGGGAAGTTAAAGAATTTGTTGACAGGCACACAGCTCATGGCCAACTGACTGTCCATTCCACACCATACCCTGCTACCTCTCACTCAATAAAAACTGAAATAATCTCTCCCTGGTTTCCTTTAATTAAAAAAAAAATAACCTCAAAGGGTTGTGCTATTAAGAATTTTTTAAGCATGAAATTTTTACTGCACTGTAAATTAGAGGAAACCTAGCCCTAGATTGAACACTACATAGGATGAAGACGTTTAATATGTCTAAATAATAGAGCTTTAAGGAGCTGCCCCCATCCCCCTTAGGGAAATGGCTGATTTGGACAAAATAACAGTTATCTCCCCAAAAGAAAGCAAATTCATCTATCAGGGCCCCCAGATCTCTGCCCCCAAGAAGCATAATTTAAAGCAAGCTTAAATCAATCTCTTAAAAAAAAGTTACTTTCTAGGCCATTATAAACCAGACTCAGTTTCTTGCTGAGATGGGAGTGGCTAGGTTGTCAGCAGGCTTTGAGGAGCTCCCATTGTGAAAATGGGACCAGATGGTCAATAGATGGTCAAATATATCATTCCTTTACTGCTCCTCTATCAAGCACTCTTGGCTGAAAAAGCAAGACCCTAGCTCAGGAATTTTAAGAACTTTTTTCCCCCTGTAACTCAGAAAGCTAGAATTTTTTTTCCTTTTAAAGATCAACCATACTTAAGTGCAGAAAAAACCTGTATTTGCCAAGCTGTATTCCTCCCCTCTGACACAGTGAGGAGCTTAAAATGCCAAGCCCCAAGGGGCCCAAGTGTGGTTCACAGACTTGAAGCCATTGGCTGGGCCCAACCCAATAGCTGGCCAGGATGCTACTTTGGCAGAAACTCTCCTTTAAAAAATAAAGTAGTTGCCATGTGTCTTTGGAGAGATGGGGAAAAAAAAAGACCAACATTCTGAGAACCTTTTAATGAAGTCCTATAAACAAAAAAAGACCCACCCATCCCACCCCACCCTTGTATACCCCCTCAAATTCTAACAGGCACACGCTCTGATACTGGAGCCAAGCATTCACTGGCAAAGGCTCAGGGAAATTAAGGCTTCAGGTGAGGAGGACACAGTGAGAGGCAGTGTGTGAATCGTGCTGCATTAGAATTTGTCCCAGCACCCGCATGTGGACAGGAGATGCCAGAGGCAACACCACAGTCGCAGTTTACAAGGAAGGCTCTATGTGTATGTCCCCTTCCATGGGAGCTATATCTAATGTGGTAAGCTAACTGAATAGGACTGGAGTTCTCCAGCAAAAGTTAGTGGTTGTACAGCAAGCAAGGAAAGTCCTGGGAAGGCAGTCTCAGCCCCAGGAAGGTCCCTTGCCATCACATCAGAATCCCAAAGTTCTCCAGGATGGCTAGGTTAGTGGTGATATTACACCTCCATTTCTGCCGATGGTGGGGAGGAATGCCTGGTGTATTCTGGGAGGAACACATGGCAAGGCAGGCTATTTGTTGGAGTAAGCAGTCTTTGAATCTTTTAGAACAGAGAAACTTGGTTCATCAACCAGTGTCCCACCGGGTTCTAGACAACCAATCAGAATAGCCCATTATCCAGTAATGACTGACATAGTTTCCACATTCCTACCTAGATAAGGAATCACCAGGGACACATAAGGAACAAAGCTCTTCGAAGAAGAAACTGGTACAAAACTCAAGTAAGGTGTAGCTTTGAGACAGCTGCTAAAATAGATATGAAATAATACAAGGTTAATACAAAACTTTAAGCATGCAATTTTAAAAAAAGAAGCCATCCACGGTATTGATCTGTATTAGGGCAGCATGATAACAACCTTATTTTCTTTGACTTGTACCAATGCACTGGTTTCTAGGACTGCCAGGAGGATCAAGGCCGGTACCAACAGGGAATTGTTGATTGAGGACTAGACCGCCTGCACAGCTTGGCAGTGTCTGGCGAGTTATTTGAAGAGAAGTAAATCTCGACATGATTGCTGCTGAGATGTCAGAGCCTTTTAGCCAAGGAAACCATTGTAAAGAAAAGAGTTGATCTCTTCAATAAAAAGAGGTTGTAGAAGACAGTCTGCTTTTGTAGTTTTTCTACATGAAATATTCACAAATAAGTATTTTGGGGGGGGAGGGGAGAGATACAGGTGAGGAGAAGAGAATTTGGTGGAGCTTGAGACAGAAGATTCCCCTATAATATTTAATCAGCTTGTAGCAGGCTTTAAAAAATTCTAAATTAAAAGCTGTCATTATCAATCACCAAAAAAAAAATGTGCCTGATCTTATAACAAATGGTAACATCTAGACAAGGCAACATTGAATAGTTTCAAATTATTAAGAAAAAAGTTCACAAAAGCTAGGAAAATTGAAAGACACTGGGGGAAAAAGTTGCCCTTTTCTTTATCCTGCTTCTCCAGCGTGACGCTTTGGGGAAAAAAGTTTTGGGGTTCTTGGTTTTGTTTCATTTTACCAGTTGTCCAGAAAATCAAATCCCGTCTTTAAGATGACATTACTTGTATTGAGCTGTAGGGGGGGGGGAAAAAAAAGACAAGTGAGCTTTTTTTTTCAAGTGAAGCAAATTCTAAATACAGCATCTCATTTAGTATGACCCAAATGAGAGTGCTTGCTTCCTTCTCAGAATCTCCCTGACCTCAATTTACCCCATTGCTTGGAACTAGAAAATTAAACAAAATTAAGTACAGGCTGGCTTGATTCTGCCAGCATCCAGCATTCCCTCCCTTCCTCCTTAATGACATCTGTGAGCACATCAGCTTTGGATTTATCCATATAAGAAATAGCCTAGAGGAAGGGAAAGAATAAATAAAACAGTGACTAGGAAGACAAGGACATGTTGAATCATCACACGCATACACACACACACAATCTTAAAGGCTTTCTTTCTGATAGCACAAGTAATCTTCACAATGGGAGGGGCAAAAGATAGGGAAGTTTGTATCATTTGAAGGAAACTAAATGACTATCTCTAAACTAAGAGCATCCTTAGGGTCAAGGAAAACTCACTTGAAACAAAGAAGCCCAATTTAAAGGAATAATTTGTATAGACAGGCTATCCGAGAAGTCTGAAGCTGCTATCATTTTTGTAAAGTTTTTCAGATCTAAACATGATCCTGGGACATTTTGGAACTGGGCTGGGCACTCCTTCTCAACACTTCTCAACACCAGGCATCTGAAGACCAAGTGTAGGTCTTCAGGAGGCAGAGAAGCACATTTTGCCCAGAGTTCTTCCTTCATTTCAGAATTACTGTCCATTTTAATTGCTTTCCCACCCCAGTGGAAATTCTCAAGGGCTTTCTCACACAAATTAGAATGTGACCAAAGATTAACAAAACAATATATATATATATATCCAAGTGAGTGTTCCCCAAAATAGATACTCTGGGTAGCTACTCACTTTTTTTTTTTGCTTTTTCCTGGGCATTTGGGGTTAAGTGACTTGCCCAGGGTCACACAGCTAGTACATGTTGTGTGTTGTGTGTCTGAGACCGGATTTGAACTCAGGCCCTCCTGACTTCAAGGCTGGAGCTCTATCCACTATGCCATTTAGCCACCCCAGTACTCACTTATTCTAACAACACTCCAGATATTTCTGGAAATTCTCTTACATCTGCCTTTAGAGAGAGTTCGTAAGCCACACAAGAAAATCATTCTCATCACTTCATCACACCTTATTTTTGATCAAATACAGTTACCTAGCTTTCTCATTCAACAATTCATTCTTTCAATCAATCAATACATAGTGCCTATTCTATGCAAAGTACTATCCTAGGGGCTACAGTAGTAACAAAGAAAAGTAATAAACATCTCCCGTCCTCAAAGACTTTTCTACTCAGGGGAGAGAAGACATGCACGTGAATAAATATAACACAAGGCAAATTATGCTAAGTGACACACACAAAGACATAAGAATTTAAAAGAGGAAGAAAACACTCCAGTATGGTGAGATCAAGGAAAACTCCAAGGCCCAATCCAAATGCCACTTCCTTTATGAAGGACAGTTGGGATTTCAACAGATGAAGATGATGTGAAAAGCATTCCAGGGGAAGCAACCAGCTTGAGCAAAAATTCGGGTGTCAAGTAGGCTGAGGACTGAAAAAAGATGATCGGACTTGGTTATTGGAGACCTTCAAAGGAATAGTCTCAGCCAAGTGGTAAGGGCAAGAAGCCAGATGACAAGGTGTTAAGGAGTGAGTGGGTAGAAGGATTGGAAGCCTCCAGCATAGACATTTTTCCTTACACTTCTTAAAAGAGTAGTTCAAGTAGATGATAGGCTAGGGTGAGGAGGTGTGTGTGTGTATGTGGTTTGTGTACACCAAGTAGATCTAGGCAGAAAGGGGTCAACAGAAAGGGAGAGACTGAAGAGGTAATCAAGGGGCTAATTGATGGAGCAGGGTCTAAGAACAAGAGATAAAGGATAAGATCGACAAGGGAAGCCTCAGAAAGAAGGCTTCTCATTGAGAAAGTAAGAAGAAAAGGATGAGTTGAAAATACAGAAGAATTTTGAAATGAAGAATAAAAAGACCTTCATGCAAGTAGGGGCCCAGCTGAGGTTAGGGAACATGAACCCAAAATCCACATAACAGGATTGGTGACATTTACCAGGTTATGCTCCATAAACCCCCAAGTGGAACAAAAGAAAGGAGGTGTTACCTAGACTACTCCAAATGACTCATTCTACCACTGAAGGTTGTCAAGAGAAACAGTGGCAGATCTTGAAGGCAATTCCAATAGAGGAGTTTTAGAGACATTTTGGACAAAAACAATATTGTTGGGAAAATATACAGTATTTCAGACTAATTTCAGGGAGATGACTCTCCATTGGATTTCTCAGTCCTGATGTGTGATTGTTAGCAAAGTATCCTTATACCCATGCTCCAATGCTTCTTACTCCAGTGCCTCATCATGGTGGAACCCTGGAGACTTTAGGTTTAGGTAGTGGCAGTATAAGCTCTGGGAGATCCTACCAGGCCAGAAAGGCTTTGAGGACTGGAATAGAGTCCAAAAATCAGCCAAGTTCAGTTTGGAAGACATTATCACTAAAAACTTGGCCCCATCTAATGAACATGTTTGATGATGGAACCTCATGAAGGTGTGGATGCATTAGGATTTATACTGGTAGATGAGCACCTGGAGGGGCCAATTCAATTTACATTTATATAGCATTGAAACAGGGCAGCTATGTGGTGAAGTGGATAGAGTGCAGGGCTTGGAATCAGGAAGACTCCTCTTCCGGAGTTCAAATCTGGCCTTTGACACTTACTAGCTGTGTGACCTTGGGCAAGTCACTTAACCTATTCACCAAACTGAGTGCCCTTCTCACACCCTTAGCTCTACTAAGCCAAGTTCCTTCCCTCCTTTGTAATATTGCTTTCTCCCACCTACTTCATGAAACTTCACTCTACCCATTCCACTGTGTCTCAGCATACAGATGGTGGCAACCACTCCACTGATCTAGTATTCTTGGGAATGAGCTAAGAGTTCCATGCAAGTGAATTTTTCAGATAATTTATTATCCTTAAGTACCGTTTTAAAAAAATGAACCATTTGAAGTGGAAATATTTTTTAAATGTTTCAACATAGTAAAGCTGGGAAGGAAACAGCAGATGACAACATCAGGATTCAAAGAAACCTTGGGAGGCTAAGAATAAGCCAAAACCAAAGATAACATTTCAGGCATCTTGAACTGGATGTCCAGTTAAACTCAACATGTCCAACCGAATTCATTATCTTTCCTCCTAAACCCTCCTCTTTTCCAAACTTCCCTCTCACTACTCAGGGCAGTGGGCAATGATCCTCCCAGTCCCCCAGGCTCACAATCTGAGTATCATCCTCAACTCCTCATTGTGTCTCATCCCCATATAGAATTGGTTGCCAAGGCCTTTAGATTTCACCGTCAAAACTTTTTCCAAAAACACCTCATATATAGTTCCTCTAATACTGTCGCCACCCTGGAGCAGGCCCGCACCACCTCACGCCTGGACTATTACAATAGCCTGATGGTTTGTCAGCCTACTGAGAGTCTCTGGGCACTCCAGTCCATCTTCCATTCAGCTGCCAAAGTGACTTTCCTAAAGTGCAGGTCCAACCATGTTGCTCCCCTATTCAATAAATCCAGTGGCTCCCTGTCACCTCCAGGATCAAATACACAATGCTCTGTTTGGAATTCAAAGCCCTTCATTTCCTATCCCCTTCTACCTTTCCAGTTTTCTTACACCTTACTCCCCAACATATACTCTTCGATTCAGTGACACTGGACTCCTGGCTGTCCCTCAAACACTCCATTTCCAGGCTCCAGGGATTCCCCATGTATGCAAATCTCTCTCTCTTCATTTCTGCTTCTTGGCTTCTTTCAAGTCCCAGCTAAAATCTCACCTTCTACAGGAAGTCTGCCAGAATCCCTCTTAATTCCAGTGCCTTCCCTCAGTTGACAGTTTCCTATTTATCTTGTCCATAGCTCCTTCCATACATTTTTATTTGCCCATCAACTCCCCCATTAGATAGTGAGATCCTTGAGGGCAGGGGCTGTCTTTTGCCTTTCTTTGTATCCTCAGTACTTAGCACAGAATTTGAGCAGACACCTAATAAATGCTTGTTGACTTAGTAGGAGGCAATATGGTATATTGGCACTCATTCTAGGGTGGGAGCCCAAAGTCTCAGTTTGAATCTCCAGATCATTCTTCCCACACCTTTTTGAAAAGTTCACCACCTGAGACAATCTTCCTTTGAAGCCTTCCCCCTGCCCTTAGACATGAAGATGCTGATATACACAGCCATAGAACAGTGAGGACACTGGAACCCTGAAAGGTTACATACTTAACCCAAAGCCATGTAGGAAGTAAAGGGCAGAGCTGAGACTCAAGCTCAGCTCCCATGACTATAAGTTCAGGACCCTTTCCACCTGTAAGATGAATATTTGGACAACACCTAGAACAGTGCCTGACAAATAGTAAGTACTTAATGAATTGAATATGGCCACCAAAAAGACTGACATAATCCAAAGCTACACAGATAAAAGTTTTGTATCCAGAGAAAAGGAGGCAACATTTTAGCGTGGTCTAGGGCACAATTCATTCCTTATGGTAGGTACTTGATGTCTGCTGAACTGAATGAATTTAACGGTCCCACTGGACTCTGTACTTGGTTGCTGCTACATGGGTCAGATCATATCTGGAGTATTATGTTTGGCTCTTGAGATTACATTTTTAGAGGGACATTGAGAAATGAGAGTGTGTCCAGAGGAGGGTCACAAGGAAAGCGAGAAGTCTGGAAATCATATGATATGAGGAGTTACTGTATTAACTATAGTTACTGAAGTTATATAGATATTAATAGTTTATGGATGTTGTTATAGATAGTTTATAGAAGAGAAGACATGAGTGGAGAAGGTAAGAAGGGGCACATAATAGTTATCTTCAAATATGTGTAAGGTTCTCACAAGGCAGAGAAATTACATGTATGTAGAAGGCAGAACCAAGACAAATGAACAGAAGTCACATTTGACTCAACAAAAGGAAGAACTTTTTTCCTCCCCCACTGTATTATGTGCTCTTCGAGGGCTCGGACTTTCTTTTGGCTTTCTTTGTATGCCCAGTGCTTAGCATAATGCCTGGCACACAGCAAGCACTAAACAAATGTTTACTGATTGACTGGCTGATAGAATGGGGTCTGTCCAAAACCAGAATGAGTTGCCTAATGAAGGGATGAGTTCCCCAGCAGGGGAAGTGGATGCCCACCTAGAAAGTATGCTGTAGAGGGCATTTCATGAGCCATTTCTCTACCTTGTTGACTCAGAAGGAAGTAGTAGTCAGGAGAAGAGAATTACAGATTTGGAGGCTGTGCCAACCAGAAGGTTATATGATAAAATGAGAACAGAAGAGGCCTCATAGGAAAACAGAAGCAACACTCACTGTCAAGTCGGGGTTTTGTTTTGTTGTTTGTTGACCCTGATGGTCAAGAACACTGGCAGCTCTATCGACAACATATGTAGGGACAAGAAGGCCAGTCTCCAAGTCACCCAGTAAATTAACAGTAGGGACAGCCAGGAATAGCATACTGGGCTCTGCCCCTAGACCAAACACCCTCACCCTGGTTGCCACATGATCCCATGATGGAGAACCAAAGGACAACCATGGCTTTCATGTGGCTTTTTCAAAGCTTGGCCATTACTGAGGAGCACAACATGGAAGGAAGTGGTCTGACTACCACTTCTGGCAACTCTGGGAGTTCAGCAAATGCCCAAAGTTAGTAACACGACTATCATTCCTCTTCAGTTTCCAGTTAAGCAGGTTTTCAACTTCCTATCCCTTTTCTACTTTCTAGGACTAGATATCCCAAGTACAGCAATAATCAATAGTATGATGCTGTAGCCAAAAGAAAAACAAATGTAATCTTAGGTTGGAATAACAGTCCAGAGAAAGAGGAGTAATAGCCCCATTGACTCTGCCTTAGACCACATCTGGGATACTGTGTCCAGTTATACCTGTCACATTTTAGGAAGGATATTGATAAACTGGAGAACATTCAGGAAAAGGTGACCAGGAGGCAAAGGGTCTCAAGGTCATGGGGATGAGTGGAAAGAACTGAGGGTGTTTTGTCAGGAATAGAGAAGATTCTGAGACAGGATAGTTGTCTTCAAGCATCTAAAGGGTTGTTATGTAGAAAAGAGATCAGCTGGGGAGGGGAGCATGCCTGCTATCTCTTCTATGGAGCAGGCGGAGAGTCATGGATCTCTTGAGCTCTTGAGTTCTGAGCAGCAGTAGGGCTAAAGTTAAAGGGCGTTGGCACCAAGGTCAGAATTACTATGGTGAGCTCCTGTGAATGGGGACCATTAGGCTGCTTATGGAGAGGTAAACGGGCCCAGGTCAAAAACAGAGCAGGTGAAAATTTCAGTGCCAAATTGGCAGTGAGGTAGGGAGTAGCCACTGTGATCTCAGCCTAAGTAAGATAGGGAGACCCAGACTCCCCACAAAAAAAAAATGGAGGAAAGGAAAAGGGATCAGACTTTTTCTGCCTTACTCTAGAGGATACAACTGGTAACGAAGTCGAAGTTACATGGAGTAACTCTAATGTAAGAGAATACTTGCTAAGAATAAGATCTATCCAAAGTGGAATGGGCTGCCTCAGGAGATAATGGACCTCTACTCTCTTTCACTAAAAGTCTCTAAGCAAGCAGTGGATGGCTGCTTGTCAAGTATATGGCAGCAGGAAGGATTCTAATTGAGATACAGGGTGGACCAGATAATCTCTGAGGACCCTTCCAATGGAGAGATTCTGAAGAGGAAATCACAGACATCCTCTAAAAAAAAAAAACAACACTAAATGAAGAAAAAGAATGACTGCTATGGTCCTTAGGAGCTCTTCACTTAGCTCAATGCTGTAGAAAGAAAATTCTAAGTGAGGTGACTGCTGAAAGTGTTTGTGCAGAGAAATCCCTTTTCAGTAGAAAGACTTCACGGAACCACACCTAACTTCATTCATTACTTTGTTTCTTGCAGAACAATGCAGCTTACAAAGTGGAACACAAAGCAAACAAGGAAGGCTAGGTAGCTGCTGCAGAACTCAAGCTTCCAACTTCAACGGTTCTAAGCCTCCTCTGCTTAGAACTCTAACTTAAGAAATGCAACCCAACTGGCAAAGAACAGTCTAAACACACACACACACACACACACACACACACACACACACACAGAGCAAAATAATACAAAAGCAATGATCCTTGGTTGCCTTTCCTCTTGTTTCCTTCCCCTGTAGGACCATCTCATTCTCCCAAGTCCTTCCTTTGCTTCTCTTCCCTTCAGTGAAAGGAATCTTTCCCTCTCACCACCACCCCCCACTCTGGAATAATGAGTTAACCAATCCCTAAAGACTCCCCCGAGGTATCTAAATCCCATAGATTCATTACAACATTCTTATTTCAGCTTGATGTCCCCAATTCTACCATGCTGCTCACAATAAATACTTAATTCAATTCACCGCAACATACATTGCATAAAACTAAATGTCTGCCTCCATTCCCTCTGCCTCCTCTTCGGGACACCATTATTGATTGAACACCTCCAGCTCCATGGTCTCCCTTTAGTGTCTAGCACAGAGTTGTGCTCTCAAAATACTTACCAACCTTCTCTGCTTCCACATCAATAGATTACCCCCCTCCTTACCCAATGTTCTACACAAAACTCCTTAGGAAACAGGCATGGGATGATATTGGGAATGCCCATTTTATAGACAAGCAGGCCCATGGATAAGAAGGGACCACACAGTTGACCTTGTTATATTTGGCTAGTAGTAAAATCTGGGGGCAAAATCCCAGCTCTCCTAACCCTAGCTTGGCCCTACTGTTCTGTTGCCTTTGTTAAAAACAGAACAGATGTGTATATGTGTATGTTTGCATGTGTGCATGTCAATACTTAGCTCTTCTTCGTGTGAAACGGATGAAGGAAGAGAAAGTGGGGGAGACCATCTAACCTGTGTGGGCTTGGACTCTGAGATTAAAGCATCTTCTGTATCCTCCATTTTGGTGCCCGATGAGGACAGCTTCATCACAGACTCAGAGAGGAAGCCATCATCCAGCAAGCTGACTGAAGACTGGCCAGACCTGGCCTTTTCCTTCTCAGCACTCAGGGTGGAGAAAGTAAATTTCTCTTGCCAAGGGCCACTGGGTTTTTCCCCTTTGGCCACCTCCTTGTCCTTTGGGACTGATTCTTGCCGGTAGTGGCCTGGGGGGACCTTTTCCCCTTTCTCCATGGACTTGATCTGGCTAGGGGTCAGTGACTGGAAATCCGACTCTTGTCCTTCCACTCGGGAGCGCTCTGCATTTATCTTCCAGAAAGAGGATTCCTCCTCCTTCCAGATGGACCCTAGGCCATCCATGCTTGATGTTTTGTTTCCCTGAGAGGATTTGGTGGCCTGGGCACCCTGAGGGACTTTGGACAGTTGCCTTGGTTCATTCTGGGTTGTGCCACTTGGCTCTTGGATGGACAAAGAGGCAATGCTGAAATCCATCTGACTCTAAGAAACATGGAAAAGGAGAAAGACAATAACAAAATACAATGAAACCTTGTCAGTAAGAACAACAGATTTATTAATCCACCATTTATGCCAAGCCCTCCCTCAATCTTTCCTTCACTGTCCTGGTCGATGTCTTCTCTATACCTCGTTCCTCTCAGCAAAATGATGAGGGTCTACTAGGGCAAAATGTTGTATACCTTGTCAGATAAAGACACTGTATTGGGTGTTATAGGTCAACTATTTTTCTTTGTTATAAGGCAAGATTGAAATCCAGGGTAAGGGTGGGAATTTCCAGAGATCACTATGAAGATAACCCATTAGTAAAATTCATTTTAAAAATCAGCGTATTCACCCTCTATATGGTCTTGCTCTACCACCTCCCCTGGTAGCTATTCCTAAGTCTGCCATAATGGAGCTGAGATGCATATTACAAGATAAAATTACTTAAAAAAAAAAAGCAAATATAACCAGTAATGAGCCCAGAAAACAGACAGTGAAATATATCTTGCCCTTCTCAAGAAAAAGGAGGGGGTCTAATAGGACAAACTGTTGTCTCTATTGTCAGACAAGCTCACTGTATTGGGTGTTTTAAATGTTTTTCTTTGTTACTAGGGAGGATTCAATTACAGGCTGAGGGAGGGGATGGGAATTTCCAGAAATGACTGTGATTAAAAAAAAAAACAAAAAGCACCAATAAAACTTTAAAAGTCTATAATGATAAAAAGGGGTTACTGAGAAGCAACGGTCAGCTTAGCAATGCTACCTAACGTCCAGGTATCTGTTTAGATAGCATCTCCGTCAAAACTGAAGACTGATGACCCATGGCATTTATTTGGTTCAAAATTCTTGCTCTTCTGCAATCACGATATCCCCATCATCATCTCCTTCGATAGAAAAATCCCTGTGTGAATTCAGCTGCCTGGCTAAGTAGCAGATGTTAGTTTTAAATATCTGAAACAGCCAGGCTATTTCCTTGAATCCTTTTGGCCACTTCATAGAACACGGAGCCTGTGATAGGAACAAGTATCTACCAGGGTCTGCCCCCACTTACCTCCAATCTAAGTTAGGCTAGGTTTTCTCAAGAATGTGAAAAGTCTGGGACTTGATGTAGTGCTGGTGGTGGTGGGAAGAAGGGAGATGAAAATTGTATGTCCCTTGAGGTAGCTTCGTAGTACCCTCTGGCTGTATTGACATCTTGGTCACCCAAGCCAACACAAAGGCCCACCCACACAGGAGCAGAGCCCTTCAGACTCTACAGATGTCTCAAGACAGTGAGATACCACTCCCTGCCTTGTCAACCAGATGAGTGACTCCATGCTCTGAAGACCACATGTGTTTCCATAAACGAGACAAAGGGGATTAGGTACCTGAGCTTAGAGCAAAGTGCTACTGCACCCTTTTTTATGTTATGCTAAGTAAGTCTCCTTTTGGTAACTGTTCAATGACCTATGAATGCTTCATTTAATCCCAACATCAAACCTGAACCAACAGGACTGAGTCCGGCCTGCCCCAAACCGAGCCCCAGGTCCACCTAGAGGCACTGGTGAGTTCCATAGCCTGTTCCTTACAGCAGGGGAGAGATATGTTATGAAGACATCCCCCATTCCCAACCCCCATCCCCACAACAGTGTGGCTAGCATAAAAACCCGGGACTCCCAACATCTAGTTCCCTGACCTCACCAAACACTTCTTTCATCTAGACTTATCAGAGTCCAGTGGCTAGACAAGAGTCAAGACAACTGGCGATGACCCAGGATGCAATATGTCTCTGAGTAGTGCAATCTACAAAATGATAATGATAATGATGATGATGATGATGATAGTAGCAGAAGCATTTATATAACACTTTAAAGTTTATAAAGTACTTTCATTTATCCTTTACATCAACCCTAAAATTTATTGTGCTATTATACCTCCCCTCCCCCAACTCCCGCCCCTTTATTTATTTATTTATTTTTAGTAAGTCAATTGGGGTTAAGTGACTTGCCCAAAGTCACATAACTAGGAAATATTATGTGTCTGAGGCCAGATCTGGACTCAGGTTCTCCTGACTTCAGGGCCAGTACTCCTTCTACTGCACCACCTAGCTGCCCCCTCCCACCATTTTATTGATGAGGAAACAAGGTGAGACAGATTTAAGTTACTTACCCAGGGCCACACAACTCATATCTGAGGCATGATTTGAACTCAGGTCTTCCTACCTCCAAGTTCAACACTCTATCAACTGTAACACCTAGCTGCCCGTTTATGCCTAGCAAATACCTACAGGAATGGGTTGTGTCTTAGTTTCTTGATGGGCACAACAAACCACCACCATGTATAATGGGAGCTTTTAGAGATGGGTATATTACAAGTTTTGTGGAAGATGCCACTGCCAACCTTTTAAGATAACACTGCTAAATTTTTTTCTGATCAGCAAGTCATTGATTGTTAAACTCAAGGCTTTTTTTTTTTTGGAGTATCAATTCATTGGGATGCCTTTTTTTTTCCTCCCAAGCTTATGTCAAATAAGCTATTTCTGATATCAGGGTTCGGTTTTTTTTAATCATTATTTAAACAGATTAGGAAACATTTCCAGTCCCTCTCTCCACCCTCCTGCTCGTCAGCTACAATTCTCTCCTCTAATTGCTCCACCTCATTTGAGCTGAAAGTAGTGATTTATGATCAGTGTGTGCCCCTTCACTCCTTTTATTTCCTAGCCATAGTCAGAGCAGAAAGCAGACTGCAGAGGCAAAGAACAGAATGACAAGAAGGTCTGCCCCCCCACCAATGTGTTAAGAAAGGCAGACAATGGGGTTCTACTTGTTCCAGCTGGTTCCAAAACGAGTCTCAAAGTAGAAGCTCTTTTCTCTTTCCCTTTGTCTCCATCTCCACTCTGTCAGTTCTCATGAAGGTGGCAAGGCAGCCCTACTGGGGCCAGAAGGGGTCTCATGCTTTGTAAAAGTTCAGGGTACCAGATTGCTGCCAATCTCTTCACCTTAGGAGTTTTCCATACATGCCTGCTTGGAGATCCCCACCTGGGGCTCAGGAGGTAAACTGAAGGGATCTGGGACAGCTCAAGGGTAAACTTGAGTAATACATAGCCAGACAATTCCAAAGCAAAGTCATCCCCATTCCTATAACAAGTAAAGTCTTAGAGGACACAAAAATAGCTTTATGTTCCACCATTTAGAGCTTCAAATCACAAACTATACAGGTCCAAAGTGATAAGATCATCATAGATGTTTCAGATATAGGATTATTACAGATCTTGGGTTGGAAAGGGGCCTCAGAGAACATCAGTCCAAACTCCTTATTTTACAGTAAAGGAAACTGAGGCTCTGGGAGGTTGTTGTTTGCCCAAGGTCACACAGTATCTAAGCATTACAAACAGGATTTGCACCCAAGCCCTCAGACTCCAGGGTAGCTAAGTGGCACAGTGGATAGGGTGTAAGGCCTGGAGTCAGAAAGACTCATCTTTCTGCATTCAAATCTGGCCTCATTCATTTACTAGCTATGTGACCCTGGGCAGGTCATTTAACCCTGTTTGCCTCAGTTTCCTCATCTATAAAAATGAGATGGAGAAGGAAACGGCAAATCACTCCAGTATCTTTGCCAAGAAAACCCCAAATGGGCTCACCAAGAGTCGGACATGACTGAATAGCAACAGACAGGCCTCAGACTCCAGAGCCAACGTCTTTTCCTTCATATCATGCTGCAAACAAGTCACTTCACATTGGACATGATGTAGCTTTAAATAGCATAGCACCTTGCACATAATAGGGCTCCATATTTATTTGATGTAATTTTTAAACAGGCCCTGTTTGCTAAGTGAACCATCCTGTATGCCATGCATATTTAGAGCTACCACAATACTATTCAGGGACACTGTCAACACAGAAATGATGGTTTCTTTAAATAAGCATACTGGCTAAAAATAGCTCGGAAGTAAGGCCCCAAGATTTTTGGGAATGGATTTGACTTTGATCTGGAAATTGTAATGCAGAGGAGGAACTCAAAACTGGATACTATATCAAGTTGGGGGGTGCTGCCTTTTTTGGACTAGCAGCTTACCCTGAATAGGAATCTTTCTTTAGATGCTTCTGCCAGACAGGCAAACATTCCAGAAGAGAACCTCTGACCTCAAAGTAAGTATTCCAGCCGATGGGGAAGGAAGGCAAGAGAGGGAGGTAGGGAGAAAAGAGTGTCCCTCTAGTACCAAATTAGGCCATCACCATGATACAGAAGCATTTAAGCAGAAGCTAATAATCTTACACTAAACTGTTTTAGTCCTTTTTCAAACATAACTACATGGACAGACTCAGAGAATCCTAGCAAGCTAGAAGGAGACTAAGAGACCTTTTAATTCAACTGCCTCCTCTCATTCCCTGCATTTTTCAGATAGAGAAGCTGAGACCCAGAGGAAGTTAAGGAGTCCAAGGTCATAATTCTTGTCTTACTTTCTTGGAGAGTTGGGGTGGGGGGGAGTCTCAGCAGCAAGATCCCCAAAGGAAGAGGTCTGTTAGGGAAAAGTGGATGGATACAGAGAGGTAACTGTACAACAGAGGATTAAAAAAAAGGAGAAGGAAAGTAAATGGTTCTCTAAGGATATAGTTTTAAGAACATTAACTCTGCCCACCGCCCCCACAGAAGCAGAACTACATATGTAGGATGGAAGAGAAGAAAAAGAGTAAAAGATGGACAGAAAGAGGACAATAGCTACCATAAATTCAACCTAAGCATACACAGCCTCTGCAACAAAACTGCCCCTTTGGGTGGTCTAAACCCTGGGGTCCTTTTCTATAATGTGAGTCATTTTAACCTCCTTGCAAAAACAAATATGAAGCAAGGACCACACCCTCATTTCACCAGTAGCTAGAAACTGACATGAAACAATGGAGGACATTTAATATGACCTCCCCAGTTTTTGTTCTCGTATTCATCACTGTTCCAGGTACAAGGGTGCTTAAAAGACTTTTCTACATCTTAGTTTCTCAGTTCTGCAAGTAGCATACCTCATTACCACTGACTCACCTCGAAGGCTCAAAACACTTCTAACACATGTGGTTAAGAGCTCTGAGATCCATCCATTCCATTCTTGAGCTAGAAAGTTATCACAAAATGATGGGAACCATCTAGCTGAGTGAATGGAATTGTTAGCATAAGGTACCCAAAACACAGAAGGTACTCCCACTGCTATCCTGATACTAGTCTATGACTACTCAAAACAGATGACTGTGACTTCTAATCTGAGTCTCCCTGCAAAGGACTGCAGATCTCTCAGTGCTTATTATCCCTTCCCAGTGCCCAAGAAAAGAACTGCTGGAAATTACCAGTAAATTATAATAATAGCTGACATTTATAGAGCACTTTCAATGTTTGCAAAGTAATTTTATATGTCATCTCTCTGAAGCCCTAAATAACCCAGGGAAGTAGGTACTCGGCTGGCCCATGGTCACAAAGCCAATAAGTGTTGGGAATGGACATTGGAATCCAAGGTCTCTCCTGACTCCCAGTTCAGTGCTCTTCCCACAGCACGTTGCTGCCACTCAGAGGGTGATAAACACCCCTTTCCATAATACTTCGATGGGAACTATGGGATTAGCTGCATCCAGTGTATATATGGAGAGCAGAAGAATTCCCTAAAACAACACTACAAAGAACCAGGGGGACCACACTGTTGGCATCTTCTAGGCTACTCAGGATCAGGGATACCTATGGCTAAGGAAGGATGTGAAGATGAAGGTATATAGAAATGCAATGTTGGATTTCCTTTTCCTTCTACCCTGTGATATGCAGACAGTAAGCCAAACAGTGCAGGGGTAGGAAAGAATTGGGCTCAGTTCACTTGGAAGAAGGTCAGTCAATAAGCATGTATTAAATACCTGTTACATACCAAGCACTGTGTTAAGCATTGGAAATACAAAGAAAGGCAAAAGATAGTCCCTGCCCTCAAGGAGCTCACAGTCTACGGAGGAAGAGGACATGCAAACTATTACGTATAAACAAGGTATACGTTGGGTAAATCAGGAGTAATTTCAGAGGGAAGGCATTAGCATTAAGGGGAATCATTATGGGAAAGGCTTCTCGTAGAAGGTGAGATTTCAGCTGGGACTTGATGGAAGCCAAGAGATGAAGACTTGAGATTATTCCAGGTATAGAGGCCAGTGAAAACTGTCAGACTCTGGAGATGGAATTTCTTGGTGGAGGAAGAGTAAGAATAAGGAGGCCAGCATCACTGGATCACAGTGTACCTGGCAGGAGGAGGGGAGGAGGACATAAGTAAGGTGTAAGAAGAGTGGAAATGGAGGAGGGCCCTGGGTTGTGAGGGGTTTTGAATGCCAAAGTATTTTATAAGTTCACTAAACTGTAGAGGGCTTTGAATGCCACAGGACTCTGAACTGTATTCAAGAGGCAATAGGAGGTCACTGAACAATTCTGAGCAGAGAAATGAAAAGAGCAGATGATGCATTTAAGAAATATTAATTTGGCGATGGTATGGAGGATGCATCATCACTAGAGGCAAGAAAGGATACTGTTACGGGGTTAATCACCAGTTGCCTCTGCAGCTGGTGGCATAAAGCACTAGACCTGAAGTCAATTCAGTTAATATTTATTAAACTCCTGCTATGTACCAGGCACTTTGCTAAGTGCTAGGGATATATAAAGAGACAAAAATGATTCCTGCCCTCAAGAAGCTTACTAATCTAATGGAAGAGACACTATGCGAACAAACACATACAAAGCAAGTAACAGAAAGGCTAAATAGGAAATAATTAAAAGAATCAGGAAGACCTGAGTTTAAATCCAGGCTCAGACACTTAACTAGCTCTGTGACCCTGGGTAGGTCACTTAACCTCTGCTTTGGTTTCCTAGACTGTAAATGTGGATCATAATAGCACCTACCTCCCAGAATTGTGAGGATCAAATGAAACAAAATTTGTAAAGCATTTGGCACAGTACCTGGCACACAGTAGGCACTTAATGCTTGTCTTCTTCCTTCCTTCCTTAATTACTTCTCCACCCAGCACAGGATAATAAGATTTAGAGTCAAAAGGGATGTTAGAGGCCCTCTAACCTAACCACCTCATTTTAAAGATGAGGAAAGTGAGGCAAAGAGACATTAAATGACACACCCATGCTCATCCAACTAGTTAGTGTCTGAGGCAGGATTTGAATTTTGGTCTTCTTGACTCTTGGTCCAATATCCTATGCACTATACCACACTGCCTCTGTTATCCAACGATCATTTTCCAGGTCACAGAATACTTCTATCCAGTGGGTACTTATCTGAGGTAAATGAAAGATGATGAAGAAACAGGGTATGTGAAAGCACCTACACTGATTATTAGTTCGCTAACTGGGGCATATTAAGCCCAGAACTTGATATCCATCAGAGCTAACAAGGGTCCGTAATAAAGAATTGCCCATGATACAGGCTGACAGATTGCCACCAAGCTCCTAGGCTGGACTGTCAGGGACAGGATGTGCACGGTGAGGCTTCAAGTCTCTCAAGCCAACACTTGGGATATAATCTCATCATGTGGGGAACCAGGTCTCAGCTGGCAATGTCTATTTTAAAAACAGAAAGACCACGATGAACCCAGGACCTATTTTTATGCCCTATTCACTGGAGAAGAATGTGTAGTATTTCAGTAAAACAGATGAGTGCAAGCAGCCAAAACTAATTGTTTCACTTGGCAGCCTCCAGCAAATCTAAATTGTTGAGAAAGAGGCTGCAGAAACACTGTAAGAACACAAGATAGTTCATTCGAGCAAAGCCTAAGAAATTAACCAACCAAACAATTAAAGCTCCATTTACCCCAAAGGAGAGGGAAAGAGGTAATGAAAGATGGCTCAGAAAGTACTAAGAACCTTTGATTTTGTGAAAAAGCAACACAAAAGAAAAGCCAAAATTTGGTCACTGAGGAAGAGGCTCTACAATAAAAATGTTTGGCCTGTCACTGGCACACGGGGTGATTCTGGGTGGAATAATGAACTGTGCGTGGCGTTCTAGAGTACGGAGGTGAAAATGAAGAAATCGTCAAAATCACAAAATTCTATACATACATCAATGAGCTCATTCAAAACAATATCTCAGGTGTGTCTTAAGGATCAAAGGATCACAAATTCAGAGCTTCAAGGCCCTTGAGAAATCTTCTAGCCCAATGTCCTGATTTTGCAGGTGAGGAAAGCTGAGGTCAAAAGCAGCTCGCCCAAGTTTTAAAGACCAAGAAGTAACAAGAAGCATGTGGATTAGTCACAAAAAATAAGCATGTGCCCAAGGTCTAAATAAGATTTGAAAAATCCTTTAGAGAGGATTTCTTTAAACATCTAGATCATGCTAATGGGGCACCTATTGTGTCCCTCCATGGGCAAGTTGTATTGTTTCCTTTTGGTTAATTGGCCTTATTTGATTGTTTTTAATGTATAAAAGTCTGTCTCCTCCTGTATTCAGGATCCAGGCCTAAGCTGAGGAGGTCTGGTACCAGTTTATTGGGCAATTGCCATGCAGTGCTTAATAAATCAATATAACATGCTCAGAATATCGAGCCTTTGTTTCCTCAGTCATTTCATCTTTCCCCTCCACACTATCTATCCTTAAGTCCTATAGTGAGATACAAAAGCCTCCAGACTAAACACCTCCAGTCGCCATGCTGGTACAGTGTGTCACAGATACGGATGAGGCAAGGGGGCTCCTGATGTAGGGCACAATCCCTTAGGAGTTTTTAAAAATCAGAGGACCCAATGTGCCCTTGGCTGTTGAACAGACAGCTGAATAATATGGGAGGGAAGTAAAGAAGAAATAACCAGACTTTTTAGGGGATGAAGCCAGAACAAAGGCACCAGGGACCTAACTAGCACCACAACCCTATGGCTGGTCTCCTTACAACTTCTCCATTGAGACCTTCCAGGCTGAGCCTGTCTTGGGAATGAATGGAATCCTCTCTATTACTTCCATTTCCCATGTCTGTAGCACACCAACTGCCGAGTTCTTTCCCCTTTAGGTAGCAACAGCATCAGGGAGGAATCCTGCACTGTCTCCAGTGGCAGCCGCCTCAACAGTGAGTGAGAGAGGGAAAACCAGAGTCCCCATCCCTTGACACTTCTGCTGACAGGATCTGTAGCAGGGAAAAATGTTGTATTGTGGCCTTCGAAACCTACTCTACCTTCATAACGGTCAGCACACACCAGAAGGGTTTCAGTCTAGCAGGATCAGAAAACTAGGTATCCCAGGGGGGAAAAGGGTTTGGTCTGAGACATTAGGCAATCTCAGGAAGGAATGGACTTGGTAGTTGGAGAGCTTGAGGTGATTTGTCTTGAGGCTGACCCTGTGAAGCTGATCTAGCTGCAGAGGTCCTGGAAGGGGTCTTGAATTCAAACAGAGACTCTGATTCTGCACTGAAGGTCTGTTAAGAGGATCTTTATGAGCCACTGGTAGCTTAGGGTGAATGGTCACAAGTGGCCCACACAAAAATAAATAAAACAGCCTGCCAGGCAACAATCTGGTATAACAAAAACCTAAGCAAAGGAATGAGAGCTTAGAAATTCTGGTTGCCATTGCCAGCTCTAATACTGACTGCTGTGACATTAGGCAAGACTGTAAACCAGGCCTCAGCTGTTAAACAAAAACACGACTGACGAGCTTCATTGGGGTGTTTTGAGGCCATTTCTGGGATGAAGCTAAAACTTCTATTAAAACTCAAAGTCCAGCAGGAGTCAGACCGCAGTTCACACTCCCAGGGTGGGTTTTATATAAGAGTTTCTAACTTCTTTAGCACATGGGGATTTTCCCAGTGGCTCACTGTGAAATGGGAAATCCAAGAGCTCAAAAGACAGGAATCAGGGAAGGGAAGGAAGGGAATAAGTATTTATATAGCACCTACTATGTGCTAGGCACTATGGTAAGCAGTTTAAAATTATCATCTCATTTTATCCTCACAACAACCCGGTGAAGTAGGTGCTATTATTATAATTATTATTCCTACTTTACAGTTGAGGAAACTGAGGCAAACAGGTTTGTGTAGAATTAACTCATGTAACATGAATTTAACAGGCTCTGTAGCAGGGAAAAAAGTTGTATTGTGGCCTTCGAAACCTATTCTACCTTCATAACTTGTGAAAATGTCAGCACACACCAAAGGGGTCTCAGTCTAGCAAGGTCAGAAAACGAGGCACCCCGGGAGGAAAAAGGGTTTGGTCTGAGACAGCTTATTTTATTAGCCTATTTATTTTATTAAATCCAACAATATTTCTGCATATCAGGTAAGGTATGCCAAAGCGAATGGAGAATGTGACATGACAGTTCAACAAATGTGTGAGATCATATTCACTGAGATACATCGAAAGCAGACAAGCTTGAACACCAATTCTAGTCTTTTCTCTGACAATAACCATGTGGCCTTGGGTGAGCCAATCTCTTAGGTATCAGTTTTGCAAAAAGGCATTGGAACTAGATGGTCTGTTTGGCTCCGAAAGGCAGAACTAGAACAAAGAGCAGAAGTTTCAAAAAGGCAAATTTAGGCTTGCTCTCAGGGTCAATATCCTAAACAAGTAGAAATATCCAGAAGTGGAACCCGCTGCCTCAAGAGGTGGGGTGTTGTCCCACATCAGAAGTCTTTAAGTAGATGCTAGGCAATCATGTATTGGGCATGTTGTGGAAGCCAGTATTTGGGGGGTTTAAGTTGGACTAGAATGCTAAGGTCCCTTCCAGTTCTGAAATTCTATAATCTCTGAGGTCCCTTCTGGTTTTAATGACAAATGGTCTTCTAAAAGCCTCTATGAACTCTCTCATCCCTTAAAAAAAAAAGTCTGGTTTCCCATGGCTTGAAGCCACACTGGAATTAGTGGTCTCAGTCACATAGAAGTGGCAAATGGGAAGATGGAAATAGAGCGACTGTTTCTATATGTAAGTGTCCTAGGACCAGGACCATGGGCTCACAGATCTGGAGCTGAAGGTCTCTGAGGCCATCTATTCTAACACCTTCATTTTAAAGCTAAGAAAACTGAGGCCCAGACAGATAAAGGGATTTGTCAAATAAACAACTGGAAAAGGGGATCTAAAGTTCTGTTTGAACAATACCAGTCTTAGAAATGTGGGTTGGAGTTTCTCCATCATTATTGACATAACTATCTTACTGTTTATAGATGACAACTTTTAAAAACTGGCATCATTCAATTTTCAAGTCTGGAGACATTGGCAACCTTCAGGTTGGAGCCCTGGTTGAAGCTATTGGTGCTTAATGAATGCAAGGGAAAATGGGAAGAGGGATTCTGATGAAGGGAGACTATGTAGACAGTTGGGATTTATAGAATTTCCATAGCTTGAGTAGTGATTGGAATGGAAGGGATGGGCTAGATTCTTCCCTACCAATCCTTCCATTTCTGTTACAAAAAGGTCCCATACCAACCTGAATATAGGACTATTTTGTACCTCTGAAACGGGGCATTTTGATCTAAAAAGGTCAGGTTACAATGCTGGCGCCCCCTACTACTAAAACAAGCTTCACTGCACAGTTGAGACCTGTTCAATTGTATAAACATGCAGGAAACACAGAATGTGCAGAGAACATGAGTTGGGGGGAGTGTTGTAGAAGTGGAAGAACCACCAGTCTTCAGAATTAGAAGAACTGAATTCAAGACCTTGAGAGAAACGATTATTTCTCTCTTGTTATTAATAAGTAATTATTGAATTAGGATCAAGGTTTTTCTTCTTTTCTACTTCCTCATTCAGAAATCAATCAGCATGGGAAATCTTTCTCAAAGACTTACCCAGCCAGGATGGCTAAGATTTAATCAAAGATAGTAGAAGATATTCTACGTTTAGGCAAATGGGTGGATTCCTGCTCATTGTGTTTACTCAGATAGGTCTGGGGAAATGTGGATTCTCCTTTTCGTCAGACATGTGATATGGAAATTGATGTCTCCTCCACCAACATTTGGAAGCTCAGCAGCACTTACCTCAACACTGTCATTGTAAGATAGCCCACTTCTCATTGTATTATTCATTCTCTCATTAATTGTTAACCAATCATAATTGATTGCCACCCTCAGGAACACTCACTCTTGAAGGGCATATAAACTGTGAGCCCCCTGCCATGAGAGGTCTTTGGCATTCTAGAATGCTACTGACCTCTTCTATTAACAAAATTCTAGCATTATTAATAAATTGATTAATTACCCAGAAACCATGTCTCTCAAACTTTTTTTTTTGGAATTTATGTCTTTTATTGGTCAAGTATCCTTTCCATTAATTCAATTCAACAAACATTTATTAACCCCTTGATATGTATAAAGCACTGTGTTAGATGCTAAGTACCTAAAGACCCAAAATCAAAGACCCTTCCTTCAAGGATCTTATGTTATACCAAGAGAATCTCAAACTTTTTAAACATCACAACCTAGAAATATTTACTATCTGTATGACCCTGGGAAAGTCACTCAGCTTTCTCATCTGTAAAAGGGATGATATTTGCTCTACTTGTATCGCATAATGATTGTGGGTAAACCTGTGGGCAAACCTCACACACTTTAAAGGATTATATAAATATGAGTTATTATTATTACAAAATGTTTACAAAAGATATGGATGGGTTCCTACCATCATGGAATTCCCAACCTAATAGGAAGACTTGACATATACACAAAATGTAATGTATTAGAATCATAGTTAAATGCTAACTAAAAGTGCAATTACTATGGGGGAGGGGGTCCATGAGAGAAAGGGTTAACTAGCTGGGAGATTAAGGATAACTTCCTGAAAGTGACAGTTTTTTAGTTGGGTTTTAAAGGATAAGTAAGAGTGTTTTTAACAGATGGTGGAGGCAGGAGGTAGATTAGGGAAAGGAGGAGTATTCTAGGCACAGAGAACGTGTAAGCAAAAGCAAAGTAAGAAAAGTATGGGGCAGGTCAGTCAGTCAGTCAGTCAACAAACATTTATTAAGCTTGTGTCAGACACTATGCCAAATACAGGAGATACAAAGAAGGCTCTGGCATCAAGGGGTGTACATTCTATCAAGAAGACAACATGTAAATAGCTAAGTAAATAAAAGATATATAGACTGAGTAGATGGAAGGTAACATGGAAGGAAAAAGCCCTACCGCCTAAGAATACTAGAGAAGATGGGACTTGAACAGAATTTAGGGGAGAGTGTAGCTGCAACATGGCATTCATGGAAGGGATATAGTTCGATAGAAACCTGGAAACAAAGGATGGGTGCCAGATTTTGAGGGCCTTGAATGCCAAAATAAAACACCTGAATTTCACCCAGTAAGCAATAGAATTATCAGAAGGTTTTGATCAGAGGTGTGTCATGATTGTATTTATACAAAAGGAATAGAAGTCTGGAAACAATACAAAGGATGATTGGGAAAGACCGATTGGAGGGAAGGGAAACAGAATTCTGCCAAGGTAGACACAGGCTACATCCCTATGACAATAAAATCAACCAGACACTACCTAGCAATAGAACTTTGGTCACTTTTCTCCATTTATGTTGGCTTCAGAACCCAGACAGGCTACTATCCATGAACCTTAGCTCACTGGCATTAGCACAAAGTGAAATCCATTCTGGAATGCATTAACTCTACTTGCTTTCAAGGCCAAAAGCTTGAAATCTTCTTTATCCAGCTACTTTCCCGTGCCCAACCACATCAATCCAGGCCTGAATCAGCAGCATCCTCAGTGAGCCACAATTCTTGTACTGGAATGTCATTTGCACCAAGTTAATAATAGAAGTAATGTACCATCCCACTAATGGCTGATTAGAGGACATTTAATGAAGTAATTCTTGGGAGGTCAGCTATTCCCACAGGACATGTGAAGAAAATACTTAAGTTTTAGGACATTTTTGCTGTTTTCCTGTGGAAAGACATGTAAGAAAAAAAAAACCTTTTCATTCTGTCTCCTTATGTTTCCGTGATATATGATCATAGATATAGAACCATATGGGACCTCAGAGACCATCTAGGTCAACCCCTTCATTTTATAATTGAGGAAAAGAAGTGCCATGGAAGTTAAATGACTTGCCCAGAATCACTCAGCTAATAAGCATTGGAGATGATATTTGAATCCTGGCCCTTTAACTGGTGAGCCAGTGCTCTTTCTACTGTACCACACTGCCTCCACAAATGCTTTGCTTTGGAGAGCTATTGGACGAGAGGGTAGAGAAGGCAATGACAAGTTTACTCCCAAAGATGTGTAGGGACCCATGCATAGGGACAATTATTTTCTATCTCTACATAAAGCACATAGGAAAGAAGAATCCCTTAGTTCTTTAGAGGAGTACTCAGACCTTGGCAAAATAGTAATACAATTAATTAATCTATACCTAGTATTCCTTCTGCAGGTGTCAAGTAGATACAGGATCCTTTTTCTCACTGAGGAGCAGAGGTCACAAAGGATGTGCCTGAGAGATTCTCCACATGGTATCCCCTGCCTCCTTAAAACAGAAGCACTGATCTCTATACTCCCACTCTCCCACCCTAACTAACTCTCTAACACACACTCTCTCTCTGTCTCTCCCTGTCTCTGTCTGTCTGTCTGTCTGTCTGTCTGTCTGTCTGTCTGTCTGTCTCTCTCTCTCTCTCTCTCTCTCTCTCTCTCTCTCTCTGTCTCTCTCACTGGGGGCTCTAACTTGCAGCAAAGTTCATAAGTACAATACTCCCTGACAGATTCCCATTGGCAGGTGAAAGTAGATGTGTACATTTTTTTTAATCAATAAAGTCCTAAGTCACTTATTAAAGGCAAAAGAAAAATATGCTTGCCAGGATGAGTTCGTATCCCCATAACGAACATATTTACCTGAATTCATTCAATCAACAAATACTCTATAAATACTTTGATATTACTTATCTCTATACATTATATATCCTCCCTGGAGGAAATAAGCTGCTTGAGGGTAAGAATTTTCAGTTTTGTCTTTGTACAGTTTGTGTGTCTTTATATTCCCTGTGCCTAGCATGGTGTCTGATGTATGGTAGGTGTTTAATACAAGCGTGTAGAATTCAGTTGCTGAATCAGATAAACATGGAGTTGTGGAAAGAGCTCTGGATTAAAAGTCAGAGGATCTGGGTTCAAATTCTACCTCTGCCACTTAATAGCCATGTGACCAAAGGCAAGTCACTTGACCAGAGCCTCAATATTGTCATCTGAAAAAAAAAATGGAGATAATAATAATTACGCTTTCTGCTTCACAGGATTGTCATAAGAATCAGATGAGATAATGTGGTTGAAGTGCAACTCACCCTAGAATGCTATATAAATGTGAGCTATTACTGTATGCCCTTCAAAACCACCAGGAAAAGCCAATAAGGGTAAATGTCATAGGATCAAAATAATTCCTCAATTTTTAATCTCCAGGAACATTTCACACTTTGGGCTTTTCCTTACTAAGCATTTTCTTAAGGCCTATGCTTTTGGTTGTGTATTACATATGCTTTATCCACCCAGAACCCTTATGGGAAAATTGTAATAACTGACATTTATATAGAACTTTGGGGTTTGCAAAGTACTTGAGTTAATGTAAACTCATTTCCACAACATCCCATCCACCCACCCCAATAAAGGTGGGCATTGTTATCATCCCTATTTTACAAATAAGAAAACTGAGGTTAAGAGAGGTTAGGTGATTTACGCATGGGTTCAGAGCTACTAAGTCCAGATCTCTCTACCACACATTTCTGATACTGGAACTCAAGTTAAGGACCATGGGTGACAAAACCCAAATAGTGACAATCCTAATGATTAACAATTAAATTGTAATTGAAAACTGCCCAAGAAAGAATGCATATAAAAACTGAACACGAACCTCATGCAAATGCCTTTGGGAATGCTTAACTACTCAACATATTTAGATGAGTCCCCAGAAAAACCCAGGGAAAACCAATGATTTGGTGACTACTAAATGGAGCATGATACTAAGCTATCCTGTGAGGTCAGAGTTCCAAGATCTTTTATGAGACTCCAAACATTAATTGATCCCATGAATTCTATGGCCCCATCAGAGTACAAAATGAAACAAAGCAACAGATGGTAGGTCTCCTAATTTCAAAGGCCTTTAGAGACAGGCTTTTCATCAAAAACAGATGGTCAGCATTTTTTTTTAGAGCTGAAATGACCTCAAAGATCACCTAGTCCCACCCTCTCATCTTATATAAGAAGAGAAAGTAAAGTAACTTGCCTGCGGATCAAGTAAGAAGTCAGAGGCAAAGCTGGGATGAAAATCCACATCTTGACTCCCAATTCCATGTGGGAATCCATATCATACAGTCTTATTCAAACCCCAGATGTACTTACAAGTGCTTTTTTAAAAGATCATGCCACCTTTTTTCTCAAAATTGAGAAAACATACTCTCCTCTTGCCCTTGTGCTTTGCTAGCATCTGTAAAAATAGCTACGTGGCAGGCTGGGGAGATTCACAAGATCCCATAATATTGGGTAAAACTTCCAGGCAGCTTGGTATAGTGGAAAGAACACTGGCTCTGGAGATACAGGACCTGAGTTCTAATCTTGCCTCTGCTGCTTAATGTCAATGTGACCTTGGGCAAGTTACTTACTTTCCCTGGGCTTCAGTTTCCTGAAGTTAAAATCTGTAAAATGAGGGGATTAGACTAGATGGCTTCTGAGGTCCTTTCCAGCTCTAGCTCTGTGATCCTCCGATCAAGATTCATGCTTGATTTGGATTGGCAGCTTCATTAAAAATAAAGGGGTCAGGGATTTAACAGAGTTATCATTGCTGTTCTCGATGGTTCCCCTCTGGGAAGATAGATTACTATCCTGCTAGTCATTGAGAAAAGGAACAAATGTTTTCTAGGGCAACCCAATCTTAAGTAAGAGACTAATATTACCACTCTGTATCTAAAAAGTAGATAAAGAATCAATTCCATAGGACCAAAGGGCTTTGTCCAAAGTCCTAGTTTAGAAAATCACACACATTCAAATTCTGAGTAGATAAGATTCTGGATCTCTCTTTGATTATATACTACAAAGCTTCCACAGAGCCCACTCCAAATCCCAATTTGTATAAGAAGCCTTTTCTGATCCTCCTTAGTTCTAATGCTTTCCCTCTGTGATTATTTCCAATTTAGTTGTTCACAAAGTTGTCTCCCCCATTAGACTGTGAACTCCTTGAGAACAGGGCCTATCTCTTATCTTTCTTTGCATCCCCAGCATTTAACATAAGTGCCTAGCACATGGTAGGTGCTTTTAAAAAAATGCTTTTTGAGGGATTACAGGAAGGCTTAAGTCCTTATACCCCTACCACACCCACAGCATCTACATTAGGAAATTACTCCCCAAAGGGGAAAAAAAAACCATCATATACTTTTACAAAATTTAAAAACCCACTGATTCTTTTGAATTTCCTGTTCATGGGCCTGACACACTTTAGGCACTCAATGTTTGTTGAATTGAATTCTCCTCTCCTAGCTACCTAGCCCAAAGGATCAGCCATTAACTAGTCTTGAAACACATTAAAATTTCCCCCCATGTTGCAACTCTTCTCAAACTTCCTAATTTTGATCATAACAAAATATTAATCCATGGATCCAAAGAGTCTTGTTCATAGAAGCCCTTCCTTTCTCTGAATTTTCTCCTCCTGGGAGTCAGAGATGGGGAATGTGAGAGTACTTAGATATGAGGAGAAGCACACCCACCCATCTCATGACATGTTCTCTTGTACCCAGGACAGATTATTACCCCAGGCAATAGAATGTAATTAGCCTGATCATATTAACTATTGCTTTCATCTCCAACATGCTTTTTCAAAAGCCTCCAAACCACACCATAATAGTTTTCTAACTCTTAACAGTTCTCTTACCCTTCTTTTCTTTTCTGCAAACAATGGGCATGTCAACTGTAGGCTGGCTAGCAGTCCTACCACCCTCTAAGGCCATCAAATGTTAGCTTGCAAAGAGAGACGTGTAATTACTCAATCCTTTTAAAAAGTAAAAATAAATCTTAATCCAACTTACCCTTGTTTCCCAGGAGAAAGGGGCAGAGTGTTCATCCTGCCAAGTTATATCCTGAAATAAAAATTCAAGAGTAAGCATGAAATCCAAACTCAGGCTTACAAAACCTAAACCCATAACCCAGTCATAGACAAACCATGCCTCTGAAGCTGTCCTCACTCCATGCTTCTAATATATTGATCTTCAGGGGGCCAATATTCTGACTTTAGAATCTTTTTCACCTTAGATATGAAGAGTCAAGTTTGCTTATTGCCTTCAGTTGATTTGTTATCTTTACTGAAGGGCTGTGTGACTACCCCAAAGCCTTTAAAGAAAGGGAGTATGGTTTTAATCAAAAAGATAGATGTAGTATCCATTGAATAATGAACTTAATAAAAGAGACTAAGAAGGGTGGGAGGAGTTTAGAAAGTAATTTTCTGGGCTAAACAGAACACAAAAGAGACCATGAAAAAGTTACCATGTACTTGGACTTTGGTCCAATGTAAAATCCACAAGGGCAATTATAAAATCTTACCTTTACTTTACATCACACCTAGCACCCAGAATAGTGTCCTGTACACAGTAAGCACTTAAATGTTTATGTTTAAGTAGGCACTTACATCCCTTTGAGATTTAGATTCATGATCCTACAATCATACCTGTTATTTCTTCGGCTCTGCTCTGAACGGTTATCAATGGAAACCCAAATGAGGGCAGGTGAAGGGTAGATGAGAAATCCCAGAAATTGGTTTGTATGGGCAATAAGGTTAAGGACTACTGTCCTCTATGAGATTTCCTAGTCAATAGTGTTTCTGCTAAGCCACCTGCCAAATGATTTGTCCATGCACAACTGAAGTTAAACCAGACAGCCCTACCCAAAACTGTGAAGCAGAGTAAGTTAATTTTAGTACTCAGTATTCTTTTTCTATGGCCTTTCTCAGGCCTTAGTGGTATCCTCTTCTGCCAGTGGTGCACACAGGTCACAGGGTCATCAATTTAGAGCTGGAAGAGCTCTTAAAGGTCCTCTTATCCAAACTCCTCCTCTTACAGGTGATAAAACTGAGACCAAGACAGTTAAGAAACTTGCCCAAGGACAGAGATGGACAACTCTGACACCAAATTCAGCACTTTAGCCACTATACTATGCTTTATAGAATTATAGTAATTTAGTCCTGGAGAGATGATCTCATCCAACTATTTCACAGATACAGAATGAAGGTAAGTAACTTTGACCAAGACCACCTAGTGGCAAAATCAAGATTAGGACCCAAGTCTCCTGACTGTTGGCCTTTCCACTCACCATTCTAGTCCTCCATCTTGTATTTTCAGTTTGTTTTCTTCCCAGGAGAACTATGGTGTATTTGTTCTCGTTAATCTTAATCCTATTTGCTTTTTACTACTTCAAGTCAGCAAGGTTACTTCTGAATTATCTTATTCTCTTTCAATATGTTAACCATCTCTTATCTCCACCCTTCCATTAACCTTTTAGGACCATACTCTGTATTGTATTATTCAAGTCACTAATAAAAAAATGGGGCACAAGAATGACACAGATAGAATACCATCACTGTTGTATTCCCTAGACTAACATGGATATACTAACACCAACCTCTGGTGCCAATCAGTTTTGTGCACATTTATCTATGACCTTCACTTCTATTAAGCATTAAGTGCCTACTGTGGGCACAGGGCTGGGCTACATGCTCTGATAATTACAACGATTAGCTGTCACATGTTCCCTACACTCATAGGAACATGTAGTGTGGGGGTTCGGGATTATATATTCCCAATTTTTCAATGAGTACATTAATACTATCTATACTTGAACAAGTTTTTCTTAAATATAGATTCCTCTATCATTTTCCTTGATCTACCAAATCTAAAAAGTTCAACTCAATAAGATCTTCATGGCTGTGGTCCATTATAGCTGCTGGTCAAAGTCACTTACTTCTCTGCTATTATAGGACTGCTCAAACAGAGGCAAACTCTTAGCACACAACCACTCTTGACAGGATGCTGAGAGTGTTTCACTTTTTTGGTGACAAGTTAGAGAAATGTCAATCTCCTCCTATCTGCATATTCTCATTCTCTCCCTCTCTTGTTCCCTCTCCCCCCCCCTTGCCCCGCAATCTCTCTCTTTCATCTCCAGGTCCTCTAGCTTCTTTTCCTCTGCCTACAAACATTCTCGAGTCTCCTCTATTCTCTTTTTTTTAATTTAAAACTTTTATTTTTAACATTTTCCTATTTATTTTAAAAATATTTATTTTTATTATGAATTTAGCAAAAATCAATAAATACGAACATTCCACACGCAAAGAACATAGAATATTGTATATGACACTGCAAATCTCTATTACATAAAGCTTTTTTGAAAATGAATATAGTAAGAAAAAAAGAATATGCCAAGAAACCCCAAATGTGGTCACAAAGAGTCAGATATGACTGAAATAAACAAACAACAGCAATAAAATGTTCAATTAAATGTCATATCCATGAAGCCCATTTTCACCATCATCATTTAAAGGGGCCTCTGAAACTGAGATCACAGAAGTAGTCCTGGTTAGTGCTTTTGTGTTTTGAACTCTCTTCTGCCCTTTTCTCTTCTTTAGACCACTTAGGTCATTTGTTTGCTCCTGGTGTTACTGTGGCTAATGACTCAAAGCAACTGCTAAGTAGGACATAGGAAGAAGTACGTTTCCTCTCTTCTCAAGAGACGTTGCCTTGATTTCTCAAACTATCATCTTATCTATGTTTTCCCCATTCACTGCCCTATTTCTTGAGTAGTTCATACTCTGCTGCCTCTTTTTTCTCATCATTCTTTCACTCCTCAATACCTTGTAATCTGGTTTCCAAGACTGAAAGTTTCTTTAAAAACATTAATGACTTCCTTATCACTTCTGAAAGTAGGAGTTTCCCTCTCCTCCGTACCCAAGTCCTATCCTTAGTGCTTCCATCTCTCCTTACTCTCTTTCTTTCGGTGACCTCATCCACTCCCAATGTTTCAGTTATCTCTATACACATAGTTCCCAGATCCACATCTCCATTTGCAACCTTTCACCAAAGTTCCCCAATCAATCTCTCTACCTATATGTTCCAACAACTCAAACTAAACACATGCAAGATTCAATTGCTTATCTTCCCCCCAAAAAACTGCTCTTCCCCCAACTTTTAAAATTTCTGTGGATCATCCTCCCATCTAATTAGGCTCCTTAATCTCTTCTCTGGCATCCAATCAATTATTTGCCAAATCCTGTTGATTCTAGCTTCAAAACAGCTCCCTTGTCTGTCCCTTTTTGCTTTGACTCTAGCTACCCTAAATCAAGCTTTTATTAGACATATTCTCTCTCCATCCTATCCTTCACACTGCTAAATAATCTTCTAATATAAACTCTGATTATATCACTCCTCTACTCCAAAAAAGAAAAAAAATCAATGAATCTCCATTATGTAACAAATAAAAGATAAACTCACAATACTGGCATTTAAGGCCCTCCATAATCTGGCTCCAGACTACCATTATAGCCTCATCTGATATTATTCTCCACCATCTCAGAGGAGCTAAAAAATTTCACTCTTTTCTTGCCCTCTCTCAAATCTAGGTATTTGCTTACTCCATCTTTGGTTAATGGAATAGATTCCACCTTATCTTTTTCTGTTGAAACTATTTCAAGGACGAACTAAAGTACTACCTCCTTCACTGAAATAACTTTCTTTGGCACCACTTTCTTCCTCCATGTCATTCCCAAAACAAAAGTGATTTCTGCTTTCTCCAACTCTCATAGCTCTTTGTCTGGAACTCACCTGTGTATCATTTCTTATTAATGTACCTATTATCCCCATCTCCCTTCCCCCTTCAACTACAGACACCTTCAAAGTAAGAACTCTGTCTTTTTTTGTTCTTCATATCCCTAGCCCTTGACTCTCGATACATGCCATATACTCATATTCATATTCTTCCTCTCTCTCTCTCTCTCTCTCTCTCTCTCTCTCTCTCTCTCTCTCCCTCTAGCTTTTTCAAATAACACACACACACACACACACACACACACACACACACGCACACACACACACACACGCACACACAATATCCAAGAAGATACCCCTCTTTGAATGACACAGACCTGAGAAATGGGGGAGGGGTGAGAATTGCTCCAAAATATGTAACTTTATTATCTTTTTAAGTTCAAGCAACATTTATTTATTTGAAAGGCAATTGGGGTTAAGTAACTTGCCCAGGGTCACACAGCCAGTAAGTGTCAAGAGTCTGAGGCCGCATTTGAACTCAGATCCTCCTGACTCCATGGCCAGTGCTCTATCCAATGCGCCACCTAGCTGCCCCTTAACATTTATTTTTTAAAAATCTATTACGTAGGACTAATCAATCAACAAGCATTTGTTTATATATTTACAAGGGCATGTATAGGTGACTCCCTTGTGGCACACTTCCCTTTTGGGAGGCCATGGAGGATATGGATTTTTTATTTTGTCATCTGGAGTTCCCTCCAGCGATTCAGATTGTAACCCATCCATGCCTGACCATTTTGTGTATTTCTCATCCATGACATCCCCAAAAGTTCACCACAGGGGGTTCACTTATATGTACCTATGCAAATGTAAAAATCAATGCTTGTTGAATGATTATAAATGAGTGCTTAATAGATGTTAGTTGAATTGAAAAGAATAATAAGGATAGACATTTTAGAATAAGAGTTGCCTTTTTAAATTTTCTTTAAATTTTTTCTGTTTCAGGTCTGTTTTATTCAGGGGGGAGGTATCCTCCTGGAAAAAGCCTGTTGTCCATCCTGGGTCCTACCAGTCTAAATCCCAGGGAAAGGGAGCAGCATCTGTCTTGGGAATAGTCAAGACTTGGGGAAGAACAATGGCCAGAGATTGGTACTACCTGACCCAAAAAACTCAATGATGAGGCTGAACAGTTAGGCTGTCATTCATTCCTTCAACCATTACTGCCCCAATTTGGAAAACAGATGATCTGCCTTACTGGCTAACGGAATGTGGGAGAAAGTCCATGAGACCATATTTCCCCCACATACTCCAACCAATTTGATCCTAGCTGGAGGCTTTACCTGCACAGGTTTAAGGATTCAGAGGACTTAGAGTCAGGGTCCTGCAAGGAATTAAGGGCTACAAAAGTTATATACAAGATAGAAAGGGCAAAGGTTATACTATACGACTGGCTTAAAAAAAAACACTAAGTTATTTTTACCCCTGCTTCTTCTCATTTCAGGAATCAAGTATCTGTTTATTCTTCCTCCCTTAGCCATCATATCAAATACTGACCTGGTATTTGTCATTTTCATGTTATTGCGAATGCATTTCAGATGTTGAAGTTCTAGAGGCTTATTCTTACCCCTGACGGAAGCAAAAGAATATTTCTCAGATGGTCATCAGCTTTTCATAGTCACCAGGCCAGATTCTGAAGTTCAAAAACAAAACTCTATCTCCCAACTCCAGGCACTTTTACTACTTGTCCTCCATGCCTAGGATGTTCTCCCTCCTAACACAAGCTCCTTTCCTTCAAAACTCTGCTGAAATCTCACCTTCTGTAGGAGGCCTACCTACCCTGCTCATTCCCCAACCCTTCATCCAGTACCTTCCCTCTTAGGTTACCTTCAATTTATTTCATATCGCTCTTTGAGAGAAGGGACTGTCTTTTACCTTTCTAAGCATCCCCAGCACTAGCACAGTACCTGGCACATAGTGGACATTTAATACATGCTGGTCAACTGCATAGAGTCATTTGTGTATTGTCCTCATTGGAACATGAGTTTCTTAAGGACAAGGATTATGTTTTTGCCTTTATTTTTATCCTCAACATTTAGCACAGCACCTGAGGTTGTTGCCAGCTACAGTTCCAGCATAAACAAAGATTCTCCAAACTGGCTGGTTTCCTTTCTCCACCCCAACCCTCATATCCCAGTCTTCTCTAATTTCTTCTTTCAATACAAAAATCCTAGGTGCTGAGGTTCTAGAGTCTACTCTTATTTCATCCTGTCCCCGTTCCAAGCCATCATCTCTGCAGCCTCTCCCAATCATTGTAATGTGGTAATTATACCAGACTGGACATCCATAGCCTTGGAGCTACTGCTTCATACCCTTTGGCACTTTGGGCTCGATCTTCTGGGTAAAGGGTGGGGAACTCCAGGAGTAGTCAGATTTGATATTTAAGGACCTGTCAGGTAGGATGGCAAAAAAAGGATGGGGGGGGGAAGACCTCTGAGTTTTTATAAGTGAACGAGCGTGTGTGTGTGTGTGTGTGTGTATGTGTGTGTGTGTGTGAGAGAGAGAGAGAGAGAGAGAGAGAGACAGACAGACAGACAGACAAGAAAGGGACATACACAGAGACAGGAGGAGGAAAGAAGAGGGAGAGGGAGAGAGAGGGAGAGGGAGAGAGAGGGAGAGGGAGAGAAAGGGAGGGGAGAAGGAGACAGAGAGAAAGAAAGATGGGAGTAGGGAGAGATATGTATGGTACTGGGGGAAACTAAGTATAGAGGCTATTTAAGTGTCCTAGAGAAATGCCCAAAGAAGAGAAAAAATGAATTCCTTGCTTGGCTGTGTAAAAGTAATGCTAATTATAGCCCTTGATAAGAATGGCTTATCAGCTATGCCTAATTATTACATGCCTAATTATCATGTGTATGTATATATATATATATACGTATGTATACATATGTGTGTATGTATACACACACACACACACACACACACACACACATATATAAGCCAAGCTCATTCGTAGTATCCTTTGCATGCAATATCAAACTCTATACATTTATGTTTTGTCTTCCATTGTTCAGGGAGTACGATCATACATTCACAACCTCAACTAGTAAAAAGGAACACTGGCCACTCTTCCTCCCCTTTGCCATAAGATTCCAATTAAACCCAAATTATTTTTCAACTTACATATTTTGATCCTCCCAAAATGAAATGTGCTACTTTGTGAGATAACTGAATTTTCCATCACAGGAAGCAGTCAGGCAAAGACTGGGATGTTGGAGAAAGCATTCCAACATTAGGCAGGAAGTCAGGTTAAATGACTTCTCAAGTCCCTTCCAATGCTAGGACTTTATGATTCCAAAACTCTTCAAGTTCTCCTTTGTAGTAGCAAGGCATCAGCATGAGTTTTCCAGGTGGGAAAACTGAAGCAAAGACCAGGGTCTAAGTCCCAGATTTGTGTAATCCTGAGCAAATCACTTCAACTGTTCTGAGCTACCATTTCCTCATCTGGTGGTGCACTGGAAAGAGTTCTAGTCCTTTAATCAGGAAGACTTGAGTTCAAATTCAGTTTTAGATACTCACTAACTATGTGAATCTAGGCATATCATTTCTGTCTGCCTCAGTTTCCTCATCTGTAAAATGGGGATAATAATAGCACCTACTTTCCAGGGTTGTTGCACAGCTGAAACAAGATATTTATAAGGTGCTTTGTAAACCTTAAAGTACTAAATAAATGCTGGTTCTTATTATAATCATCTGTAAAATGGTGAGAATACTACCTGCCTTGCAAGGTTGTTGGGAGGGAAATGGCTTTGTAAGGACTGCATAAAATGAGAGCTATTATTATCACATAATTACTAGCTCTGGATTATAATAAAAATTTCACTAAAGCAATTTTTAAAGGGGGGGAAGGATTTTTAAAAGACATTTGATTCTTCTACTTAGAACTGTAAAATTCCACTGGCTTGGTAAATAAAATTCCACTGACTTAGTAAATAGACCAATGAAGGCTATAAGCAAATTTAGTCATCCTCTTCAAGTAGGGCAAAAGAAAGACTAGAAGAGAATAGAATATAATCTTACTAATGTCCTGGCATTTCAACATGAATTTCTTCCCAAATTGAAATTATGGACTTTGAAGCACTTCAGGTTCTACAAAGATTAAATCAAGACTTTTAGTTCAGATATTTTTGAAGCCAATCAAATACCACAAAGCAGATGTAAACCCTGTGGGGTTTGCACAAAGGCCTGGGGAGGCAGCCAGCAGGCCTGTAATATCAATTCTTATAGCAAAGAGTGTCCGGCCCATCAAAGCTTGGAGAATCATTGCACAGTCATCTTTCTTCCAACCCAAAGTCAAGTCTTTTGTTCACTCTTGAAAGAGACTGAATAAAGGGGTGGATTCCTCAGCTTTCTGCAATTCTGTGCTCATAAAAATAATACAGTATTTTAAAACACACCCCCCACCCCAAACCAAAGTATGATCTGATGTCAGCCATCAGCTGCAGACCCAAGCAACAAAAAGCTTTCACAAGAGAACAGGCTCTCCCAGCAGTTGGATACAAATGGCATCAGAATTTCAGAGTAGCAAATACTTTCTCACACAATAGCATCTTTCTTTTGCATCCCACCAGAACCAGCAGGCACACCAATGTGTCGCCAAGCACACTCTTCTCTAGCCAATTACATACATTCTGTGGCGCGCGTGCGTGCTCGCACACACACACACACACACACACACACACACACCCTTCAAAACCTGAAATTCCCACTGAACCAAAACACAACTGAATTTCTACAACAAATGCACCCTAAAACAACTTTGCTCCTGGTTGCTACCGTGGTTGATGTCCTATTTTTTTTTTATAGTGCTGTTGGAATGCTCTCAGGAGATTCAAGTTTCCCTAGAAAAAAGAAATTCACCATGGAGAGATGCTAAAGGAGGACAACTCAGCCACCCTGAAAATAACTTCTCCGTTATAGAAAGGAACAGGAGCACACAGTCCTGACATGTTGGTGACACAGTAGTTGTTATCACTCTGGGGAGAGCCTGAGAGAGAAGTTGAAGACGAGAAAAAGAGGCAAATGAAATGAATTTGAGACACACACAGTATCTGATAATGAGGTGCCTGATCAACATGGAGGGGAGGCACTGCCAGCTTCTCCAACAGACAATGTCAGGAAACCCAGATGAGCTGGTGCTCACTCACTCTCCTCTCTCTCTCTCTCTCTCTCTCTCTCTCTCTCTCTCTCTCTCTCTGTCTCTTTGTCTCTGTCTCTGTCTCTCTCTTTCTCTCACAAAACACCTTTTCTTCTGAAATGCCAGCAGCCTTTAACATTGCTCTCTTATCTGGGAACCCAACACCAACCAACATCTTCTTCCAAAAAGTCAAATGAGGCCTCAATGTGGCAATTGTTTCAATTCATAAAGCATTCTTTGCCAGGACCACTGGAAAGACATCCACCCCCACACCTACAGTGAAGACAGTCAAGAAGATTTCTTCCCTGGTGGATAATGAACATCCATAGCAATCTCTTACAAAAGCCTCCCTGAGAAAAAGAGATGGGACAAGAACCAAGTGGTTATCAAAGCAAGCCTAAGAAGACACAGCTGAAAGCCAAACCTCCTATATCAATAAAGAAAGGAGCAAAGAGAAGAACTAGCAATTAAAGAAGGGGGGAAATATTTTGACACCTGTAAACACTTTTTAGACTGACTCTTAGTCACTTTTATTCTATTTTTGAGGAGGTTGGTGGGGGACCCTGATGACCTAGCAACGCTTCCAAATTAAACTTGAAATTCTAGGATTCTCCTCCATCACTCACTGCTCCAAAGATAGACTTACCTTTTACTTGACTTCAAAGTAAATAATCTTTTCTCTTTATATACTTCATAGGACTTTTAACTAGAAAGGAACTCAGAAATCATGTAAGACCTATCCTCTCCATTATTGTGGAAGTTCTTTTATAAAAACTTCCATAATCAAAAATTTATCTTGACCTAGCAGAACAATTTGAGAAAGGTGCTTGAACAGAATGCCCACCAGGGTCACAAAGTATCAGAGGTGGAATTTGAATCCAGGCCCTATCCACAATGCTAGTCTGCCTCTATAACCCTCTCATTACAGATGAAGAAACTGAGGCACAGTGGGAAAATGAAAGTCATGCTACTAGTAAGCAGCAGAACTGAGATTCAAACTCAAGTCTTCTGACTAAATCTCAGACACTTCCCACTCACCACATTGCTCTCCATTCAGATTTAGTCTCTGTGTTCACGTATGTCAGTGTGGGGTAACAAGCTCCTGGATTATTGGGACTCTGTCTAACTTGTTCCATGTAGCATCTTAGTATACAAAAAAGTGTTTAAATGAATGCTTGTAGATGATGCAAGTTATCCCTAAAATACATCCATCTCAGCTAAAGGGACTGATATTCATCTTTTTCCACCACTGAGTACACAAGGATTTTTGGCCAACACTTGCTTTATCTCTGCCCCCCCCATCTTTTTGACATGGAAAATAATAATCCTATGGCTCAAAGTGTTCAAGTAATCAAAAGAGCTGGCTCATGAACCAACACAAGATTCAGGGGGCAGGTAACTAGCAAATTCCAGTGCTTTAATAATTATTTAATTTACTTTCTCCTCCCTCATACACAGAGATGTCAACATACATATTGATGATCCCTCAATACTCAAAATTCCCAATTAATCTATTTAATTCCCGTTACCTACTCAACCTCAGCTATACACTTGTTTTGCCAACACACACAAGTGTTCCACTTCACCTCCAAAATTCCTTTACCAGATCATAATCTGTTATCATTTCATCTTTCCTCATACCTTATGACCCCTTACCCTCTCCTTTGTCCTCACCATGACTTCCATTCCCTTAATCCTCAGCCTTTCTCTGTTCTTTCCCAGGCCACCACCTCTGCACTTGTTACACTCTCCTTCATGCCCTATCTTGACCCGTTGGTGGAACAACTCAACTCTACACCATGAAATTCCTTGACCCCTTCTATTGTCAAATCTGAAATCACCTTTTGCCTAGACTATTGAAATAGCTTTGTTACTGGTCTCTTTTCTTCAAATCTCTCCCCATTCCAATTCATTGTCCCCTCAGCTGCTAAGATTATCTTTCTTTTTTTCTAAGATTATATTTCTGAAAAGTATGTATGACCGTATCACCACTCTGTTTCACCACCCCACCCTCACCTCCACTCTGCATAATAAGCTGCAGTCACTCCTTAATACTTCCAGGATCAAATATATCATTAGGCACTTAAAGCTCATAACCTGGCTCCTTCCTCCATTTCCAGTCATCTTACACTTCACTCCCCTCTGAATAGGTATGAAATAAATAGCAACTCTAGAGGTTCAACAGAATACCTGACCAACCATATCATTCCAAATCCTGCTTGTACTACACAGGAGGTTTACTGTACCTACTCTACTGTGTTGTACTCATGTTTGTGATGGACACTTGATTGTTGAGTTGAGGGACACTCAACAATCCAACTGTAGGCCACTTGAGTGGGCCTATCCAGCTGTGGGCCACGACAATGGACTATTTCCATTTGTCTTTCCTAGAATCACACTCCAACTCTAGTCTTCATGTCTTCACACTAGCTGGCCCCCATGCTTAGAGCGTTCTGTACTCTCACTTCTGACTCTTAGTTTCTCTGGTTTCTTTCAAGACAGTTCAAGCCCACCTTCTGCCGGTGGCCTTTCCTCCTAAAGTTTTCCAGATGCCATTACTTTTGTCTTTTACATCACCTTCCACCATGTGTGTATGTGTGTGCACATACACCTGTGTAGATGTATGTGTATTTTGTATGTACCTAGTTATTTACATGTCATCTCCCCCACTGGAATATATGTTACTTGAGAGAATTAAGTGTTTTTAGACTTCTTTGTATTCCCAATGCTTAACCTAATGCCTAGCATATAGTAAATGCTTCAAAAATAAATGCTTATTGGTTGATTAATTTCCACAGTGATACTCTATTTAACCACTTCAGTAGGTTCTGGGATCATCCAATCACCTAAGCAACACTTTCAATTGCTCATCACACACCTTCATGTAGTAAACCTCATATGTAGCATGAGCTGGGTCTGAAGTGATCAAGTTGCCTGAGTATTCTGGGTAAGAGTTGCTATTTATATCAAATCTATGTCAATTGGCAATTATTGACAGCCTGATGAAACACTCTTATGAATATAATTTCATCTCTTTCTCCTAATTCAGAAGGTGTTTCAATACCATGTAATACCTTGTGATCATTATTGGAAGTACTACAGTTGAGTGCACTGGTATTCAACTATGACTGTGCTGCTGATTGCGGGTTATTGAAGGAGCCACAGAAAGGGCCCTGGATTTAGCATCAGAGGACCTGGACCCAAATCCTAGCTCTGCTACTTACTATTTACTATCTCATTGGAGAAGGAAATGGCAAACCACTCCAGTATCTTTGCCAAGAAAACCCCCAAAATGGTGTCACAAAGAGTCAGACGTCACTGAAACGCCTGAACAACCTGATCTTATCTTCTCTGAGACTCAGTTTCCTTATCTGTAAAATGGAGAGAATACCCGCTCTATATATTCAGATGGCTCAATGAATGGAGTGCTGAACTTCAGGTCAAGAAACCCTGGATTCAAATCCAGTTTCTGCTATGTACTACCTGTGCAACCTTGGACAAGTCACTTCATCTCTGGGCAATTTCTTCATCTGTAATGTGGCAGTTATAGAGATTGTGTGGAATAATACATGGAGTGTTGGACTTGTAAGACCTGGATTCATATCCTATCCCAGACACTTAACCTCCACGGTACAGTGGAAAGGGCATTGGATTTGAAGTCAAAGGACCTGGTTTCAAATTTGAACTCTACTATTTACTCCCTATGTGATGCTAGACAATTCAATTCACTTCTTTGTACTTTAGTGTCTTTGTAAAATAATGAAACTAGACTAAATCAGTTATGAGGTCTTTAATGATAAGACTATTTACCAATAAGATTAAAACAGATTGTACTCTTTGTTCTACTGTATATACTGAATGCATAAGAAAATAAAAGTGACTCAGTACAGGATTCTAAGTCTATAATCCTATGTTCTACTAATTCAGAGACAGATCTGCATTGATGGAGGTAGGCTCCACATAGGGAGCTCCTCACTCCATCAAAATCACAAGCCTACATCCTCATACTCATACCTACCTCATACATGCACTATATACTTACCTAAATGTACATGCCTACATACTCAAACTATATACCTCATACCTATGTGCATATACTATATACCTACATACATGCACTACATACATCATAGGGTTTTTCATAGAGATTGCTTTGTAAACTTTAGTGATTATCCATTACTGTTTTATTATTGATTAATGAAATATAGTATTTCAGTTGTAAAGATAAGCAAAAATATGGAGAAATACTCCAATCTACCTGAAATGTGGTCGAGAGGGACATAAAGGTCTAGGCAAATTCTAGTCAGAGCAGCAACTGGAGCTCACTGTTCCATGTGGAATCTACAATGCAGGCTCCTGTGTTTCACAGGTAAAGTAGTTTGCCCAGCTAAATGCAAGGCTTAACTACTGAGTGGTTGCCGAGTGCCCCAAAAGTAGAAAAATGGTAGGAAAAGTATCTGGTCTCCCAAAGCACTGATCTCTTGAAAGACTAAACATAACGCCTCTGCTATATTTATTTTCACATTTTGAAAATGGTTCATGTAAGACGAAATGGAATGATTACAATGTGCTCTTCTGTAACAAATGCCTGTATAGGGACTGTTAACCTATACTTTAAAAAATGCATCTTTGTTCTTCCTTTGGGACTGCAATATATTTAGCCTTGCTGAGGTAAGACAATTTCCATAACTGGATAAGCAAACCTATAGTTCCGACAACAAAAATGTACCACTAATGATTTAATCCATAAGTGAGCAACACTGTAAATAAAAAAAAATAGATCTTCAACCTCCGTGGATCACAACAAACACAAACCCTCAGCTTTACTGAAGGGCTTCCCAGAGTCCCACTGCACATGGAAAAGTGGAGGAAGAAAAGAAGAAAATTGAGAAAAGACCAGGGACAAAAGGGGGGGGTGGGGGAGGAGAAAAGAAAGGGGGATAAAAGGGAAGGTTTTTATGATGACAAAAGAGTTATGAAACATTTATGTTTCATATACAAGTCCTCAAATTGGTCTGCCTAGTCTGTGTGTGTGTGTGTGTGTGTGTGTGTGTGTGTGTGTGTGTGTATACTATTCACACACATATATTTTAAGAAAAACAATGTATTGAAAAACAATGGCCTGAACTGAAAGTTTTCTAAATACAAGTATCAAAAATTTCTTATTGTACTGAGAAAGACACTAGGGTTTTGTGGAGAGAGAAACATAAGATTTAAAACTCTCTCCAGCCCTGCTACTCATCCCCTGTGTGATAGTGAACAAGTCACTTAATTTGTCTGCACCTCTGTTTCTTGGCAGTCAATGGGCCACCTCTCTTCCCTAGGGAGCTGTGCTGATTAATGAGCCTGTCTATGTAAGTGCCTGAAAACAAAAAGGGAAGACAGCCCCCTGTCTGCCTTGAGTAATCTCCTCTTCCCACCTGCTGAATACGTGCTTAGCTCTCAGAGCCTACTTTTTAAGAATGCCAGTTCAGGTGTCACTATCACTCAACATCGACTGCACAGACAATTCAAATGAAAATGACTTCTGCTGGAGCAGGGTGAGGGTAAAGGAAGAGGGCAGCATGTGAATCCAGAAGCATTCTACCTTTTCTTGTTTATGGCACAATGAGGATAGATACCACAACAGCCTTGTAACTCAATGGAATCTTTTCAGGATGACCTTTCCAGGTAGTTAGTACCCAGTAGTCAGAATCTACTATTTAAGACAGAAATAAGGAAAGTTAACATCTGTCCTGGAATCTTTTTTGGAAAATGAATCAGCCAGAGAGAAAGTGGCCATCATAATTATATATTTCACCTCCAAAAAACAATGGCACCAAAGCACAAAATTCAGATGATTTCAACTCCTTGGCAAAAGCCTAGAGAAGAGACAAGATGAAAGTTTTCTGTGTTGTTATAGATCTGGTTTCCAGAAGCTAAACATTCAGATTATTAGTAATATTAAAAAGGACACTTGAGAAGATAGAAGGGATTATATGGTATCACAGGTCTCATTTCAAGAAGCAAAATATATAAATAATATTTATATATTATGATATGGTTTACAAACTGTTTTCCATACAATTATCTCATCCAGTCTTCAGAATCACCCTGTGAGACAGGTAAGGCAAGTGTTATTGGCCCCAAATTACAGGTAAAGAACCTGAGGCTGAAAGTGATTAGGTGACCTTTCCAAGCTTACAAAACTACTTAGTGTCTGAGTCAAGCTTTGAAATCAGGTTTTCTAAGGCTGGTGCTGTTTTCCCTATACAATGGAGAGGAAAAATCCACAAATATTTACTGATGGCCTACTATAAGGCACCCTATTATGTATGATAATAACAGTATATGAAAAAGAACTCCAAAATGAAATGGGTTGAAGATACATGGTTGGGGCTGGGATAGGTTTGCCATCTGTACTGACCTCAAATGGACACTCTTTAAAATATCATGTGGGAAGGCTTAGTATGTATTCAGGAGTTGGGAGGAGGCAGTTGCCCCAACTGCTTGCTTCAAAATCTGGCTTCAACCTACCATTCCAGTCTCATTTCCTAGTATTACCTTTCAACACACCCACTCTACCTTCTAGACAAACTGGCCGGTTAGCTGTCCCCAAAATCTGACATTCTATTTCCTATCTCCATGTATTTGTAAACTTTGTTTTCTTCCTCCATCTTTCATTCTCCTATATCTCCCTTCAAGGCTCAGCTTAGGAGCTTCTTAACGGACCTTTGCTGGTCCTCTCTGTTCCACTGTCACTTGTTAGAGTCTTTCTCAAATTACCTTGTACTTACTCATCTGGGTATGTGGCATATTGCCTGTTATAATGTAAACTTCTTAAGGGCTAGAACTATTTTTTTTTCATCCTCCATGGCTGGAACAATACCTTGCAAATAGGAGGCATTCAATAAATGTCTATCAAATTGAAATAAATCAAAATGCCCATCAAGGGCAGAGATGGGGATGCCATTCCTCTTTGCTTTCAGATATTTTACAGACTCATTCTAAGAATAGCAGCAACTGAAAACTCACAGACAGTGGGCTCCTTGTGGAATCATGAGAAATAGTACCAAATTTCAGGGATCTAGGACTTAAGAGCTAGAATGGAAGATTACTTCTCATGGAATATTGGGGGAACCAACTATTTGATCATAAGTTCTTAAAAAAGCATATCCCACAAAAAGAACATCCAAGCCAGTGTCACAAAAAACTTACACAATGGCACCAAACTGATAACTTTGGGTGAGTTTGCTGGGAAGGTGGGAGACCAAGGGAAAAGACAGGTAGAGAGTGAGTCACTATGGCTATCAAGTAGGAAAAGTCCCAAACGTCCATCCGCCTGTGACTGCTAGAAGCCAAAAATGACAATTGCCACATTTTACTACACTGGAAGTAGTATTATTTCTGAGTAGATTATCAAGGTCGCCAAATCAGATTATCAGAGTAGAATGAGTCAACAAGTGGTGGTCCTTTTAAAGGTCTCCATTTTATTGTTCATTATGTGATAAAAAGCAAGGAAGGAAACGAGAGGTATACCATTAAAGCCTCCAAAATGCAAATGGCTGACCCCTAGAAGAAAGACTTACTAACAATTTGTATTCGAATGGCAAGAGACCAAGGTAATTGAGACAGGATAGGAAGAGTCATCCCGTTAAGAGCATTCATCTCATAATGTACACTGAATTTGTTACCATGATGTTGGCCCCAAAGAAAGCATCTTCACAGGCACAAAAACCAAACCATGCATATGAATGCTCCTAAGGCTCAGGAAGTACTTGTTGGATTGACTACCAAGAAAGTAAGAGTCCAGGCAATACAGAAAGTTAACAGCTACAGGCTAAAAGGGCAAGGCTATCAGTCAACACCTTTTACTGAGCTATTATAATGTATAGAAAACATTCAGCAAGGCAAATGTGAAACTAAAAACAGAACCAGGAAAACTTTCTGGCTGCTAGATAGCTGTATTAAAAAATATATATTCAAAATGCACCTGGGCCTTCAAGAATTTGTTAGGGTGATATGAATTTCAATCCCTGACAATTCCCTTAGGGGATGCCAAGACCTTCTACTATAAGGAATGAGAGGTCTAGGATACAATATATAAACTAGGGTTGCTACAGGTTGGCCAAGTCACCAGCAATCACTGTCAATGTCCTGGGCAACCCCTAGTCCAAATTACCTGGCCCACAATCTGGGGTTCTTGGGACAAATACCAGGGAAAGGGATACAGTTCAGTACTAGGTATGGTAGAACATGTTCTAACCTATAATGATTTCAAACCTGGGACCCCCCAAAGCAGACAAACCAGTTCCAGTGTTTCTTCTTGCATTCGACTCTACTCTTAATTGCTCCAACATCTCCCCACTCTAACCCTTTGGCTTTGACCAGAAAATTGCCATAGGTCCTAGTCTAGAGAAGATCACCTGAAGCAGAAGCAATTCCACTGGACTTGGTCTATTTTTAAACTTAAATATTTTTAGGGTGCTTCCTGAGGAGGCCTGTTTAGCCGAGTGGGATGAATGCCAAACATCTTAAGCTTGTTAAACTATGGTATACTACATAATCCCCAAAGTACCCTATGGAGTAAGATTTAGCCTGTATCCTTTACAACTTCTGTGCTGAGATTTTTTCTGGCATATTCCTATGCTTGTCACAGTACAGAATCCATGTTACCAGCCATTTTTGCAAAGGTAAGAATAAGCTTTGAAATAGATTGCTGGTGCACTCCTGCAGGATTATAAGATGGGCAACCAGGGCTAATTCTAGTTCCATTTGCTTTTAAATCTCATTAAAGGTATAAGTTTAGGTGAAGCTTAATTCGGCATCTGACCAAAGGATTCCAGAAGAGAAAGAAAATAATTTGGCTAATTTTGTGAAAGAGATTATGTACCATGTTATGTGTATATGTTTATTTTGATAAACAAATACACATAAAGTATTCATAGTCAGAAATAGGAAAATATTTAGTTATTTTTCAAGACATGTATTTCTAAAAATATTTATTTCACCACCTATTCACGTATTCGTAAATCTTCCAAAAAGATGCTTACTTTTCCATAGCCCAAGCCTGAGCAGTCAAGTACAACACCATGTGTGCATAGAGATGCCTATCTTCATACTGAAGACTTTTCTGAGTAGGAATAACTTTTTAAAAAAAACACCCTATACTTTTGGCTTGCTTTTTTGCTACACCCATTTTTTCCTGGCAAAACTATTATAGAGCTCAATGGAGAATTTTCTTTTAATTCTTCCAGAATAAGGTAGCATTGGCAGTAAATGCCTATGTTTTCACACTTTCCTTTCACTAAAATGAGACTGTTTCACAGGAATAAATGCCACAACACACATAAATTGGATTTAAACTTCACTCTTAAGGTGAATGACTTCAGGAGACAGCATTTTCCTACCTCAATACATGCTGGCTCCAATCTCCATACCTCATGTACTGCTCTTCTATTATATATTTGATGATTTTAGCCTAAGTGATTAAGTGATTATGGGACAGATGTTCCTGCTGCTGTCTGATGCCCAAGCCTACTGCGTCAGAGTATATGGCCCGTGTATATTTCCAAACCACAAAAGGGGAGACGGTTTTCTGTACTAAGTACTCTGGCTTTGGTGGCTATTAGCTCCCATTTTTTTCTTTTTGGTTTCAAAGGTTACTTGCCCCATACCCTAGACAACTGTACACAATTTGACTGCAGGATCATATGTCAAGAGGCTTATGAATGCTGATATCTGTGGCTTGGAAGAGAGCATTTAAATTAGGAGAGAGCAGTTAAATTAACCTTACCTTGGTATTTCAGTTGATAAATGGGAGCATGATGCTTGTCCCAAACAGTAACTCGTGCTTAAGGCTTTTACTGGTTTTTAAGTCTTTTCTCACCAGGCTTCTGTTTGGACCCTAGCAGTTAGTTTCTACCCTCTCAACTCCTTTTCCCAGTTTACCAATAATGAGAAGGTGCTTTCGATTAAGGTAATATATAGGGAAACCGTCCTCGTACACTTTGATGGTCAGAGCTATTATCTTTCTGGTATCTCTTGCTGGAGGCAGGGAAAATAAATAGGCGATCTTTACAAAGGTTCCCTTCCAGTCCAGGACCTCAGAGTCAGAGTCTAGATGAATGTATTCTCTCCTCCTTCTTTGGGTTCAGTCTCTCCTGCAGGTCAGATTTTAGCTCTGCCTTATTCTGGGAAGCCTTTTCATACCCAGTCCCCAATTAACCTAGGGCAGGTAGCAAAGATACCGTAGAGTAGGTGTTCTGACCTAACTGGGGAGGATAGGGCGCTAGGCAGAAAAACGATTCAAGGCACACCTGCAGCCCCCTATCCCCACCCCCCGGGTGTGTCCCCCTTCCCACCTCCTCTCTCCTTCCTCCTGGTCCCGGTGCAAGCTCCCCTGTTACCTCGTCTCCGAAGTGCACGACCTTCTGGCCCGTGGACACCCGCAGGTTGGGGTAGCAGGACGGGGTCTGGTCCCGGGAGGCCCCGGCGGCGCGGTGCGCGGCGTAGCGGGCCTGGATGTGGGGCTCCACCATGCACTTGTCGATGATCTCGTCCTGCTGCTTGGGGGGCAGCCGCTCCCACTCGGGCCCGTACCTCTCGCGGATCTTCTCCTTGTCTTGCATGATCTTCCTGGCCATGGGGCTCAGCGAGGAGAAGTAGGTAAAGCGCTTCCGCTCCTTGTCGTCCAGCGGCCGGTTCCCGTTCATGACCGCCGTACGAGAGGCTGCAATCGCCGCCGCCATAGAGGCCATGGCCACGGACCCTTGGCCTTGCTTTGCCTGCCCACCGCCCAGCTGCCCCTTTCCCTCCACGCCTCCGCCACGCTCTGGCCGCCCTCTGCCTCTGCCTGCGCCTCTCCCTCTCTGACTCGGGAGCTAGGAGGCAGGAAGGGAAGATGCCAGAGAGAGCTAAGGACCTCCTCTCCACCCTCCTCCTTCCCTCCCTTCCCGGATAAACACCTCCCTTCCTCTCTGGCTCTCTACTCCCTGTTCTGTCCACTCCTCCAGGTCCCTCCTCTCCCCCGGGACTTCCTTTCTTTCCTTCCTTCCTCCTTCCTCCTCCTTCCTTTACAGGACCTCCTCTCTCCCACTCTCTTGGTTGCCTCGGACTCTCCCAATTCCCTTATCTCATTTCCCTCCACCCTCTTCTTCCTTCTTTCCTGGTCCCCTCCTCTCTGAGTCGGCTCCTCCCCCTTGCAAACACCTCTCCACTCCTCCCGGCTGCAGACACGCCTCCTTCCTCTCCCATCTCCTCCTCATTCCAGCTGTGGCGCCCCATCTTTTCCACTACAAGCTTCATCAGCCCATCTCACCGACCTGGGAGCCTCCTGAGCCCTTGGCCTATGGATATTTCGTTGGGGTGGTTTACTGTGGGATTTGATTTAACCCAGCGAACATTTATTAAGTGGGTATTCTGTGCAGAACACTGGGATAGACTCTGGGGAAAACAAAGTTTGGGTAACACATGCTTTCATGGAGCTCTTCCCTGCCCCGAGGGGGGCCCCTTCTCCCCCCCACGCCCCCCACTCCAGTTAAAGGATATGACACATACACAAACAGAAATGAGTAGATTGGTGAAGAGTGATGGATTCAGATGCAAGTATGCAAATCTTTGCATGAACATCTTCCATTAGACTGTGAGCTGCTTGAGAGCAGGGAACTGGTTTTTGGGTTTTGTTTTGTTTTTTGCCTTTTTTTTGCTATTATTCCCATGCCAGGCACATAGTAGGAGCTTAATAAATGCTAATTGACAGACCTGTGTGACCTTGGCCAAGTCATTGAACTCTGGGCCTTAGTTTCCTCAGCTGTAAAATGAGGACATTGTACTAGATGGCCTCTAAGGTAATAGTAATAATAACAATAATAATAATAATAACCAACACTTACATTGTGCCAGGCACTTTACAGTTTTCTCATTTGATCCTCACAACAACCCTGGGAGGTATGTGCTATTACCATTTTGCAGATGAGGAATCCAAGGCAAACAGAGATTATGGGACTTGTGCAGGGTAAGACAGCTAGCAAGTTTCTGAGGTAAGATTTGATCTCAGGTCTTCCTGACTTCAGGCTCAGTGCTCTATCCACTGGGCAACCTAATTGATTTGTATATTGAAGTTCATAAGATCCTAAATAGGAACAGCCAGGTATAGAGATATAGAACGATAGAGATAGCGGGGATAGAAGTATCAAGTGAGGTGGGTTTTTTTCTGTAATGGGGAAGACATGGGCATGTTTATAGCAGTAGGGAATAAGCCAGTAGGTAGGGAGAGACTGAAAATAAGTGATAGAGTATAAATGACAGCTATAGCTGACCTTTAGGATTTTGTTGTGGGTTCTCTTCTCTTTTCCCTCTATACTACTTCACTTGTTGATCTCATCAGATCTCATAGATTTACTTGCTGTCTCTATACTGATGATTCTCAAATGGACCTTTTCTGCCCTAATCTCTCTGCTTACTTCCAGTCTTGCATCTCCAATTGCCTATTAGACATCTTGAACTAGATGTCCAAATCTTAAATTATGTCCAAAACCAAACTCATTATTTTTATCCCTAAACCCTCCCCCTCTCCTTTCTCCTATCTTCCATGTCATTGTAAAGGGCAATACCATCCTCCCACCCTCAGGCTCACAACTTAGGAGCCATCCTCGACTCCTTGCTATATCTCAGTCCCGCCCCACCCCCATATCCAATCTGTCGCCAAAGCCTGTCAATTTTACCTTTGCAACATCTCTCATAAATATGCCCCTTTCTTTCTGCCAATATTGTCACAACTCTAATGCAGGCCCCCATTACCTCATGCCTGGATTACTGCAGTAGGCTGCTGGTGGGTGTGCCTGCCTCAAGTCTCTCCCTACTCTAGTCCATCCTCCATTCAACCACTACAGTGATTTTCTTAAATTGAAGATCTGATTATGTGCACCCGAGCAGGGGTGGGAATCAATAAACTCTAATGGCTTCTTATTACCTCCAGGAACAAATGCAAAATACTCTGTTTGGCATTCAAAGACCTTCATAGCCCAGCCCCATCCTACCTTTCCTGTCTTCTTACACCTTACTCTGTGGTGACATATATACTCTTTGATCCAGTGACATTGGCCTTCTGGCTGTTCCATGAACAAGACACTCCATTTCTCAGCTCCCATTTTCTCTGGCTGTCCAACATGCCTGAAATGTTCTCTCTCTTCCTCTCCAACCACTGACCTCCTTGACTATTTTTAAGTCCCGACTAAAATCCCACCTTCTACAGGAAGTCTTCCCCATCCCTTCTTAATTCCAGTGCCTTCCTTCTGATATTTCCTATTTATCATGTATCTAACTTGCTTTGTATATATTCATTTGCATATTATTTTCCCCATTCCATTGTAAACTCCTTGAAGGAATGACTGTCTTCTTTTTGTATCCCCAATGCTTGGAATGTATTAGATGATTAATAAATCTTGATTGATTGACTGGATGACAGAAGGGACAGTCTGTTGGAGGAGATGGAAAGGAATGGAATTGAGCAGGTAGAGGAGTTAGTCTTGGTAAAGAGTAAGTGGACTTCTTCATATGAGGCAGGGGTGAAGGAGGAGTTAGTGGCAGAAGGTGTATGAATGATATGACATGAGGAAGCAGGGAGAAGATGAAGATCATAGTGAATGGTTTAAATTTTTCTGTAAAATATGAGGCAAAGTTCTCAGCTGAGAGAAGCTGAGGGGAGAGAGGGAGCTCTAGGAGGCTTAAGGAGGGATAAAAAGGAAGAGAGTTTTGGACAGTGGGATAGTGAGTTGATAAGGGAGGTATAGAAGGATTGCCTAGCAGCAGTGAGAGCCCAATTGAAGTTGTGCAACGTAAATTTGTAGTGGAACCAGTTAGGACGGTTGCATGATTTTTCTCCACTTTTGCTCAGCAGTATGTGAGTAAGAGCAAAGGCAGTGGATGGTGGGAATGATTCAAGGCAGAAGTTTGGCAGGGTATAATCAGTGAAATGATAAGAAAACTGGGGATTCAAGAAAGCAGGACACTATTATAGAGTTGAATTGGTTCACCAAGGGGTCAAGATGGCGAAAAGAGGAGACAGTGGCTAGTGTAGAAGAGATAGCTTGGGAGATAATTGAGGGATGAAATCATGGTCCAGATGAAGAGTAATGTTTTATAAGGGAAGGCAGAGGGAAAGGTGAAAGGCCAACAGATTATGATTGGAAAAGGGGATAGGCCAGAAAACCTCAGACCATAAGATGGGCTTGAGACTTCCATGTGAACTTGTTACCAGGATTGTACTTTGGTCTACCTAAAGTTGTAAAAGCACTGACTTTGTTTCATTCCCCAAGAAATGATAGACTTTGTTTTGGCACATCTTGTCTATTCAGTGATTATGCTTGGTGATAACAATGCAACTGGAGTTAAGAAGTCACAGAAAGTCTCAATAGCTACATCTTTGTAGCTTAGTAACTGAACAGAGCTGGAAAAAAAATACATTGTAGTGTTCAATGTTAACTGGACAGAATTTCAATGCCTTGGATATAGTAAATCCTACAGAAATGAAGGTTTTATATCTATATCTATACACACATAATTATATGCGTATTATATATATATTTATATGTATGTGTACATACATACATATGTGAGTGTGTATCCCTTATCCATTTTCGTCAAATGACTTCAGCAAACAAAACATAAACAGTGGAGAACTACAGAAATTCAGGCAGGAGAAGATGTCAACTTGTCAACAAAGCTCTGCATTCCAGCTAATTATTGATTTTCCCTTTGAGGGGTAGGGATACTTCCACAAAGAATGAGAAGGAAGAGCCTGCAAAGTGTTGTTTTAAATATAAGAAAAATCTATTTAAAAGCCTATAAATTAGTCCTTTCCAGAAACTTTAAGATAATAGTCATAGAATAGAATGAATGTTGTAAACTTCTAGTGCCAAATTCTGTGAATAAAAGGTATTATTACTGTTATTATTAGTACTAAAATATGCAGTCTCAGAGTTCAGGGAAAAGGAGCGCATAAGCTGAGTTGCTAGGCAACAACCTTAGTTTCAATGTATGGGAAGTACTGTATATAAGAACACTCTACAATTATTATTAGAAAAGCAGTGTTACAGAACTATGGTGGGTTAAGACCAGGCCCATTATAATTGTTTTTCTTGTCTCTACCAATGATGCCATTGTAGTCTCTGAAAGCTGCCCTGAGCCCCTTTGTATTACTCCTCTCTCATCTTTATTTTATAATGTGAGTGATATCCACAGGTGTATTGTGGGAAATAAATTAGCCAGAATGGAATGCTCTGAAATTCATATTGCAAGGCATTTTAATTAGAAACACTGTCCCATGTTATATTTTCAAAAGACTTTTAAAAAGAATTCATTTGGTTTTCCAAAAGATACAAAGTAAATGAGTTCCAAAACCTCTAATAATTTGCACTAAAATATAATTTATTGAAGAGGAGATGTTCAGACTTGCAAAATGATACAAATTTGAAATTGCCCAAGGAAATTTGCCAAAGTATGCAAATTCCATGAACTAGATGACAAATAGTAATTAAAAGAAAAGGTTTTCTTTGAGTAGATTACAAGAAACTAAAGGATCAAAATGCTTTGACAGAAGACTTGCCAGAGAACTAGACATAAATGATCCATGTTCCAAGAGAAAATAATAGGTTTGTCCAAATTCCAAATATGCAAGAAATGAAATAGTGGGATCCAGTGGGAAGAACCTTATACTGGGTGTCAGGAAACCAACATTTAGACAATGGATTTTCTCCAGTTGTTTACACAATCTCTTTACCTCTCACTTGCCCAAATCATTCTCCTCCGTCTTCAGTATTTCACTCTCTGCTGATCCCTTTCCCCTCACTACCTACAAGGATGCTCGGATCCCCTGTATCCTTTTTTAAAAAATTGAGTGCCAACCCCTCATGTTATTATCCCACATCTCTTCTTTCTTTGTTGCCAAACAATCCTCCTCCCAAAGTTGTCTGCACTCAGTTCCTCACCTTCCTCAATATGAAGTAACTTCAGTCCTCTGCAATCTGGCTTCTGATTTCACTGCTACATAAAATTGTTCTTTCAAATAGTTTCAATAACCTCTTAATTGCTACACCCTATGGCCTTTCCTCAGACTCCATCTCCTTTAGACTTTCAATGACATTCACTATCAGCAAGAACACTCTTCTGAATGTTCTTTCTTCCCTGGTAGTTCATGGTTCCCTCCTGTTTCCTCTACCTGCTTGATTTCTTTTCTCATTCTCCTTTGATGGTTCTTTGTCTTTCTCCTGCTTCCAATGTGGGTGTCTCTCATGGCTCTGTATCACATCCTTTTCTCTTTTTACTTCATCTCTCCACTCCTTAGGGTATAATTCTCACCTCTGCATGGAAGATTCATATGCAGGGGGTATCCCAAAAGACATGGTGTATTTTTAAGACTTTTCAGACACCTTGTCCATATATGTATGTATATTTATGAATATGTGCGCATACCTATAATATCTCCTTCTGTAAAGCCTTCCTTGCTTCCAGTGGAAAATGTTTTTCTCTCTTCAGATTTTCTTGTCATTTATTTGGATTTTTTCTTTATCACACTCTACCTTGTACTATATTTACTGGTATAGTTGTTATATCCTTCCTAGTTCCTAGCATAGAACCTCATATAGAGTAGGTGCTTGATACATATTTGTTGAGTTTATTTTAATTGGAACACAATGCTGGCTTACTTGATGATCTTGGACAAGTTGTTAGACCTTGAAAATAACACTTACATGATACTTTATATTTTGCAAAGCATTTTCCTTAAATAATACTCAAGCATAGATTGCAGAAGCATTGTTCCCATTTTATAAATAAAATGATTAAGTTACTTGCCTCAGGTCAAAATTCTAGTTACAGTCAGAGCAATGCCTGGAATCCATTAGACATAGTAAAGTTCTTAATCTTTTTGTGTCATAGACCCTTTTGGCAGTCTGGTAAATCCTAGAGACCCCTTCTCAGAATAATAGTTTTAAATGGATAAAGTCAGATGCATAGGTTTGCAAAAGAAACCAATTATTTTGAAATCTGGTTATCAAGATATTTTTAAAATAAGTTCACTGACCCCAGGTTAAGAACTCCTGCTCTAAAGCCTATTGCAAAGTTCAGTGATCCTTTCACAATAACATGGCGCTTCTCTGTGGCTATTTCCCTATTTAAAAACTGAGTCTAATATGTGACACTTGCTTCACTGGAATGCCAGGGGGGAATTTCCCAGCTCCAAAGAACTTGTATGAAAATATTTGGGGATCATTATTACTAGAACTGTTGGGCCAATGTTATTTATTAGAATAAATTAAAACACTCAGCAAACACATATTAAGCACCTATTGCTCTTCAAGACCTTGAGCATAAACTAGTATTCCTCTCAAAGCAGACAAGTGTGAACATTCAATTTAGTCCTTCCACTGTTTTTCCTCTCAAGTTTCATGAAGGCTTTAAAAGTACATGAATAAACTCATAAAGGGAAAGAAATAAGATTTTTCTAATATCTTGTATTATAATAAATAGAGAATAAATGGTAAAGTTTCAATTGCAGGATATTTTTATGGCCATTATCAAAATGTGTTCTCATGCCCTTCTAGTGGGTTGAATTATTATCCAATGATAAAGAAATTGGGGCACTTAAGGAGAAGGTGAGAATGACCCACAGCTTCTGACAAAGATGGGATTCATGGACACTGATTCCTGAGGCCCTTGTAAAGATTACAAATTTGGTACAACCCATTAAATACTATGTTGCTAATAATCTGAGCATCTAGATTTAAAATTTTTCCTGTCACCCATTCAATAAGAGAAAGAACCAGTTCTTTCCATTTTAATAGATGAATAACCCAAGATTATGATCAACATTACACTCATATGTCTGACTTCTCAGCCAGGTGACATTTCCCTGAGACCCCTTTATCTAGGTCAACTGTATGAAGAAAAAACAAAAAGGGCTAAATGATGATAGTACAAGAGCAGTAAGGCAATATTTGGGAAGCTGACTATTACAGTACCAGCTGTACTCACAGGTGATGATTCACTGTCCACAAGGGTTATGTTCTGGGCCAACCCATTCTCTTGTTTGTCTAACAAAGGAACATGTGACACCAGAATTCTTTTGTGTATTGTCTACTCCAAGAGTTTCCAGTAGAAACTAAAGCCGCAATAAGGGCTTGGATGTTAACTACTTTATTAACTTGATGCTTTGGGTCAGATGTCAAGAGTCTTGTCAAAACAGTGCCAGGAGGTGAGAGGTTAAGCTAGTTGGCAACCACTGAAAAGAATGCTTACCACTCCTCTCTTCTGGTTCTCCTCCTACATGTCCAATCACTCTTTCTCAGTCTTCTTTGCTGGCTTATCAGCAAAGCTGGTATATCACCCCAAGATTCTTTGTTAGGCCCTCTTCTATACTCCCTTTATACCAGGGGTTCTCTGTAGCACTCTAGTAAAGTCTATGGACTCCTTCTCAGAATAATATTTTGAAATATTTGAAGGAAACGCTAAATTTCACTTTAGAAGTTAGTGAAAATAAAGGTGTAATTTTTCCCATCCATGTTCATGGACCTCCAGAAATCTGGACTCCAGATAAAGAACCCCTGCTCTGTATTCTCTCTCTTAATAAACTCATCACCTCCAGTGAGTTTAATTATCATCTCTATGCTGATGACTCACAGAATTCTATATATTTAGCCAAAGTATCTCTCCTGAGCTAAAATCCACATCACCAACTGCTTTTTGGACATTTCAAACTGGAGATCCCAATGACACAGTAAACTCAACATGTGCAAAACAGAACTCATTATCTCTTCCCTCAAATGCTTCTCCCTTCTGAACTTCTCTATTTCTGTTGAAAGAATCACCATTCTTCCAGTTTTCCAGGTTCATAACCTTGACATTATCCTGGATTCTCCACTCTCCCTCCCACAATATATCTAATCAATTGCTAAATCTTGCCTCTCATACCTCCACTATATGTCTTGTACCCAACCTCTTCTTTCTACTCATATAGCCACCATGTCAGTTCAGACCCTCATCACCCCTCACGTAGATTATTGCAATGGCACCCTCACTTGTCTCATTGCTTCAGATCTCTCCCTACACAGACTATGCTGCTATCTTAAGCACAGACCTGATTTATTTCAAACCCCTTATTCAATAAACTCCAGTGGCTCCCTCTCATTTCTAGGATAAAATAGAAACTCCTCTATTTACCTTTTTAGCGCTCTTTTCAACCTGGCCCCAGCCTATCTTTCCAGCCTCGTTTTGAACATAACGTCGCTTACCACATACCAGAATTCAGCCAAATTGGTGGTCTTTCTGTTACTCATCTATAACATTCCACCTTCCCTCTCTGTGCTTTTGTACTGGCCATCAGCCATGCATGGCATGCATTCAGTCCTCATCTCTACCTGACAGTATCCCTCTCTTCCTTCAAGATGCATCTCAAAAATTACTTTCTATATGAGCCTTTCTTGCTCTTTGCAACTGCTAGTGCCTGCCTTTCCAAACTTCCTTGTACTTAACTATTTGTATGTATTTGTATTTATTTTCTTTAAATTTATTCTGAATATACTTATATATACAAATTGTCTCAAGTAGATAAAATACAAGCTACTTGAGAGTAGGAATTGTTTCATTCATTGTATTTGTATCCTTAGCACCTAGCACAATGCTACTATATTTTAGATGCTTAATAAATACTTGTTAATTGATTTCGTGGGATCCAATACAGAACCATTAATTCTAATCACTTGTGGCAGGTGTTAAGTCCTCAAAGGAACCAAGTTTGGCTAGTTGTTGGGGATACAGGAGGCATGTATACACACACACACACACACACACGCACGCACACAGAGGGGAAAGACAGGAGTCACTGAAACTTCAGATAAAAGGACAAGAAGATGGCCAAATTCCAGAGTTTTAGTTGAAACAGCACTTTAGTGATACTGAGAGGGAACAGTGAAGTCAAAGATGAGAAATGAAAGGAAAGATCATGACTGAAAGCAGCCTAGGTTAAGATCACTGAGAAAGCAGGAGTTAGTTACCATGAAGACAAATTATCCCATTACAAAGTGGACCAATTGACAAGGCATGCTTCCATGTCCATCCCAACATCTTATAGGAATTGCAGATCTGACTTGGAATGTTATCAGAGGGGAAATTGAGGGAATCTGTTGACTTTCTTAGGAAACCACTATCTCCTATATTAGAAGTAACCTCCAAAGTTGTAACTAATAACCGTTCTATATTTTTATGTGTGTTTTTTGTTCTGATTTCACCTTGTTCACTTGCTGTTTTGTTGATTTGTTTTTCTGCTGTCTTCTATATAATTAGTTTGGCTAAAGGTTTATCAGTTTCGTTAGTCTTTTTTAAAGAATCAGACTTTAGTTCTGTTTTTCGCTTCAATATTTTTTTCTTGTTTCCAATTGATTATCAGTTCTCCTCTAATTTTCAACATTTCCCCTTTGGCGCTTATTTTGGGTTCATTTATTGAGTTTCTAATTTTTAAATATGTATATTCAGTTAACTAACCTTCTCCTTTTCTATTTTGTTAATGTATGTTTTTTGGTTATAACTTTTCCCTGAGGATTGCTTTAGGGACATGCCAGAAATTTGGTATATTTTATCACTATCCTCACCTTTTACATAACTATTATTTCTATGAATTGCTCTTTTACCCTCTCATTACTTAGGATTTCATTAAGTCTCCACTTAGGTATCTATATTTTATTTGTGCTCTCTAAATTGATTACTGTTTTATTGTGCTATGGCTTGTAAAGGATATATTTACTATTTTTGCCTTTTTACATTTATTTACTACATCTCTGTGCCTAAATAGAGTCAATTTTTGTAAAGTTTTCATGAGATACTGAGAAATATGTATATGCATTAGTGGTCCTATTTAAAAGATGCCATGTCTTGTCATCCTGATTTCTTTAGTAATTTGATCAATCCTATATTTTCTCTTCTGTTTATTTTTCTGTTAAATTTTTCCAACTCCGACAGAGGGACATTAACATTACCTACTATAATTGTGTCTTCTTGCAGTTCAGTTAATTTTTCCTTTATGAATTTAGATGCTATGATATTTGGACCATGTAAGTTTAGTATTGAGATTGGGTTGTTGTCTATCATTCCTTTCAGCATAATGAATTTTTTTTGCTTATCTCTATATCATAAATTTTTGCTTTTGCTTTGTCTGTACCCTGATTGCAATTTCTGCTTTACCACTTTGTATTTCTTTTGTTAATATTCTTATGTATCTTATGAAGAAGAAAGTTATCCATTACTGAAAGTGTTTAAGAAGAAGTTAGATGGTCACTTGCTGGGGGTGTCATATATGGAAATTTACACTATAGTTGGGGGTTGAACTAGAGGACCCTTAAGGTCCTATCCAATTCAGATATGCTGTGATTATTTTTTACATGTTTTTGTCCTAACTTCTGTTTATAGGGTTAAACATTTTAAGCATAGTCTCTATTCCTCATGGATTTTACTAACATCTTGCTTTTTCTCTACACTACGTACTAGTGCAGGGCTCTGCACAGGCAATAGGAAGCCATCTTAAGATCCTAAGGTTGAATATAGTTTATTATGGTTGAATAATCTGGTAGCCTAACTATCTATTGTTCTTATACCTTTGAAAGTGACTAATAAATTGCAGAACTCATAGTAGACAGTCAGTATATGTTCTTGATTGATTGGGATAGTAGACAATTGACTTGAGAAATCTGCACGGCATAGACAAAGTCCTGTCATTATTGTTATGGAAAGGGGGTTTTCTATAGCCTGGCTAACTTGCAAATAGTTTATTTCCAGTGCATATAAAACTTTAAATCAGGAAAAATTGCCCAGTTGATATAGCTTCTGGTCTCCTTCTCCTACCCACTACTGCCAAATTGTTCTACCCAAAATGCTGTTTTCATCATGTTATCCTACTACTGAGATGAAATGCAGAATCTAAAGTGAATTCTAATTGTATAAAATGTAAACCCCTCAGCCTAGCATTCAAGGTCTGTCAGGTGCTCTCTCACCTTTCCAAGCATGTGTCTCCCATCCATCCCTTTCAGTCATCAGCATGCTGCTTTCCCTCCTTTCACATCTTGCTAAGTCTCTCCTTTGTGTCTTTGCTTGCACTCCACTGAGCATACCTGAAGTGGTCTCCTCTTTATTCTCTGCTGATTAGTCCCTGCCTATCTCTTGCTTCCCCTGACTTACTTTTCCACCTTCCCTAACCCCACTCTACTCTAATCACTCCTATAATCAGCAGTTATGTATATGGGTTTGTTCTTTTTTTCCAGTGAAATCTTGAAGCTCTTCCTTTGTGGCTTATAGTTGTTCTCTTAATAGTTCAGGCTTTTAATTTCCTCCCACTTCATTATAAGCTACTGAGGGCAGAGTCTACATCTTGTATTTCTTTTGTTATCTCTGAAAGTGGTAAGTACATGGTAGGCTTTTCATAAATGTTGAATTAATTTATTAATCCATACAAATTATATATCAGTCTTTTGCCTCCCCCTAAAGTCACATTACTAACCTATCAATATCCTTTCTTATGTGATTTAGTGGAAAGAACACTGGGCAGTGAATCAGGAGATCTGGCTTCATACCCTGGCTCAGCTATTAATAACTAGCTATGCAACTTTGGGAAAGGAAGGACCCAAGGGTAAGGGAGGGAATAAATTATTACATATTTAAAGTTCTTACTATGTGCCAGAGACTGTGCTGAGTGCTTTTTTACAAATATTATCCCATTTGATCCCCAAAACAACCCTGGGAAATAGCTCCTATTATTATTCCTATTTTACAGTTGAGAAAACTGAGGCAGATGACGATTAAGTGACCTGTCTAGGGTCACACAGCTTATTAGTGTCAGGTTTGATTGGGATTCAGGTCTCCATGACTGCAGACTCAGTCCTCTTTCCTGAGGAAAGAGTAGACCCTGCCTTCAAAGACCTTACAATATAGTAGGCTTGTGATTATTTTGTATTTTGTAGGATCATGGATTTAAGGCTGGAAAGGACTCAAAGACCATCTAATTCCACCTTCATACTTTACAGATGAGGAAATTGAAGCTTGGAAAAGTTACGTAATTTGCCCATGGTTATGTTGTTGTCCTTGTTGGTCCTTTGTTTTCAAAAAGGACCAATGACATCATGGGGTGATGTCTTGACTTGCTCACGAATTGGATTTAAGTGAGGCAGAGTTGAACAGTCATCAGCCTCACTCTGTCCTCCAGAGTCATTGAAGTCCAGTGGCAGGACAAAAGTCAGGACAACTGGTGATGGCCAGGGTTACAGTGGATGACCTTGGTGTCTTTGATGCCTGGTCAAGCTCTGACTGCTCCATATCATCTGCTTCAGCCACCTTCATGGACATTGGAACAAACTGTTCTCATCCACACATTCTGACCAGGAAAGTCTTCATATACTTGGGGTAGACATCCCCCTAACTCACCAACATTTTTGAGGCCTATTGGTTACCCTCAATCTGATTTAGCCCATGGGGCTGAGATGGTTTACCAAGGTATAGCCACTACACATGCTATGTCTTCTCGGAGCCACGGGTGAGAATTGGGTGAAAGTAGGCACCAAAAGTGGATAAGCAACCCTGAAAAAGCCCTCACACAAGAAGTGCTAGTCTTCCCTGTTCACCCCACACACCTTACCCATGGCTATGCAGGTTAAGTAAGTGGCAAAGGCAGGATACAAACCCAGATCTTCTTGACTCTAAGTCTAAAACTATATCCCTGAAGCTATACTAACTCTGAATTTTTGTAATGCCTTTTTCCCTGAGCTACATAATGCATGATACCTTGACTTTGAGACTGCTTCGTGATGAAGACTAGTTTATTTCTATTAGTATTTATTGTTAAAAAGTGGGAGGAAAGCTTAGGCCCTACCAGTTGGCATATCATTGACCAGTATGCAAATGATCAGGGTTAGGCCAATTATGAAGTAGATCACCTTTGTGTTTAAGGACTTCCTACTTTTTAAATTTGTTTTGTCTTTTCTCCTTTTCATCACTAAAGTACCCTCAGGTTCTGCATATCTATATGCTGTCCCCTGGCTGTCATGGTTCATCCCTTTATGGTACCTTCTTGCCCCACCCACTCCTCCCCACCATTATCATTTAGATGAACAGTTTCCTATTAATCTGATTTTTTTTTAAAAAATTATTTATTTATTTATTTTGGTTGGGCAATGGGGGGTTAAGTGACTTGCCCAGGGTCACACAGCTAGTAAGTGTTATGTGTCTGAGGCCAGATTTGAACTCAGGTCCTCCTGAATCCAGGAGTGGTGCTCTATCCACTGTGCCACCTAGCTGCCCCCTTAATCTGATTTTTTAAAAGCACACTGAGGGTTACTAGATGGAAATGTCTTAATATTCTTTGTAAGGAAATGTACCTGGGAGCTGGGTTCAGCTTTAGAAGCTATTATTCTTTTTGTGCTTGTTGAATTAATAGCATAGATAATCTGGGAGAATATTTGGCTTTCCTAGAGGATCAGATTTAATTTGGCAAAAATGAGAAAGAAGAGGAAAAAATCCTGCAGGGGGGAGTTTTGGTGCTTAACAATAGAAAGCAGTTCCTGACTCTCCCTGAAGTTTTAGTAGTTCTTTAATTTCACAGGGACTCCAAGAAAAAATACTTCATCCCAAAGGAATAAATTCAGAATGGTATAATTTCATGGACTGTGGCAGGTAAATAAAAGAAATATCTTTGGGAAAGGGATCTTTCAATGGTGCTCTCCAATTATATCACGTAAGCCACCACATACTCTGGCCCTCAAGCTGGCTGTGTAAATCTAGGCGATGTTCTCAAATTATAGTAAATAATTTCTGTTCCTATTAATGATTATGCTAGCTGCTATTATATTGTGTTAGGATGCCTAAATTCTAATATTCACACCCAAGTCCCACCAAAATGATGGGCAGTAAGGTGTATGAAATGATTTATGATGAGTAGCTATACGTCCACAACTGTGTCCACAATTATCATTGAGTAGAAACAGCAATAGGTTCTCAAGGGCCATTAGCAAAGTATGAGCTCTAACCATAGTAAGTGCTGACATGAGCTTTAAAGTATTCAAGTTACTTTACATATATTATCTCATTTGAGCTTCACAACAACCTGTAAAGTAAGTCCTAAAGGTAATATTATACCCATTTTACAGATGAGGAAGGTAAGGATCCAAGAGAAAGTAAGGAAATTGTTCATAGTCACACAGCTAATTAGTATCAGAGTCCAGGTTTGGATTGAGATTTTTTTTTTTGGCTCCAAGTCTTTACTACTAGTAAATTCGTTATACCACACTGTTACTAAACCAAGTGAAAGGCTATAAATACAGGCCCAATGACAAGTCATATAAGTTAGGTAAGCCTCTCCCTCAATGGTTTTCCCCAGGGAATGATACTTTTGACCATAGTAACCACTTTTATGTGATACTGAAAGGTTTGTGATCTGTACTGGTAGAAGGTGTATTCATACCACAGAAATCATGTATCCTTCAGGAATGTACATTTAGAAAGAGAGTACTATGTGAGGTCCGAGGAAGAAAAAAGCATTTCCAACTTGAATGATTAGAGGCTTTATGGAGGAAATGGTATTTAACGTAGCAAAAGGAGATTCCCAAATAATGGGAGTCTTAGTTGGCTCATCAACTATCTTAGTTCTCAGAAGTTTGAGTTCTCAGGTTGGAACCTTGGGGACCTTGTTTCATAGCTTAACAAATTCCCAATCTCTAGCATTTGTAGGATGGGGCGGAACCCAAACAACCATTGTAGTTTGGACTATATGACCTCTTACACTGTCTTCCAACTTGGGTATTCTGGGCTTCTATATACTAATCAATAAAAATTTATTTAGCATCTACTATATCTTGATACTGTGCAAGGGGCTAAACATACAAAGATAAAATTAAGAACCTGCCTGTACTCAAGAACCTGGTAGTTTATGGGGTAGGAAAGGTGTCAATATCTTTGGTGATAAGTAAATATGGGATATACATATACCCCACTACTGCCAAAGCTATTTCCAGAGACAGGCAGTAACAAATGGGAGAATATTGAAAGGCCGCTTGAAAGGCTGCACTTACATTGAGCTTTGAAGGGATCTAGAACTCCAAGAGAGAGGGTCCAATGTGATGAGAAAGAATATTCCAGGCACAGAGACAGGAGATAGGATGTCATATACAAGCCAGTATTATGAGAGATATATAGGAGCAAGTAGGCCAATTTGTCTGGAGTATGGAGAGAACAGAAAAATGTGTGATCAATCTGGAAAGATAGAATGGAGCCAGATTGTGAGTGCCAAAGAAACTGGCATTTTATCATAGAGGCCATTGAAGTTTCTTGGGTAATGTGGTGAGTTCTCCACCACAGGAATATCAATTTGGCATATGTGTGGAGAATGGGTTGTAGAGGTGAAGAAACTAAAGGCAGAGAAACCAGGCAGAAAGCTCTTACAATAGTCCAGGCAAGAGGTGAAAGAACCTGAAGGAGGCAGATGTCTGTGTGAGTAGAGAGAAGAGGAGAAGTAGGAAGAAGTGCCAAGGAGGTAGAATTAACAAGACTTGGCAACTTATTGACCTTGGTGGGTAAGGGAAAGTGGGAGTACAACTTCTAGATTGCAAAACTGAATGACTGGAAGAATGGTAGTTTGCTAGACATAATTAGGGAAGTTGAAAGGAGGGTTGGGTTTAAGAGGAAAGATAACGAGTTATGTGTTTTCTACAAATAATCACAATTTTATTGAAATACAGTTATCAAAATATTTCAAAAAGAGTTTAATGGACCACCAATTCTTTGCCACCACAAAAAGAGCTGCTATGAATATTTTTGTACACCTGGGTCCTTTTCCCATTTGTATGATCTCTTTGGGATATAGCCCTAGAAGTGCTATTGCTGGATCAAAGGGTATGCATATTTGTAGCCCTGATGAGAGCAAGGTTCAAACAATGCTCACCCCCCTCCCTTCTTTCCCTCTACTATAATAGGATTTTGTGTCTTTTCCTGTAATGTAATGTACCCTTGTCTACCTCCTTCTTTCTCAGTACATTTTCTTAGATCAGACTAATCCACTTACTTGGATCCATTTAACCCACTTGATTAGATTTTTTTTTAATCATTACATCAAAGTCAACTAATATTCACCCCCTTTATGTATACTCCATTAACATGGTGTAATAACAATACAGTTCTTCCAGAAAAACCTGGAAAGACTTATATGGTCTGATTCTGAGTGAAGTGAGCAGAACCAAGAGGACTTTATACACAATAACAGCCACGTTATGTAACGACTAAGATTGTTAAACTGAACCCTTCTCAGCATTATGAGGATCTAAGACATCTCCAGAGGCCTCGGGATGGAAAATGCTGTCCACATCCAAAGAAAGAACTATGGAAGTCAAATTGCTATCACTTACTTTTACCTTCTGTTGAGTTTTGTTTCATCTTTCTGATGGTTCCTCCTATTGGTTTTAATTTTTACTTACAACTTCACTAATGTGAAAATATGTTTAATGGGTATTTAGATGTAAAGTCTATATCAGATTGTGCGCCATCTTGGGGAGGGTGGGGGGGATGAAGGGGGAGAAAAATTTTCAACTCAAAAGCATATGGAAGTGATTGTTGATAAATCAAAATAAATTTAAAAAAAACAATACAGTTCTCAAGAGTTGCAAGTGTCATCTTCCCTTGTAGGGATGTAAACAGTCCACCCTTATTAACAACATATTGTATCTTTCTGTCCCATTTACCTTTTTATGTCTTTCTTGAATCTTGTACTTGAAGATCAAATTTTTTTGTTGAGCTCTGGTCTTTTTATCAGGAAGGTTTGGAAGTCCCCTATTTCATTGAATATCCATCTTCTCCCTTGCAAAATCATGCTCATTTTTTCAGGGTAGTTGATCCTTGGATGCAATCCAAGCTCCTTTTCCTTATGTAATATCATGTTCCACACCCTCAGGTCTTTTAATGTAGAAGCTGCAAGGTCCTGTGTAATCCTGACTGTGGTTCCATGATATATAAATTGTTTCTTTCTGGCTGCTTGCAGTACCTTCTCTTTCATCTGGTAATTTTGGAATTTTTCTATTATATTCCTTGGTGTTTTCAATTTGGGATCTCTTTCAGGTGGTGAGGAGTGGATTCTTTCTATGGTTATTTTACCTTCTGGTTCTAGGACTTCAGGGAAGTTTTCCTTTATGATTTCCTGAAAGATACTGTCCAGGCTCTTTTTTTATCATGATTTTCAGGTAGTCCAATAATTTTTAAATTGTCTCTCCTGGATTGATTTTCCAGGTCGGTTGTTTTACCATTGAGTTATTTTACATTTTCATCTATTTTTTCATTTTTTTTTGTTTCTGTTTGACTGATTCTTGCTCTCTCATAGAGTCATTAGTTTCCATTTGTCCAATTCTAGTTTTTAACAGATTGTTTTCTTCTGTTAGTTTTTGTACTTCCTTCTTCAATTGGCCAATTGTGTTTTTAGGGATTTGTTTTCTTCAGTGTACTTTTTTTCCAATTGGCCAATTGTATTTTTTAAGGACTCTTCTACCTCTCTCATTTGACTTTTAAAATCCTTCTTGAGCTCTTCTAAGAAGGCTTTTTGGGCTTCAGACCAGTTCATATTCCCTTTTGATGTTGCAGATGTGGGTTTGTTGACAATGTTGTCCTCTTCAGAATTTCTGTCTTGATCTTCACTCTTCTCATAATATGAATCTATGGTACATTTCTTTTTACTCATGGTGTTTCTTTATTCCCTGGCCTTTAAAGAGATTGAGCTCTCCTGGCTTTAAAGAGATTGAGCAGAGGGCACTGACCCAAGCTTCTTGTGTTGGGAGCCTAGGTCTTGGTCACTGGCTTTGTGTGCTGGGGCCTGTTATGTTGGCAATTGGAGGCTGTAGCGTTCTGGCAGCTTACCTTGTGTTGGGCTGGAATCAGCAAGGCTGGAACTTTCAGGCAATTCTAGGTTGCTTGCTTTTCCTTTCCTTTAGCTTTCTTTAGCTCCTTTTAAATGGGTGCTGTAGGATGTTTATCTGCCTGGGGTCCCTTGCAGTTCTGCCTCTCTTGTTTCTGCTAATACACTGGGAGACTTCTTTGCAGTAGAGTGCCGTGACACCTGATGGTTTTCTGAGCTGGTTTCCACCGGTTCCCCCACCCTTACTGAGGCACTTGGAGGTCCAGGTGTTGGTGTTTGCCTGCTCTACCACCTGGGCTTCAGGATCTCCTCCTGGTTGACAGTTGGAGGCTGTAGGGTGTTGGGTTGGAATCAGCAAGGCTGGGACTTTAGGAAGACTCTAGGTTGCTTTCTTAAGCTCCTTTCAGATGAATGCTGCAGAGTGCTTATATGCCTGGGGCCCTTTGTAGTACTGCTTCCCTTATTTTTGCTGAGGCACTGGGAGACCTGTTTGCTGGGCTGCTGCACTGCTGCTCCCCATCTTTCTTCTAGTTCATCTGTTCCAGGGTTTTTTCTGGGGTGATATTTTCTGGGTTTTCAGAGGTTGATAGAGGAGGGTGAGAGTGACTACCTTTTTACTCTGCCATCCTGGCTCCTGAAAGTGGAAATCACTAGTTTTTCTTAATGAGTTGCTTTGGACATGTCAAGTTTGATATGGCTATGCTAGCACCCAAGTGATATCCAGCTGACAGTTGGAAATATCTCCTAGAGTTCTTAGGAGATAGATGAGGCATACATATGTAGATCTGGGAGTCATATGCATAGAGATGATGGTTGAATTCTAGGATTTGCTTGACCACATGAGATGATTAGTAAATACAATTCAAGGTATTCAAGTATTGAGTGGATCTGTTTCAGTGCCTCTAGGCTCAGGTATAAGTGCAATTTACAAACTGCTTATAGTCTCTGAGAATGATAAAAAGCATCTGATAGATACTAATGTCCAAGTTTGTTGCAAAATTAGATGATAGGAATAGAGAGGCTTCTACTACCCTCTTTTCATGGATGTTTTAAGGATCAAGAAATATAACAGATGCAAACAATTTTTTTTTGCAATCACTATATAAACTACTGTTGTTAATCACAGTGTGGGAAGGATAATGGACAGTGTGGTCTGAATTAAAAATTGCTTAATGTCTCACTTTCAACAATAGTTCATATTCTTATATGGCTGTCTTCACAACAACTCTCTGAAGCAGGTCATATAAGGATTATTTTGGATTTTGCAGCTGAAGAAATTGAAACTCAGACTTGCTCATGGTCACACAGCTAATATCACAGGTGTTTTTTTTAATTTAATTTATTTTATTTTTCAGTTCTGAATTCTCTCCTTCCCACTTCCCTCTCCCCCACTCATTAGGAAGTCAAGAAAAATAAAATCTGTTACAAATTTTATAGTCAAACAAAATAAATTCCTGCATTAGCCATATGGGAAGGAAGGAAGGAAGGATAGAAGAAAGGAAGGAAGGAAGGAAGGAAGGAAGGAGTTTGGTAAAAGACTTCATGTAAAAGATAGTGAGGAATGATTAAATATTTTTTGAGTAGGAGAGTAACATGGTCAGATCTGAGTCTTGCAATATTAATACAGCTGTGATACTTAGGATAGATTAGAGCCCTCCATACAGAAGGTTCTTCCATTGATCAACAAACATTTATTAAATGCCTACTATGTGTCAAGTATTATACTAGGTGATGGGGATACAAAGACAAAAAAAAAAAGAAATAACCCCTACCCTCAAGGAGTTTATATTTTATAGAGAAAAGCAGCATGTACAGCTATACGTATATATGAAATAATTAGAATCACTAAGAGGCTATATGTTGTTAAATATTGTTGCTGAATGTTGTTCTTATTCAATAGTTGTAGTAAAGAGATGGGCTTTTGCACAAGTAGCTTACAAACATTGAAACTACTACACAATTTCCCAAAATGTAATCTGCTAATGACCAGATCTACAATATCTGACAAAAATGTTTCAACAGCTAGACTGAATCAATGTACTGTCCCTACTGCTGTATGTCATTTAGGCATTTTTCATCCATTTTGATAAACCATTCTGGTTTAGCCAAGCTCTTTTAAATAAGTATAGATTTCATCAAGAAAGTTTTATAGTATTGTGGGGTTTGACGAAGTTAATACAAAATCATTTGTGAAGAAGAGAATCTCTCCATTGACAAGGAATCCTTCTCTTCATAGGACAAACTCCATGACATTGGCAAACACAGAAGCAAACGTTTGTTTCTCATGACACTGGCCCATGTGACAATTACACCAACAACTTGAGCCCCATCAACAACATACTTTGTCCAACAGAGCTCACTGAAACAACTCACCTGGGAGGAATACAATCATGTTCTCTCTTATGATCTAAGGAGCACTAAGATACTCTTTTCCCTCTCAAGATAAGGTCTTTCCTGCCCACCTAAAACTGATTTAAAAAAAAAAATTTCAGGAGTCCTCTGTTAAAATTTAACTTCACATTTATGTCTTTAAAAAATTATTTATCAAAATTATGTAGCACTTTAAAGTTTATAACATCTTCTATGGCTATTTGTAAACATGGTGGAGTGGAAAGAGTATCAGGAGAGACCTGGAGTCAGGAGAAACTTAGTTACAAATCCTGCCTGGTAAGCATACAGAGATCTTATGACTTGGGACAAGTCTCCTGATCTCTCCATACCTCAGTTCTCTTGTCTGCAACATAACTTAGCTTACAAAGTTGTGAGACTCAAGTGAAATTGTGTTTTTAAAATGCTTGGCAAAGTTTAACAGACTACATAAGTATCTACTTTTATAATAACAAGGTACTTTCCTCATAACAAATCTATGAGACAGTGTCTGTATCATTATTCCCACTTTGCAGATGAGGAAACTGAGTCTCTAAAAGGGATAACACTGGAAAAGGGGCAGTAAGAGAACTGGAATATAAGTTTTACCCATTTCGATTTTGCCTAGAGCAGACTCTGAGAAACAGTAATAGATAGCTTCAGCTGTCTATATATACACATATAGGTACATATACTATGTATGTGTAAGTGGCCTAAAATTATTTATTATTTGCTCATGTTTATATAGCATTTTAAAGTTTGCAAAGCAATTACATAATCTCATTTCTGACTCAAAACATCCCTGTGAGGTAAGTACTACTGGTATTATTCCCTTTTAATAGATGAGGAACATGAGACTCTGAGAGATTAAGTGCCCATGATCATACAACCATTAAGTACAGTAGGCAAGATCAAACCTAGGTCTCTCCTCAAAATTAATGTGAATCATGGGTTTGATGGGATGGCATAAATATTATGAATAAAAGATGGAAATGGGATCAAGAGGAGGAGGCAAAACAAGGGACATAAAACATGGGTGAAGGGGGGGAAGTGTGTAGCAATGATTTATTCATAGGAAAGAAGTCAAGAGAATTCTTCCCCCTCATCCTCTAAACTATCTGTTCCCTAGTTCTAAACAGTCCCGGCTGTGGAATGTATTTTTCTCCTTTCTATTCCTCTCTTCAGGCTGCACTGACATTTGCTAAATGGATTATTGACCCACTGTTTGCTGAATGTCACAGTTTTAAGATCCATAAATGGTCATCCCCCATGCTCCCTCTGGGAGTTTCATGGACTCATCCCAGCCACTCTGCTTGGAAAGGATACTTGAATCTGCTTCTATCCTTCACCCCTTTCTTCCTAAGCCAAATTTCAGGGGCTAAGTGAAAACTTTAGGCAATCCAAAGGGCTGGTTTATGGGGATCTGTGTATTTGCAATCTGCTGAAATTGCTTTTAGTTTTCTGGCATCTTTGAATCATGTTCAATCTCTAAGAGCTAAAAATGTTAAAGTGAGTAGTTACAATACTATAGAGAATATGAAGAATGTCATACACATTAAAAGGAACATAAGACATTTTGGTTAATAGTGAATTAAAACATTAACTCTAGTGCTAGTGTGTTTAAATTCTGTTTCTAGATATATGAATAGATGCAACTCACCCCAGAGTTCTTTTCTCATAAAACTAATGGTACTTTGGGTATGTGGTCAGATTTGAAGGGGTATGGTTAGGGTTGTTAGGCAGAAACCATTCATTTTCCAACCTTCAATTTCTATCTTATGATTCATTTCCATCACCGTATCTAGCAATCAATTATTTTTCCTCTAAGCATCTCTTGTTCATTTGTTCTTCCATTTTCATTTCCACTACATTTCGGGTCATTGTCATCTCATAATTGGCCTACTGCAACATTCTCTTAGATGGCTTCTCTCATTAGTAGAATGGCTCAATCCATTCTACTTGCCAATACTCAGACCAACCTTCTCCTAAACAGAACTTTGACTGGTTCTCTCTATATTAGCGTATCACTTAAATATTCCTCTAACTGGTTTTCAAGGCCTTCCATCGTCTGTCCTCTACCCTGATTTCCTTCCCAACATAGTCACTTTATGTCAGCTGATCTCCCCACTGTTCCACAAGCATGTCATCTCTATTCCCACCTCCAAGTCTTTGCTCATGTTCTTATCTTTATGTAGAAAGCCCTTCCTTCTCTAATCTGAATCCTCAAATCCTCTCCATCTTTCAGTGCCTAGCTCCTTGAAGCTATTCCTCATTAACTCCCTTTCTCCTCAATACTTACAGCATTTAGAGTTGGTTGCACACTATTTAATGATATATTATATTCTCTTGTATTATTCATTATTTCATTTGTTTATGTTTTCTCCCCAATCATGTTGTAAGCTACTTGAAGGAAGGAACCACATCTTATACTTTTTTCTTAAAATACTCTCAGTGCCTATCACAGTCCTAAATGCATACTATGTGCTTAACAATTACTTAATAATAACTTTGTTGGTTGATTATTACATTTCCTTTCAGTTTTAGTCATTAGAAGGACAGGTCATTGGATACCATAATAACAGATGAAAATTTGTACTCATATCCTATGAGGAAACCTCCCTCATGGAACCTCCTTTTCCCATCTATTAATCTAGCACTTGGTACAGCTCTTCCTATCCATTGATAATAGCTACCACATTAGGTGATGTCAGTAAAATGTGGTTATGTCCAAAGATGTATAGCACTCCTATTTATTCTTATGACTATAAAACTACATAAAGACATGTTGTATGCATGATCTTGTATATAGAGTGCATAAGAAAGTGAAAAACTAGAACTACATTGCTTTAAAAATAGTAGAATTTGGGGCTTCCAGGAGCCAACCTCCAAACAACCAGAAAATAGAGCCCCAAAACAAATCCTGGAACAGAAGAACCAGGAAAACGGGTGAAATGATCTTTTAGCCCAAGACACTTAGAGGATTAACAAGAAAGATCTATTTCACTCTGGTGAAAGGAGAATGCAGCCCAGGACAGTAAGTGCAAGCCAGCAGCAAGCCCCACCTCAGCAAACCAGAGGGAGATCATGAGCCCCAGGGTGGCGGAACAGGTAAACACTAATAACATTAACACACATGCCTTAGCATAGACAGGGGAACCAGCAGAATCTAGCTCCAAAAACCATCACATGCTTCAATGTGTGTATGGAGGGGTAGGGAGGGACAGATATCCTGCAGCAGTCAGAGCTCCACATGCTTCACCTCAGCCCTGGGCAGACAAGTAGATGCCTACCCTACCACTGCCTAAGCAAATAGACAGTTGCCAGCCAGCACCCAACCACCACAGTTCAGGGTAGCTCCAGGTAAACAGGCAGCTTTCAAAGGCCTGACCACCACGTGCTTCAGGGTAGCCACTGGGACATGCAGAAATACCACACTAGGCCTCAGCATGTGCCAGACACCACCACTAGGATCCCAGCTTATACCAGGTAAGTTGCCAGGTCCCCACAGCCTTCAGCAGCATCAGCCAACCCCCCACAGGCCACTCTCAGCACAGCAGCAGACATAAAGTCCCCCATCAGCCTCAGGGCAACATCAGTGAAGCACCAGGTAAACAGCCAGGGCCTGCAGCCACTGGCAAAAGAACCCAGAGACAGTGGCCCTGGCACCCTGGGAGCAGAGCTCAAATTTAGAAGAAAGGAAAAAGGCCATAAAGAAGGAGAGGAGATGAGCAGAAAACAAAACAAAACCAAAAAAAAGAATCTAACCATAGAAAGTTATTATGGTGACAGGGAAGACCAAGACACAAACTCAGAAGAGGACAACAATGTCAAGGACACTTATGGGCAAAATCCCAAAGAAAAATGGAAAGTGGTCTCAAGCCCAGAAAGATCTCATGGAAGAGCTCAAAAAGGAGCTTAAAAATCATATAAGAGAGATAGAGGAAAAATTGGGAAAAGAAATGAGAGTGATGCAAGAGAATTATGAAAAAGAGTCAACAGTCTAGAAAACTGCTTAAAAAGTAGAATTGGCCAAATGGAAAAGGAGATACAAAAATCCACTGAAGAAAACAACTCCTTAAAGAGTACAATTGGCCAAATGGAAAAAGAATGTATAAAAGCTAATTGAGGAAAACAATATCTTAAAAGTTAGAATTGGGCAAGTGGAAGCTAATGACTCTATGAGACATCATGAATCAATCAAACAAATTCAAAAGAGTGCAAAAATGGAAGAAAATGTAAAATACCTCATGGGGCAAAACAACCAACCTGGAAAACAGATCCAGCAGAGACAATATCAGAATCATTGAACTACCTGAAATCCATAATCAAAAGGAGGACCTGAAAAGTGTCTTTCAAGAAATCATCAAGGAAAACTGCCCTGATGTCCTGGAACCAGAGGGCAAATAGGCATTGAAAGAATCCACCAATCACCTCAAGAAAGAGATTCCAAAATAAAAACCCCAAGGAATGTTATAGCCAGATTTCATAACTATCAGGCCAAGGGAAAATATTATCAGGCCAGAAAGAAACAATTCAAATACTGGGGAGTCACAATCAGGGATCACACAGGACCTGGCAGTTGCAACATTAAAGGATTGGAGGTCATGGAGCATGGTAATCCAGAAGGCAAAGAAGCTTAGAACTACAACCAAGAATCACTTGCCCAGCAAAATTAAGCATAATACATCAAGGGAAAATATGGTCATTCAATGAAAAAGAAAGATTTCAAACCTTGATAATGAGAAGACCAGAACTAAACCAAAAATTTGACCTCCAATATCAAGACCCAAGAGAAGCATAAACAGGTAAAAACGGAAAAGAAAACAAGAGATTCAATAGAGTTAAACTGTTTACATCCCTATACCAGAAGATGATACTTGTAACTCTTAAAAAATGTATCACTAACAGTACAGAGAGAAGGAATATACATAGGCAGACAATACGGATATAATGTGAATTTGAGGGATTGACATAAAAAAATTAAGGGATGAGGAAGAAGAAGAAATACAAAGAGTGCAGAAGGAAGGGAGAGGGAGAAAGGGACAAATTATTTCATATGAAGAGATGAGAAGGACCTTTTATAGTGGAGGGGAAGATAGGAAGGTGGGTGCATAGCTTGAACCTTACTCTCACTAATAGTGGCTCAAAAAGGGAATAATAGACAGAACCAGTTGAATATAGAAATCTATCTTATCCAACAGAGAAGTAGGAGGGGAGTAGATTAAGTAAAGGGGGTGGAGTGGAGACTGAAATAAGAGAGGGCAGATCAGGGGAAGTGGTAGACAGAAGCAAAACACTGGTGAGGTGGGAAAGGATGAAAGTAGAGTGGGAACAAACAGGAAGAAGAATAGGATGAATGGAGATATACATGTAGTAATCATAACTGTGAATGTGAATGGGATGAACTCTCCCATAAAACAGAAGCAGATACCAGAGCAGATAAAAAAACAGAAGCCTACAATATGTTGCTTACAAGAAACACACTTGAAGAAGAGAGACACACACATAATAGCAAAATCTATTATGCTTTAGTTGAAGTAAAAAAAAAATCCTGATCTTAGACGAAGTAAAAGCAAAAACAGACCTGATTAAAAGAGATAAGGTAGGAAAGTACATCTTGCTAAAAGGTACCATTGACAATGAAGCAAATTTGAAGAGCAAGAGATAGTCTCCCTCTCAGATTTATGGGGAGGGGAAGAATTCATACCAAGCAAGAAACAGAGCATTACAAAATGTAGAATAAATAATTTTGATCATATTAATTGAAAAGCTTTTGTACAAACAAAATCAATGCAACCAAGATTAGAAGGAAAGCAAAAACCTAGGAAACGATCTTTGCAGCAAGTGTCTCTGAGGAAGGCTTCATTTCTCAAATATATAGAGAACTGTCAAATTTATGATAATATAAGCCATTCCCCAACTGACAAATGATCAAAGGATATGAATAGACAGTTTTCAGCTGAAGAAATCAAAGCTACTATAGGCATATGAAGAAGTGCTCTAAATCACTTTTAATTAGAGAAATGCAAGTGAAAACAACTTTTTTTTTGGTTAGGCAATGAGGTTAAGTGACTGGCCCAGGGTCACACAGCTAGTAAGTGTTATGTGTCTGAGGCCAGATTTGAACTTAGGTCCTCCTGAATCCAGGGCCGGTGCTCTATCCACTGTGCCACCTAGCTGCCCCTGAAAACAACTTTGAAATGCCACTTCACACCAGTCAGATTGGCTAATATGATGAAAAGGGAAAGTGACAAATGTTAGAGAGGATATGGGAAAAATTGGGATGCTAATGCACTGTAGGTGGAGGTGTGAATTGATACAACCACTCTGGATCCAGCAATACCACTACTAGGTCTGTATCCCAAAGAGATCATAAAAAGGGGGAAAGGATCTACATGTACAAAAATATTTATACCAGCCCTTTTTGTGGTGGTAAAATATTGGAAATTGAGGAGATGCCCATCAATTGCGGAATGGCTTAACAAGCCATGGTATATGAATATAATGGAATACTATTGTGCAGTAAGAAATGATGAACAGGCAGATTTCAGAAAAAACCTGGAAAGACTTGTACAAATTTAGGTAAAGTGAAATGAGCAGAACCAGGAAAACATGTACACAGTATCAGCAACATCATGTGATCATCAACTGTGAATGACTCAGCTCTTCTCAGCAACACAGGGATCCAAGACAAGTCCTCACAAAGGAAAATGCTTTCCACATCCACATAAAGAGTTGATAGACTCAGAATGCAGATAGAAGCATATATTTTTCGCTTACTTTATTCTTTCTCATGGTTTTAATTCCTTTTGATCTGCTTCTTCTTCCACAACTATGATGAATATGGAAATATGTTTTACATGATAGCACATGTACAAACTATATCAAACTGCCTTCCATTTTTCAGAAGAGGGGAGGGGAGATAGGGAGGGAGAAAAATTTGGAGCTCAAAATCTTGAAAAAGAAATGCTAAAAATTTTCTTGATATATAATCTGGGGGGAAATGCTATTTAAAAATAAAAATACTAGTATTTTTAAAGGCAGAAATTTCAACAATATCTTAAATCCAGAAGAAATCAGCCCTTATAGAATCCTTTGGCTCTCCATATATTGTTTGTTCGGTCATTTCTGACTCTTCTTGACCCCACTGACCATAGCATGCCAATATTGTCCATGAGGTTTTCTTGGGAAGGATACTGAAATAGTTTGCCATTTCCTTTTCCAATGGATTAAGGCAAATAGAGGTTAAGTGACTTGCGTAGGGTCACACAACTTTTAAGTGTCTGAGGCTGTATTTGAACTCACATTGAACTGAGGCACCTGGCTGTCTCTATATAATCTATATAATATGGTCCTCCACATAATCCATAACTTTTTTTTCAAGACAACTTTTTCCTATGTCCTGCCCATTAAAGCAAACAAATCAGAGAAATGCCCTGTATCTGATAAGCCTTTCTGTTCAGGTAGTTCCTTTGCCCTAGAAGCACTAAATATTTTAGAAATGTTAATTAGTTTGTGTTGACATCTTTCTTGTCAAATAGGAAGTCAATGTTTTCTTCCATCCATCAATCAATAAACATTTATTAAGTGCCTACTGTGTGCCAGATACTGTTAGGTACTGAGGCTAAAAAAAAAAAAAGAGAAGCAAAAGACAGTCTCTGTTCTCAAGGAGTTTACAATCTAATGGGGGAGACAACATGTAAAATGTTCATATATATATAATGTATATATGAACATGTAAATGTTCATATATGCAAAGCAAATGATATGCAGGATAAGCAGGAGATAATTATCAGAGGCAAGGCAGTGGAATTAAGAGTGGCTGGGGAAGGCTTCTTGTAAAAATGGGATATTAGTTGGGACTTAAAGGTAGCCAGAGAAGTCAGTAGTTGGAGCAGAGGAGGGAGATCATTCCAGGCATGGGGGACAGCCAGAGAAAATGCCTGGAACTGATAGATGAAGCATCTTGTTCATGGAATAGCCAAGAGACCAGTATCACTGGAGCAAAGAGCATGTGCCAAGGAGTAAGGTATAATAAGACTGGAAAGGTAGGAGGGGACTAGGTTATAAAAGGCTTTGAATACCTGAGTGTTTTGTGTTTGAACCCAGAGACTATAGGAAGCCACTAGAGTTTATTGAATAGGGGAGTGACATGATTGGGTCTGTGCTTTAGGAAAATCACTTTAGTGGCTGAATCTTCATTCATTTGAGAGAGAGAGATTTGAGGTAAACAGATACACCAGCAGGATATCGCAATAACTGAGGCATGAGGTAAAGGTGTTCATTAGAGTGGTGGCAGTGACAGAGGAAAGAAGGGGGCATATTCAGGAGATGATGCAAAAGTAAAATTGGCAGGCTTTGACAATAGCCTGGATATGGGGAGTGAGAGATAGTGAGGAATCCAGGATGACTCCTATGTTGTGAGCCTGACGACTGGAAGGATGACGTTGCTCTCTTCAGTTAAGAGTGTAGGTAGGAGGAGGGGACGGTTTGGGGGGAAAGTTAATGAAGTTCATTTTGGACATAATGGGTTTAAGATATCCTAATGGATATTCAGTTGAAGATGTGAGACTGGAGGTAAGTAGAGAGTTTGGGGTAGGATATGTAGATTTGAGAATTTCTCAGTATAGAGATGGTAATTAAATCAATAGGAGCTGAGGAGATCACCAAGTGAAATAGTATAGAGGGAGAAGGCAAAAGGGCTCAGGATAGAACTGAAGCAGGGAAGAGTTAAATGATTTTCCCAAGGTCACACACTGAATCAGTGGCAGAACTGATAAGCCATCGCAGGGTGTTTTGGTCCCAAACAAATATACTCACTATTTTATGTTGCTTCTTTTTAAATTAATTAACTTTTAAATGTACCAGTCATTCTATAATTCAATCCTGATTTACAGCTGTAAGATATGCTAAAATAGATGATATAATTGGATGGTGTAGCCAAGAAGGAAATATGGAAAATGTTTTAACTAGTGTGAAACTTCTTCACATGAGACATCTGTAGAGAAAAAGAAAACAACAAATTATATGCAGTCTGCAGGCTTAATTAGAAGAGTATGCTTTTACTTTCCCTACTTTGAATTAAGCCTTTTGCCAACAAAGACTCCAAGCCTAGCTTTCCTTCAGAACCAGAAGATGGAGCACTCAGATCCTGACCTGGGTCCAGATTTACTTGGCCTATTATATTAACTCCATTACAAAAGACAAACAGCCACTGGATTTTCTACCTGAAACATTTTGCTCTTAGGAGGATAGAAAGACAATGGTATGGTAAAAGTAAACTGAACTGGGAATTAGGAGACCTGGGTTTAGTTCCAACTTTGCTATGAACAAGCTGTATGATCTTGTGCAAGTAGCTTTCCTCATCTATAAAATTAAAAAATTATGTTCCTATAAAATAAAGAGATTGTACTCCTCACTGTCCTGAAAGCATGCTGTATCCCTGTGCCTTTGCTTATCTTGGGATAAATTGTAAACAGAGATGAAAAGGCAATTTTTGAAAGAGGAAGAACAACTCATAATCACCTGAAACCATCAGAACAATGAAAAATAAAATGTATGGGGCATTACCTTATACACCCATTAAATTGGCAAAAAAAAAATGGTTAAAATTCCACAATTAAATTTTAAAAATATAAGTACAATTTTAAAATTAAATGTTGGTTGTGGGGGAAACAGGTATTCTAATATATTGTTGGTAGCAGTGTGGTCTAATGGGACGACCTCTGACATTGGATTAGGGAGAAATTTGAATTTGAATCCCATCTCTGACACTAATTAGTTGTGTGATCTTGGACAAACCATTTACCTTTTCTGAGTCTCAGTTTCCCCATTTACAAAACAAAAGTATGTTCCTCATCTATGAATAGTTGCTACTTTGAGGAGTTGTGAAGAAAGTACTTTGTAAACTTTAAAGTATTACATAAATGTGATTTTTTTTTTACTGCTGGAATTAAGAATAGGTATAATCTTTTTGGAAAGTAATCTGCAATTACAAGATTAGAGTTATGAAATTGATCATGCCTTTTGACCTGGGTACAGAATAAGGCTATAGTGGCTAAGAATGTCATCAGTGTAAATGACCTATTAGTACATAAATATTCATAGATGCGTTATTTACAACAACATAAAACTGAAATAATCTAGATATCTAACAACTGGAAAAAATGCTTTCACAAATGATATGACAGTATGCTAGATTACTATATTTTTCAAAATGGCAAGCAATTTAAATAAATGTGGAAAATATGCAAACTTACAAGGGAAGAAAACACAAGAACAATGTAATGACTATCACTATGTAAAAATAACTTTCTACTTACACAGAAAAAAAGACAGAATGAATACATTTTTAAAATTTATATGATTTCTTCTTTAAAGTACATAGTTCAGATTGTATAGTTTCAGTCCTTATTTTATTTGTATTTGTTTAGATTGCTAAAAAAAAGTCTACAATAAGAATATTTATTTAAAAGAGGGGATTGGACTAAATGATCCCTAAAGTTCCTTCCAGTTCTAAAGTTGTATGGTCTAAATTGCCTTTTCTTTTTAAAAGTACTGTGTTGGTTGCCACTTTTGTTTGTTTCTTGTGCCCTGAGGACAGAATACCAGGTATGGCAGCACCAGACTGAAGTTCTTGTTCAGAAATTCCCAACATATAGGTAAAATATCTAACTTTAGAGTATTGCAGACTGGCAGAAAGCTACAAGACATATTTTATTCTACCACCAGCACAAGACCATTTTGGAATGATTGAAATGAGGGGCAGTCAGCCATTTAAATTAAGTTGGGAGGCCGGCCAGTTGCATACTGGACTTAAGGGGCACCACAACCCCCATATAACCTGTCTTGTTGAGACATCCGTACTAGTTTTCCACTTTATCTGCAATAGTTGGTTATTCCTAATTTTTCTATAATATACACTTTTTTTTGATTAATGATAAAGTCAATAATACCTGACATAGTACCTTCAAGTTTACAAAATATTTTGCACACATTATCCAGTTTGATCATCAAAACAACTCTGGGAGGTCACTACTACAGGCATTATTCCTATTTGAAAGATGAGGAAACAGAGTTATAGAGGTTAAATGACTTGCCCATTGTCACATAACTAATTCACATCACTAGCAGGATTAAAGCTTATTTAGCAATTAGACCTAAATAAGATAGAGTTCCCCATACAATTGTTATTTACAAAGTGACTTCTGCCACAGGTTTTTAAAGGTGATGCTTTCCTCAACTGTTAGATTAAAAAACACATTTAAACAAAATATAGCAAAGCTTTTCCTCTTACAAATGTAGTGGTTTAATGATCTTTTCCTTCCCTTGGTTCCCCAAAATAGCTGCTTAATGCTTTAGTCATACAAGATTGCATGATGTTTCAGGTTGATTTACTTTTAAGAATTTGGTAACATTGAGTATGGCTATTTCAGGACATACATTTCCAGCAGTTGTGTGGTGGGGTGGGGGGCGATAATAGCTCCTGGCAACAGAGACCTATTCCATTGTTCACAGTAGGGAAGCGCTGCTGTAGGGAAAAAGAAAAACCCTCACATATATTTGTAAAAATCAAGAAAAACTCAACCTGTATTTACAGTGATATATGCTGTAATCAGAGCTGACAGGCGTAGGCATCGGAGATGCTGAGGAGAAGTGGAATTTTCCTACAGAGGGACTGATGCCTTGGTAATTTTCCTGGCTAATTTGACACAGAAAATCATTCCTGTGAATTGTAATAATCCAAGACCCTTAGCTTCTAAAGGTGGTGGTCTCAGGGATGTGATGTCCCTGTCATCATTATAAGTCTAAATCATTGCATTTAAGTCTTTATCTCCCAATACAATGGTCTATCTGGAAAGGAGTTAAAGTAGAAATCATGAGGTTTACTCAGTCCTTCTTTGAAAGAGTTCAGAGCACTTTCCAATCATTCTTATCCTAAAGCAGTGATAGAGAGCAGACATTTGCTCCGTAGAGTAGAAGCATTGAAAAATGATAGTGAATCAGATTCAGGTGATGCAATGGTTAGTTTTGCCGATTTAAAAAAAAATTTTTTTGTTCTTGTTGTTACAAAGGATAGCTTACTGGATAGGAAAGGAGAGAGAAATATACTTGGAAATGATGGCAATATAAGAGCAAAAGGTATCAGTAAAAAAATTGTAAAATTTAAAAAAAAAAGAAAAGTGAAAATGCACGGGAGGCAGACCCCACCAACCCCAGCTGCCTCTGTCTTGACTACTAGAGTCACCCTCAATCCATTCAAAATCCATCCTTTTTGTTCATTTGTCACTTTAAATTTCTAGATAACTATTTGTTTATAACTGCTAGTGTGTAGGTTCTCCAACCAAAGATAAAAGTAAACATATCTGCAAAGAAAAACTTGATTATTTGACTAGAGATTGGGTTTTTTAAAAAAAGGCTGTTTTGTTTTTTTTAATAAATTTTAAAATATATTTTTGATATCTTTTTTAATATCACTTAGATTTCCCATAGGCCCATCCCTTGTAAAAAATTTTTTAAAAGAGGAAGAGGAAAAAATTCAGCAAAACTAATCAAAATGTCAACAAAATCTGACATCATATGCAATGTTACACATTTATGGACCATCTCCCCTCCCACAACCTCTTGTAAAGGAGTGGGAAGGAGGTATTTTTTATCATTCTCCTTCAGAACCATGCTTGTACTTTGTAATTTTGCAACATTTGTTTTCCTTTTTGTTGTTGTTTTTTATGTGAGGCACTTGGGGTTAAGTGACTTGCCCAGAATCACACATCCAGTGAGTGTTATGTGTCTGAGGTCAAATTTGAACTCAGGTTCTCCTGACTCTGGAGCCGGTACTGTATCCATTGTGCCATCTAACTGCCTCTGTTGTTGTTTTTAAAATAAATTTTAGTGATGTCTTTTTTTTTACATGATTGTATTTTCCCCCAGTATCATCCCCAGTCCACCCCCTCCTGGAGATTCATCCCATGTAACAAATAATGTTTTTGAAGAAAAAGAGAAAAAAAAATCAGCAAAACTAATCAATACATTAAAAAGTTCTGAAATATGTATAATGTACCACAATCACATACTTCCCACCTTTGCAAAAGGATAGGGTGGGAGTGTTTTCTTATATCTCTTCTTTAAAGCTATGATTTTTCTTCGTAATTTTGCAACATTCACTTTTGATTGTTTTGTGGTTGTTCTTTCTGCTGACATTGTAGTTATTGTGTATATTGTTTTCTTGTCTATGCTTATTTCATTCTGAATCATTGCATGTAAATTATTCTGTGCTTCTCTATATCCATCATATTCGTTGTTTCTTACAGCACAGTAATAGTCCATTTTATTCATGTATTACAATTTGTTTGGCCATGCCCTAATCAATAAGCATCTATTTTATTTCTAGTATTTTACTACTACAAAAAGTCTTGCTTTAAATATTTTAGTGCATAAGAGGGCTTTCTTTTTACCAATGACCTCTTTGAGGCATATGTAGTGGAGTCTCTGAGTCAGAGGGTATGGTCATCTGAGTCACTTTATTTGTAAAAATCCCCAAATTGTTTTCCAAAAAAAAAAACCCAAACCCTAATTCACAGATCCATCAGCAATGTACTAGTGTGCCTGTTTTACCACAATCCCTCCAACACAGACTATTCCCATCTTTGGTGTTCTACTCATTGGCTGGGTATGAGTTGAAACCTCAAGGATGTTTTATTGAATTTTGCTTATTATTAATGATTTGGAGCATTCTTTCATATACAGCCCATTCTTGCTTTGTGAATTTATACAATATGCAAATGAGACTTTCTTTGATGTAAGGAATTCTGAAAGAAATCCATATTTTTAAAAAAAACCTATGTTAACTTTACTGTACAATACTGTGCTCTCCCTCTTGCCTGTCAGCTGTGTACTCCTTGGCCTCCCTCCCCCACCTCCCCCAAAACTCTCCAAGTTAAAGCAGAACCTGCCACTATCACTGCCATCACCACTACCACCACTACTGCCTCCATGGAATGGGAAACTTGGCTTGAGACCTCCAGCACCGAGACAGGAGACCTTTGCCCCAGCACCACTGACTGGCTTTTGTGTCTGGCTTGTCTGTCTTCCATCATGCAGAGCTTGAGTACCATGTTTCTGTCCCGAGTCCCACTCCTCTCCTGTCTGTTTCTGTATCTGGATCCCCTGTGTCCGCCTCCTGGTGTGTTCTTCCTGGGCATTCCCACTAGTTCAATGGCCCCAGTCCCTAGTGTTCCTTCTCCTTCTCTCACTTCTCTATCCCTGGTCTCCCTTGACAAGAACAACCTCCTGCTTTCCTGCCTGCCTCCCTCCCTTCCCCATGTCAGCCAGAAAATTTGCTTTACATAAAAATCACTACACATAGAAGTCTTCAGAACTGTGAGAACTCTCTGAAGTTGTTACAAGTTTTCAATTCTTTTTTTTTTTTGAAAGCTCTCTGTTCATAAAGTTTGATCACTTTGCTATTTGCGGAATGCCTTTTGCTCTTTAGAATTTCTGATAATTGTCAGTACTTTATATTTAGGATAACAGATGCTCATCCTAGAAATCTGATACAAAGATTTCTGACCGCACCCCTCCCCACCATTTGACTGCTTGCCTTCTTATTCTAAATGCATTAAATTAAAAAAAAAAATTTAACATTAATTTAAAAAAATTTTGAATCCCAAATCTCTTCCTCCTCTTCTCCCCTTCCCCACCCATTAAGAAGGCAAGCAATCTATCAATTATACATGTAAGGTCATGCAAAACATATTTCTGTTTTAGTCATGTTGCAAAAAAAAAATTAAAAAGCAATAAACATAAAGAAAGTAAAGTATGCCTCAGTCTGCACTCAGAGTTCATCAGGTTTCTCTCTGGAGGTAGCATTTTTCATCATGGGTTCTTCAGAACTGTCTTAGATCATTATTTTGATCAGAGTAGCTGTCTTCCATAGTTGATCATTATTCAATATTGCTGTTACTGTGTACAATGTTCTCCTGGTTCTGCTCATTTCACTTTGTTTATGTGCTAATTTTGCTCGTGCAAAAAACTGTTCAACCTCATGTAAGCAAAATTATCTGCTTATCTTTTGCAATTGCCATTATCCCTTGGTTGGTTAGGAAGACATCTCAATCATAGTTGTGAAAGGTATAGAATCTGTTTTTCTTCACATTTTTTGGTATGATCTTTATTAATCACATGGTGTTTTCATCTGAATTTATTATGGAATATGGGGTAAGATGTTGGTCTAAGCCTAATTCCCTTCCCTACTGTGCTTCCGGCTTTTCAGACTTCAACACCATGCTAATGCATGAGGATCCTTCCTCTTCCTTCTCAGACCCTTCTATTCTCCTTCCCCCATGTTTCATTTCTCCTTTGTGCACTGTCTTCTCTCATTAGAATGTAAGCTTCTTGAGGGCAGGGATTATCTTTCTTTTTGCTTGTATTTGTATCCTCAGCATTTAACCCAATGCCTGGCACATAGGAAGTACTTTATAAATATGTGTTGCCTTGCATTTCTGCCATACTCCTTTCCAATTTTCACAGCAGTTCTTGTCAAAAAGGGAGCTCTTTCCTAAATAGTTTTATATTTCCAAGTTTATTGAATACTGGGTTATTTTCATTGCAACATTCATTTTTTGATTGTTTTGTGGTTATCTTAAAATTTACATTGTTGTAATTGTGTGTATTGTTTTCCTGTCTCTGTTCACTTCACTTTGCATCAGTCTGTTTTTCTTCTCATATAAACTTTTAAAAATTAGAATCTCAAAGCTCTATCGCCACAGACAAATATTCCTCATTCTGACCTGCTACCTTCATTTTAAAAAGAGGATCAGGAAAAGAGAAGGAATACAGTGTCATACATACATTAGATTCTTAATAACCATCTATTGAGTTTTTATGGCTTGCCCATAGATCAGTAGTAAATTGGTGGCAAAAGCAGGGACCTGGATACTCTGCCCATTCTTTCAAAAAGTCCAGATAGACTGCCAAATGTAAGACATTTCCTTCCTAAATTTTAGGCTTGGATACAAATGAACTAGGATGTATTAATTTATTTTCTCATATTAGAATTTATGTAAATTAGCAGGAATTACAAGTTTCTGTATTTACTGGGGACATTCTGGTAGATGACTCTTTCACCAGGAGAAATGATGTCCAATGCCCAGAAACCAGTTGGAAAATTTGCTCTTAAGACCACACCATCAGTAAGAAGAGGAGCTGGGTAGGAAACTTTTAGCTTGCGGTTTGCTTTCGTGGGCCTGTTACCATTAGAGAAATATATATCTCTCAAAATAGGAATCTAGAGACAAAGTGGCCTAAGCAAGTACAGGACATGCTTAGGATCCGACCTCTCTGCCTTTGTCCCTGGTCTCCAGACAACTAGAGATACACTTGCAACATTGGACAAAGGAACACAAATAACAAGGCTGTCATACCACAAACCATTTCGTTATCGCTGGTATGTGGACATCATACCCTTTCTTTGTCATTGGCCTGTTAGAACTGTGGTATCTATAATGGGTATACATTGTGCTTTTCTCTGGGCCAAGTGTAGCCACATATATTTATATCTAAGAGGGTTAAGCTAGGGAGTTAGATATATAAGGTTCATGATCTCCTGACCTATTCTAAGCATAGTTTCTAAGCAAGCGTTCTCTGGTAGTGGAGCTATCTGCTACAGAGAAAAATTTGGAGCAGAGTAGAGTTCTACGACCAAGAAAAAGGGCCAGTTCTACCAACAATAATAATTTCCATGGTAGACAGAAAATACTTTGTAAGCCTTAAAGCATGATAAAAATGAGTTGTTCTCTTGTCTGCAGGGGAAGGGAGGATGACAGGGTATTGATGTGAATTTATTCAGAACTATCCTTCATGGTCAGCCACAAGGCCAGAGTCCACATGCAGGCCAGAAGCCAGGCAAAGAGCTGGGACTGCAGAGGTGAATTTAAAAGCTGGGGGAGGAGATGAGGAGACTGGGTGCAAGCTCTCTTTACAATACCTCTAAGGTGTCCTTTTTCACTCTGGCAAGACTCTTCCTCACCAGAGTATAGTATAGTTTGCACAGAACAAGGCCTGGGAATTGGATATATGTCAGTCTTATAAATTGGTGCTATTCTCATTATCACCTAAGCCTGGCATGTCTGGCTTAAAAACAGCAAGAGCTGAGGATGGAATGTCTTCATGGCTGCAGCTTTAACTGTGTGATTTGCAGTAACTAGTACGTCAATGTCTTTAAAAAGGAGTTCTGTTAGAATGGGTTTGATTTTCCTTCCATAAAGTGTCTCTTTACTTGTCAAAGTGATCTTTCTTGAGTTCTGGTGTGACCGTGTTACCTTCCCTACTCAATAAACTCTAGTGGCTTCCTATCACCTGCAGGATCAAATACAACATTCTCTGTCTGGCATTCAAAGCCCTTCATAATCTGCCCCTCTACTTTTCCAGTCTTTATACACCATACACCCCCAGAAGTATTCTTTGATCCAGAAAAACTAGCCTCCTTGCTATTCCTTGAAGAAGAAACTACATCTCCCATCTCTAATCATTTTCACTGGCTATCCCCCATGCAGGAATGTTTTCCTTTGACATGTCTGCCTTCTGGCTTCCTTCAAGTTCCAGCTAAAATCCCACCTGCTACAGGAAGCCTTTCCAAATCCCTCTTAAATTCTAGTGCCTTTTCTTTGTTAATTATTCCAACGCAGTATATGTATATGTGTGTACATATATATACATGTGTGTGTATACATGCATGCCCATACACAGATAACACGCAAATATCTATTACAAACCAGCTATATATTATGTTACATGTGGTACATATATGTTTAATATCTACCAATATCAACATGCAAATGATTATATACAAACAAGTTGTATGTGTGTGTGTATATATATATATGCATGTATATAGCTCACATATATAGCTTGCTTATACACAATTACCTGCATGTTGATATAGGTGCATATTTGACACATATATAGTAGAGTATATACCTACATAAAATATACTGTATAATAATATAGTATATATCATATACAGCTTATTTTTACCTAGCTACTTACAAATATCTGCACATACACACACCACACAAACACATATATAGCTTGTTTGTACCTAGTTATTTGCATGTTGATATAGGTACATATTATACATACACGCACACATATACCCCCGCCTCTTATAAAAGTTTGTTTGTACGTAGTTTCTTACATGTTGTTTCCTCCATTAGACTGTGGGCTCCTTGAGAACAGGGAATGCTTTTTACCTTTCTTAGTATCCCTGGCACTTAGCACAGTGCCTGGAACATTTGTTGTTGTTCAGTCATTTCAGTCTGTTCCAACTCTCCATGACCCCATTTGGGGTTTTCTTGGCAAAGATACCAGAGTGGTTTGCCACTTCTTTCTCCAGTTCATTTTACAGATCAGAAAACTGAGGCCAACAGGGTTAAGTGACTTGCCCAGAGTCACAAAGCTAGTAAGTGTCTGAAACCATATTTGAACTTAGGAAGATGAGTCTTCCTGATTCCAGGCCCAGGACTCTATCCACTGTGCCACATAGCTGTCCCTGCCTGGAACACAGATGCTTAATAAATGTTTATTGTTGGGTGGTAAATGATCATAAATCTATGAGATTTTTTTTTTGAAAGGTGACTGATAATGGACAACTGTGAAAGATGTCAATGTGACATAGGTGCATATTTCACAAAATACTAGAATTTACAGACTGGAGAGGCCCTTAGAGATGATCAAATATAACCTTGTTGTTTTTCAAAGAAATAAGGATCCAGAGAGATTAAGTGATTTGTTCAAGATCACTTAGCTAGACAATGGAAGAGCTGGAACTAAAACACTGGTCTCTTGAATAGGTAAACGTTTACTGCACCATCTACTGGTGCCTGACCTTGGAGTTTTGTGTAATAATTTGTCTGCAGAACTTCTGATGAGTACTAGCTATTGGTCTAAACTAGCTCTGGTCTTCCTCTATCTTGTTTTTCTTTTCATATGACTTTGGGATAAATATGCAATGACTAGAATTAGGGAGCCATCTGGTTTAACTATAGATTCTCTCCATGATCTTTAATAAGCCCTGAACATGATTAACTTCTCAGATACAGTTATAGATCTTGGTAAAGGAGATGGGAGATTTGATCAACACACAAGTTTAAGATGGAAACTTAAGTGAAGAGACCATCTGGGCTAAGGTAAATCTAATGAATCAGTGCTAATCCTGAAACAATGCTAAACACTAAAAAGATCTGGGCCCTGGAGGGCTTTAATTCTGGAAATTGAGTATGGAAGGCAGAAGTAGAAACAAAAGACAAAGCATGTTGGAAGATATTCAGTAGGAAAAGGATGTTAAAAGAAATTTTCATATCTGGAAGAAACTAACAAATTAAGACAAGACAAAAAAAACCCCTCAAACTCTTAGAGGAAGAGACACAGAGGATCCAAGAAAAAAATAATTTCCTTTATATTGAAGCTGTAGTGGATGAGTCACAGAATTTCTGAGTTAGAAGGGACCTCAGATACCTCATAGCAGAACAGGAATTCCCTCTACAATATTCCGAGACTCAAAGTCATAGTTCTAGAGTTGCAAGGGACCTTATAAAGCCATCTAATGCAACCACTTCCTTTTACAGATGAGGAAACTGAGGCACTGAAAATTCAAATGACTTGTCCTAAGTCACACAGTAAGTAGTAGAGGTGGGATTTTAACCCGGTTCTGGGATCAAATTCAACATACCAAGTTAAGCCCTCCTTCTACTGTCACTACATTCCAGAGAGATAGATCATATAATGTTTGCTAGAAGTCCTTTTGTTTTGGGGAACTCACTTCCTTATGTGGTAGTTGGATCTGTTTTTGAAGGGTTCTAATTGTTAAAAAGTTCTTCGCTACAACAAGCCTTAATTTACTTCAACTTCCACATACTTCTGCCCTCTGGAACCAAGCAGAACAATTCTATCCCCAATTTGACATCACAATACTTGAAGATAGATGTCCCGTCCTGCCCTCTAACAAATAATAATAGCAGCTCACATTTCATGTAGTGCTTTCAAGCTTGAAAAGAGCATTACATACATTACTTTATTTGCTCCTCCTCACCACAACCCTGTGAGGTAGGTGTTAATTATTGTCCCCATTTTACAGATGAGGAAACTGAGACTCAAAAGATTAAATGATTTCCCCAAGGTCACAGTGCTAATATTTCTAAGGTAGAATTCAAACCCAGGTCTTCCTGACTCCAAGTCCAGTCTTCTATTCATGATTTCACAATGCCAGTCAATAGAAAAAGAGAGTAAAGAGAATATCACATCAAATATAGGAACATCTAAATTGATAAAAGGGGAACAAGAAGACATTATTAGTCAGGAAAATCTGATAAATAAATGGAAGCATTGGGAGCTTTGCTGAATGAACATGACAAAGAGAGGAGAAGCCCAGGAGAGAAGGAAACACAGAAGGAGGAAGAGACAGTTTACAAATAGGTCCCAAGAGAAGTAAGGAGATCCAAGTACATTCTATAGGACTCAGAAAAAGGGGAACTTTTGAACAGTATCCTCTGATAGTCATCCACAAGAAGGCCCTTTTTAAGCAACTTGGAAACCCTCCACTTAGAGCCCTGAGCAACTGGAATGGCATATAGAATGCACCAGTGCACAGGATATAAGCAAAATTAAGACAAGACCATGAGGCTCAGCACTTGGTATTCCAAATGCTGATGAGGCAACTGCTCAAGGATCCAGTGATTGATCATGATGATGCTAAGTTGGCGCAAGCCTTTCCCAGGCAGACCTCAGAAATCTATGAAGCAAAAATTTGCAGAGATGTAATGGGGAAACTGAAACATAAAAGAAAAGTTTGTTGTTATTGTTCAGTTGTGTCTGACTCTTTGTGACCCCATTTGGGATTTTCTTGGCAAAGATACTGGAGTGGCTTGTCATTTCCATCTCTTGCCTATTTTACAGATGACTAAACTGAAGCAAACAGGATTAAATGACTTGCCCAAGGTCACACAGCTTGTAAATGTCTGAGGTCACATTTGAACTCAAGTCCTCCTGACTCCAGGCCTGGTGCTCTATCTATTCTGCCACCTAGCTGATTAATTTGGTTTTGAGTCAGATATAATTTTGTCATCCTTAATATAGGCATAAGATACATGTCTAACATGTAAAAAAATACCTCTAAAGTGAAATTAATCTGGTTGAGAAGGTCAAACTCTAGACTCAATTGCTTTATTCCTTATACCTTTGCTGGGAAATTTGAAATATGCCCTGACAATGAATAAATGAGCCCGCACAAATAAAGAGGGTAAAGCCAGTAGCATCTTAGGGTTGGCAGCATTCCTAGGCTTGGAATCTTGCCTGAATGCAGTAGCACACCTGAGGCTCTAGCCACTAAGTAGATTTATAGAACCGAAAAACTACAGAGGGTTGGGTATTAGTAATAGCCATGCTGGCAGATACAACCAGAGGGAGCAGGCCAAACATTTTTCTTCCTGGGCAAATTACAATACCTTACCATGGCTGGATGGTTATGGTTGGGGAAATATGAAGTATTACTATAAAGCAATGAGGCAGCTAGGTGGTAGTGTCAGGCCAGAAGGCAGGAAGACTCATCTTCCTGAATTCAAATCTGACCTCAGACATTTACTAGCTGTCTGGGCTAGTCACTTAACCCCGTTTGTCTCAGTTTCCTCATCTGTAAAATGAGTTGGAGAAGGAAATGGCAAACCATCTTTAACAAGAAAATCCCAGAAGAGGTCATGAAGAGCTAGATACAACTAAACATGTGAAAAATGACTAAACAACAAATATATAAAGTAACGGTCTTTTTAAAAAGCAGAACATAATTTGGACATGCAACTAAAAGTTATCCCCCTTAGTGGAGCCAGCCTGGAGGCTATAAACTTTTTTCAGACATGCAGCCACCGTTCCAATAATTTGGAGGTCTGGATAGCTTTGGGTTGTAAAATTCAAGGTTTTGCTAGCAGGTAAAAGCACTTTGGATGCCCAGAATTGTGGATGTTTCCTCTGGAATTGGGATGCCTTCCAAGGAGAAATCTAGTTCTGTAGGACAGATTTTTCTCTCAGTGTGAGTTTAGCTTTGTAGGTATAAAGAATGTTACTCACTCAGTGGTAGATAGCAGCATTTGTAGACTACTTTGGATATACCCCCTTTATTTGTCCCTCTCCCATCCCTCCAGCTCTAAATTCTCAAAGTAGGACAGTGTGCAGCCTCAGATTAAACAAAAATGGAAGAAGAAATTGCTGCTCTTGTCATTGACAATGACTCTGGCGTGTGCAAAGCTGGCTTTGCTGGGGATGATGCTCCTCAGGCTGTGTTCCCCTCCACTGCTGGATGCCCAAGATACCAGGGTGTCATGGTGGGAATGGGGTAGAAGAACGGTTATGTTGGTGGTGAGGCCCAGAGCAAGAAAGGTATACTGACTCTGAAATATCCCATTGAACATGGCATTGTTACCAACTAGGATGACATGGAGAAAATCTGGCATCATACCTTCTACAACGAGCTTTGTGTAGCCCCTGAGGAACACTCTGTTCTGCTTAGAGAAACTTAAATTCTCAGGCCAAAAGAGAGATGACACAGATCATGTCTGAGACCTTCAACATCCTAGCCATGTACATTGCTATTCAGCCTGTGTTGTCTCTGTGTGCCTCTGGTCCTAACATTATGGACTCTGGTGATGGTGTCACCCACGCTATGCCCCTCTAGAAGGGTTATGCCCTTCCCCATGCCATCTTTCACCTAGATTTGGTTGGCCATGACCTAACAGACTACCTCATGAAGATACTGATAGAAAGAGGGTACAGCTTCATTACCACAGCTGAAAGGAAAATTGTTTATGACATCAAGAAGCTGTGCTATGTTGCTTTGGACTTTGAGCAGGAGATGGCCACTGCTGCTTCATCCTCTTCCCTGGAGAAGAGCTATGAGCTTCCCAATGGCCAGATGATCACCACTGGCAATAAGAGGTTCAGATGTCCACAGGGCCTCTTCCAGTCATCCTTCCTCGGTATAGAATCCTGTGGCATTCATGAGACCACTTTCAATTCTATCACGAAGTGTGATGGTGATATCCAAAAGGATCTATATGTCAACACAGTATTGTCTGGTGGGGTACTACCATGACCCCTGGCATTGCTGACAGAATGCAAAAAGAAATCACAGCCTTGGCACCTAGCACAATGAAAATTCAGATCATTGCTCCCCCTGAACGTAAGTATTCCGTCTGGATTGGTAGCCCTATTCTGGCTTCTCTCTCCACCTCCCAGCAGATGCGGATCAGCAAGCAGGAATATGATGAATCTGGCCCATCCACTGTCCATCACAAAGGCATCTAGATAGATTGCTAGCAGATGTGTAGCATTTGCTGCATGAGTATTCACAAAGTAAAAATTTGCCCTGGCAAATACATACCTCATGTTAGCCTCATGAAACTGGAATAAAAGCCTTCTTTGAAAAGAAACTAATCCTTGGGGAAGTTTGTATCTGCTATTAGACAACTATCAGCACTTTTTAGATTGTTGAACTGTTACTGATTTGACCTCGCATTCAAATTAAGTTCTTGGTGTACATTTTAGCATACTTTGTATATGTCTTTGATCTAAACCCTGATATAGGTCACTTCATTTTGATAGGTAAGGCTAAGAGTTAACTCCTACAGAAAATTATCCTGATAATATGGCAATATAGTATCTGGCTGGTAGACACTCAACAGCTGTATGGTTTAGTTCTATAAAGCATCAGATCTGTACAGGGTATCGAAAGGTCAGATTTCCCGCATCTAAAAGAGCTGACTTGCAGAATTTCTCTCCTAAGGCTGGCAGGAGTTTATTAAGTGTGTGTTTCATCTTGCCACCATCCTAGCAGGAATACATGTTGAATCCAAGCCACAGGAACCAGTTTTTTTTTCCCTTAACCAACTGTTTCCCCCACAATGACATGGGCCTAAGTTACTCAACCTTGAGTTGCAAGAAAGTTTGCATTTACAACCTGTAAATTTGTGCATCTAGTTAATTTATGTAAGATTTTTGTATGTTGCCTTAATGTTCTCACATGACAGTAGAATACTAAAATCTGTAAATCATCCTGAGTTGATAATTGTAATGACTAACACATCATTATTTAAGGAAAAATAAAAGTGCTACAAGTTAACTGAAAAAAAAATAGATATTTTCCCTTAGGTAAACATAGATCTATGAGGATTAATTTGGTTTTGAAAATGGCTGTTTCTTTAACAGAAAGCTAGCAAACTATGAGCTCAGTTGTGTCTAAATGTCATTAAAAAGTTTTTTCACTGGAAATGTATTAATTTCCTAGATTTGCTAAATTGGAAACTATTTTTAGACAAAGTTTCTATACCAAGAGTGTCTTTCTTTTAAATTTGGCCTAAATATAATTAATCTCTTTCAGATTAATCAGGGTGAAGGAGATAAAAACATTAATAAATTTGTTCCTTCTTGCATATGTCTCTGTGTCATGAATTTTTTTTTAAATAGAAAAACAAAGTTTTAACTGGCACCAGAAACTGGTATAGGTAGAAGGGTCCAGTGACCTTGGGTAGGTCATTTAACTTCCATGGAACCCAGTTTCCCTGTCTGTAAAATGGTAGGGAACTAGATGGTGTCCAAGATCCATGGTAACTAACACTCTATGGATGCGGTCACCCCTAGTCACCTTAGGAAGTATGGTCAGAAAGCCATGCAGAGCTTCCATGGCACTTCTCAGTGGCATATGGTTTACCAAATAAAATACTGTTTTATATTCTAATTGTTTGATTAAATTAGGGATTTTAAGAATCACCAGTTTGACTTTTTATATTTAAATTTATATTATGTAATTATATTTCTAACATTTCATATCCCATAAAAAGGCAATTTGCTACAGTTGTTTATTCATTCAGTCTTTTCCAACTCTTCATGACCCCATGGGCCATAGCAGGCCAATACTGTCCATGAGCAAAGATACTAGAGTGGATTGCCATTTCCTTCTTCAGTGGATTAAGGCAAACAGAGGTTAAGTGACTTGCCCAAGGTCACATAGCTAGCATCTGGGGTGGTATTTGAACTCAAGTCTTTCTGACTCCAGGCCTAGTGTTCTATCCACTGAATCATCTAACTGTTTCAATATGTGTATTATTTGCTATGGTAGTTAGCCAGAAAGGTTAGCCAAAAAAACCCAAACCAAACAAACAAACAAAAAATGCTTGAACGGATGGTGAGGAGAATTTAACAGCAAAACTGACAAGTCAACATTAAGCTCCTACTGTGTGCCAGGCACTTTGCCAAGTGTTGGGGGATACAAAGACAGCAAAGACAGTTCCTGCCCTCATTGTGATATGAGAAATGAAGAGCTTGATGATTTTAGAAAAACATGGAAAAACCTGCATGAGATAATGAAGAGTGAAATGAGCAGAACCAAGAGAACATTATATACAGTAAGAGAAATATTGTTTTAAGAACAACTTTGAGCTATTAAGTCATTTTGACTATTGTAAATACCCAAATTAACTACAAAGTACCTATGAAGATACTATCTACATCCAGAGAAAGAACTGGTAAATAGAAGTATGTATAGAATTTGTATATATATACACACACACACACACACACACACACACACACACACACACACACACATATGTATGTATAAGTGTGTATATATATATATATATGTGTGTGTGTGTATTTGTGTCTAATGGTAGCCATCTGGGGAGGGGTGAAGAAAAAAAGGAAAAAAAGAAATTTACATGATAACTTATATATTTAAAAGGAATAGCAAGTTGTACACAATAGATTTGCAGTTTCACGTGCAATCATTTTTTGTTATATAATGTTATGGAAATTCTTACTTTATTCCATCAATTAAAAAATAAATAAATAAAACACTTAAAAAATCTAATGAGGGAAACAACACACAATTATGTACAAACTATGCAAGATAATTTGGAGGTAATCTCAGAGGAAAGGCACCAGCATCAAAGGGGACTGAGAAAGCCTTCTTGCAGGAGGTGAGATTTTAACTGAGCCTTCAGGGACACTAGGTAAATCAGGAGGCAGAGAGGAGGAGGGAGAGAATTCCAGGCACGGAGGACAGTCAGTGAAAATGCACAAAGTGGAGAGATGGAGTTTCTTGTGTGAGCAAAAGCAAGAAGCCCAGTGTCATTGGATCACAAAGTAAAAGGTAAGACTGGAAAGGTAGAAAGAGACCAGGTTTTGGAGGGCTTTAAAAGCCAAACAGGATTTTACATTTGCTTCTGTAAGTAAAAGGGAATCCCTGGAGTTTCTTGGATAGAGGCTTGACGTGCTCTTTAAGGAAGATCACTTTGAGAGTTGAGAGAATGGTGGACTGGAGTAGAGTGAGACTTGGGTGAGATTACTGCAGTAGCCCAGGCATGAGATGATGAAGGCCTACACCAAGGTGGCAACAGCGTCAGAGAAGAGAAGGGCACTTATATCCAGGTAATATGAAATGAGGAGAGGGGAGAAGAAGAAACTCTTAGAGAATGACCTCAATTTTTTTCAATGAAATATGAGGCAAAATTCTCAGCTAAGAAGGTCTGGGGTGAAAGAGCCATGGGAGGTTTGAGGGATGAAAAGGTTTGGAATAGACTCTGTGGTGAATGGGACGATGACTTGAGTAAGAGGGTGTAAACAGGTAGCCTTACTGCAGTCAGGGCCCACTTGAGACTATATAACCTAATTTGTAGTGGGCTCAATGGATCAGTAATCTGAAAAATAGACATTATAGTTTTCTGCCAGTAATATCTGTGTATGTATGGAGTATAAGTAGGTCTATATCCTAAAGAGAAAATAAAATTATTGAGAAGTATTATTTCTATTCTCCAAAGACATTAGGGAGAAGGAAGTATTCTTTGAAAAGATCAAACAAATGCCTCAAAAAGGATGTATAGAATGTAATGGAATAATATTTTGTTGTTAGAAATGACAAAAAGGACAGTTTTAGAGAAAGATGAAGAAAACTATAGAGTGAAATGAGCAGAAGCAGGAGAACAATTTCTACAGTAGCAACCTTGTAAAGACAAGCTACTTTGAAAGACACAGGAATTCTGATCAGTACAATGACCAGACATATTTCCACAAGATCCATAATGAAGCACACTTCCTGACAGAGAGGTGAAGGACTAAGAGAGGAAAAGGAGACTTTTTTTTTATACAGCCAATGAAGGAGTTGGACTATGCATATTTGTTACAAGGGCTTTGGTTTTTTTTGTTGTTGTTGTTGTTATTTGTTTTTTCCAGTGGGGGTTGGAAGTAGGAGGGAAAGAAAACTGATTTTTGTTCATTGAAAAAAAATTTATTTTTAAAAAGTGACGGGATAGATAAAAAGGAATAGGATAGCTTTGCATGTTAAGAATATTATGTGAGGAAATTTTAAAATTGGGGTGGAGAATGGCGGGGAAAGCATTTGGGTGAAGTTCAACAAAGGATCAAACGAAGCAATAATATTGTACATGTATACCACAAGCCACTTGGAATCACACTGGATGAAGAATTTTGGGAAAAGATCACACACATAAGCTTGGTACAGAAGCATAATACATAGTCATGAAATTATGAATATGAAGAATTCAAATAAACATAGGAAGATTTACATGAACTGATTTGGAACAAAGAAAACTGATTCCAGAGAATGATATATACACTGACTACAATAGTGTAAATGTAGTATATGCTGGGGATGGGGGATGGGGCTTACTCTCCCAACTCTACTGGGTCAAGTCCCCCAAGGGCATCTACAGCTACTATATCTCCCCTTAGAATTATGGGGATTAAAGCAGCTAGTGGGGCAATTGATAAAGCACCGGCCCTGGAGTCAGGAGGACCTGAGTTCAAATCTGGTCTCAGACACATAACACTTCTAGCTGTGTGACTCTGGGCAAGTCACTTAACACCAACTGCCTCACCAAAAAAAAAAAAAAAAATATATATATATATATATGTGTGTGTGTGTATATATATATATGTGTGTATATATATATATATATATGTGTGTGTGTATATATATATATATATATATGTGTGTATATATATATGTGTGTGTGTATATATATATAGGGATGGGGGGGGAGGCTTCTTTCTAATGCAATTGGTTTATGAGCCCTCCACTGGTATACTTCTCTCTGTTAATCAATTAGCCAGCCAGACTTAATTGTCTTTTATAAACAGGTATTTATTACTGAGGTAAAGATGGTATAAATCAACTCCCCTTCCCCAAAGTTTGTGAGCCTTTTCCACAATCACAATTTCCTACATATTCTCCCCAGAACATGGCCTCTGACTTGGAAAGTACATGTGATAATGGGTAACTTACAGTTGTTGGAAGTAATTTTCTATCCTTTGTAAGGAACTAATGAAATTTCCTTCCCCTCAAGCACGGTATGGCTTTTCTGTAGGGCTGCTGGTAGAACTTTGACTCTGCCTTTCCTCATTGCATCTCATATATTCTTGCCTCCTAATGGGAGGTAATCTGAGAGGAGAAGGGCCTCCTGCAGAAGGTGGGTACAACTCACTCATATTTTGTAATTCTCATCTCCCCCAAGGCATAAAGAGGAGCAGACAACTTTTTGCTTCACAACTTTCCCCAAAAGAGCCCCACTTCCTGGCTTCGCCTTTTCATAGAATCACACCTCTTACCCCTCCCAACAAACACTGCAAGCTAGACCTTCCAGTCACACTTAGAATCTTAGATCCACCTTATATATCTTGCTCACTGGTTTAACTCCTTCATTCATAAATATATGGAACCAATTTATCCATATAGGAGCATGGCATGTTCACAATAGATAAACTATCTTGACCAAATGATATCTCCATGCTAGAAATAAGAAATTATTTACTATATTAAACCCTTTTCCCTATGGTATGTCATTTAATTAAATTGAGCAAGTATATATTGAACTTCCATTATGCGCAAGACACTGTTATTTCCAGGGGTTGGGAATACAAAGATAAAAATGACAAGTCTCTGTCCTCAAGGAACTTACATGATGGGGGCTGGGAAGGGGACATGGAGGGCAGTGGACATGACATACGCAAATAAATACAATGCAGTGTGTGTGGAATAATGGAAAGGAGGGATCTAAATAAAGTACTCAACAGTGTTTTAGAAGAAAGATAATTTTAGTTGGGGAAATCAGAAAAGTGTACACAGAGGAGGTGATAGCTAGGCTTAGCCTTTGCTCAACATTCTAAGTGTCTCTGGTTTCCAAGAATAGATATCTATTCCCTCAGCTTCACTAAAATGGCCACCATCCTTGTTGAAGCCCTCTTACCTCTTGTCTGGACTATTTCAATAGACTTTTAATTGGTTTTCTTTCTCTCAGTTCATCTTCCTTCTCTAATTCATCTTCCACAAAGCTTACACCTTATAAGTTTCCCTCTCCCTTTCATCAGCCCCTGAGTGACCAAGCTTATACCATGTGATTCAATGACATCAGCCTCCTGGCCATTCTCACATAAGACATTCCATCTCTAGATTCTTGTCTTTTTTTTATTAGCTCCCTATTGCCCCCAGGATAAAATTAAAACTTCTCAGCTTGACATCTAAAAGCCATTACTCTAAATTTCCAACCAACCTTTCCAGACTTTTCACCTCATTTCCCTCATTTATTCCATGTTCTAGCCTAGTTGGCTGAGGAAACCCTCCATATCACCTACTGTTGTTTTTTCAGAATGTCCTGTGTGTGTTGGGGAAGAAGAGGATCAAAGTCTGAGTGAAATGGACTCACCTTCTGCAAGAGGCCCTCCATTCTTAGATTACTTTCCATCTATTGCATATATATTTTATGTGTACCAAGTTATGTATGTGTTTTCTTCCCCATTAGAATGTATGCTCCTTGAGGGCAAGGTTCAGTTCTTACCTTTGTGTCCTCAGCACATAAAGTGATTAATAAGTGCTTATTAATTGATCTATCTTTTATTTCCCAATGCTTGATGCAGATTTTCCAAGGATGAGTAAATATTCAAATCTGACAACCAGAATAGATGTATTTTTCTGGAGAACTTCTCTGGCAACTTCTCAGGCATTTGTGGTCTCAGACAATCAAGAGAAGTGTATATAATTAAATCTACAAGCAAAGCATTAAGAACTAGGCTTCTCCGTTACATTCTTGTCTCAAGAAGGGGCAGAAATGAATACTTAAATGTTGTTCCTGATTTTTCATAGAGCTTGTAGGAGAACGGGGCACAAGACTTCTAGTAGCAGGGCTTCCAGATTTTTCCATCAGAATGGAGGATAAAGTGGTAATGGGGCACAAGTTTTCTAACTCTCAAACATAAACATAGCTTTCATTCTCTTCACAATAACCTGGGTGCTCAAGCTGAACATATAAATCAGACCCAGAGCTTCTGGCAGATTGATTTTGAATGCTAAAAAAAAAAAAATGTAAAGTGTAGGGCTGAGGAGAGCCCAAATCCAGGGCATCTTGAGTAATACAGCCCTCTTAATCTGGAAGTGTAATTCTGCAGTCTAAACTATTTATCTGGAGATGAGATAAGGAAACTTTAACATAATAAACACATTCTACTTAGCAAGGAGCCCTCGGAGAAGTGAGCTGGAACATAGCCTCAAGACATGGAATTTTCTTCAAGTTGCTAGTACAGGAAATAGAATTTCTCACACACTTTATTACATTATATATTGAATTGGGCCTAAAAATTTGGGTAGTTTCCCAGAACACCTTCCAACAGCAAAAGATACTATCACTTCCTGACCAGCCCCAGCCATGCCATGCCAATCTTACTTGGACCATCACCTCCAGCAACCAGGACCCCAGCCAAGGCCCTTAGGTCCTTTGGCTCCAATCAGCTTTTGCCCTAAGGGCTGGGGTCCAGGCCTCTACTCCACTTCCCACAAAAATACCTCCAGCACCATACTAGCTCACCTTTATCTTCTCTCGTTAGAAAAGTAAGATCCCTGAAGGCAGAAACTATCTTGCTTTGATGCAAGATCTTTTGATCTTATCTAGGTATTATCAGTACTAAGGCACTTACCTTCTCCATTTGAGAACTAATTGGATTATTTTCATTTGAACTGAAATGAGGTCATTTGGTGTTGGTAAACAGTGCCTACCTCCAAATATCAGCACTGGAGCTGCCAATTCTAGGTGTGTTAGAGATCTGTTGTTAGACTTTAGATAAATCACTTAGAGAGGTAGCATGGGGTTCCAGTCATTCCTCTTCTGCCTGACAACTGTTTCACTTTTGGCTAGTTGGTCCTCAGTGAACCTCATTCACTTTCCTCCTCTATAAGATAAGAAAGGTAATTCTAATACTGCCTACCTCCTAGGGTTATTGTGAGGAAAGTATCTTGTAAACTTTAAAATATTATATGGATCATTCAGTCATTTCAGACTCTTTCTGACCCCATTTGGGGTTTTCTTGGAAAAGGTACTGGATAGGGGCAGCTAAGTGGCACAGCAAATAGAGCTCTGGCCTTGGAGTCAGGAGGACCTACCCGAATTCAAATACAGCCTCAGACACTTAACACTAGCCGTGTGACCTTCCGGCAAGTCACTCAACCTTGATCGCCTCACCAAAAAAAAAAAAAAAAGAAAAAGAAAAAAAAGGTATTGTTGCTGTCTGAGAGGTTTAGAGACCCCTCAAGGACCAGAGTATAGGACGTCGTCTGGAATGAATTCACAGACTCAAGCATTCTTTGAGTCAAGGTGGCAAAGGTTTATTGTTATGCTATACAGGGGGCAGAGGTCCTTAAGGAATTCTGCCATGGTGGACAGAGCTCCTTAGGGGACTTTCGACCTAACAGGAATGATGCCAAAGCTTATATAGGAAAAGCAGTGAATTACAAGTATGCTAATTAGGTGATAATATACAACTACATCATTGTTTCTAAGGGGTGTGTTTTTGGTCTGTGATGTAACAGGATAGCTTCAGGAGTTGACATCCATAGCTTAACCTCTGGCTTGTGTACAGTAACTGTGGGCATCAACTTGATAGTTCTGCTGGTAGAAGATAGTCCTGTTCATACAAAGGAAATTCTACAGAGGTTGGCTTGTTCTTCTAAGAGGGAGAGATAGTTTACCTCACTGGGCCACTCATGAGTTACTGCCAAGAGATAGGCTCCTTGGGCTGGAGGAAAACTGTCAGGGATAGTGTTTTGAGGCTAGGAAGAAACTGGGGTCCAAGCATGGGCATCCAAGCACCCCATCAGTTTGCCATTTGCTTCTCCAGCTCATTTTACAGATGAGACAAAAAGGATTAAGTGACTTGCCCATGGTCACACAGCTAGTCAATGTCTGAGGCCAGATTTGAACTCAGGAAGATGAGTCTTCCTCACACTGGGCCCAGTACCCTGTCCACTGTGCCACCTAACTACCCAAGATGTTATTTAACATGAGCTATTTTATCTCTGAATGGAAAGTAGATGGGACAGGATTCTCTGTACCCCCAACTATTTAAACTCTTTAAGGTGAGAGTCCCTGTAAAGGTACAAATTGAAAAGACTTTTTTTTTTCCTACCTGATCATATCTTCAAAACTATGTGGGAACTGAGGGAATAAAAATGTATTTTATGTTTTCAATTACATGATTTAGGGGGAAGGGAAGAACCATTTATTAAGCACCTACTCTGTGCCAGATACTTATGCTAAGCACTTTAACAATTTTATTTGTTCCTCACAACAGTCTATTTTACAATTAAGGAAACTGACGCATGTGTGCCCAGAATCACACTGCTAGTAAATGTCTGAGGCTTACCCTCTACTGAGCTTTTATTTTTTTACCTTACTGTATGGAACTCTCCCTTCCTCCCATAGCACTGCAAGATCAACAAATTTGAATATAAGGTCCCAGGAGTTTTCAAGTGTTAAGCAGAAGAGTTCAGCAGAAACAATCCTGGAAAAGTTTTAATAAAGGTTCCTCTATCAATGGCCCTTTATTCGCTGGCTTTGACAGTCAATAGCCCTCAAATATTGCCTTCCATTTCAACCAGAGAAGATTACGTTCTTTAGCCTTTTCTAAGAAATCAGTAACATCTGACTCAGCAGCAGACTGATGTATTACTCACTCCCTTTTAGAGTCAATTTTTGTGTCATCAGTTGTTGGATTTCTTCCTGGTTTGCAAAAGCCAGAAATTTAGGGGAAAGATAAATGATCTATCTAACTTAGGTAGGTCATCCAATTTTTATTTTACTTTTTTTTAGGCTATAGAGTCAGACCTCTTATCCCCACCTTTTCTAATAAATTCTATTACTAAGTAAGTGTGATCCAATTACGGCAAAGTTTGCTCAAAGAACCCAGCTCTGAGTCAGAATTTTGGATGATCTCTTAAAGACCAGGTCACTGCTGGGACTATTCTGTAATTTAGCTTCATTGCCGAGGCACAGAACCAGCCCAGTCTACTATTCATATGTGGAACTTTGGGGCAGGGGAGACGACATATACATACTGTTTTCTGATAAATGGTGGCAAAATCATATTTATTCCTGTTAACTTGTCTTAACAATTTGCCTAGTATTATATTACAGTCTAAGAATTTATTCTATTTAGAAATGTTCCCCAGAATGAGCAAGATGAATTTGATTCATTAGCAACAGAAATTTGTTATTAACCACTTGTAAGTTTTCTCCTCAGCACAGTGTATCCCAGCTCATCCCTCTGATCATTGTGAAGTCAGTGGACACACATAGTGTGAAGACTAATTGTGACAAAGGAGGGGCCAGATGATTTATACCAGGTTGCTTTCCTATTTGTTTCAGTCTCCACAACCATCACTTACAGCTCGAAACTGGCTCTAGGCAGGGGGTCAAGGGGTCTACCCCTCAGGTGAGTACTTGTATCTTCTGACAGAGGTGATCAGTGACTTGCAGAAGGGAGGCAACTATAGTATTATCCTGTTTCTTTCCATTTTCATATCAAAACAGGAAAGAACTGAGTTCTTAGGCAATTAAACTACTTCACTTAATTTTCTTTCTTTTTTTCAGGCAATTGAGGTAAAGTGACTTGCCCAGGGTCAAGTATTTGGTCTGAGGCCAGATTTGAACTCAGGTCCTCCTGACTTCAGGGCCTATGCTCTAGCCACTGTGCCACCTACCTGCCCCCCTACTTCACTTCAAAAGGGAAATGTATAAAGCATGGGTGTAGATAGATTTTTCAACCCATGAGAGTATTTGGCATTAATTCACCCATATTTGCCAGCTTATTGCCAATCAACAAGCTAATTGCCTACTAGGCCTGGGGTTCAAAGTATTCCTTGACACCTTATGTTTTCTTTAGCTTCTCATGTGCCAGAGTCTTAAATTTTGCATATCTTTAATAGGCTAAGCTCCCCAAGGGAAAGGATTTTCTTCCTTGGAGCATTTCATCCCGGGTCTAGCACAGGAGGAGTGTTAACAAGCTTTTTGTTGAATGGGCTATAGATATATCATAAGTATAACTGACACAAGCTGAATGGTTAGACTGTCAGGTTACATGGGGTGGTCCAACTAAAGCCAGAATCCCAAAGCCCCCTAATGTGCCTTATTATGCCTTTGCAAAAGAAGGTAATCAACCAACAAGAACTAAGTACCTGTCTGTACTAGGTGCTGGGGGATAAGCATATTTCTTGACTTGATTTCATGGGTTGTTTCTCTCTAGGCTATGGCCTGCTCGTCAGAATGATCCTAGAGGCCAGACCTGTGAGGGCAGAAAGAGCTGAGGTAAGTAGTTTTTTCTATTTACAAGCAGGGCAGTAGGATGATTAACAACTTTTTTTTCCCAATTTAACCTTCAGGGATTGTAGTAGATGTTTTCCTACAAGCCAGCTGTATCAGCTAATTTTATGTAACAGAATCTAGCGAGAATTCAAGGCTTTTTCCTCTTCTAAATTATTTTTCCTTGATAATATTAGATTGTAGGAAGGGCCAAAGGGTTTCATACTGTTTATTTTGGGTGCTTGATTTTGTTTTGAAATGCCCAAGTAAACCAGTGTAAGTAAATTGACAGATCTGCCTACCAGATTCCTTATTCTCCATTAAATCTTTTGATTTGCAGAAGAAGGAATTCCAGGGAAGAAAACGCTACAGAAGACTGCCCAGAACCAGGATCATCTAAGAGGAAGGAATCATATTCTCTTGTTCTGTTCCATAGTATTTGTACAGGATGAGCAAAAAGGCCAATTGTCCCCAATGGGTAACATACCTAGACATATCTACCATTCTCGATAGGTTGATGGTAGAGTGTCCAGGCAGACCACTTCCCTTGACCTGGTCCAAGTTCACAAAGTACACTTATCCCTGCTTTTAACCCCCACATGCTCATTCTTCCCTTTCCCTTCCTACTTGCCTTAACTGTTCCAACTACCTTTTCTATTTCTTGATCCTGATTCTTCCATTCCATAGCTTTAGGGCCTACTGGGGGCATCCAAAGCAAAGTAAAAACATTTTTATTTGAGGTTATGAACAAAAGTTTAACTGGGAGAAATGTGTGGCTCAGAAGGGGGAGGGGATGCTATAGAATGGGTGAATTACCATTTGGGGAAGGCACAGGTACAGGAATAGGTGAGGCACAGCTTAGTAAGTGCCTAGAACACACCTGAACTGACAACTCCCAGAAAACCAAGGCATCAGTGGCCACACAACACATTTCCAGGTGGATTGCCAAGTGTGCCAGATTCTCCTACCTCTTGTCTTTGGGCACGGCATTGGTTTTTTGGGTTTTTTTGCCAGCCAAAGACAAGGTTCATTAGAACATCCATCATATTGGGCAGACTCTTAAGGAGTCTGAACATTAGTAAGACAGTTCTGAGCACCTTAATGGAGACAGGGTGGACCTTAATGTACAGAAAGACTGTGGGAGGGACCTAGGAGTGGCCAGTAATACAAGCCAGACCTACTTGCCATATATATATATATATATATATATATATACATACACACACACACACACACACACACACACACACACACATACACACACATTTGAAACTTTCTCAATTCTTCAAAAGAATAAAAATTTGCCATTTGGGAAAATTCCTTTCATATTCAAAACTAAAAGTTACCTTAGTTGTCCTGACCTCCTTTAAACTTCCCTACCTGGCATTCAAAAAAGTCTTCCACTAACTTCCCCTTAAGTTACCATCATAAGAACCTAATTTCCAATGATTCCCTTACACATAGCATGCCCCTCTCCTCCCCAGACAAATCTGTTTCCTATCTCATACAAACTCACTCTTTGCCAGCTTTGTAAAGCTTTTGTGAATGCTGTCTCCCAGTCTGCCCCATTTATCTTTAAAGGACCATCTCTTCCAAACTCACTTTCTTTGAGAACTCTTCCCAGAGAAAACCTAGCTCACTCTGATCATTCCTTCATCCCATATCCCTTCAGAATAGATGGCTTCTTTGAAGGAAGTTAATTTATATTCACTTGTGCATATAAAAATGCATACATTCCACTTGTATGTTGTTTTGCTGATGTTTTAAATTATTTCCCCCCTTTGTAACAAATTATTCAACTGGAGTGAAAGCTTTAGCCACAGTTCCTTTTTCTATTATATAATGGTCAGTCTCCTGGTTGGCTTTTTTGTTTTGTTTGGGTTTGGTTTTGGCTAGGCAATAGGGTTAAGTGACTTGCCCAGGGTCATACAGCTAGTAACTGTTATGTGTCTGAGGTCCTCCTGAATCCAAGGCCACTGCACCACCTACCTGCCCCACCTGGTTGGCTTTCTACCAAGAATGATGGTGGTTTTTTGTGGACACCTCTTATTTGAGTCACCTGTGTGCAGGTAATTCTGTGCTATCCAAATACAGATCATTCTTATGTGTGTCTTTTGTGTATGCGAGCATTTGAGGAAACAGTCAAGGTTCTAAGACATAATCACAAAAGCCAAAGAAAATGAATTTCAAATGGCAACCTTTTAATTAACCAGAGTTTCACTGTTTTCACATCATCCTCCCCAACCCCCAAAAGGAAACCAGATTTTGTAAAATCAGTGGTAGTTTTAATTTTTGAATTTTCATACACTGCTACCTAAAATAGCAACCAGTTAATACGACACACAGCACACACAAGCCAGTGCCAAAAATTGGTGTGTGGTTTTTCAACAAAAGAAAAAAAAAGAGGACGGTTCAGTAGTTCAGTGTTTTAGAACACTAGCTGACATCTGTATCACCAAAATTTTGTGTGTGTGTTGGTGTGTCATCCAGCAATGGCCTTATAATGCTTTCACAGATCAAACACGTTTGAGACCTTGAACATGAAGTAGGATTTTATATAAGCTGAAAAGGATAATCTTATCAGAAAGTTCATAAAGGAAAATATTCCTTGGAGGGGAAAAAACCCCATGAGTATATAAGGAATAAAATCATCTGTTTGTTCATGGCTATTTAATTTTTAATGACTAATTTTTGGTCTCTAAAAGTAAATATATATACTGTTTTGCTATAGGGAAGCAGTGTATGGCTATTATTAATGGAAACCAATAGGCTATTGGCCAATACAATCCCATACTTTTAGACCCACCCACAAAACTCTCATGATTTATTTGGGTCTGGAAAAGTAAAGAAAATGCTTTCAAGTATTCAGTTCCTATCAAAAACTGGTATCAAAAGTAATATAAAGGACCTAATTTCTTCATAATTTCACTTGTCAAAAAAATAACTTAAAGAGAAGCAAGAGGTCCCAGCCCTTTACTTTATAATAAATACTATAGAACAACTATAGTTTCTTAAAACACCGTGGAGAAGAGTCTGTGTTTAGCACCTCAATCATTGTTCTTAATGTTGGAAATGTCTCTGATACAGATGGAAGACTTTTGTAAGAAGGAGAAATACTGAAAGAGAAAAAAAAAGACATGAAGACAACACAACTTATCTAAAAGAACAAGATTTTTATTCTTACTATGTACGTATTCATTCATTCCCTAACACATACATATCAATCAACTGGGTAAGGAGAGAAATTAGAGAAAATAGGCTTGTTCAATAGAAAAATAATCAGGATCCATTTATTCAGTAGGCATTGTATTAAGCACCTACTATGTGTGTGGCATATACTGAAAATATAAAGACAAAATCAAAATAGTACCTGCCTCAAAGAGCTTACATTCTATGAGGTAGGAAGGAGGTGGAGAATAACATATACATAAAAAATTAAATATGTATACAAAGTAATTTATGGGTGAAGGGGATCAAGAAAGGCTTCCTGTAGAAGATGGTAGTTGAAATGGGCCTTGCAAAGTTTAACTAATTAGTTGGGTTAGGAGTTTTGCCAATAGACAAATAAACGAACCCTTTTTTCCTCCTTTATAAAGTGAACATCTCTTAAAATGTTATTCTGAGGGGAAGGGAGGTGGTTCAAAATTATGTGATTAAAAAGAAATTTAACCTCTAGGCATATTTTTGAAAAATAGCAAAATTTACAAAAGGTAGATGTCAACTGAGTGAACCTAGAATAAGAGAAGGCACTTGACAGGACAAAACATAATTGTTTCAAATACTGTGTGGACTGTTGAGTTAAATATAAGAATTCTTCAGAGGAATACATATCTAGAAGGCTATCTTGTTACAACCCTTTCGTTTTTTAAATGAGGAAAATGAGGCCCATTGAGGTTAAGGGACTTGGCAAAGTCACACAGGTAATAATCATCTTAAGTAATATCTGAATCCAGGACCTTTGACACCAGAAACAGGGAGCTTTCCAATATCAACAATCTGGGTAATTAGCTCACTTTAGAACTGACTTTTAAAGAGAATACAAATTACTCAGCAATTATGAGGGTGGCAGCTCTGTCAAATGGATCTGAAAGCAAAATGAGTACATGGATGGAATCTCAAGGGTAGGGAAGTAGAAGAAAAAGAAAAGGGAGTTCAGATAGCATAAGGTGATGATTTCTCTTGGGTTAAAGCATGTCTCACTTTGACTTAACATGGGACTGATTTAATCCTCTTTGATGTTTCTGAAAACAAAAGCCAGGAAACATCATAGGAGCTGCAGTTCCCCTCCTCCCACGTTCTATGGCAGTCACTGGCCTATTGCTGACTACTTGTAATTCATTACTGGATAATAATTGTTGAGACTTCTTGCTAAATTACAATGAAGACTTCTCAAAATTGAAAACATGGAAAAGAGGAATTTATGACATTTCCTGCTTAGTGAAAAATCTGAGAATTTATTGTTTGTACTTTCAACAACTTAATACAGGATAATGGCACCAAGGACTTCAGGTAATGAGTGGCTTTTCTAATGATGTGGAAATAAGCATCTGATTATTTTGAACATAGGTTGGAAAAAAAGAAAGATTTGTTTTTGTTTTACAAATAAATTTTGCTTCCAACAGTTAGCCCCATATTTTTTTTATCCATTCTATTTTAATATGCCTACATTTTTAATGGCCCAGTATAGGCTACCAAAAAAATAATCTAAAAATTTAAAACATGAATGAAGCTCCCCTGGTCAATAATGACTCATACTATAAAAATGGCTTCTTTAAAGAGCTAGGAGTATTACAGATAGATACTTGCTATGCTCAGCCTGTAGCAATTTTCAGCTTTCTCCAAAACATTTATTTACCTTTGTAGGCTCATCCAGCTTTTGGCTATTTTGCTAAAGGCCTCTGATCCAGGAGCTGTCATGGCTTCAAAGTCAACTAACTGCAGTGGGGAAAAAAAAAATGGAACTTTAGCTGGTGTGGCTTAGTACTAAAGAAAATAGCTTGAAATCAATTGATGTACCTTGCAAAAGACAGAATTCACAAACTGAAATTTAATGTACAATTGACCAACTTTCTATTCCAAACTCCAACATACCTTTCCTTTGGGAATTTTTCCAGCAACTTCCTTCCCACTTGCCATCAATGCGCCCACAATCACAGAATAAGCTATTACACTATATGGACAAAAAGCAACAATGATCAAATTCTATTTTCCTGATGTGACCCTCTGCTCACCACGCAGCTGCATTGACTTAAAGAGCTAAACTTCCATATCTATTTTCAACACTACTGTGGACCCTAAAAATGAAATTCACAGAGAGAGAATTTTAGAGGTGGACAGGCCCTTAAGAGATCATCTAATCATCACTGTAACATCCAATCAGTTTGTTTTAAACTTGAATAATCAAGATTAATTAAAATCAAATAGATGACACCAACTAAGCTTTAAGGAATAATGCGGAATCATTTCTTTAGTCTTAGTCCTAGTCCTACTTTAATTACAATGAAATAAGAAACAAAAAGCCAAAGTTTTAGTCACGATGTCTAATGTTAATAATATTAATATACTGTTTATGGTGAAATAGATCCATAATCTCATCGGTATGGATGTCTCTCCCAAAATCCAAATCCAAACCCATCCGTGATTTCCAGTCCTCTGCATTAACTCATTTTTTTGCCCTTTTCAGATTTATGAAACACATTCATAAACCATGCTGTGAGGTAGGTATAAACATTATTTTCATTTGTAGATGAGGAAACTTGAAACTCTGAGAGGTTACAATGGCTTTCCCCAATTCACACAGCTGGGAAGTATCAAAGCTGGCATTTGAATCCAGAACTCCGGATTCCTAGTCTCTACTGTATGGAGTAATAGATAGAGAGCCCTTGGCACTGGAGCCAGGTTCAAGTCTTAATACTGACACAGACTGGCTGTGTAATCAGACTATTAATATTTCATAGTATAATACAGCCACTTAACCTCTTGGCAATCTAGGCAACTTTCTAAGACTATAAATTACAGAGAAGGGGCCAACCTGCTTGGCAGAAGGAGTTTGTACATCAGAGACTTACTCAGTGAAATTACAAGTCCTGTTCCTATGTCTATGTGCTCCACAAAGTGCTACTCCAATGCTTCTTTTTTTTTTTTTAAGGCAATTGGGGTTAAGTGACTTGCCCAGGGTCACACAGCTAGTAAGTGCCAAGTGTTTGGTCTGAGGTCGGATTTGAATTCAGATCCTCCTGACTTCAGGGCCGGTGCTCTATCCACTGCACCATCTAGCTGCCCCTCCAACGCCTCCTCATGCAGCAGAGGTGACCCTGGTTCCCCAAAGTTTTTATGTGTGCATAGACTTATCTACACATATATGCACAAAAGAAAAATCTCCAGCTTTAAAACTTTGACCACAACATTCCATGGGAGTTAAAAGCTGAACCCAGTCTCAGCATGTGATAATCAGAACATGAAAACTGACTTGTTATAAAAGCTTCCTTATTATTATCATTTTTTTTAAAGACCAAGTTTCCCTATCTCTTGCCCAGGTTGGAAGTTCAGAGGCTACTCCTACTCACAGGCCTGACTCCTCTACTAACTAATTGGCTCAGGTGCCAAAACGATCTTTGTTTCTGACCTGGGTTGGTTAGGCAATCTGGGCCAGCTTCTTTCCTCAGGAGCTCACTGAATTAATGCTGAATGTAGAGCTGATGCTAATCAGAATAGCAAAGCTCAGAACTCTCAGGCTCAAGAGATCTGACAGCCCAGCCTAGCTGGGATTATAGGCATGGGATACGATGCCTGGCAAAAGCTTCCTTCTTGATAAGATACCTAGATGTGTTAAGACTGTACTTTCTCCATGTACTGATGAGGTTCGTTATATAAACAAGAAACAGTCATTTTTCTAGGCTTTAAGCAAGTAAGGTATGCAGGTGAAATACCGTACAGCCAGTACAACAGAAACATTAAAGATGTTAATAAATAAAAGTAGTACGTGCCAAGGCTAAAAACCATTATCTCTAAGAATCCAATTACCAAGAAAAGAAGACAGGAAAATCTCTGACTGTTTATATTGCTATGGAAATCAGCTTTATTACCCAGGGGTGGGAAATCTTTGGCCTTGAGGCCACATATGGCCCTCTAGGTCCTCAAGTGTGGCCCTTTGATTGAATCCAAACTTTACAGAACAAATCCTCTTAATAAAAGGATTTGTTTTGTAAAACTTAGACTGAGTCAAAAGGCTGCACCCAAGGACCTAAAAGACCACATGTGGCCTAGAGGCCACAGGTTTCCCACCCCTGACCTAGGCACCAAGGATTCAAATCTCTCATGAATAACAATAGTTCACAAATTTTATTTTCTGAGAATTGAAGGGTGGGGAGTTCATCTTTAGAATTCTTTCTTTGGTTTTAGCAGATACCTAGCTGACTAATCTTCAAGCAATAATACAAGTACCATTTTTTAAAAATTGGCATTTTCTGATGATATGGTGTTTTATGGGTACCATTTAGTTGTGTTTTGGGGGACAGGAAAGGAGTACTGTTGGCTATTGTTTTATTTTCTTGATATTTAATTTTCTACTTGTACTCTAAGGCAGTTCATACAAAGGACACAATTTTTATAATTAAAGAATACCACTGACCTGGATCCTCTGGAAAGTGGCATTAAGTTATAGAAGTAGTAAACTAAGGATAAGATTAGGTTGCAGACAGCATCAGCCTCCTGGGGAGGGAAACAGAAACCCATGAACATCAAATACCGGCTTGTAAAATAACTATCCATAAGGTGACAAGACACACAGGAATTATTTCCATCAAGAAAAATGTTGGCTTAATTCCTCCCTACAAGAAATGAAATTGTCTAACTTTCCATCTTATCATATCCTTAGTAAATCCTAATGTATAGTCTATACTGAACTATCTTCTTCTTTCTAGAGAAACTGAATGATTTCCATCTTGAATGTTTTCCCTTTCCATAAAAGACAAGGTACACATGCAAACCCATAACTAAATGGCTAAAGAAATTTAGTTTAATGTGAAACTCAGATAAGTTTTAAGTCTTTTGCTAACATTACCTCATAAATCCTTAGGATGACATATACAAACTGATAAACTGATGTCAGAGAAAGGAAGTGATTTTTCTGGGGTAATAACGCAAATGAGTGAATGACACTGAATTAGAATCTAGACTAGGCAAGCAATCAAGGCTTAAAGTTAATAAAATAGGAAAGAATAAAATAGGAAAGATCTGACAAACACAAAGCACAGATAACCTGAAGTGCACTCTCATTATTATAAGCAAGTCAAAACCAAATATAGTTAATTTAAAAAGTGGGATTTTACATAAATAACTATCATGAATCGATTTATGATAATTATTCATAGAAACCATAATGAGAGAAGAAAAATGACAGGGGAAGAGCTCATGCCATTTTCACTTTAGAGCAGTTTCTCAAACAGTTCTAGCCAAACCAAAAGTATATTATACTGCAGTACCTTGCTTTAGTTGTATCATTCTGCTCCTAAAAATGGGAATCAATCATCTTGTTTCCTTTAACCGAAGTTGCTAAGTTCTAGATTTTTATAGTTATGTTGTTTTTGTTATGTTTATGTTTAAAGAACAGTGTCAGAAAAGGGAGGTAGATATTACACAAAGTAATTCAAGATTATTACATGGATAGTATATGTTTTCATAGTGGGAAAATAATGTTAGCAGAGACATTAAAAAAAAGATTTATATTAAGAATTAATCCCTTTCAGGAGAAAGTGGAAATAATAACCTACCCCAAGTTCTGATGAGAGAATTAATATTTTTCCTTTACTTGTGAGATCTTTATACAGTGCATCTATTTCGGCATGATATAACTGTGTTCTTTCTTCTGTGGTCTGAGTTTCCACAGAAAATAATATATTGCCAACTCTGAAAGCACAAGAATGAACAGAAATGGTATGGATTACACAACTCGTTCAAAGATCCAAAAACTGAGTATAAGAAAAGAAGTGAAACCGGGAAAGTTTTCTTGACATGGTAAGAAGACAAATAGCTAAATATCTGTCTATCCTCTCTTTCACTGCATTTAGTTCCTACATATAACTTCCAAGGATTCCACTTTCATAAAATGCAATGTGGAAGCCAACGTGCTTTGACTAGTAGTCTCTATGAGCTTAGGCTAATAAGGGGAACACAGCTGTACATCTTAAAGGCTGACTCAGAACTGCCAAAGAATATAATTTTGGAGTCATTCTTTGCCAGAGAACTGCCCCTGTTATGACAGAGATACAGGTTCTGAAAAATCAGCCAATCAACAGTTAACGGGCATAATGGCACTTACCACTTACCCAACAGTAAAACCAAGTATGGTAGGCAACATGCTGTCTCTGGACCTTAGAGGAAGTTACAAACTAGAATTCATAACGCTTATGTCTTGTTCATAGTCTTGCACATCTGGAATATCTAATATAAAACAACAGTCTTCATCCCAGGGTAAGGAAACTAACCTTGGAAATCTCTTATAGCTTGCCCAAAGGAGCTTAGTTGAATAGTTTAAGCTGTATAAGTACTATATACTAAAAATCTTTTGAGTTCTCTGATAGTATCTTATTAGGTAGCTTTAGATACATAGTTTATATATGAGGAGTAATTTTATTCAAAGGGGAACAAGCAGACTGACTCAATGGGCTAAGCAAATATATTCTTTTAACAAGGTACAAGAAATGAGGAGGTGAATACAGGGCTAAATCCAACAGGCACATTAGACTTTGGGGAGGCAAATTATTTTAAAATGTTAGAAAAAGATAAGACCCCATAGCCTGAGCCCTTAAAATGATTAATGAAATACAAAATAAAAACAAAGGGAAAAGACACATAAACATCTGTAAAAATGTTAATAAATGAAAACAACTTTGAGACACCATCTCATACGCACGAAATTGGCAAAAACAAATCAAAATGACAAACTCAATGATAGAGGGCCTGTGAGGAAACAGGCACACTTGTACATTACTGGTAAAATTTCAAATTGGTACAATCTTTTTCCAAAAAAGAGTGATAAAACTGATTATACCCAGTAATCCCACTACTGGAAATACATAGCAAGGACAAAATTAAACAGAAGGGTGATATCCTTATAAAGATGTAGCTGATCACCCAAATGTCTCATTTTACAGAGAGGGAAATGAGGGTTCCAGAGAATGAATTGCTCAGTTACTCAAATAGCCAAGTAAGGATTTGAACCCAGGTTTTCTTGCTTCAAATCTACAATGTATTAGTAAGCACAGTGCTCCTTCCTTTATACCATACCACCTCTTATTATTAGCTGACCTATTATTATAGGTAAGCAAAAAAAATGAAAACACCCTATATATCCAGTAGTTAGGGAACAAACAACAGGCTGAATGAACAACAATGTAACAGAGTAAATTTGCTATTAAGAATGACAAATGAGAGCACAGCATCGTGCGCAGAGAGCTGGAATCAAGTCAGGAATAATAATAAATAATAATATCTAATATTTCTATGTACAGTAATTTAAGGTCTATAATGCACTTTACATATATTATCATGTTTGATCTCTGACTTCTATCTAAGGCTGTGACAACCTGGGGAAGTCACTTAACTTCCCAATGCCCCAGATAACGCTGTGGCTGTTGTACATACATCACACACTGATCTGAATGGGTGGAGGGAGTTTCTCATTAAGTGTTCCCTATATGTACACATGTAATCATATCTGCCCTCCCCCAAAGTACAAGTCAGGAGAACAGTAAGAAATTAGATCAGACATGAAATGATGAAAAGACAAAAAAGAAAAACAAACTACCTGGAATAATATTGTTTATATTACCACATGGATATACATGAAGAGACAATCAAAAATATTGGTAGGAGCCACTGATGTAGAAGCAATTAATTGTTGCTCTGAGCTTCACTATTACCATATGTAAGATAGGAATAGTATAAAGTATCTATCTCACAGAGTTGTTATGGAGCTAAGTATATAAAAATTCCCAAGGGGCAGGATTAGAGAGAAAATAGAAGATTATTTTTCTTTTTAGAAATTACATACAAGTGTATTTTTCAAAAATATCACTGATCTAGAATGGATTAATAAATTGATGATTTGTGAGGATTTAGAATACCTATTACAAGCCACTAAATACAAGTCATGTCAGACAAATGTGACATCCCATTTTCTGACAGTTACTTCATTGGTAAGGGAATGCCAAAGAGCTAGTTTATCTGAACCTCAGCAAGGACAAAATCTCTAATGATTAACTTTGTGGACAGGACGGAGAGACAGGGACTGGATGATGGTAGTTCTACCAAACTGTAACCAGTTGAATGGATAAAGAATATTGGTTAAAATAATAATGTAAACCCTGACAGAGGTTTGGTCTTCACTGTTATGTTCAAAAGACCTCAACCATGCTTATCAAATTCTCAGGTTGACATCTTTTATGTTATCTTTTATGCTATGTAAGAGTTCAGGAACAAGGACTCTTACTTTTTTGCGTATCCCTGAATCCACAGTGTCTACCACAGCAGATGCTTAATAAATGCTGATGGTGACAATGATGTTTGTTTATCCAGCTTAGTAAGACTGTTGTTGAGTTATGTAACGCATATCAACACTGCTTCCTTCATCTAGTTTACGAAAACTTTTTCCCCTAACATTCTTTGGACTTTATTATGAAGGAGTTTTACCCCCAAGAAATCCATTTACTTGGGTATCACTGTATTTATTTAGGGATCCTATGCATGCACGTCAAAGCACTTCATAAAGTGGCATATTATTCACATGTTATGCTAAGGAAGTAAAGATCTGTTGACCTAGTTAAAGATTACATGATGCTTCAATTTCCCCCTGGCCCTATCTCTGACTTCTGGACTTCAAAATCATGCGCCTGTGGCTATCTTCTCCACAAACTTACAGAGCCTGGGGCCTCTGACTGGCACACCCAATCACCTCTGGGGCCTTCTCAACTTGGAATATTCCTCTACAAGACCTGCCTTCTTCTAATGATGAGTTCCTCCTGGAGCTTCCATGATCTAGAGAAGCTCAGTCTGGTCTGCCCTCATTCCCTTCCCAGCCCTAATCCTGGCTTCTGGATTTCAAAATCATGTCGCATACCAGGCCTTCATTACCCAACCTCCTTCACTTTTGTGCATCATATTTCCCCCATTAGAATGTAAGCTCTTAGAGGGCAGGGGCTGTCTTTCTTTTTGCTTGTATTTGTATTCCCAGCACTTGGCACATAATAAACATTTAATACATGCCTGTTTCCTTCCTTCCCTCATGACATACAAATTAAGACCAGAATTACTGAATGGGACCAACTCTGTTTGTCATTTAACTGACAACTGAACAAAACTGGCTTTGGAGCTGCCTAAAACATAATGATTAAATAAAAAACAGTAAGTGCAGAAATTCTGTACTTGATTTCCCTTGGACTTCCTCACTCTTTATTTTACCCTCTCAATTTCCATGTTCCATTCCAAATCATTTGCCAATTACTTCTTCTGGCCCCAAATGGATCAGACTTGATTTTGAACTCTTCTCATCCCCATTTCAAGTGAGATTTGATTTCACAACTCTGCCAATCGATGCCTGAGAAGCATTCTGCTTAATCTTCCCTTGCTTCCTTAATCACAAGCAGAGACAATTCTTCCCAACTTTCATAATCGTTCAAAATACTATAGGCAATTTTTGAGATAGTTTCCTACCAGATCAACGATCCAAAATGAGCTTCCAAAGATATGGGGGAAAAAAGGCTATTAGAATACTGCACTTAAAATATGGAAAACTGCTAGATTTGGGCTCATCAGAAAGTTCAAACTGAAGACAACATGCAAATATCATACCACCAAATTAAACCTTCAGACATCCCAAGTCAGCAGCCCCCCACAAAAGTCAAGGGTTCTGGCTATGTACCCGGTCTTGGTGTCTTTCATTTCAATATGAAAATGAAAATTAACCAGATTATCCCTGTATACCACCCTTTATGATATACTTCTTCTTAGATATCATGAGTGCACGAGTGCATGTGCACGCACACATGCACACACACATACACACAGACAGAGCCATATTTTATACTCACACTTTTTAAAGCATACATACTTGTCTCCTGTTATAGTAATTGTAAATCCATCATATTCCTTCCCTTGATCTTTGAGGCTAGGAACTTTTGTATTCACAGTGAACCCATCTCTTGTCTTACTGTTAAACTGCTTTCGGGAAGAAAGAAGAGCAATATTACTAGTCTGTAACCTCATAGCTGGCCCTTTGCTTAGTAATACACATTTTTTACTTGGCTATTTTAAACAAGGTCAACCTGATGCAATAAATGAATTATTGTCTACAATACCAATCAGTTACTAGGGAATGGTTATCTCTTGCTTGGTGTAGTAGAAAGGGCTCAGACTAGGAATCAGGAAAGTGGGCTCTAGTATTCCTGCCCTAGTATTTAGAAGCTGTGGGATTTGGGCAAATATTTAAAACTTCTCTACATCTCAGTGTTTTAGGAGCAGCTAAGTGGCACAGTGGAGAGACTGCTGGGTCTGGAGTCAGAAAGACCTGAATTCAAATCCAGCCTCAGACACTTACTAGCTGAATGACCCTGGGCAACTCACTTCTCTGTCTGCCTCAGTTTCCTCAGCTGTGAAATGGAGATCATGACAGCATCTTCCTTGAAGGGTTGTTGTGAGGATCAAATGAGAAAATATTTATAAAGTGCTTAGCCTAGTACCTGGCATATCATAAGCACTTAATGAATGCTTTTCCCCCTCCTCCCACCTCATATGTTAACTTAGGAACCTGGACTAAAGATCTTTTCAGCTATAGTATCAGACAACTTTAGATTGTTCCGTGTAACAAAACAGATTCATTCTAATGATCCTAGATGCTCTGAATCCAACTTTTAGCTTACCCTTACACATAGCCCAGGGGACAAAAAAAAAAGCTACCCTAATCAGCAGAGCAAGTTCTCATTTTTCTCCTATGCATTTGAGTTTCTATTTATGGCCACCCACATCCATGTGCCTTGAGGGGCAATAATAGTCATTCCTAAGATAAAATTATTATTGTACAGTAGAAAAGAGCAATGGATTCAGAGTCCAAGAATTCAATGTAAATTCCAAGCTCTGCCACTTTATTACACATCACCTTAGATAAGTCACTTAACCTTTTTAAGATTCAGCTTCATCATCTGTAAAAATGATAGGACTGAAGAATATGGCTTCTAAAGTACTTTCTAGCTCTAAACCTATGATCCTGGCACATAGGAGGTGCTTAATAATGCTTGTTGACTGGTTGATTGGCATGCAATCACCCTGTTTCCAAACAGAAAACATCCTAATGGCTTACACATATACCATGTGTAACCAATGTCCCGCCATCTTTGTAATGGGGGTATTTTAACAGGAATGACATTAATGGGACTTTCAGTCTTTAGGTTGGGATGTACACACCATTACTTTGTGTTAACTTTGTATTCACTGCACAAAAGATTGAGCATAAATTGCTATTAAGAACTTAATAATTGTAACATGGTCTATTATGAAAAATAAGCTACCCTAATTTGAGGCAATGAACAAATGCCAACAACCACTTTGTACCTGCTGATCAGTGAGAGTAATAATGCTGAAGGAGCAGAGTCATTTAATTTTTTAATGGTTATATTGCAATTTAAAGCTAAAAACTTTGTTGTTTGTCTACCACGGATAGTCATGCATAAAATGCTGTCCTTCAATTTAAATAAATATATGAAGGACTTTATAAAATCACTCAATTTTTTGTTATTTTGGCTATAGCTTTAAATCTCTTATAAAGCACTCTATATAACTGTAGAATAAAAATCTGACAAGTTAGTAACCTAGCTTATGATCCCATTAATGCCCCCTGAGGACATAGATGACCTCAATTTTATTTTCTTTTATAATGCTTGTTAGAATTATAAAAATGCTAAAAGTCATAGAATTTGCCTGAGAGACTTCAATAGATGGCAGTGAAAACAATATATCAATTGATCATATAAAAATGAGACAAGGAGATTTCACAGATCTTAAGGCAAATCTTAGCAAATTATCAGTGATAAATGAAGATTATTTCAGATATCAATTTTTTTAAAAAATTAATGTAATGAACATTCTCCATTCACCAAAGAACTGAAAAATGAAGATACTGCATTTGTCTCTACTCCTTACAAAAAAAGAAGCAGGTCCAACCTTGGTTGTTTCAAATTGTTGGTTTTCTAGGGAAGACAGGGCATGAAGAGAAATGAACAGAGTAAATTAAGAAGTTGCTTGCTACAACCCTCTTGTGGAATTAGGATAAAGAGAGCAATAGAATAAAATGGAAACTCATTCCACGCAAATTGGAGGGACCACCGAAGGCACTTGAAGGATAACAGATAAAGATCAAAAAGTCTTAAGTTGGGTAATGAAAATTACAAAAGTAAAAGTTTGGCACTGAGGCAGAGATGAACATCTCACCACAGTTATCCAGAATAAAATGAAATGAAGAAAAAAGAATGGGCTCAAGTATATCTTTAACTTATGCTCCCACTGTAACTTCCTTAGTTTAGGTCCTTTATTACCTCTTGCCTGGACTATTGTAGAAGCCTCTTAACTGGTCTTCCAGTCTCCAGTCTAATCCTTCTCTAAATCCATTCTTCACACCGCTGACCAAGTAATCTTCCCAGCAACACTCCTCTGATCACATCAGGTTCTTTTAAAAAAATTATTTAAAACCTTCAGTAGCTCCCCATGACCTTCCCCAATAAAGTATCAACCCCTGATCCTTGAATTCAAGGCTCTCTGAAATCTGCCTCCAACCTCCTTCCAGCCTTAGTTCAGACTACTCCTTTTCACATACTTTTTGTTCCAGCCAAGATGTACTACTTATACTACTCTCCACCTCTTATTCTCACCTTGTCCTCTCTAGTTTTCTGTGCTTTTGCTCATGTTATCCATCACGTCTACAACAAACATTTTCTCCCCCTCTTCCCACCCCTATATATCTGTCTGCTGAAGCCCCACTCTTCCTTCAAAGACAAATTAGGGGCTGTTTCCTCCACAGAACTTTTCCTAATATCTCAGTGAGGTACCTCTACACCCAGCTGAACGTTATAATTTCCCTCCACAAATTTCTCAGAGCATGATGCTGAGACCTCTCCCTTGTGTTTCACCCTCCCTGGTTTCACACATATCTGTTTAAATGCCATTTTTGGACCATTCAACTGTGAATGCCTTGAAAGTGTGTGACATATCTATCTTCGGTATCTCTGATGTCCTGCACATATTAGGCACTTTATACCCAATTCTTTTGTTGTACTAAGCCTTCTAAAAGAAGCACATATTTACATTTCCAATGTTTGGTTATCTAAAGACTTTACTTCATCCTTGAAAATTAAAAAAAATTAAAATGCTGAATTAAGTGCTTTTAAAAACAAGCACATATTTGTGATCCCTTTGTACTGAAGCCAGCCACAAAATGTTGACAACTGTTCCCTTCCCACAGGACATCACCACCCCATAGTCCAACTGACAACATTAACAAATAGATATCAACAAAATAAACAGCAATGAGTTCTTAGTCTTGAACAGTAACCAGACTGGCTTAAAAGCTCTATGTTCTTTATCAAATTTCTCTTTGCTTTTAAAATAAAGATGTTCACAAAATATCTGCTTGCTTTTAAAAGTCTGTTCCTACTTAAAGAAGTTCCTTCTTATAATGAAGGTATTTGATATCTCAAAGGCAAAGAACTTGTTGCTATAATTCTATGGCAAGTTTAAGTGACTGAAATGTTTCATATAAACTAACTATAAGGGCCATAATTAACAAAAGGAATTCAGGAGTTTCATCATATTAAATAATAACCTGAAAGACTAAATACTATCTTTTATTCAGAAACTTCCACTTTCAAAACAATTTTTACATACATTAATCATCAAATACTCATCAACAACCACTTGAGGTAGGTATAATTTAACAGATAAAGAAGCTTAAAGAGGTTAATATGACTTTTTTCAAAGTTAAGTGGCTTATCAACCAAATTAATTAACCAAACCAAGACTAGAACTCTAGTCTCTGGACACTTAGTCCAGCAGTTTTTTCCACTATACTATTTAGCTTACTTATTCAACTAATACTCCAGGAGTAAGTTATTTACACTTACACAACACAGAATGCAGTTCAGGAAATTCATGTCATATATTAGAATAATGATAAATTAATACATTTTGGTCTTAAATTAATACTAATAGCTAGTACTTTTAAGTTTGCAAGTAATTTTACATATGCTATATCATTTGGTCCTTATTAAAAATTGTGAGATAGGTTCTATTATTTTCCCTCTTTTGCAGATGAGGGAACCAAGGCCATGTGAGGTAAAGTGACTTGCCTAAAGTCACAGCTAGTCAGTGTCTGAGGGAGGATTTGAACTCAGGTCTTCCTGACTCCAAGTCCAGCACTCTATCCACTGAACCACCCACCAGCCTCTAAATTATGACTTATTTGATTAGATAAAATAGGTGACAACATCACCCTACTCCCTCTAAAACTTAAAACACACACACACACACACACACACACACACACACACACACACACACACACACACACACCCACCACCACCACCACCACCACCACCACCACCACTCTAATACTGAAAACAAAATAAATTCAGGACGTAATCTTAGTTTTATACTCATGGCACATGTCATTTGATCCAAGGAAAAGATCTGGCCATAATTAAATGATTTCACAACTATACTGATTAAAATTATAATCATAACAAAGCAAACTATGCATTTAGCAGTTTTTTTCTTTAGTCAGTAGTTTTATTTCCAAAAGCATCAGATTCATGACAAATTTACCTTCATAATTGGAAGAAGATCTTCTACTTTGTGTACTTTTTCAAGAGCTTCTCGAACTTCTAACAGTCCTTTGGGATTATTAGCACTAAAAATACAGAGAGGTGGCAGTTAAGGTTAATGCAGAAATGTAATAATTAGCCAAGCTATTTTAGAGTAATTTTCCATTTTCAATTTAAAAAACTTTTTATTAGTCATGAGTTATTCAGAATTTGTAAAGTTAGTGATAAGTCACACAGGAATTTTCTGAACCATGAAATGGACTTCATGCTAATAGGCTTTGAGAAACAGATGAGAACTTAGGTGGATGAATTATATCGTTGTTGTTGCTGTTGTTTGTCCTTCTTTCTCAAAGAGGACCATGACATCAGGGAGGTGATGCCATGACATGCAAGTGAATTGGATTTAAGTGAGGGAGGGCTGTGCAGTCACCAGCCTCACCTTCTCCTCTGGAGCTATCTGGGTCCAGTGGCAAGATACAAGGATGCAGTGGAAGATCTTGGCCTTTCTAAGCTAAGGTCTTTAACAGGTCTGTCTGACTGAGGCAATGCCCATTCAGTGACTAAGGCTAGGTAAGAAATGAGGCAGAGAATGGATGACTTATCCCCACTGAATTGACAGCCTTGAAAGTAACAGTCAGTTCACACAGTGTTTGTTTGTGAACTAGCATAAATCTTTGTTTGTCCTATGCCAAAAGTAAAAATTGGATATAGATTTTTGTTTCTATTTTTTTCTTTCACAAACTATATTTTAAGTTCAGTTATAGAACAAAAGCATCTATTTTTTTGGGTGTTTCTATGACATTTCATATTTGCATAGCAATTTACAATTACTTTTATAGAAGGGTTAAATGAGGTCCCTAGGCCAGTGGATGAGCTGAAAAACAGAACTCTCTATTCCCAGTCTTGTGTTTACTTTATATAAGCCATCAATGTAGCCATTTTTTTCAGTCGTGTGCAACTCTTTGTGATCCCATTTGGGGTTTTCTTGGCAAAGATACTGGAGTGGTTTGCCATTTCCTTCTCCAGCTCATTTTACAGATGAGAAAACTGAGGCAAACAGGGTTAAGTGGCTTGCCCAGGGTCACACAGCTACTAAGTGTCTGAGGCTGGATTTGAACTCAGGAAGATGAGTCTTCTTGACTCCAAGCCTAGCACTCCATTCACTATGCCACCTAGCCGCCACATAAGTCATACTGCCTTGCAATTCCTCCTCCTCCTCGATACTCTCCGCCTTGGGTTTTGTCACACTGCTCTCTCTTGGTTCTCCTCAGGCCACCTGTTAGGGCATTTCTTTTTCATTCCTGGATTAACCATCTATGTCTTAATTACTTTTTGTGGATATATGTCAGGATCCCTCCTGGGCTGTCTTTTTTTCTCTTTCTACATTCTTTTTCTTGGTGATTTCATCAGATCTCATGGGTTCAACCATCTATGCCAATGATTCCCAGATCTATATATCAGACCCTAATCTCTCCTCTTACCTCTAGTCCCACATGACCAACTATATGGACATTCCACACTAGATGTTCCACAGGCATCTCAAACTCATTATGTTCAAAACAGAATTCACAGTCTTTCCTCTCAAACTCACTCCTCAATTCATAACTTCTTTATTTCTGCTGGCAGTACTACCATTCTTTTAGTCATCCATGCTCACAACCTTTGCATCATCTAAACTTCTCACTCCCCTTCACCCCACATATACACTCCGCCATCAAGTCTTGTCAATTCTACTGCCACAATCACTGTCTCATCTGTCCCCTTTTCACCATTCACACAGCCCCCACCCTCATTCAGGACCTCATCATCTCTCACCTGGACTATAGCAACAGCCTTCTTTCCAATAGGCTTCCCATCCTCCCATATCTCCCCTTTTCAATCCATCCAGACAGCTGTCAAGTTGATAGTCCTAAAGGCTGAGTCTAATGATGACATTACCTTGGCACAAGAATCTCCAGTGGTGCCCTATTGCCTCTAGGATAAGATACAAACTCTTCTGCCCTCACTTTTAAAGCTCTTTGCAATCTGGTTCCAGTCTTCTTTTACATCACTCATCTCCACACAGTCCTATAGGGCTCAGGCCCAATTGGCTTATTTGTTATTTCCTGCACACAGCATTCTACCTCCAATGTCCATGCTTTTGCAAAGGCCATATGTGGAAAGTACTCCCTCTGCATTGTGGCCACCCAAGATCCTTGAGTCCTTCAAAGCTTAGCTCAAATGCTTACAACACAAGAAGCAACTTCTGATTCTCCTACAGATGCTATTGTCCTCCTCACCAAAAATTATTCTCTATCAATCTATCACATGCACATGAACACACGTGTATTTTGTTGTTACTTTTCTGGGTACGTATTATTTCTTCCCAAGAGGATGTAAACTCCTTGAAAGCAGTAACTATTACATTTTTGTCTTTGTCTCCCCAGAAACTAACACAATGCCTGGCAATTAGCAGATACTTAATACTTGAAGGAAATATGGGAGGAGAGAGGCAGGGAAAGGAAGAAAGAGGGAAGGAAGGGAAGAAGGAAAGAAGGGAGGAAGGCAGGGGAGAAGAAAGGAAGGAAAGAAGGAAAAGAGAGAGGAAGGGAGAAAAGGAAGGAGGGAGAAGAGGGAAGGAGGGAGGGAGGAAGAAAAAGGAGGGAGGAAGGAAGAAAGAAAGAGAGGGAAGGAGGGAAGGAATTTAATACATAAGAAGACTATGGCTTAAATCTCCGGGGTACAGCACAGGTTCAAAGAAAATGCTGCTTTTATAGGAGAACAAGGTTAGAGTGATCACACTGCTTTCTGGAAGTTAATAAAAGAATAAAGCCTAAAGATTAACATTCTGCAGAGTTCTGTGAAGTAGCAGGGAAATTTTTACTATATCCTGCAAAGCTATTGTGAGGGAGGGATAATGAAAAAGATTTTACAAATATGATTAATAACAAGCCCTACTTGGCCTGTCAGTATATGTCATTTTGCTCAAGGGAAATCTGACTACCAAATGTAAGATACATTAGAAACAATTCAGTAATATAGAAAAGGAAAGGATTACCCATGATAGACAAGAATCCTGTCTTTGATAAAATGAAGTATTTTCTCAAAATATTCCAGGTATCTCATGTTAATCACTTGACCCCTGTAAGATTCAAATAAAATGTATTAGTTATTTAATAAGAAATATTTAGAAAAACATAAGGGTTCAAAGCTGGCACAGATGAAAATGCCATTGAAGAGCTCTAATGAGAACCAACTTAAATAAGTTTGTGGAAACGGACTTGTCTACCATTAAACAAATGGGAGAACCAAGACAGTTAAACAAGGTTCTCAGCAGATCTTGTGGCTTATCAAAGGCCTGCCTAAATATGAAAACATAAGGTGAGCCAAAGTTTGAGGACACAAGAGAGACAAAAGGACCACTTTCTTGAGATAATATTCCCACATCAAACCTCTTGGCCTTCTACTTTCAAGGTATCAGATGCCTTAACAGGCACAAAGTTAAATTCAAACTTAAATATCAATTCCTTTTTGCCTTCAAGCATATTTAGTCTTTAAACCATAAAAATTCTCTATAAAGGTCACAAATTATTTCATAAAGGAAGAACTTAAAAGATCATGAGGGAGCAAGTAATTTATCTCCTGAGAATGGAAAATACTCAAGCATAAAAAATATAATTTTATTAAATATAAACAAAAGCAAATGTCAAGTAATTCTGTAAATTAACAGTCTCATTTCTGGAATTAGAAAACATTTAAGATGTGAAATAATGACATATTACTTTTTACCAAAAATTTAGGAAATTGGACCTTGCCAAGAACTGGGGGCTGTTTTCTATATGCTGAACAAAAAAGTTCGTATTGGAAAGGACAAGTGTTATAGAGTTATAGAGCCTTCTGGAGCAGAGTTAGGGTGTGAATATCCATACTTATAAGGAAATGCGTAGTGCATCACACATGATCTATCATAATCTATTCCTCAGGGTAAAACTCCTTTTAAAATAGAAGAATATGCAAAAATTTCATACCTGATTAGATTGATGTGGTTATTAAAGCCCCTACTAAGACTTCGAGCTGGCATTTGATCTAACCATAATACAGGCTGGTCTGGATCAGCAATCCTACAAAACAGAGCCTATTAAAATCAAAAAATTTATAAGGACTAGAAATGATCAAAAGTTTTTTTTTAAAGATATGCAAAGTGTTCAAGATACAATGAATTAAAAAGAAAAGCTGGAAGTTCATTTGTATCTCAGAATATGGATCTTGAACTTGGGGTACTACAACAAATTTAACAAATGGGTCACTATTCTCATAAAAATGAATCTCAGAGGAATTCTCCCTAACTATCTATAGCTGGTTTAATCAGGCACATTTTGAACAGGAGGAGCCTATAAACTGAAATTCACTCCCAAGTACCCCTGCAACATAAAATGTGTTCTTTTTTCAAAGTGGATTCTGATGCAACTCAGTAAAAAACTTCATGTGCAAATGTTTGCAAAGACATGGATAGAATTACTTCAAGACAGTGGCAGCAGCAATCTCTGACATATTTTACTGGGGAGTGGGGGTAGTGATTCAGAACCTATATTAACACAGGGTTTGTGATAATTCTAGAGAGCAGGGAGACCAAGCCTGAAGTAGTGTGCACTAAGCCAAACAATATTCAATGCCTTGTTTTGGTCAAGTCAATTCTTTAGTTCATGGCAACTGGCATCATTTCAAAATGAGGCTTAGAGCTCTGCCCTGGATCATTACCTTCGCCATTTTACTGCAATATCAAACATATCTCTCCACTGCATCAGTCGAGTTTTTCCATTCATTCGCACTTTAGAGTTGGCCCATGTCCTTTGCACAGCTTGCATGACTTCTAAAGCAGCCAAACCCATTGCTAAAGGGCAAAGAATTTTCAAGAAGGATAAGTATTGTTAGTTCAAGTGGGAAAGAACTAATTTTCAGACTTACTGTAATTTTTCCAGTAAGACAAGAGTTTCTAAGATATTTTTAAAAAAGAATAAAAAGACTCAAGAACATCTCATTATGCTAACCCTACTTAAATCCATAAATGGAAATGAGAGGTTTCTCCAAAGTGACCTCCTCCCTTCTATGTTTGTTACTAAAGCTTCAAGAGTGCCAGATTTCTCTTCCTTTCAACAGTGGCCTCAGCACAGCTGCCTATGGAGTATTAATTATTTAGATCTATAATCCAAACTAATGGTAGTAGCCAGCAGACAAAATGTAGAAGTATTGGAGTGTTCTTACCCCCAACTTCCCTGACAATTTCCACTCCCAACCTAGTGGTGATATCTGTACAAAGTTCTGTTCTGATCAAAAGCAAATATGATAATCTACTTTTAGTACAAGTTCTCTGGCATAGGAATTCAATAAAGCTTAGCACTGGCTCCTCCACATGCACAAGATGGTATAACATTTCATGCATAAATTATTCATAATTTGGACTACTAAACTGTAAAACTATTTTTTAAAAGATAATGCTCCATTCTTCTTGCAATCCAGAAAGAATCAGCACAAAATTAAAAATGCCAACCCCGACAAAAGCAGGTAGAAATCATTTCCATTTTCAGATCCAATTTCCAATATACCTCTATGTATTCTCTTATTTGGCAGGAAACCAGGTGTTTCATATTGCATCAGGGACCCCAAACGATCTGCTACACAAATCAGCTCCTGTACATCAGGCTTGTAGCTCTCAAAATTCTGAGGCAACACATCTCTGGAAGAAACATTACACACACGATAAGGGCTTTTACAACAGCCATTTGGAAATCCGATTCTACCCAAGCAGCGATCACTTCCTCCTCTGGGAAAATAACTAAGTCAGGCCTACAGCTGAGCCTATGCTGAAGAAATATATTACAACACAATCTCTACTTTGATCTCTCTGCACTTAACCATATTCAATTAAAAAAGAATCAATTTAAAGAGGGAAGTTATAGAGTCATAGATGTACACAGCAGGAACGGACATCAGAGGCCATATTAGTATGAGTCTTTTTATTTTTTTTTAAATGAATGGTGTCCTAAAAGTCTTAATATAGTTTTCAGTTTTTAAAAGCTTTAAAACTGTACTAAGACTTTTGGTACTGCATGCACGCGCGCGTGAGCGCGTGCACACACACACACTCTCTCTCTCTCTCATTCACTCTCTCTCTCTCTGTACCAGATGCAGAGGAGAAAAAGACAAAATAAAACAATCTCTGACCACAATAGAACCCACTTGTTATACTGAAGCCGGATACATACATTTTTACCAATAGGTTTGATAAACCGAACATAAAACTATGACCTCATGTCACCTGTTTTAGCTATTGCTCCAATTGGTAGGAGAGATAGTAAAGGACAGCTTTTATCCTTTCTCTGAGGAAAATAGTTCTGAATTGGTAACATTTTAAAAAACTTGTTCTGAAGGAATTAAAGTCTCTAAGGGTCCCACACTTCCACAAAAGAGTACTTTTAGTCTGGATTTCAGTTTGGGGCTACAGTAAACGGCATATAGCACACAAACAAGAGGGAGAAAAGCTATCCTTAAGTAAGTTTCAACTCGCTGTACTAAAAATATTTTCAGTGCTATTAACCTCAAGCAAAGTTAACTTGAAGGAACATGTAGAGAAAATGTTGTTGTGCATGTACAGGACAGTGAACTGGGGGCCCAAAAAGAGACCTTCAGCTTGATCACTTACTTGATATGGGGTTGTAGACCTGGCTGCTCTTCATAATCCTCTATGAGAAAGGGCAAATTTTTAGCCCAGTGATCTTTGAAGCTTCCAGGCAAATCCACATCAATATTATACTCTGTAAGCGGGGTATCAAGGTGGGCATGAAGATAACGAGAGTACTCTGTAGAAAAGGAGAAATGTTTGACCCACTCAAACACAGTGCCAACAGCGTTTTTCCCCATGGTTCAGTGCCATATGATAGTCTTGTCAGCCAACTGTTACTTAATCTATTCAGGAATTTAAAATGAGCATTCTAAATTTAGTAAATCACTGTGATTAAATGATAATATAATAAAGCATGAAACAACACTGACTTCAGGTGCTAAGCTAAAAAAGGTCAAATGAATCTAGGCCATTTTAGATTAAATTCACCTAACCTTCCATGCATGATAGTAAAGATCTGATTTTCTCAATCGTAAAGCCAAAAAGGTTTTGGATGACTGCACCTGTTTATCCTGTGGAAGATGACATTATGGAACCAGAGTTTAGAGTTTTATCATCACCATCATCACAATAGCTACCATTTAAATAGAGCTTTGAAGTCTCCAAAGCTCTTGACCTATGCAATCTCACTTGGTCACCACAACAACCCTGTGGGGTAGAGGCTACTATTATCCCTATACTGCAGATGAGGAAATGGAGGTTATTACATTATCTGTCCAGAATCACAAGGCTAATAAGTATCTGAGATTGGATATGAACTCAGGTTCACTTGACTGCAAGCCGAGTGTGCTACTGTACCACCCAACTGCCTCATATGAAAGGTTATAGACTAAAATTGCCAACTCAACCCCTAAGCCAGACAATATGGAAACTCAGACCAAAGGAATAAAAATGAGGTGAAACAATGGAAGACATGATTTCAACTCTATGGGGAATACTACTGTGCTTTAAGAAGTGATGAGCTCAATGACATAGAAAAACATGGAAAAACTTGCACAAAATAATGAAGAGTGAAATGAGCAGAACCAAGAGCACACTGTATACAGTAACAGCAATACTATTTGAAGAACAACTTGAGCTAATATGTTATTTTGTCCATTATAAATACTCAAATTAACTATAAAGGACATATGAAGAAAAATGCTATCTGCATCTAGAGAAAGAAATGATAAACAGAAGTATGTATAGAATAATTCTACCTATAAATACCTATTTGTATCTAAGGTGGGGGGGGCAAAGGAGAAAAAAAAATTTACAGAACAATTTTGTTGTATATTGAAAGGAATAGCAAGTTCTGCATAGCAGATTTGCAGTTTCACATACAATTGCCTTTTTCATTGTACTATGTTACAGAAAATGCTTGTTTTGTTCCACAAATTAAAAAGAAAATAAAAAACATAGTTGGAGATAGCTCACTGAATTTTGTTTTCTTCTTTCACTAATGCAAAATATTCAGTACTTATTTTCTTAAAGCCACAAGATGCTTGGAAGACCAATTGGCCCAAGGGACCTTTATGTGCAAAGGATTCCTTTTCTTACCTATATCTAACCTATCTTTAGAAGGTGATACAGCTCTCAAGTGAAATGAAGATAAAATAGGACTGTTACAATTTTTGCCCAAATATGTTCCTCAAGGATAGGAATTGTTTCGTTTTTGTCTTTATATCTCCAGTGCCTTGCACACAGTGTATGATAAATGACCGCTGAATTGAATTATTATAGCTCCAAAGGGGTAAGGGATGGGAGGTGGGTATGGTTTTGGTCATTTCTGCCTTACCTCGGAGGTATTTCACTTTCAGATACTCTGGACTAGCCTTCTGGCCTGGGAGAGGGTCATTTAGCATGACTTTAGTTTGTGCTTTTATTCCTTCATAGAAGTGCCCCATTGCCACATGGCTGAGTCCTTTCATATACTGGCACACTTCGTTGTATGGCTCTAGTTGTAGGCACCTCTGGGGAATTAAAAAAGAAAATGCAGTCATACAATCTGTCTGGGTTAAAACAAAATTGAAACTCTTTATTCAGAAGACACCTTTAACTTAGTTACCAAATTTCCACTCCAGGTTAAACCACATCAAATGCTTTGTAAATTAGCCTCTGTTGTGCATATCACAGGATTTTAGGATTGTAGATTTAGAATTGGAAGGGACCTTAGAGGATGTGTGGTCCCACCTCTTCATTCTATAGATGAGGAAACTGAGGTCCAGAGAGGTTAAACAGCTTGTCTCCAACCATACAGAGAGTGACAGAGGTGAGATTCAAATCCCGAACCTGACTCCATATCCAACATTCTTTTCCAACCATGTGGTGCCCACTACACTCATTTTACTGGAAGCATATAAAAAACAACCACCCTACAGTGTAAGAATTCCATCCGTTGCTCACCTTGAAATTCTTTAGGGCTTCCTGTAAGCTGCCATGGTGATAAAGCATCATCCCTCGGAGTTGTAAGGTCTGCACATGATTCTGGTTGAGCAGCAGGGCCCTTTGAAAACTCTCAGTGGCTGCTTCAAAGTTGCCCAGTTCTCTAGATGTGTCACACAATAGTTAAGAACAGGGTATAGATATAATTAGTTGACATGTAAATCTGCTTTTAGTTGAATTCTAATCAAATTTATAATGTGTTTATTATTATTAGTTTTGATGCCTATGTTCTAGCCCAGGCTACAGCACTGACAACCTGTATGAATTCTGGCACATCATGTTCTTACATCTTCCACCAAACCTTACCCAAATGTTATAACAACAAAATAAAAAATGTGAGGCAGACTGAACTCTAGAAATAAATTTCCTCTTACAAATAATGTGAGTAATGTAATCACCTTGACTCAAAAAGTGATTCTGCTCCCAGAAAACAAACTGGCATCTAAATTAGGCATTCTTAATCTTTTTTGTGCCATGGACTCCTTTGACAATCTGGAGGAATTTGTGGATCCTTTCTCAGAACAAGATTTTTAAATGTATAAAATAAAACTTGTATGATTTCAAGGAAGACCAATTACAGTAGAATACAAATGAAAACTACTTATCTACAGGTAGATAGTTTCATATGTGTATATATGTATATACACATATATATACATATATATGTATACATCCCAAATATATTGAAATAGTTACCAAAATATTAAAAAACATACAAATTCCTAGGCTGAGAACCCCTGATATAAGTGGTTACTGACCTAGAAAAGACAGTACTTTATTTTTTAAGAAACATTATTTGTAAAATTATGGAATTTTCAGATTACTACTACAGGTAGGAAGTGCTGGAATTACTGAGCCTATTTTACAGTCTAGGAACCCAAAGGTCAGAGATATAAAGTGACCAAAGTGGAAAGGCTAGAAAGTAGTTTGAGCTTGGGCATTCTCGTTGCAAATCTGGTATTCACTAGTATATCCATGCTGCCTCTCATTCCACGTACAGTATGTAAACAGGGGATGAGATGATGGAAAAAATCACTTATACTTACTATGTCCACTTCCTCGTCTCACATTCATTCTCAATCCCCTGCAATTTGGCTTCAGTGCCACCACTCAATTAAAGCTGCTCTCTACAATGTTCTCTCTTAACTGCAAAATTTAACGGCCTTTTCTCAATTATTTATTATCTTACTTGACCTCTCTGAAGTTTCCAATGCTGCTGACCACTCTCTCTTCCTTTGGCTTTCATGACATTTCTCTCTCTTAGTTTTCCTCTTACCTGTCTGATATACCTTCAGTGTCCTGGGCTGGAGTCTACCCTTCCAACTCACTAAAGGTAGGTATCACTCAAGGCTCTGTCCTTGAACCTCTTCTCTCTCTATAATCTCTCCTTTTATGATCTCAACTCTCATAGCCTTAATTATCATCTCTCGGATTTATCTAACCCTAATTTCTCTTGAACTCCTGTGTCATATTCCCAACTACCCACTCAACATTTCATTCAATAGTTTAGTTAGCATTTAAGCAGCAACTACTATATCTCAGGCACTGTGCTAAGTGCCAAGGAGACAAAGATCGAACAAAACAGTCCCTGACCTCAAGCAACTTACACTCTACTGAGGAAGACACCACATAAAAGTCCAGCTTCAAAGTGGACAGAGAGGTCCAGAGGTCCTTGAGGTGCATCCATAGGCCAGATAACAATGACTGTGGGTCTGGTAAGGCTCAGGGGAGCCAGATCTCAGGGAGAGCTAGTATATGGAAGGAGTGTGAGAGAAAGAGGTCCAGGATTAAGGGGAGTTTTGTTCATTATGGAAAAGGAATTTTAGAGAGCACAGTGGAGGGAACAATTGGTGTCAGAGTAGGAATTGGGCAAGGTAGGGTTGAAGAGCATGGGGATGAAGGAATCCAAATTACAAAATGGACATGGTTTCTTCCTATATATTCCTATATATACACACACACAGAAGTAATAGCTCAGAGTTTCCAAGGGTTAGTACAAATGATGCTGAATTGGGGCACTGGGGCACAATTGTTCCTGTCCCTCCTCTATGGTAGCTGTCAGAGGTATGGGGTAGTGGTTCCCAAGCTGGCAAAGGGTAATGGTTAGTCAGGCCATGGGGCTGGGGTCTTCCTTGACCTATGGTTCTTCCTGCTCCCATTTAAAAAGGAGCATAGGAAATGGTGTTCTTCCTGCTGGCAGAGAGTGCTAAGTGCCATGCAGTTATAATAACCAAGTGTGGCTCCCCAAAAGAGGTATGATATAATACCTTCTCCAACCCTTTTTTTTTTTGCACAAGTGGGAGACTATGGGTGTGGGATACCACATATAATGACAAGCTTTTTTGACCTCTTGTTTAGTGTTGTAGAAATTTTCTCTGTTTTTCTTCATACTTAATTTTAAGGAATAACTCTTTAGGAAGGATGGAAAAGAAGGACATGGTAGAAATGTAGGTGATGCAAAATGAAATATATCAATGAAAATGCTTTTTTTTTTAAAATAAATAAGAGGAGGCCCATGAGTGTAGAGCATGAGGTAAGGCTGATTACCTAGCAAAGGAGACTGAAGAAGATCACCCCAGCAGGTAGGAGAAAGAGCAGGACAGAATAGTGTCAAACAGAGGAAAGCAAGAGTTATTTAGTAGAAGATGCTAGTCAATAGTGGCAAATGCTGCAGAGGGGTTAAGAAGGTTAAAGATTGGGGCGGGGGGAACCTCATCTGATTAAGCAGCTAATAGAATTTTGGTAACCTTAGAGAAAACAGTTTCAGTTGAGTTATGTTGTCAGTAAAATAGAAGGCTGCCTTTATCTTAGGCATTTCACTATTCTATACAAAACTGCTTGGGTTTTGGTTTAGTTTTTTTTTTTTTAAGATTTTACTAAAGTCTAATGAACAGGGGAATCTGTTATGCTAATGCATGAAACAGATTTAGTTTAAAAGTGGTTATACGAAAAAAAGATTAAATTGTATTACCTCCCTTTAACACATTTATATATCTATGTAATTCAGAATAACCAATCTAATTTTTTACATAACCAATTTCTTTATTTAATTAAATCTGTTTCATGCATTAGCACGGCAGATTTCCCCCCAATTATTAGCAATCTAAAAAAACAAAAGAATGAGCTGCTTTGTATAGAACAGTGAAATACCATAAAGAAGGGCAGTCTACTATTTTAACATTTCTACTGCAGAATTTAGGATGAAAGAAACTTTGCTATTTCTTTAAGTCTAATTTTACATTTACAAAGTCACACATTCTTTCTGCATATTTTTCTTTGTTCTAGGAATTTTTGCTATCGTAGCCTTTTGTAATAATGTCTTCTTTTCGCTTGTTCATTTGATTTGACTCTTTGCCCTACACCTCTCCTTTTTTTTTTTTAAATTCTCCTTTTTCTCTTGTTCCTTGACTTCTCTTAATTCCAGGATCTGGTTTACTAGCATTTTCTACAGTATGGTTTGCAAACTCATCTAAAAATTCTTCCTTAAACACTGTTTATATTTAGCAACATCAAGCACACATTTGCAGTACTCTTTTGGTACTAAACAGACTCCATAGTAAAGTGTCTAAAATTCGTTTTTTGCAACTAATTTTGCTTTTTAGGTTCCCTTTGCAGGCAGGGGCACCAGACTCAGGAAAGTCTTGGGCCTTCTCATAAATGGGAGAAAATGTTATTTTTCCTCACCAACCATGGCTTCTTACCTTAGTGTAATGTTAAAAGTTTCTTTAAAATGTTCCTATCATTTTGGATGGCATTCAAATCAGCCCTAATCACGTTCACTCACCTGTAGGCTTGACCAAGACTTTTATACGCATCAATAAAATCAGCTTTCTGTTTCAAGGCTTCTTTGAAAGACTCAATAGCTTCCTATAAAAAAATTTTTTTAAAAATTTTGTATAATTCTATTTTGTATTTCACTGATACATGAAGACTTTAAAAATATATAGATACATATATATCATGCATAACTTTTTGCAGTTCCTTTAGAATAGACTACCCAAGGGGGCAGCTAGGTGGCGCAGTGGATTGAGCGCGGGCCCTGAAGTCAGGAGCACCCGAGTTCAAATCCAGCTTCAGACCAAACACTTGACACTTACTAGCTGTGTAACCCTGGGCAAATCACTTAACCCCAATTGCCTAAAAATACATACACACACTCACACACACACACACACACATATTTCAAATATATATATATATAGACACATATATATATAGACACACATATATATACACATATATATATACACACACACATATATATATATATATATACACACACACACACATACATACACACACAGACATACATATATATATATATATGAAATACTACCCAAGAAGGTGGGGGGAGGGGCTGCAACAAGTCAACCAGGAAGGGCACTCAATAATACTACACGAATCAAAAGGAAGTAGTTTTCCCACTAACTCAGTGGAAAGAATAAAAATTTTAAAAATTCCTTACTCTACCTTGCAAAGTGGGAAAAATACTGTACCTACTACTTAATTCACTGAGTTCATAGATCACAGAATTTATTCTGTGATGAATAATGACAAAATCCCAATGGTAATACTTGAATAAAGATTTAGAAAAGTACAACTAGTGATACAGTGCATGGAGACCTGGCCTCAGAAGAAGCATGAGGAGCTTATAATAAGAATAAGCATGGGAGCCTGGTAGAGGGAGTTTCTTAATCTGTGAGCTTCCCACAATGATGCCACTGTAAGTATACAATACAAATGATAAGAGGGTAGCAGCTGCCATTTATATAAATCTTTTTGGTGTGCAAAGAACTTTATCTCCATCTCATTTTATCTCCCTTGTGAGGTAGGTGCTATTACACCTACCCATTCTACAGATGAGGATACTGAGATTAAGAATGGCTAAGCAAATGGCTGGGGGTGACAGAGCCAGCAAACATCCAGGGAAGGATTCAGATCCAGTCTTCTTAACTAGGCGTTGTATCCTGTAGACTATGTATGATAAACCATTAAGACACTGAACTGGTTCAATACACTAATAATGGGAAGAACTAATAATAACAGCTAATAATAATAACAACACCTAACATTTATATAGCACTTCTTTTGTGCCAGGCACTGTGCTAAGCCCTTTACAATTATGATCTCATTTGATTGTCACGACAACTCTGGAAGGCAGGTGCTACTAGTATCATCACCGTTTTACAGTTCGGGAAACTAAGGCAAGCAGAGAGAGGTTAAGTGACTTGCACAGGTCACACAGCTACTAAGTTATCTGAGACCAAATCTGAATTCAGGTCTTCCTGATTCCAGGTCCAGCATTCTATCCAATGCATCACCTAGTTACCCCAATCAACTAAGTCACAAGAGAAAAAAAATTAAGTCTAAATGAAAGCCTTCATAAATGAAGGAGAACTAACTCCAGACTCTGAATCCCAGAGGATTCAAATGTCCCAAAAAGGCAAAAGAATAGCAAAATTAAATGTTAATCCACCTGAGTTTGGAAAAGTTTGCAAAATTGCTATCAGTAAAACAAACTGATACATTTCTCTTGAAGTGACTTCAGTGCTTCAAAAGGCAGAGGGCATCCATTCTCTGGCATACTATTTTTGGAAGCACACACTGTGCTCTAGCATCATTATGCAAATATTATCTGGCTATATATAACCTATTAGTAATATGTGCCATTGTATTTATGGCATATTGTAAAAGTTAATAACAAGCAACATATCCTATTACGTTATTAAATGCTAGATGGAAGAGAGAAAATCAATTATCTTAACCCATGCCTCCATTATGTACTGCAACAGAAATTAATTATGAAGACTTTTTACACGTGTATACACTTCCACCCACAAAGAAAAGATAAGATTTGACCAGAACATCTGTTCTTGCATTATATAATCTTCGGTACTCTTAATTAAAAGAATTTCACTTCAAAAATCTTAAAATGTGTATAAAATCACATCTGGTGAATATATTTAAGAGATTACTCAGGGCCTTGTTTCTTACACATGGGAGGCACTCTAGCAGTACTTAAATAGACCCGCCAAGTTTCTTCCCCAAAATACCACAATTTTACTTTTTAACAAAGTCCTTTCTTCAAGTCCCCTCTTTACTTTCTTATGGGGATCATCTTTATTAGACAAGAGTTTGTTTTCAAAAAGAATGCTTTTTAGAAGGCTAATTAATAGGAGGAAAAACATGCCTACTTATTTGCTAATCCAAATGAATTCAGATTTGTAGTTCAGCAGGGACATAAGAAGTTAAACAAATATCTTCTATTTTACAAATTTTTTAAAAACCACCATAATTAGATCTCTTTCCTGGATACCAAAATGTTCTGCTTATTGCCTTGAAAGATTACCAACTTTTAGAGCCTGAAAGTCAGCTATATGCTGCTTTGTTCTATCCATTTCCTCTTTCCTATCTGCCACCCATGCTAGTTAAGTCATTCTTTGACTTTCTAAAGCCTCCATGTCAGATTTCTCTTTTGCTTTTAAAAGTGTGGGGCTTTTGTTTTGCCTTTCAAGTCATTGCTTAAACAAGTTGTATTTTTCTCCATCTCCTTTTATCACAACAGGAGGGGACATGCAGAGGCAGGATTTGAAACCTAGTAGAAACAAAAAGACAACTAGAGCTGACCAGCAATCAGAGAGCACCAAATCCATTCATCACCACAAAAATAAATTACCATCTGCCCTACTAAGTGACAGATCAGCAGGATCCCCCCTGTCTCATTCTGAGGCTAACATTACTGAGAGAAGAGACAGAAGTGGATTGTAAAATTATAGGCAATTCTAGTTAGCTAATGGGAACATTTCAGGGATACGGCTTGGAACATGCAATTTTGGATTGTTCTAAATAAAAACTAAGCCTGGTGGGGTTCAATTGGAATTTTAATTTTTGACCTTTTTCTCAGTACAAGCTAGGCATTTTCTGACATTATTTGATTCTGTTACTTTTGACATTGGTGAAATTTTTAATATAACACATCACCTCAATTCTACTTAATGCTATAGCCGAAGTTTCAGCGTAGTTTTGTTGTTACTGTTTCACAAGTCATCTGTTTGAATTCATTTTTAATTCAATTTGGACCTAAAGGAACTATCTTGAGAATATGAAGGTAATAAACTCATTGGTCCATGTAATACATAGACTCTAAAATTCACGAGAGAGACAATACATCCAATTAGATAGAGAGTCTGAATTAATTTGTGTAGATTTTACTTTGCCAATGACCCAGTCTCTCCCATTCCATATTTCACAGGCATGCTAAAAAGATGAGCTATTTTACACAGAGCTATATTTTCTCTTAGAGAACTGCTGTGAAAATGCAATGGTTTATATTAACACTTTTTTATGTCACGTTTGTTGGAACATCTTCATGAACTGAGAACCTGAAAATTCTGACAGCCTGCTTCACTTCAGGTTACTTACATTCTAAATAAGCAACTGATACAGTATTTCCAGTTATCCAATTAAGCAATCCAGTACTATAAGTTGCACCTTCATTGCAAACTATACCCATCTGCAATACTGCACCAACTCCCATTTTCTGTCTGCCAGATTTGAGAAGGCAGAGGCAGAAAAGCCCTGATCTTGATTCTGCTAATTCCTTGTCAGTCATTTTACTGTGACAAAAAAACCCAAAAACAAACAGACAAAAAACCCACCTCAAATAGAAGTCTTTGCTTGCTTAGATCATTTTAAATATTTCTAAGCTTTTAACAAATCTTAGTATCTGGAATTTTAAAAAATTCTTTACTGAGAAATGGGTGGGGAAGACTATTCATAAGACACTTGTTTCAATAAATTGCTTTAAAAGTTTTTCTTAAGGAACAGAGCAGGCATAGGACAAGTTACACCAGCTTCCTTGAGAGCTACTAAGAGTATCGAAGGGAGTAGGCTCAAATGAGATAATATTTGCAAAGCACTTAACACAGTGCTTGGCATATATTGGATACTCAATACTTGTTCCCTTCTCTTTGAAAGTTTGAATCCTTACTTAGGAATAAGAGCACGGTAATACAACATAAAGAGGGAAAACAAGAATTCAGTGTGTTGAAGGGCAGAAGAAGTTTTCAGAAAACTTGACGGGAGACTCGCTAATTAAAATAACCCTGAGGGCATTTAAAGATGAAACTAGAAGAAGAATCACAAAGAATAAATAGAAAAGATCTGTCAAGAGTTCTATAACAAGAGCTTTTCTCCATCAATAACAGGCATATTTAGATTATGACATCATAGTTCCTGATGTCCCATGAAGCTGGAGAACAGCACAAAATAAACAGATGTGAAGATCAAGTGGAGTAGACTAAGGATATCCAAAGTGTTGGAAGTGACATGATTCTCAATCTGATTTAGGTATGTGATCTAGGAGATAATAAAGGCTTGGAAAAAATCTTACATCTTATTATTACCCCCAAAAATAGTAACTGAAAAAATACCAATAATTATTCAACCACATACCTACTTTCCCATCTCTTAAAAAAAACGGAGTGAATAATGTACATACAAGAAGCAGTATGGTAAAATGAATGTAAAGAAAAACTTATGAGTTAGGATATCAGTGAGCTGAGATCTGGTCTCTAAAACATGCTAGTTGGGGCAGCTAGGTGGCTCAGTGGATAGAGGACCAGCCTTGGAGTCAGGAGGATCTGAGTTCAAATCTGACCTCAGACACATGACACTTACTAGCTGTGTGACCCTGGGCAAGTCCCTTAACCCCAACTGCCTCACCAAAAAGCAACAAAAAAACCCCCAAACAACAACAAAACAACCAACATGCTAGCTGTATAACCAAGAACTATCTTTTAACTTTTTAGTGCCCCTAAACAATTATCTAAGACTACTTATTATAGATTAGTTGCAAATTTGTAAAGATGAAGGGAGTTTCTATACCAGGAATTCCTTAAACTAATAAAATTTCAGGTGAGGACAGAAAACAAGCTATATTCTATAGGAAATCACATCTTTATGATTCCACAACTGACTTTTTTTGCATTTTTTTTTTTTGGTGAGGCAATCAGGGTTAAGTGACTTGCCCAAGGTCACACAGCTAGTAAGTGTCAAGTGTCTGAGGCCACATTTGAACTCAGGTCCTCCTGACTCCAAGGCCGGAGCTTTATCCACTAAGCCACCTAGCTGCCCCCAGAACTGACTTTTAAAAGGTAGTAAGAAGACAAGATTCCACTGTGCTTACTGCTGGCGGACATTCAATTCAGTAGAGCAAAAAGTCAACTTACAGGCTGTCTTCCAACAAGAGGTTCCCATGAATATTTTAGACAATATGTAAAGTGCTATGTTACCCTTAAAATGCTACATAAATGTTAGGTATTATTCCTACCTTTTAAAGTCACACAAAATTCCTTGAAAGGTATAATAACAAAGATAACATTATTTGATGACTCTCTAATAAATAAAAAGCAAGGCAATAGACAGGCAACCATATGCTCGCCATTGGAGCATGTCCAAATGCAGAGTCCAAATAGAAAAGGTATTCCCTATAGCTGTAAAGGTCCTCCAGATGCTATTATTTGTGAATAATATTGTGCTGACTATATTAAGACCTAGAACATTTTGCATAGCTTCATAAATTAGATCTGGAGCTTGATACAATCAGTATAATGTCATGTGCAAAAGGACTATCTGAAGGAACTCACCATTTAGATGGAATCCTTCTTAAGAATGGACCCTGCATTGGACACCCTCCATGAGACTGCCAAGCACCTTCAGCAAGCATGTATCTCCCTGTTTATGTCTGATTTTCTATCAATAATCAGAAGATTACAGAAAGTCATCTCTGTATAGAGAATCAAGCCATTTTTTTTTTACCTTACATTACATTAGGAAGAAACCTGGTTAGAATAAAGTCTTTCAGGCTATACTTTGCTTTACTACATATTAACAATGATCACAGTAGTATCTTGCAATCTTACCTTTTAGTCGATTATGAGATTAAAGATCATTTGTGAAAGCCTGGAAGTTCCTTTCTCATACATAAAGGAATATGGGAGAGTACTTGGAAGTCACAGATGAGGAAACTGAGGCCAGCTGAAATGCCCTCAATGCAGGTTTTTCTCCAAAATTTTGTAGTGTTGGGAAGGTAGACATATGGGTTGGTTGCTAATATTTTTTTCAACTGCCTGTTTACTATAGTAATAATAACATCTGTAATTTTTCCAAGCTTTTAACATTCTACCTTTTTTTCAGTTATCTTGAAAACTGATACTGTGACAATGCTTAAAATTTCATGGTCTCAAAGCCAATTTCCTTTGTCCATGTATACCTGGCCCTGGTTTGCCTGCTCTTCCTATCTTTGGTATAAATATAAATATATATGTATATGTATATGTATTATATATATGTATATATGTGTGTGTGTATATACATATATATACATACACACACACACACACACACACACACACACACATACACACATATATGTATATGTGCTTTTTGGTGAGGCAATCAGGGTTAAGTGACTTGCCCAGGGTTACACTGCTAAGAAGTATCAAGTGTCTGAACTGAAATTTCAACTCAGGTCCTCCAGACTCTAAGGCTGGTGCTCTATTCACTGCACCACCTAATCACCTCTGGTTTATTTTTTTTTAAATATCATTTCTGCATATTCATGTAACAAATCAAGGACCATGATAGTAGAGTTCAAATGTGGTGAGCTCCACTGTCAATGAAGGAGAAAAGACTTTGTAACAGAAATCTTGAGAACTTTTCTACTTTTTGTTTGTTGTCCCAGCGTGACCTTTACATGCTCTTAGGATAATCTGGCTTAACTAGGTCTCTCACCAAGCTTTCAATAAAATTACTTTTTCTTTTACTGCTTCTCTTTTATGAAATGATAATGTTCATAGTGCAGTAAGTAGACAGTTCAAAAACTTTACTGGTATCCTCATGATATTAGGAGAAACTGAGGAAGGCCTCCAGAATACTGATTGGATTCCCTGTGTCTACTTTAGGGGAAGACAAGAGTCACACAGGTTGGGCAGGCATGAAGAGGTTGCTATTTGCCTTGCTGAAAGAAATGTTCCTATCAAAGAGATTATAGATCCATTTGACTGGACGAATGATCCCCAAATTCTTCCACCATTCTTCTCTAAGACTGTAAAAATGAGCGAATATTCCAGATTAGTATTAATTTTGGCTTCCACCTCTTTCTTTGAAAAGGATATCAAGTTTTTGCCAAGTAATGCATTTTCTACGAATGTTTGGCTCCATAGTTGTTATTACTATACATTGATTAGATTTCCTTAAACAATGTTGAAAGTCTGTGTCAATTTCCATTGTTTGCGTATTTCCCATTTTTAGATGTCAATAGTTTTTTTCAGATTATTTACTTTTAGTTTTCAACATTCACTTTTATAAGACTTTGAGTTCCAAATTTTTCCCCCTCCCCAAAACAGCATGCAATCTGACATAGGCTATACATGTACAATCATATTAAACATATTTCCACATTAGTCATGTTGTGAAAGAAGAATCAGAACAAAAGGGAAAAACCATGAGAAAGAAAACACAAAGAGAAAATAGTGTGCTTCGATCTGCATTCAGATTCCATAGTTCTTTCTCTGGATGTGGGTAGCATTTTGCTAGAGGTCAATAGTTTAAAAAGGCTTAGCTGGAGCAGTTTTAATTGTCCAACAAAGATTCTTATTTTTATCCTTTTTTCTGGTTTGATTTTGATTTTAAAGGTTTGAACAGCTGAATTAGAAATGACTCATATGTCACTGTGCAGTGGGAGGCGCACTAGATTTGGAATCAGAGAACAGAGTTTCGATTCCTGTCATTTATGACATATGTGAACTTGGGTTCATTTATTTAATGCCTCTGGGCCTCACTGTCCTCATCTGTGAAGTAGGAAGGCTAGACAGATGACACATCTATGATCCTTGATTTGTAGCCAGTTGTTTCCTATCCATTAAGATAGTTCCATATTTTATGATGTTATTCATGACTTGGCAAACAAAGGTATGTTTTCATGATAAAAAAAAAAGTGAGATTTCTACAAAGTTTATGAGCCTTGGGCTTCCAGTGTCTTATTCCAAGTTTCCAAGATTTTTCACTCTTTCCCTAAGCTCACTTCTATACTCAAGTCACTACGTGCTAAAGTATATTAATTTAGAGGTCTTAGGAGTTACTGATATAATTTGTCCTTGTTTTTTCCAACAGATTTTAGAATGTGAGCTGCAATCTTCTTCACAGTAGTCTTTTTGCAGGTACCTATCATGAGCAGCGAAGCATAAGATAATCAAATGTTTCAAGAAATGTCTCTTGTTGCTTTGGGACAAAAAAGAAAACCCAACTCTGTTAACTCCTTCAGCTGCTACTCCAAGAAGGGCCTATGGAAACATTCTTCCATTTAGCTACAACTACAGAAGGTATAAACCTTCTGATTTTGTTTATAAGATCAACGAGGATATGATTTGTGTCACCTAGCAGTATCAATTTGTTGGTCATTAGACAAGTATCTTACATTTTGTTGTTGTTGTTGTTGTTATTATTTTAGGCAATCGGGTTAAGTGACTTGCCCAGGGTCACACAGCTAGTAAGTGTTATGTGTCCGAGGCCGGATTTGAACTCAGGTCCTCCTGAATCCAGGGCCGGTGCTCTATCCACTGCGCCAGCTAGCTGCCCCAAGTATCTTACATTTTGAGAATGAATAATTAAGATTATTTTTATAAACTGCTTAAAAATTGTATCATTCTTAGTACCTTCTGCCATTCCCCCTCTCTTGTTTTCCTACTGTGCTAACAAAGTACAAGAATGCACATAGGACTGAGAGCCCTTTTATATTTCCTTATGTAATAGGTGGTCATGGTCAAAGAATTCATTACCTATTAGCTGGCCTACTGGTAAAGTGCTTCTCTACTCTTCATTAGAACGATCCTCAGAAAGTACACAGTCTGCTGCCAGGACCAGGCATGAAGTCTTTATAGCAAAGTAAATCAGGCCAGAGCTTATTAAGCCTTGCTGTCATATTCTTCCAGACCCAAGGATCACCCCCATACCACAATGACGAATCAGAGTAGGACTTTTTCCCAGGGCTTCACATACAACATATATTTTATTTGAAACCAAACTTTCCATATTAAAATTACCCTTAATTTAATACCCTTAACTGGCTTTAAAGGGTTTTGTTGTTGTTTTTAAATAGTAGAAACATATTAGTGAGATTCAATGCATTAAATTACAGTCAGTAAACTACAGCTTGCAGGCCACATCCGGGCCTGTGCCTATTTTTGTACTCCCTGCAACCTAAGAATGATTTTTATACAGTTTTCTGACTGCTGAACTAAAGCAAACTTGTTATAACAAAATTTTAAAATTCACTTTACCTTAAAAGAAGCCACTGACCTATCTCATTTATTTACATTCATACAAGAATAAAAAGAATTAGTGTCCTTCAGAAAAAAAGTTTCCCATTCCCATACTCTGTAATCAGAGTAGCAATTTTTCTGACAGCAAGAATCTGGAAATCAAGGAGTATGCATAGTAGTTGAGGAATGGTTGAACAAATTGTAGCATGTAAACATAATGGACTATGGTTTGCTACTAAGAAATGATGATTACTAGGAGCCCCAAGAAATATAGTAAGATTTATACGAACTGATGCAAAATGAAGTTGAACCAGGGGAACAATTTTTAGACAAAAACTAGAATAATAATTAACAAGAACACCGAAGGAAGTTGACTTCTGAGGTTGCTGGAATACCAATTTTGGTTCTGCAGAACAGATGATTAAACACATCTCCCTCCTACTGGATGCAAAGTAGGAGACTACAGGTGAGCAATGTTGCATACACTGTTACGACACAATCAAATGTTCACGGTTTTGCTTAACTGTTTTCCTTTGTTACAGGAGGGTTAAATTTGTGGGGGGAGGTGTGAATCCTCCCCATATTGAACTACAACATGAACCTTCTGTTCTGGTTCCACCTGCAAAGGACCGTTGTAAAAACCAAAGATATCAATACAATTTATTTTTCAAATAAAATGAGTGTCTTTTACTCAAAGGAAAGTTTTACAATATTTTTACCTTTAAAAGGCCTCTGTGGAAGAAAGTTAAGCCTTTGTACAGCATAGCTATAGGTTGATTTTTGTTCAGTTCTAAAGACTGCTGAAAGTCTTCATGGGCTGTTGCATAGTCCTGCAAGAAGGGAAAGGAAATCATTGTTACTAAACATAGGCATCTGGTTTTAGCACTCACTTCAGAGTTTATATTTCATTCACCAAGATGTTTATGATTTTCTTAAGAAATGTTGGAAAGGAAAAATCCCTCACAAAGGCTCGACTACTCTTTATCTCAATTATAAAACTGAGATTATTCAAAGTATCTTTCATGACTGGTTATTTCACTAGTCAATTCTTATCTTCCATTTTCCCCCAACATGAATTCTCTGTTTTGGCTCCATCAACAACTACCAGGAGGGCAAATCTTCTTGCTACAAACTCCAAGGAACTGTTCAAATTGTTACTACAATACTCATGGAGAAGCCAGTGTTGCATTATAAAACTTGGTCCAGACTCAGAATCACAGCTAAAAGTTAAATACTGATGCTGCTGATATGCATCCATAATACTATCTATAAGAGAAGTGAAAATACAACTTTTGCACCAAGTTTTCTTCTTCTGCTTCTTATTTTTCTTACCCTAATCCAACCAGTCAATAACTACAGGCCACCAAAGAAAGAAGTAAAATACAGGCCCTTAGCATTTTCCCACAGGATATTATTGTGAAAAAGAAGATGTTTTCAAAAATGCTTTCCATGCAAAGCTGCAAAACAGTCAGACCTACACCTGCCCCCTTCCCCCATATCATTATCATCAACAACAGTTTTCTGAGGCAAAGGGAAAGCGAAATCTTTCTTACCATAGTGGAAAATGTCCCAAAGCAAAAACAACTCACCTCTGATATGAAATGCAAGGTCCCCCTGTGTCGATAGAGTCGTGCTGATGGTTGCAGTTGGATAGCTTTAGTGAGATCACTTACTGCTTCACTGATTCGTCCCAGAGGGGACAGTATCTAAAACCAACATATTCCATTAAGCTAGAGAGAGATGTAGGTCACTTTAAAACTGATGAACACTTTTAATCTTTCAATACTAATTTCATCTTTCTGTTTTAAAAATCAATTTTACTTAGCATAGTTGAACTCTTTGTACTTTGTTCAAATAGCCAAAGAAAACAAAGTGGTGTATTTCTTTGTCCCATGAAGAACACTGGTGAATTGACCACACAGTAATTGCTTTCACAGTATTTCACATTCTGAAGCATAATAGATGCTACTTTTCTTCATATGTACACATATTTCTTCTCTTGTTATTTATCTTTCAAATTCTATAAAATTGGAACTTGATATACATTGTTTAAAATATAGCTAAGAGGATTCATCTGAGTGACATCTCTGAATCATAAAACTAAGTCACATTTCTGGACACATTTCATCACTTACCACAATCTTTAAATACACACTCCATGGTAGCAAGTTCTATATATAGCTAGGGTTGAATGACAGCTTGCAAATTTCCAGCCCTTCATTTGTGTCTAACTTGGTAGATGCTATTTTCACTGGTTAGCTTTCTAAAGAACCCTCATTCTTTTGGGATATACTTTCATATTTGACCATCACTTGGAGGTGAAGTTATGATCTTGAAAGTTAAAGAGAAAAGACATGCTGATGACCATATGGCATGCAGTAATGCTTCCATTATCCATAGGTCACTTATGCAGCAATAGCAACTCTCCAGAACATAGCTGGGAACCCATAGGTAAGCAAAAAAAAAAAAAGGCGCTGAGTGGATAAAATAGGTATTATGAAACCCAAGCACTTAACTCAGAGTAAGAGTTCTCAGCAACTATTTATTCTCAGAAATAATCCTAAAAATTATGGTGTAGAGGAAAGAGTGTTGAACCCAGAGCCAGGAGAACTAGGTCTGAGGTCTGCCTTAGACATTTACTAGATATATGAATATAAGACATAACTTCTCCAAACCCTACTTCAGGGAATGTGCTTTGTAAACTCTAAAGCACTAGACGAATGGGAGTTTTTATTATCAGGTTTCTCAGTCCACTGCAAATCTGAGATGGGTGAAATTGAGAGTCAGGAACAGTGATAGCAAGCAATAAGAAAACAGACAGAAATGCAGTTTAAAAAACAGACATTAAGAACTCAAAAATCACAGCATCTGAAGACCATTTGATATATGGATATACTGCCCTATGTACCTCAGCATCTCCTTAGGGAATCATTAATTATCAGCATAAAATGGATATTTAAAATGATAGGCCTGGGTCATCGAGCAAAGGTTAAATTAAGTTTAAACACATGCTGCTTAAGAAAGCAATTAAGAACTGTAATACAATTTGGAAAGATTGCCATCAGAATGATTAAATTTTTAAAAAAATACTAACCTATAGGATCACAGATTTAGACCTGGAAGTTTCCTTATAGGTCATCTAGTCCTGTCTCTATGTTACAGATGTGGAAACTGAGGCCCAGAAAGATTAAGTCATTTGCCCAAGGTCACACAGGTAGTCAGTGGCACAAATAAGATCTGAAACCACAGCTTCTTACTCCTTATTCAAAATTCTTTCCCACTACTACCTCTACTTGAAAGGGTAAGCATCATATCATCTGGAAAATTCATTGATAAATGCTTATTCCTCAACGATGTTAAATGAAGTACAACTATTTTTCCTTTTTATTAAAATACATTCAAAAGATGCTTTCTCTGATCACTAAAATCTGTTTTGTATGCAAACAAGTTTCAATTAGGAACACAATTAAAATTAAAAAAGTAGATAATATAAGTTTTTACCAAAACTTGCTGTACAATTAAGTCTCATTTTTGGAAATGCTCAATCTGCATTTTATCAGATTTTAGCAGAGTCAAAGGTATTCACGTCCTTTACATCACTTTACTAAGGGCAAAGGGATATATACATGCATATACTTTGTACCCAGGATACAAGAGCACCAAATCAATCACTGAGTATTATATATTAAGCACCCACTTGTACTTGGTACTTTTTTGAGACTACGTAAACAGGAAAATCAATACAATCTTTCTATTACCAATTCATAATAAGACAAATAAGCATGGGATTCAATTTTTGTTTCAGATTCTTATCCAAAACTAAAACTTGAACTGTAATCAGATAGTTTACTTAAAGGAAGATTTCATTTAATTGCCATCTGATTTTCTGAGGGTTGTTGGTACCTTTTTTGCTAAATCTTTATTTAAGAAAAGGTTTTTTTTAAAAAAAAGTTTAAAAAAGTATCAACACATATTGTTCCCTCTTGCTTTGTCCAAGCACTGCACAAAAAAATTTAAGTCAAATGGGAAAACTGCCAATACAATATTCTAAGATCTACCTAATTAAATGACTTGTTAGAAATCACACACAGAAATAAGTTGTGTTTTGGCCACAGTGCCTATAATAAGTACACTGTACATAGTGAGTACTTAAATATATTTGTTAAATGAAAGAATAAAAATCTCACATAAAATGTGTAGTAAAATAAATACAACATGAAACATTAATAAACTATCACATCTTCGCAAAAGTAAATATGTAATTTTATTACAGCTTTTGTGGTTTTTACTTTTAACTAGATTATGACATAGTTTATAAAATAATTACATTCCTAAAATCAACACTACCTTATGTTTTCCTTTAAAATTTTCACAATAACAACCAAAACATGATGTCATATACTCTCAAAATAACAGTGCAAAAGTTACTCTCTTGCTTACATTTATTGTGATCCTTATATATGAGTTCAGAAATATGAAAAATTTTCTTCTTAGAATAAGTACCTTTAGAAACATTAGCTACCAATAAAAGAACACGCAGTGCTAGGAAGGAAAATTTTTAAAAATCAAAGAAAGGAGAGAAAATCAGAGACCCTAAAATCTAATCAATGTACTAATGACTGGAGGGGTAAGGAGAACATCAAGGGAACTCACCTCAGCTCGCTGCTCAAATACTTCTGGACGATCTGGTTCCAAGGAAATTACTCGACTCAGTTCAAACAAAGCAAGTTCAGCATTCTTAATGTCCTTAAAAGCAATTACAGTTTTATACAGGATATATCATTGCTCAAAAACAATTCCAAATGATTTTCTGATAAAAACATTATTTAGTAATGCTACAAATGGTAGGATAGAAATCAATGTGTAATGACAGCTATACTCAATTTCCTTTACCAAAATACACTTTTTTAATTAACAGGTATTTAGATTCCTCAGTTTCCTACATATTAACTAATCACTACTTTCTGCCACATCAATACTATTTTGAATTAATGGGGCCTTAATCAAGTCCACTTTAATCTAACTCACTGCAATTACAAATACCCCAAAATTAATGAATGTAAGTATTTACTGGACTCAAGCATTTATCTAATATCCTAAAATGCTTTCCTCCAAACTTCTGTTTTAAAAAACAACAAAAACTCTGATGGAGACCTACTATTTCAATTTCTATGGTTATCATTAAAAATAAATTCTCTAAATGTGTCTTCATTGAATCAAGGTCACCAGCTTTGCTGTGGCAAGCGGAGAAAAACAGACTAAATGACAGTCACTTTCAAAAAACCATAAACACATAACTATAATTTACCTACTCCTTAAAAAGCATGTACATTTCAGAATCAATCTTGAGCCAGGCTATGCAGTTTTACTAAGCAGACAAGGGAGAGGCAGCTCATTTCTGCATTCCTAGAATACATCTATTTCAGATACTATCAATTCCTTACTCTCCGGGTAAAAGCATGCTCCTTCACAAACCTAATCTTATACTGAATATTTTCTTTGTATTGAGACAGGGCCAAGAAAAAGGAAATGTAAGCTTCCTTGAGGACAAGGACTATATTTCATCTTGTCCTTTTATATTCAGGATGTAGCACAGTACCGTATATTATTTGGCTGGTTTGTTTGCTTTTATCTGGATATGTGATTTCATTGGAATTCCAGCTGAATAAACTCTTAGCAGTCTACTTACTAGTATTTATTAAATACCTACTATGTACCAGGCACTGCGTTAAGAAACAAAGATATATATACATATACATGTGTGTGTGTGTATATATATATATATATATGTATGTATATATATACACATATATGTATATACATATATGTATATATGTATGTGTATATGTATATATGTATATGTGTATATATATGTGTGTGTGTACACGCACACACACACACACACACACATAAAGCAATAGACAGTCCAGCTCACAAGGAGCTTGTGGTCTAATGGAGAAGGCTACCAGCAATTATGTCCAAAAAATGCAAATCAGCAACTGTTCAGCAATTTATAGTCTTAGAGAGTTGCCTGGAGCACTGAGAGATTAAGTGATTTGTCTAGGGTCATATAGTCAGCTTTCGCGGGAGGCAGGATTTCAGCCCAAGATTTCTTGATTTTTGGCTGGCCAGCAATCTCTTATCTTGCACACAAGAGGTGCTTAATAAAAGCCTGTTGGACAGTTTTGGATTTTTACAAACACTTAGCAGTTTCTAAGTAGCAAAAGCTTTTAAAAGTTAGATTCCCTTCCCCAAAACGTATACCTTAAAGTTTCAGCAATTTACAGTATAGTATTTATGGCACAAGCAAGTTTTTATGCATCAAGTTTTAGACTAAGTGCTTCAAAACGTGCCTCCTGGATAAGCCCAGCTCTGCACCTTGCCTCCATAGTCACCATTTATGACTGTTTCATATCACTCTCTTCCTAGCCTCTCAGAGGGACTGAGGGAGGCAATAAAATAATACCTGAATATCAGTTTGAGCTCTGAAGAGTACTAAAAACATCCAAGATAATATACATGGAATATAAGAACATATTTTCCACCCCACAGTTCAAGGAAGCCTAAGGAAACCTCAGGAGAATTAAAAGCAGTTCCTCACTGAAGTTAATGGTGACTACTCCCCAACATGTTTTCAATCCTCTTGAGTTCCCAATACAATCGTGGATTTGGAACTCAAAGGAACTTTAGGTGTCATTGACTCCAACTCCCATCATTTTACAGATGGAGAAACTGAGGCCTAGAGAAGTAAATTCTAGTAGACTGGAAGCTCCTTAAAGGGAAATTTTTTCAACCTGTTTTTCGTATCCCTGGCATCGAACAGGGTCTCACATGCACACAACCAGGTCCTCTGACTCAACTCACAGTTCTTCCATCTCTATCAGTGGCGTCAAACTCAAACAGAAGTAGGGGCCACCAATTCCTACATAAGGATCCTTGTGGCTGCATACTGACTTTATTTTAAAATATAATGTTATTTATGTTTCATTGTATTTTCATTAATTTTGTTAAATCTTTTCCAATTACATTGTAATCTTGTTTGTCTGCCCTAGAGAGTGTCGTGGGCTGCAGGGGTCTACATCTTGGTGACTCTCCATTGCCCCCTGAGATGTACCAGCAGTGTAGGAACTATTTAACCCTTCTTTGCCCAAACCTTATTTCAGCAGGAACTGTAGGGCTAGATCCAGGCTGATTTAATATGGCATAATTTCATCCACCTCAGTTATCTGACTAAATCCAGCATGTAAAATATAATTTAGCCTTTCTTTAATGATTTAAGGATAAAAAATGACAATCAATTATTTTTCTGTGTTTTAATATAGGATGCCCTCAAAGACTGTTCATGTATAAGGCTGTTTACCCTTACATCAGTTGGCTCTGGACCACTATTTTAAATTTCTGTTTTTCATAGCTTTTTTGTTTTCTCTCTTGTACCATATATTTTAGAAAGGTTTCATGAAAAAATTATTCAAATAAATTATAGCATTTAGAAGGCTATGCTTCAAATATCTGAGGAAAATCCAATTATATTCCTTGTTGATGCAAACCAACAAAGTATTCCCACTGAAGCCACCATTATCAAATACTCACCTGTAGTCCCTTCTTTCCATAGGCTATCCCTCGACCATAAATTGCACTAACGAGCTCTGGCTCCTCCTAGACAGGAGAGCAAAAATGTAGCATGGTGTTAACAAATAAAAGAAATACTAGTCACTAATTAGGGCAGGTATAATATGCCTCAGGTAAATGTTTTTCTTTTTTTTTCTTTTTTTAAAAAATTTTATTAATTTATTTTGATTTAACAATAATCACTTCCATATGCTTTTGAGTTTAAATTTTTTCTCCCCCTTCCTCCCCACCACCCTCCCCAAGACAGCACACAATCTCATATAGGCTATACATTTACATTCCTATTAAACATATTTTCACATTAGTGGTGTTGTAAGCAAAAATTAAAACCAATAGGAGGAACCATCAGAAAGAGGAAACAAAACTCATCAGAAAAGAAAAAAAATAGCAATTCAACTTTCATAGTTCTTTCTTTGGATGTGGATAGCATTTTCATCACAAGGCTTCTGGAGATGTCTTAGATTATTGTATTGCTGGGAAGGGTAAAGTTTATCAATATTAGTCATCGCACAACATGGCTGTTATTGTGTACAGCGTTCTCTTGGTTCTGCTCATTTCACTCAGCATAAGACCATACAAGTCTTTCCAGGTTTTTCTGAAGTCAGCCTGTTCATCATTTCTTATAGCACAATAGTATTCCATTACATTCATATACCACAACTTGGTCAGCCATTCCCCAATTGATGGGCATCCTCTCAATTTCCAATTCTTTGCCACCACAAAAAGAGCTGCTATGAATATTTTTGTACATGTGGGTCCTTTTCCCATTTGTATGATCTCTTTGGGACATAGCCCTAGAAGCGCTATTGCTGGGTCAAAGGGTATGCACATTTTTACAGCACTTTGGGCATAGTTCCAAATTGTTCTCCAAAATGGTTGAATCATTTCACAACTCCACCAACAATGCATTAGTGTTCCAATTTTCCCACATCTTCTCCAACATTTATCATTTTCCTGTTTTGTCATGTTGGCCAATCTGACAGGTGTGATGTAGTACCTCAGAGTTCTTTTGATTTGCATTTCTCTAATCAATAACGATTTAGAGCATTTTTTTTCATATGACTATAGGTAGCTTTAGATTCTTCCTCTGAAAACTGCTTGTTCATACCCTTTGACCATTTATCAATTGGGGAATGACTTGTATTCTTATAAATTTGACTTAATTATATATTTTAGAAATGAGGCCCTTATCAGAGACTGGTTGTAAAAGTTATTTCCCAATTTTCTACCTTCCTTCTAGGCATTGATTTTGTTTGAGCAAAAACTTTACAATTTAATGTAATCAAAATTATCCATTTTGCTTTTCATAATGTTCTCTATCTCTTGTTTGGTCATAAATTCTTCTGTTTTCCATAGATCTGATAGGTAAACTATTCCTTGCTCTCCCAGTTTGCTTATAGTATCAGCCTTTGTATCTAAATCATGAACCCATTTTGACTTTATTTTGGTATATGGGGTAAGATTTTGGTCTATGCCTAGTTTCTGCCATACTCTTTTCCAGTTTTCCCAGAAGCTTTTTTTCCAAAGAGTGGGTTCTTATCCCAGAAGCTGGGGTCTTTGGGTTTATCAAATAATAGATTACTATAGTTAGTTACTGACTACTGTGTCTTGCATATTTAACCTATTCCACTGATCCACCACACTATTTCTTAGCCAGTACCAAGCAGTTTTGATGATTGCTGCTTTATAATACAATTTAATGTTTTTCTTCAATAGGCTAATACCACCTGAGTTAGTTCAAGTAGGAGATTCCAAACAGTTTCTGTTTGAGGAGTATTAGGGAGAAGGGAATCAGAGGAGTCAGTGTCTGTTCACGTAGGGCCCAGCAGGCAAGGGCTGCAAGGACTTCTGTGAAGCCATCTGGGAATGATGGTGGCAGGGCCTCTGGTAATAATGGCTCCCAGGGAGCAGCTGCAGAAGTAGATCCTTTGATAAACAGTTGGATGGGGGTGAAAAGCAAATGCATAAGGACCAATTCTGACAACGAGGAGGTAAAACAGTTTGGAGGCACAAGGTTGGCTAATGTTGATACTGATCCTTTGTTTTAGAAGAGGACCAATGACATCACAGGGTGATGTCTTAATTTGCATATGAATTGGATTTAAGGGAGGCAGAGCTACACAGTCATCAGCCTCACTCTCCCCTCCTTAGACATCCAAGTCTAGTGGCAAGACAAAAGTCAAGACAACTAGTGGATGGCTCAGGATGCAGTGGATGACCTTGGCATCTTTGATGTCCTAACAAGCTATAAATACTCCACACCTGCTTCAGCCACCTTCATGGCCATTGGAACAGTGTTCTCAAACTCTCATCCCACTGGGAGGAAGCCTTCACATGTTTGGGTATACATTCTCCTAACTCAACAATGGGTTTGAGGCCTGTCAATTACCCTTAACCCAGTTTAGCCTATCTGCTGAGATGGTTTTACCACGGTGTGGCCACTGCACATACTACAGATTCTTGGAGCCACAAGAGAGAGAGCTGGGTGGCAGGTGGACACCAAAGGTGGATGAGCGGCCCTGAAAAGGGATTGGGAAGCCCTCATAGCAGAGGTGCTAGTCCTCCTGAACACCCCATAATACTCCAGTGAATTCTTACGGACTTTGTTGAGGGAATCAGATCAGCATTGATGGCAGGAATCCCAATAAAGTCACAGAATTCTTGAAGCAATTTGCATTTTGAGGGGCAAATGCCAGCTAGCTGGAAAAGTCCCACCCACTGGGTTCATTCCCTGTTACTACCTCTGCAAAATAAATGAAGTGTCACTATAGAACACTCACACAAACTCAAAATTCTAATCACTTTCCTATTAACTTCTAAGTATCACACTTTTCTTGGTTCCCAGATAGGACATTCACCAACTCAGGGATTACTTTACAAAACTTTATATTGAAGTTAGGATAGTTTTCTAGGCTCCACCACAGCCTGAACAAAACAGCCAACAAAACTATACCACTTGTTTGGTTCTTATTCCATGCTTACCAATAAATCACTTTTCATGACTAATTAAGTTTCCTAGGTATCTTGAAACTCGGAAAGGATGCCCTTAATAGTGAAATAAGAATGTACCCAGTTGACAAAAATGCAGACAATCCACTGCAAATTAACAAAATTGCATTTTTGTTTATATTTTGGTTTCCTGTGAACTTGGCTAGCATCAATCAGTCCTCTTGAGACTAATTATCCCTCAGTGACCTAATGAAATTGAATTTCACTCAGTTTGGATGTCCAAGGCTCAGGACAAAGATGACACCACAAAAGGACATAAGGCTTTTCTTGAGCCCCTGCCAGCCTCTTTCTAACCAACTTGATTATAACACAGCTCATGACTAGAACACTGTGTCTTATTTCTAGTCAGCATTTTCCACTTAACGAAAACAAAGATTTCTGTGAAGAAATGCTAATAAAAAAAATATTATAAATCACTTTGCAAATGTAGAGTTAAATTTGAAGAACACTACAGTAATAGGTTCAGTGAACAAGGCAGAGACAATATTTTTATGGACCTCTGGAACTTCACTGCAAGGAAGATGCTAAATGAAAAGCATCTTCCACTCACTGAATGTCAGTTTCCACAGTGTATGTATTTAAATACAGTGTATATATTTTCCTTCTGTGAATCAGTTATAGGTTTTTAATTGTCTGTTATTTGTACCATCACCTGATTCATTCCAAGAGTATTCAGCATAATGGAGTGACAATAAAGAAAGCAGTCTAAACTTACAACCTAGAACACATTTCCAAAGGAAAACTGTATGCAGAAATATATCTCATTACAAATTGGTTATAATCCCAGTCAGTGCCATATTTTATCAAGTTTGTTCTACTAGTAAATAAGGTACATTACATCTGCAAGGTTATAAGTGGTTTTTCTGCTTGTCAAATCACAACAGATTGTTCTCCTTAAACACATGTACTGGGAAGATTGCCAAGAGAAAGAGTTCTTGAATAATGAGTAAATTAGACAGTTATTGATTTCTATAATTGCTCGTTTCAAATAGTTGTCAGGAATAAACTAGTGTTTGCTCTTGTAATTGTCCCACGTAAGCGAGCCCTTCCTCGCTCAATGCAGGTAAATTCCCTTGATGTGACAGGCTTCAATTTTATAATGTTTCAGTGGCAAGCAACCTAGTACATTTAAAAAACCATTCATAAATTAATCCAACTCTGCACCGAAGCCCAATGAATGAACGATAATGATGCATAACAACTTTGTTCTAAGATCCTCAAATGAAATGAACCAAAGCAGGAGGATGATGGTAATGCTATAATTAACTAAAAAAAATTAAAATTGGTGCTTTTAAAACTAATACTCCAAACTGGAGTATAAATATATGTCACATCAATTACTTTTTGTTTAATAAACCCTTAAGTTGGTTATACCTTTGATGCTCATGCACAACAATCACAGGTACGGAAACAAAATCTTTGAGCACTGTTTGAGGAAGATATTGAAGAATGCTTAAGAGAGAGTATTAATCAACAAAATGTTAGTGAGTAGCTATAGCGAACATAAACAATTGGTAAAAAGAAAAAAACAAAGAACCTGAATTATAAATTATTTTCTATATCCTTATATTTATGTAAATAATCTCTCTTAACGTATGCTTTAATTCACTTGGTAACCTAAATACTGGTCCACGTATTTCCACCAGAGGAAATCATGCCATTACATAGAAACAAAGCCATAAATGGATCTTAAACTAATCAATTTCTGTGTACCAAGTCAAGACACATCATTTAATCTTAATTCAATAATTCTCTGCCTGTAAACTAGATATTATTATTACAAATGATTGTTTGGGTTTGGCAAACATAGCTTCTATCGACTAAGTAATATGTTTTACACATAAATATACTATTTTTCAAATGTATGTAGATGCTATTGTGATTAATAAAACACAAATTAATTTCACAGTGAAAAAAGAGAAGAAAAGCAGTAAGATCAACGATTACTCCAACCACCTAAATCTGAAAGAGCCTTGAACATCACTCCATAGAAAACATTTTGCCCTACATGGAAAAGATCTTTAACCTGGTTAAGATCATCAATTTTAAAATTATATTACATAGGAGATGAAAAATTACCTGGAGCATGGATGAAAAATGTCTTATTGCTTCATCATACAGACCACTGCCAATCAACACATAAGCAATAGCTACAAAACAAAACAAAATGGAAATATATTAAGACATAAAATTAAAGTATAAGATAATTAAGGGCAGCTATGTGGTGTAGTGCCAGGCCTGAAGTCAGGAAGACTCATCTTTGAGTTCAAATCTAGCCTCAGACACTTACTAGCTGTGTGCCCCTGGACAAGTCACTTAACTCTGTTTGCCTCAGTTTCCTCATCTATAAAATGAGCTGGAGAAGGAAATGTCAAACCACCCCTATATTTTTGGCAGGAAAACCCAAATGGGGTCACGAAGATTCAGACGTGACTGAAAAAGACTGAACAACAACAACAAAATAATTACACAGAGTAAAAAGTGAGTTGTGTCCTTCTGTGCCAGTCTATCAATACAGAAGTTGGAGAAGTAGCCCTCTGTGGGTACTAGAGTCAAATGCAGCTTTTCAGAATGAATTGGATATTTTCAGGACATATACTTTAGATTACATCTAAACTAGAAGTGTCAAGCATGCAGCCTACTGGGCAGGAAAACCTGATTAAAATGTAACAGGAAAATGTTTAACAGGATAAATATAATACCATGATAAAAACAATATTAATAATAACTAATAAATAGCTAGCATTTATAGAGTGCTTACTATGTGCCAGGCACTAGGCTAAGCATTTTATAAATATTATCTCATTTGACCCTCACAATAATCTTGAGAGGTAGATGCTATTAATATCCCCATTATTAATTTTTAAAATAAGAATTCCCATTATTTAATTTTTCTAACCAATTCTAAAAGGAATCTTACTGATATTAGAGTCCTCTTCATTTCAGTTAAAGAAACTGAGGCAAACAGAGTTAAATAACTTGTCTAGGGTCACAAAGCTAATAAGTGTCTGAGGCTGGATTTGAACTCAGGTCTTCCAGACTCCAAGTTCACTGCTCAATCCACTGGGCTTCAAAGTGTGGTAAGAAACCAAAAAAGTTAAGTTACATCCAGTCTAGTTTTAGTGTTGGGATTCCACAGTACGGTTTTCTGAAAAGTCATAATATAAGCATTTCTGGCAAGGTAATGAAATCAGAGGTGGCAAAGAGAGACCGGTTACTCAATGCTCCCCCTGAAGAAATAAAAATGTCTTTAAATAAACAGATTAATAAATAAAAAAGGAGGAAAAAGGATATTAACTGAAGAGTCTCAAAAGAAAAAAGCCTCTTGGATAAAGAAAAGGAAAAGATGAAGAAATGAGCAATCAGCAGCAAAAAGTTTCCCAGATGATGAGCAAATATAGCAGATTAAAAGATCCTGAAGAGAAATCACTAGAAGGAAAAAAAAAATAAAACATCTTAACTTCAACATTGGACTAGAAAAGGGAGATGGTCCTGATGCGACGACATATCTAACTAAATAATAAACATACTAAAGGAAATGAAGGGGACTCTAATATCAGTAAGATTCGTTTCAGGATTCGTTAAAAAAATTAATAGCAAAAGTAAAAAAATTCAGAAAATGTGATTAAAATATTTGAAGGAATGGAATAAATAGTTTAGTTAGAACAAGCAGGAGATACGGGAAAACAATTTTTAAAAAGAGTCTACTTGGGAAAAGAGTTGGAAACTTTATAAGGAAAGATGACAGAACTGGAAGACATATCAAAAAGATAATATAAGAATGATGAAATCATTCAAAAATGCAAAGAAAATGAAAATTCACAAATTTTCAGGAAATTGCTAAAAAAAATTCCTCAGAATCATTAAGATCAAGTAACAGATACCAGGATTTTTCTTTTTAAGCAGTTGGGAGGGAAAAAAAATCACATTTCTATTTAATTCACCTAGTATTTATTAATTAACTGCCTCCTGGGTGCTAGTAACTACGCTAGGCACAAAGGATATGAAATCAAATGAGGTGTTTATATCCTACCGAGAGGAAACAATACATATAGTTATCCTCAACATGGGTTTCAGATTCCCAGTTTTGGTTATTTGAGACTTGGCATCAATAATTACATGGGAATTTTTGGAGATTTGCAATACATTGTGGAAAATAATGGACAATACGTGAATATAAAAAAACCCAAAAATTTTAATGTCATGAGTGCATAAATAACATATATTACTAATCTATTTTATCATGTATTACCTTAAGTATACACACATAAATTTATTCTGAACAATTAAATTTTGTTAAAAGTTCTAGTGTCTACACACTGTCTTTGGGAACCCCTCCTCTGTCTCTCATCCTGACTCAGGCATGTCATTGGTTGTGGCTTATGCTTTTCTTAGGAGAAGGAAATTCGTGAAGCAGTTGCTGCAGCTATATCAGCTACGGATTCAAAGACTGCATAGCATGCGAAGTACTAATCTCTCTCACGTACAACGTGCAATTTTTTTTATGGTGCAGTGTGTCGTTTTACTTCTTTCGTGTGTTAAATAAATATGATCAGAATTATTAAAAATGATACTTTGTGGTTTTTTACATTTGCAGGGGTCCTGCTCCCCTCCCCCCCATGTCAAGGGACAACTGTGCACAAATACACATATACAAACTAAGTGCAAAATAATGGAAGAAGGATTAACATCTAGGAGGATCCAAAAAGATTTGTTGAAGGTGGCATTTGAGCCGAGCCTCTGAAAGGTTCTACGGGTTCCAAGAGGAGACTAGAGGGAAAGAGGAAAAGATCAGAAACCAGGGGCACCACTCATGCAAAGGCATGAAGGCAGCAGATGGAATGTCACATATGGAGACAAAGTAGGCGAGTTCATCTGAAACGGAGCACGGGTGAGGAATGGAATTGGAAATCACTTATGCACTTACTAGGTGCTAAATGCTGGGGATACAAAGAGAAAACCAAGACAATCTCTACTCTTAAGGAGCTCATATTCTAGGTGAGAGCAGCAACACAAAACAGAGGGTTCAGGTTTGTGTTCAATGACTGGCAGATGGACCAGACAGACAGTACTTGGGAAAGGAGTAGAGCAGGTGGCAAGGTTTAAGGATCTTAGCTGTAAATCTCAAGGCATATGGTTAGTCTCCTATCAAAAATATGGTGGATTCAAAGAGTAGAGTGGAGGTCTAGTGGTAACTGTGAGAAAGGTAGGGACTTAAGATCAATCTGGAAAAACAGCCTCGAAAAAAGATTGTGAAGACTTTTAAATGTCAAAAGAAGCTAGAGGCAAAAAGGAATCACTGAAACTTGAGAAGGAGAGTGACTCAAACATGTGCCTCAAAAATAGTAACACGGCAATTTGCAGGAAGACCAGTTAGTAGGCTTTTTAATAGTGTAAGATCAGAGGTGACAAGAGCCTCATTCAAGGTGGTTTTAGCACATGTGAATGGGGAAAAAGGGGTGGACAAGACACGCTATGAAGGTAAAAGGGCATAAGATTAAACAGTCGAGGATGACAAAAATCTTCAACCCAGCTCCACTAGGAACAATATAGAAAGCTGTATAGAGATGGGAGCCCCTCCTCCAAGGCTCACTCTCCCAACTTCCTTAAACAGAAGAGAAGGCACTAGTAGAGAAGGAAAGACTGAAAATACCCATCATCATGACGATCAATTTTCTTAGAATCATGACACTAAGAATATATAACCTTACAGATTACACACAGGATTCAGCCCCTTCCTTTTACAATAAAGAAACTGCGGCTCAGAGAGGCCAACTGATCTGTGAGGCTGACACGGCTAGATTAGAATCCAAATCCCAGGCCTGTATTTGCAATATACAACACCGCCATATTGTTTTGAATCTGCTTATAAGAGCAGTGTAGATGAAGCACTGATACTTCTAGAATATCTTACCTAATTCTTCATTTGTGTTGTCATTATCAGTAGCAAAAGGTAATCGCTTTTGTTCTGCAAGGGACTTTGCCTGGTTCTGTAAAACATCAAATAATCACTTTCAGTAATTGCAGGGATGCAGGAAAGGTCCATTTTAAAAAGATACATTTAACATAAAACTAGAAAAATCTAACAGAAAAACCATTAAAGGTAATTACAAAATTGTAGTAAATACCATAATGCGTTTGTCTGTGAAGGGGACAATGATGAGATTGGAAGTAAATCAGTTCTATACATTTTTTTTAATTGGAAATAGTACTGGCTGGCTGCACAAAAGTTGTTGCTGTGATTTTAAAGGTTTCTGGCAGCAATAATGCAATTATTCTGTAAAGATGATACATCATGGAATTACTCCTTAAGCATGACTAATAATGGAATATGCATTATAAATGTGAACTTTGGTACTTCAGAAAAAATAGTTATGGCGTATATTGGTACAGAGCTGCAGAAAAAAGATAAACAAATCCTGACCAAGAGTCCAAGCATCTTGTCATTATATAATAAAAAGAAATACACAAATGGGGATTATTTGTATAATCATTCCCACTTAGATCTGTGGAAACCTCTTGCAATCTGACTCTTGCCCCACCACTCAACTGAAATTGTTCTCAAAGGTCACGAATCACCTAATTATTGATTAATTACCTTTTCTCAGTCCTTCTTCACCTTGACCTCTCTACAGAACAATAGAGGGCTACCCATTCCTTCTTGATACCATCTTCCTTAGCTTGGTGACATAATCTTAAGGTTCTTTTACCTTCCTGAATTTCTTCTGTTCTCTTCTCTAGCTTTTCTTCCTCTTCCACTCTCTAAATATAGCTGTTTTGTCTAAAGCTCCTCTGGTTTCAGTTATTACCTCTATGCAAACAATTCCTACATCTCTATCTTTAGTTCTGACTCCCCTCACAACTCCCCACCAACCGTTTGTTGGACATTTCTACCTGAATATCCCACACCAAAGCCTGAAACTCAAAATGTTCAAAACAAAATTTGTCTTTGCCCTACCCCTCATCCTAACTTCTCCATTTCTGTTAAGTATACTGACAATCTCCCAGTGTTTTAAACTCATAACTTTTCAGTAGTCTTTTTAACTGTTCTTTCCCTCACCTGTCACATATAACCAGTTGTCAAATTCTGTCAATTCTACCTCCACAAAATCTCTTGGATCCACCCCTTCCTTTCTATTCTCATCACCTTCCAGGGTTCCTAACAAGGAGTTGGTTGTGTGGGTAAATTTCAGGAGATCAGTGAACTTGGATGGAAAAAAAAATGACATCTTTATTTCACTAATCTTTGATTTACTTTGTAACCTTGAGTATTTTATTTTATGCATTTAAAAATCATTATTCTGAGAAAGGGTCCATAGGCTTCAGCAGACTACCATAGGGGTCTATATCAGAGAAAAAGTTAAGAACCCCTATCCTAGACTTTTGTTACCTCTCAACTGGACTATAATAAGAGTCTTTTAATTGTCTCTCATACTGCAGTCCTTCTCTGCTCCAATTCAGGCTCTGTACTGCCAGGCAATTTTTCTAATGTGCAGCTTTGATCATGCTATTCCTCTGCTTAAAAATGAGTGACATATTCTCCCCATATTGCAAATCTCAAAAATCCCAAACTCTTTAGACTAACATTAGAAGCCTCCCCACCAGATTTCAACATACCACTTTCTAGCGTTATTTCATATTTCATTTATTCTATGTTCCTGCACTGAGCTTTAATGACAAACCCAATAAATCACTGGATCCCAAACTCATCCTACACTTTTTCCTCTGTGCCTTTTCTTGCTCACCCTGTCACCACCATGCCTCTCACTCCAACTAATCTCTATTTAACCATGTTTAACCATGAAGCTTTCTCCAATCACCCCAAAGGAAAGCAAAAAAATTTTTTCCCTCTTTGATCTCTAACAGCACTTTGAGACACCTATGGATTTATATTCAAATTTGAATTGTATTTTGTCTTATTTACTCCACCCATTTATTGAACTGTAAACTCCAAAAAAGCTTTAACTTAGTTATCTTTGTCTTCATCTAGTAACATAATAGCTCTTTCAGTTTAATTTACATTTATGAGGCAACATAAAAAGTTATTCAGAAGAAAAAAAAACAGAACAAAAGAAAGGCAATTATCTATAGCTAAGATAGTTTCACCTGTAATAATAGAACATTTTATACAGCTATGGCTCTATTATGTTTTGACAGTTCAAAAAGGCATCACTTTTTTTTCTTCTGTTTTTTTGGTTTTATTTTTTCCACTTAATAATATTTTATTTTTTCCAATTACATGTAAAGATAGTTTTCAACATTCACTTTTATAAGATTTTGAGTTCCAATTTTTTTTCTCCCTTCCTTCCTCCCCTTCCCCCTCACCAAGATGGCAAGCAATCTGATATAGGCTATACATGTACCATCATATTAAACATTTCCACATTAGTCATGTTGTGAAAGAAGAATCAGAACAAAAGGGAAAAACCACAAGAAAGAGAAAATAGTATGCTTAGATCTGTATTCAGACTCCATAGTTCTTTCTCTGGATGTGGATAGCATTTTCTACATGAATAAAAGGGCATCACTTTCATATACTTTCCAGACCACCTGGAGATTTTTATCCCAATAAGCAACTGTAATATGCTTGACCAATTGGATCCATAACAAAATTATGAGTTTATACCAGATTCATCTGAGGCATATAACATTGCAATATATAATATGGGTGAGGAAAACTAAGGCATGTGAGGGGGTAAGAAGTTCTGTCCCAGCTATGAAGAGGATTTAGTGACACCCCAGAGTTTTAAGAATGAGATTTAGCAATTTTCTTAATTATTTTTAGTCCATACCACTGCTAGCATTTCTCTTGTATGATATCAATTTAATAAAATTTTAAATGCCTACTTTATGTAAGATACTATGCTAGACAACTATATATATTTTATATATATAGTTATGAGTAAGTCATAAGGCTAGGCAGATCACTAAAGTGATCTCTACAATTTCTCTGACATTGTTTACAGGCAATTCTTTTGGCTACCAAAATTTAACTGTTTAGTGCATCTGAGTCATTTATTACTCTAACTCATGATCATGGAAACCAAGTTGCCTTTATCCAAATTGTTACTATTAAGAATACGAATTTCTAATTAGTGCTTTATGATCATTTTAAGAGGCATTTTTCATGTTCTTCCTGTGAGAAAGTCAAGATGATTTGACAAAGTCACATATCAAGTTCATCAGAAAGCTAGTCTTAGAATTTATAGACTTTGGTAATGATAATGATGATGATGACAGCCAGCATTTATAAAGCACTTTGTAAGGTAGGTGCTATTATTACCCCTATTTACAGATAAGAAACCTGAAGCAAACAGAGTGACTTGTCCATGGTGATACACAAGTGTCTGAGGCTGCATTTGAACTCAGATCTTCCTAACTCCAGGCCCAGAACTCTATCCACTGGGCCACCCATCTTAAACATTTGTAACACTCTTCTAATAGTTCTTTGTGCTTTTAAGATAATGGCTGATGTACATCAGCCAGGAGAGATCCTGGGAATCATTAAGTTCTACTGAATTAAATTACTGGGAGAAAAGATGATTTACATTAGCAATCTTACCACAGGTGCCCCAAATCCTTGTTAATGTTCAGATTATAGAGTGACAGTCTAACAGGTAAAGAAAAAAGTGGCTGGTTAAAATACAAGTCACTGCTTAGAATCAGTCTGATGCAACCTACAAGGATACCTTGTCAGAAAAACTTCAGTGATTCACTATTACTACTCTGAGAAGCCCAGGCAAAAGCCACCTTTGGAAATACAGCTGTAACTCATGGTCCAAGGTCTCCCTAGAACTCTAGGATCACATGACCCAGTCCAATCTTGGGGAATATTCCATGAAGGTTAGTTTCTCATTTTGGCACACTGCCCTCATTTCCAGATTCCACCCATAAAAGGTTATCTCTAGCTCCCAAACACTCATAGAAACACATGTAAATTGTGTATATCTCAGCCTTTATTTTACCCAAAATGCAGACAACACAAAGGACTCCCAGGAATACATAAACAGGTTTAGAAACACACAAAACACTTGAATAGTCCATCAGTTCTCCCTAACTTTGAAAGGAATTGAATTGCTTTTAGAGTAACCCCTTGACATTCCAGGAAATCCCTCTTTCCCAGAGTGCTATATAGTCCCCACAAGGCTCACAGCACTATCCTGTGGGTTTAGACTCCTACCAGGTAAATATACTTTGGGAATAGCTAAACAAGCAACCTACTTCACATCAGACCTTTGAGGTTTAATTTACATTCTGGACTAGCTTTCCAAGTGGGACATAGCTTAGGAACTATGGAGCTAATCTCTTCTGTCTTCAAGTCCAGGAAATCTCATTCTTCCTCTAGAAAATTCAATCCTTGAGCCTTTAAACTTGCAATCTCTCAAACCTGGGAACACCTGAACTTAGGTCAAATGAGGGCTCAATTGTCTGCCTCTGCTATATACTTCTCTATATACTCCTCAGTGCCCTGGCTGCTACCAACTTTGGGATTCATAAGTTCCAATCACAATAACACTAGTCTCTGAGATATACTCAAAGAAGCTTTAGGTGAATACATGTAATTCTCATGTCTGCTACCTCAAGATGGGAAGAGGGAGAAGGGTGGTATAGAGAAATCCAGTTCTTAATCCTTTGTTGCACTCCACAAGTTCAAGGAAAAAGATAGATATGGGAAAAGTACTGAAGAAATATTAACCTGGTCTGTCAGCTTTTTTTTTTTCTGGACTCCTTACCTTCTACATGGTTCTCAAATAGTGTCCTACTGGGACAACAAATTCAGTAAGTTATTCAGGCCAGGTAGAGCCAATGGAAAAAGGACTGCCCAACCATGAGCTACACCAAAGATATATTTTGAGAAATTTCCTTGAACAACAACAGGTGGGGGCAATGAGCCAAAGAAAGAAACAGATCCTTATGAATTAGCTCCCAGGGTAAGATCTAAACCATGTCAGTCCAGACTCTTGGGGGATAGGTGAACCTTGGCATTACTAAGGATTTGATTTCCAAGGGACCCTAAATATATAATTTTGGGAAGTCTCACGTATATTAGGGGCTCATACAAGTAGCTAGTTTACTTGCATGAGGTACATTAGGACAACTTTGCAGGAACCTGTGCTAGATTAGCTTTTATATTGTAGGGATCCACTGGAGAAATTTTCACATGGCACCTCCATTTTGGATTGCTCTATGAAATTACAGAGATCCTTTGGACGAGGAACTTCAAATTGATCAAGGACTCTCCCTCTCTGCATCTACTCTCACTTTCCTCTATCACTGAAATGTTTATGCTTTGCTTCTTCCAGAGAGACTTTGGTAATTTAAGAGAGAAGTGACATCATTTCCATTCTATTTCTGCCTTACAGACAGGACACATTCTGAAACTCCAGGAGCTCCCTATCACCTCTAGGATAAAACAAAAACTCCACTGTTTAGCTTTTAAAGCCCTTCATAATCAGGCCTCAACCTATCTCTGCAGCCTCCATGGATGTTATTCTCCCTCTTAAACTCTGGGCTTCAGCCAAACTGGCCTTCTCCCTAATTTTCACACACAATGCTCTATCTGTTGTCTCTCTGCCTTTGCACTGGCCATTCCCCAAACCTGGCATGCATTCCCTCCTTTCCTGTGCCTCACAGAATCCCTCTCTTCCTTCAAGATACAGCTCAAGAACCACCTTCTACACCTTTTCCTGGTCCCCCAAGTGATAGTGTCCTCCCTTGCAAACAATCTTGTATTTAACTATTTTGAATATTTGTGTATATTCTCTTTATATTTATTCTGTACACACTTACATACATGTTCTCACCCATTAGAATGTAAGCTCCTTATGAGAAGGGATTACTTTATTTTTTATATTTTTAATCCCCAGAACAGTGCCTGGCACATAGTAGGTCCTTAATAAATGTTTGTTGATTGACTAAAATCTAAGTATATTTAAAACTCAACAGATTTAAGAAAATCTAAGGCATGTGTCACATCCTGTGTAGCCGGGTGTGACCAGAATACTTTTCCTTCCTCTTTATGGAGCAGTTACAAACACAGAACCCGAAATGTTCATGCCAAGCAGGTTGCTATTATGTCTAAACACATCTGCTATGGACTTTTTTGTCGCCGTTTGGATCTTAGAGACAGAGCTTACCACCAAAATCTTGAGTCCAAATCCATCAATCTTTCCCCTGTACCATGGTACGGAAAAGGAGGCTGTGGCTGTCTCCTCTGTAGGCCCAGGTTCTCCACAATGAGGAGTGCCTGGCACATGGTAAGTGCTTAGTAAGTACCTGCTGATTGGCTAGGAAGGAGGCGGAACCTAAAGACAGAGCCCTGAGTCAAAGCTATTCCGACAGCAATGGGTAAAGTGTAAAGTTTATACTTTACAAATACTATACAGAACATATTCCTGCTTAAGAAGTAAAAGTAAAGGGGCAGCTAGATGGTGCACTGGATAGAGCACTGGCCTTGAAGTCAGGAGGACCTGAGTTCAAATACGGCCTCAGACCAAACACTTGACATGTCCTAGCTGTGTGACTCTGGGCAAGTCACTTAACCCTAATTGCCTTTAAAAAAAAGGGGGGGGCAGCTAGGTGGCACAGTGGATAGAGCACTGGCCCTGAAGTCAGGATTACCTGAGTTCAAATCTGGTCTCAGACCAAACACTTGATACTTACTAGCTGTGTGACCCTGGGCAAGTCACTTAACCCCAATTGCTTAAAAACAAACAAAAAAAAAGAAAGAAGAAGAAGAAGAAGAAGAAGAAGAAGAAGAAGAGAAGAAGAAGAAGAAGAAGAAGTAAAAGTAAATCTGGGTGAAGTCACACATGTATGTGTTAAAAGAAAACAACATATAACAGAGAATCACCAAGTGACATCACAAATGACTAAACAGGCTATTTGGACAGTTGAAATCAGCTGTGTTAGGAAAAAGAAAGGAAAGCATTGAGATAAGTCCAAAGTCAAGAAGGAACAAATTAATGAACATGGAGCCAGAGAAACTAAGGTTCAAATCCCAGTTCTGTGACATACTAATTGAATAACCCTGTGCAAGTCACTTAATGTCCCTGGGCCTCAGTTTCTGTATCTGTAAAATTAAAGGGTTGACCTAGCTGACCTAGGTCCCTTCTATTTCTAAATAGATGACCTTAGGTAGAAATCATGATGCAGAAGACTATCTTCCTATCTCTTACACTAAGAATATAGTATCTCATTTATGGAGATAAGAAATGATGATGGGAATATGCCACAAATAAATATCACTATTAATCAATATATAAAGCACTTAAATGTTTCAACAACGTTGCCTTCTTATTAAGCAAACTGATATTAACTGACAATTTAAGAGAACACATAAATTGATTTACTATAAGTTTTAAATAACCGAGTTCTCTTAAGGGTATGGATATAAAACAATTGTCTATCTTGGTTTCTACTCCTATCATAACTTTAAAAACTATATTGCATAATTCAAAATCTACAAGAAGATCATGGTGGCAAATGAGAACAAATTGCAGTGTAATGGAAACAGTCATGGATTTGGAGTTAGAGAATCTGGGCTCCATTGATTGGGGAATGGCTAAACAAATTATGGTACATGGATATAAGCGAATATTACTGTCCTGTGAGAAGTGATGAATGTGATGATTACAGAGAAGCATGGGAAGATTTGCTACAGACTGAAGTAAGCAGAGCCAAGAAAACAATTACACAATGACTGTCGATGTAAATGAAAGAACCACACAAAAAAGTGAATGTTGCAGACCTATAAACAAGTATGGTTCAAAAAAACAGACATGAGAAGACACCCCCCACTTGGGGTAGCTAGGTGGCACAGTGGAGAGAGCACTGGCCCTGAAGTCAGGAGGACCTCAGTTCAAATTCAGCCTCGGACCAAACACTTGACACTTACTAGCTGTGTGACCCTGGGCAAGTCACTTAACCCCAATTACCTAAAAAAAGAAAAAAGAAAAAAGAAAAAAAGAGAGAAGACACCCCGACCCTAACCCTTGGCAGAGTGGGAGGTCAACAAGTGTTATTCATTGCATATATTTTCAAACTTTTTCAATGTACTGATCAATTATGCTGATTATTTTCCTCTTTTCATTTTTTTGTCTTTAAAAATACTATTTGTTATATTGGATGGGCCTCTAGAAGAGAAGGGCAGGGAAACATACCAAGGGAAATTATGACAATGTTAAAAAAGAAAGAAAGATAGAAAGAAATATCAATATAAATTTATTTTTTAAAAAGAGAACTTAGGCTCAAATCCCAGCTATTTCTTACCACTTGTGTAATCTTGAGCAAGTCACTACCTCTCTAAATCTGTTTCCTCTTCTGTAAAATGAGGCAATTTAACTACATAATCTCTAAGGTCCCTTCCAGGAGTTTCGGGTACACGTCTTACAGCATTGGGATCGCTCATAGGCTACAAGTAACATCTTTATTGCCACAAAATCACTTTGGCTTCCTCATTTTAAATCAAGCCACATCCATCCATTCAGGTTCTGATTGCCATTCATCTACTAACATGGCCTAGCTTTGGAACAGCCATCTTGAATTTGTTTTCTTTGAACTCCAATAACCCCCAATTCAAATCAACATAATTTCATCGGGGGATATCATAGAAAGTCTGGTTAAGGAAGGGAACGTTCCTAAGGGACTTTGAAAATGATGGCAAAGGCTGCTACCACTGCCACCTCTGGGAATAACTTCTCCCCCTCTTTCCCCAGCCCCAGCTCACTGACATATCATGCATCTCACAGCTCTGTGGTACTCATAGCAATGAATTCTTCTGCGTGGTGGATGAAGACTATGTCCAGAACAAGTGCAATCTCATAAGGCTCAACGAAGAAGAGCCCCACTACAGGCAGCCACCGGACATGATCCTTGATTTGGAACCTGTTAAGGGGTTGAAGGACAACTCCAACCAGAGTGACCTAACTGAGCAGACGGGCAAGATCCTGTATGGACTGATCCATGCCTGCTACATGCTCATAAGAGTATGGCATTGCTCAGATGTTGGAAAAATACCAGTAGGGAGACCGTCCCTGGGTATACTGTGAAAACCATCCCATGATCCCCACTGGACTGTCAGAAATACTGCTGAGGCGATGGCAAACTTTACCATCCCAAGTGCATGGATGTTTACATACCCAACTTGTCCAGGCACTGCCACACAGATGATGCTTACTTTGGCACTGACTTTTTCCACAAGCTCTTCATGTTTTGGCCTGAAAACAAGCGGCCTGCCAAACAATACGTGCCCAGGCCGTGTGCCTTCAAGATCTACCCCAAGGCCTATCAACTATAGCTTCAAGCAGTCAGCAACTTCAAGAGTCCTATCGAGCCTATCCACTGACACGTCTCCTCTTCATCCCTTCAACATCTTAAGATGGATGACACCATCTTCCCTCCTTCTTCCACCATCCCCAAAGACACATACCTTTCCAGACCCCCAGTAGTTTTCAGTTTAAATTAGGAAGTCATTATTGTGGTGATGTGGTGGGAGTGTGAAATAAAGTAGATGAAAAGAAAAGAAAGAGAGAGAGGAAAAAAAGGAAGGAAGAAGGAAAATTAAAGAAAACAAGAACATTTACTATTATAGTTTCAATATTAAGTGTGCACAAAAAAAAAATCCCTGATTGTAAGCTATATGTGCACTTATTATTGTCACCTAGCATTACATTGAAGCACTGCATGATAACTGAAGAGCACTGGAATTGGGGAGAGGAGATTTCAATCAGAATAGCAGCTGTGACACTTAGGGCTTGCATGACTCCAGGCAAGTAACTTACCCTCTTCAAGCCTAATTTTTCCTCGTGTAAAATGGAGATTAAAAACTTATTTTAGTTATATTATTAGGGTGGGGGAATGACACTAAGGACTTTGTAAATATTAAGCCAACATATAAATGTGGACTATGATGATCATTGGTAGAACAGTCAAACTTTTAACTTATACAAAGTGAATGACAGAGATAAATGAGATTGATCTTCTCTCCTGAAGATTATTCTCTTGAAACAACTGAAACAGAGTTGTGTTCATAGTTATTACATGAAAACTATAAAGCGGGTTAACATAGTTGATCATTTTCTAGTTTGTCAAGTCCAATTATTTTCAGTGATACTGGCACTGAGACAAAACCTTTTTTAAAAGTCAGGAAAATGACTGTCTAATATATTAGGCACATTTAGAAGAATCTTAAAAGAATCACATCAAACTCATCTAAGTTTAAGTTTGCTTTGTTGGAAATCTAAATTGTGAATAAGAACATTCTGGATATATAATTATCTGGAAAGTTGTTTCAGTACCTTTTCCCTGTATAGGATATGGGATACATTCCAATGTGTGAGGGGAACCTTAGGAAAACTGCACTGCTATTCAATCTTGGAGTAGAAGAGAGAGCCCTCTCACACAACTGAGTCTACATACACTGAAGAGATCTAAGTAAATCAGGGCTGGGAAAATTAGGCTATGCTCGCCCTCTAAATTATAAGGTCATCTGTCCTAGGAATCACAGATATCCAGCCTCCTGCCTATGGTACTCAATCAAAAGTCATATGACACCTAAGAGGATCAACTTATCTAATTCACAACCAATGATTCAATCTAGATCCAATTTCAGATGACTCCTGATTATGATACACAGATTAAACAGAACTAAATTCTGATCAATACACACAATTAACTTAGAGTACCCAGAATTTCACTCTTTAATTGGGCCACAAGAAACAGAAAGTATGGATTGTAGAGACATACCAGAATCTTTTCAGCATTAAGGGAAAGCAAAGAGTCACAGGGTGGTGATCCTTTTGGCTCACAATCCGAAGAATCATGGAAGTTCAAAAAAGATGCCTCTGCAAAAGAAAAATTTTTCTGATTATTTCCCTCCTACTGAATTCATGGTATTTAATCAAGTATTTAAGCCCGACTTAGAGTTGTAAAAAATTCAGAACTGTTTCACATATAACTCACTTAGCATAATCAGCAATCTTGTTGGTGAGAATTATATAAGTACAGATGCTATGGTAACATTAGCAAGAGGGCATATTCTACCTGCACTGATAAGTACATTCAAGAGGTAAAAATGACAGAACAGAAAAACAAGCCACAGGTGGGAAATTCAAGATTATGAGAAAAAGTTCTCTGAAGGACTAATGAAAAACTCTACATTACCCAGTCAGTAAATATTTGTCAAGCAACTCCTGTGTACCAGGCACTGTGCTAGGTAGGTATTGTTAGGGATACAGAGCAGTGTAAACTTGGCCTGTGCTGTCAAAGACTGGACATTTTGTCTGGGAAAGATAACTTTTCAGTCATGTATGTCTTATTTAACAACTTAAGAATTCAGAGAAGAGAGAGATTCTTGTGGGCTGGAGGTCAGGAAAGGCTTCATAAAGGAGGGAGGATCTGATCTAATCTTGAAAGATGGGTAGGACTCAGATCATCAGAAAGGAAGGAAAAGGGCATTTTTAGAGGCAAGGAGGAAAGAAAGCACAAGTTTTGTATGGACACTGGAGGGAAAGCCTCAAGTCAGAGAGACAAGGAAGGCTCAAAATATACAGCAGCTGGAACCAGATTATGGAAGTCCCCAAATGTCAGGAGTTAGGATTTTTACCTTTTCTTAGATACGGAGAACATTTAAGGTTTTTAAGCTGGGAAGTGACAGAATCAAAGCAATGTTATAGGGAGGCTAACTGGGTAGCAACGTGTGATGGACTGGAATATGAAAAGACCAATTAGGTAGGAAGACTAATTATGAGGCTATGGTAGCAAAAAAGCAAAAGACTAATAGGGGCTTGAACAGAGTGATAGCAGCAAGAATGAAATAGGATATTTACTTCAATGGATCTGGGATTAAACAATAGAGAAACATTCACTAAGCACCTATTATGTGTCAGCCACTGTTTGTTAAGATCTCCCTTAGATGTGAGGACTCATTTAAAAAATGCAAATCACTACTTATACATTTTCCTTTTTCTCATGGGTTGCAATGCCCAAATAATTTACACCAAGCAGCTAGCCTACTGACAAAGAGCTTTTCTGAGGCTGATGAGCTTTTTCCTATTAGCTAGGCTGGCCCTCAAAATGTATCTTCAATGTGTTTTGGGACCCATACTTGAAGTCTTTCCAAGGTGACAAAACCCACCAGAGCTTGTACCCTACTGGCATATCCTTTGAGCAGTTAAGGTCCCCCTGTGGACTACAACAAAGCATCCATAATAGGACCAGTGGAATGGGAAAAATGAGAAAATATTAAAATGAAAAATCAATAGGATTTTACTCCTGACCAGCAAAGAGGGTAGAGGAGTAGGGAGAGAAGGTAGGGAAATGAGAATGAAGAGCCAAGGATAAAAAGGTTATTTTTTGTGTGTATGTCTGAGTGACTAGGACTACTATATCATTGGTAGAAAACAGGAATTCAGAAGAAAGATACCTTTCTTCAAAAAAAAAATTAGTTTGATCTTAAATATATGAGTTTGAAGTAATGGTATAACAGCTAAGTGTAGATCAAGGACTCAGAGCTATCAGGGACCTTAAGAAACCATTTACTTCAACCTCCCCTAAATGCTGTGATCTCCTCTAAAAGTGTTATCAAACTCAAATAGAACCACAAGGCAGTGGGGGACTATACATAAAGATCCCGGTAAGCTGTATGCTGAGTTAGTTTCAAAATGTAATGTTATCTATATTTTGGTAATTTTTATTTATTTTGTTAAATATTTCCCAATTACATTTTAATCTGGTTCTAGCAACACTGGCTACTAGTCTGACAACTCTGCTTTAAACCCTTCAAAACTGATTTTAAACCCCTGACTTGAAGACTTACAATGATAAGGAATTTGTTACCAGAAGCTATTAGAAAGCCCTTCCTTATTCCATCAAGATTTGTGTCCTTGTAACTTTCACCCACTGATCTAAGGTCTCCCCTTTGAAGCAAAAAAAAAAGAAAAGTTTACTTTCTGTGGCTTACGACAGCTCTTTAAATGTCTAAAGACAGCCATCATGTGGCACTTAATACTTTCATTTCCTTCAACCATTTCAAATACAACATGGATTCCAGCTAGCTATCTTTAGATGAAGAGATGCTCCTGGAATGTTGAAAGTCAACTTTGCTCACTCTACCTATAACAGCTGCTGCTTTAATTTTTAGATTTCAAATGTTGTTCCTTGAGACGCACAGGATCATAGGCTGGAAGGGGGGCTTAGAGGTCACAAATACAGCGCCCTCATATTACAGATGAGATAACAAGGGCCCAAAGAGGTTAAGTGACTTGCTTATAGGGTCACACAGCTAGTAAGTAGCAGACTGTATCAATGCCCCTCAAGTATGGTACCAAAAATGGGCACACTACTTCAGATGTGTGAGGTAATCACTACTTCACAAACAATCTGACTACTGTAAAGGACAAACGGAGTATTAGCTCCTTGGATCTAGACACGGTAAACTTCTTAACTTAGACTAACAATGTATTAGCTTATCTCACAGTGAACTAAAAATCCCAGGGCTTTTGCTCATTAAACTGTCAAAACAGGTTCCCAATCTTATTATTATGTAAATGTCATCTTCTGGGTTTTGGCTTACTATTCTAGCACTGAGGATAATTTGGAATCCTGATTCTGTCATGCAAAGTACTAGCTTTTGATAAGCAGGTACTTGTCCAAGGTATAGTGCTTTAAGGTTCATAAGACTTTAAAGTTTAAAGACATTATCTCATTTGATCCTCACAGCTCTGTAAGGCAGCTGTTACAATTATCCCCGTTTTCCAGATGAATTAACTGGGGCTCCATGAGATTACCTGACTTGCCCAAGTTTAGGGGTTGAATAGATGGTTGCTAAAGTTGCTTCCAAGTCCCAAATTCTGTGATTCATGTGACATACTCATATTGGTAACTATCCAGCATCAGGTTACTGTAGGTTATTTATTTCTGAACCTATCTTCTCTTCCTTTTTTCAGTGCTTTTCCCCCCATCAAGCATCAAAGAGAAAAAGGACCTTGATAAGTGACCACCTTCTTCACTTAACACACTCAATTAAGAGCCATTCCAATCCCCAGGCATTATCTACATGTTATTTTATTACCAATAGTCTTGAATGAAGGAAAACATTTAATAATTCCACTTTACCTACCTCTGTGGGAGATATATGGTATGAAGGTTGATACCTTTTAGGCAATTTAGGATTTGTAGAACACCTTGGATTACTTGGAGGAAAAAGAGTTCTGTTCTATATTCCAAATCATAATAATAAAAATCTAAAAAGGTCTTGAAATTCTCCTTATCTTTTTGTATTTTGCTCTCCTGTGAGAGATCAGATGTTTTTGACTTCTAGCCAACTATAAACGGTTTCTTTTTCTGGGTCTTTTGCAATCTGGGATCAAAATAGGAAACAGTATGACTCAGTGGATCTAGCAACAAGGGAAACACTCAAGACATTTGAGTTCTGATCCCAGATCTGTCACCATCACCCTGAGTAAGTTGCTCCTTGCAAAGGCACTAATGCCCTTTGCACTTCATAGGGTTGGACTTACCTCACAGGGGCAACGTAGGGAATAGCAAAAAATTATAATAAACCAGCTCCCCAGAATAAATATCAAACACATCAATAACAAGATGTGCAAAGTACACAAAGGTGAAAAGATCCTGCTTCCCTGTAAACTGCATTTACTATTCCAAAATGTTTTATGAGTTTGCAAGATTATCTGGGATATGACTTCTTAAATTGGGGGTCCATGGCTAGATTTTAAGGGGTCCATGAATTTGGATGGGAAAAAATTATCTTTATTTTCATTAATCTCTATAACCAAAATTTAGCATTTCCTTCCGTAATTAAAAAACATTATTCTTAGAAGGGGTCCACAGGTTTCATCAGGTTGCTAAAGAGACCTATGACATTAAAATGGTTAAGAACCGAACATCTATAGTAATCCACAAAGAAATAGATCTATTGAAAGTTGTGTATCATGAAAGGGAAAAAGATTTTAAGTAAGCCAATCTATTTTTGTGTTTTGCTGGATATATTTATTTTTAAAAACAAACTTAACAATTTTTTTCAATAATTGTTTTGCTGAATTTATAAGAATATGAGGCATTATCCTTTGATCATTGATCAATTGGAGGTGAACAGGCAGTTTTCAGAAGAAAAATCAAATCTATAGGCATATGAAAAAATGCTCTACATTATACTGCTTAGAGAAATGCAAATTAAAACATTGCTGAGGTTGACCACCTCACAACTATCAGATTGCCTAATTGACAGAAAAAGGAAATGACAAATGTTGAAGAGAGGATGGGGGAAAATAGGGACACTAATGCATTGTTGGTGCTCTCCATTCTGGAGAACAATTTGGAACTATGCCCAAAGGGCTATAAAACTGTGCATATCCTTCGACCCAGCAACACCATTACTAGGTCCATACTCCAAAGAGATCAAAGAAAAAGGAAAAGGACCTATGTGTACAAAATATTTATATCAGCTCTTTTTGTGGCGGCAAAAAATTGGAAATTGAGGGGATGTCCGTCAATTGGGGAATGGCTAAATAACTTGTGGTATGATTGTGATGGAATCCTATTTTGCTATAAGGTGAGCAGAATGGTTTCAGAAAAATCGGGGAAGACCTCTATGAACTAATGCAAAGTGAAGTGAGCAGAACCAGAAGAACATTGTACCTGGCAGCAGCAAGATGATTAGCTGTGAATGATTTAGCTATTCCGATCAATGCAATATCAAGACAATTCCAAAGGACTTATGATGAAAAAACGCTGTCTACCTCCAGAGAAAGAACTGATGGCCTATGCATGCAGATTGAAACACTGTTTTAAACTTTCTTTATTATTCTTGGGGTTTTTTGGTCTGCGTTATTATTTTGCAAAATGGCTAATACAGAAAAGTTTTGCATGACTGCACATACATCATCTGTATCAAACTGTTTGCCTTCTCAAGGAGGGGGAAAATGAGGGAGGGAGAGAGGGAGAGAGTATGGAACTAAAATTTTTTAAAAAGCAAATGTTAAAAAGTTTTGTTTACATGTAATTGAGAAAAAAATAAAATTAAATGTAAAACAATAATAATAATAATAATAATTGTTTAGCTGGTGTATCATTCTTACTCTTCACAATAGCCATGCCTGTTTTTCTTTTCTTCTCTTCTTAAACAATGTCTTAAGACTATAGCATAATAGGAAAATTAGAAAGGTAGGCCTGGGGTGTTCATCCTGGTTTGCTTCTTAAAAAAAAAAACCTCTCTAAATGAACATGGGTAAATTAACCTCTCTGGTGCTCAGCTTTCTCATACGTAAAATCGAACTAGCTCAGGGCTGGGGAACCTGCAGCCTTGAGGCCACACGTGGCCCTCTAGGTCCTCAAGTGTGACCCTTTGACTGAACCCAAATTTGTTCTGTGAAGTCTGGATTCAGTCAAAATGCTGCACTTGAGGACCTTGAGGGCCACATGTGGCCTTGAGGCCACAGGTTCCCCTGCCCTGAACCAGGTGATTTCCAGCTAGCATATATGTCATCCTAATGGTTTCAAAGTTCAAAAACTTGACTCATAAGTCTAAAGAAAAAGTGAATGTTTAACAGAAGATACAAAAACAACAGTTTTGCTTCAAAAGACAAAGATAGTCCTTCAAAGACCAGGAATCTGTGAGGGGTACAGGAGGGTTAATCGGAATGCAAACACCATAGGCCGTGGGATCCATCATCTTCATATTAATCATGTTACAGAATGATCTTTCTAAAGCTACCTGGAGAGCTGACAAATTTTTATTTCACAAGTGTACTACTCATGGCATACCTCCAATAGAAGGGAAAAGTCACAGTACATAGAAGCTGTGCTTCTAACTATTCAGACTTTAACACCATCCGCCACTCTTACCTCCTTTTCCAGCTCCCCTTTGTGTTCTGTCTTCCCTGATTAGAACATAAGCTCACTGAGGGCAGGGACTGTCTCTCTTTTTGATTGTATTTGTATCGCTAGAGCTTAGCACAAATCCTGGTATATTTTGTTGTTATTCAGTCACATCTGACTCTTTGTGACCCTATTTGGGGTTTTCTTGGCAAAGATAGTGGAGTGATTTACCATTCCTCCTCCAACTCATTTTATAGATGCGTAAACTGAGGCAAACAGGGTTAAGTAACTTGCCCAGGGTCACACGCTAGTAGGAGTCTGAGGTCAAATTTGAACTCAAGTCTTTCTGACTCCAGACCCAGGGCTCTATCCAAATGCACCAGCTAACTGCTCCATCCTGGTACACAGTAAACATTTACTAAATGCTTGTTGCCTTGTGGTCTTGCCTACAAAGAGTACCTGATTAATTTTATTTAAGCATTATGAAGGTCTGATATTTAGTTATTCTGAACAGTGTGAAAGAAAACATTTAGAACTATAAATCTATTAAAACTGTGCAATCTTTTCCAAAAGCATTCTACTGATGCTCCATCAATTTAGATGACTGGTTTCTGGATGTATTATGCATGAGGACAGCCATCAACACCTAGTCTTAAGAGGTCAGTAGGTTAAAAGACACAGAGCTGAAATCACTGTTACCTATCATATCAGGAAAAAAAAATATTTAAGTACCTAATAAGAAAGGCAGCAGCTAAAAGTGGCTTTTGCATATTGAGAAAAATGGGAGGGGGAAATGAGGTCCTAAGTCATTCATTTTAATGATTATTAATACTGTACTTTAAATAGTGAATTAGTCCAGTGTACATAATTAAGAAGTTAAACAAGGTGTGATTAAAAATAATACAACCGGGATGGAGGCTGATGTTAGCAACCAGATAAGAAAAAAGCCCAGAATGCATTAAGAAGCAGGGATTTCATTGTTCAGAAACCAGGAAAAAGTGTCTAAGGTGATAGAAAGAAATAAAATTCACTTAACTTTATGTAAAAGTCACACTACAGTGTCAAGACAAGAAGGAAAAGAAAAGACTTACCTGAAGCAGTAAACAAAAATACAGAGATAGAAAATATTTTTAAAATTTTGACAGATAAATGGTGAAAATATATGAACAGGTATTTCTCAACGGGAGAAATCCAAGTTTTCAACAATCACACGAAAAAATCATCCACAACACTAATAAGAGAAATGCAAGTTAAAATAACTCAAAGGCTCCACCTGACACTCATAAGATTGACAAATATGACCACTGTTGGAGGGAATGTGGGAAACTGTACACTAATACACTACTGAAGGAGGTGTGAATTAGTCTAGCCATTTTAGAAAGCAAGTAGGAATTATAATCAAAAAGTCATTAAACTGTGTATAACCTTTGACACAACCATACTACTACTGGGCCCATATCCTAAAGATTTCCCAAAAAAGAGAGGGACACATATAAATAAAAATATCAATACCAGTTCTTTTTATAATGTCAAGACGGGGAAAATGGGAAGAGTTAGGGAATGGCTGAACAAACTATGGTACATGAATGTAATGTGTGCCATAAAAAATGAAGAAATAGATGGTTTCAGAGAAACCTGGAAAGTCTTGTATGAACTGATGCTGAGTGAAATGAGAAGATTTTATAATAACAACAATACTGTAAAGAAAAACAACTTGGAAAGACTTAAGAACTCATCCACAAAACAAGCACCCTGACTCCAAAGGACCAGTGCTGAAATACTTTACCAACCTTCTGACAGAGAAGTGAGGACCTAAAGGTTCAGAACAAGACATGCATTTGTGGACATGGCCAACATGGGGAATTGTTTAGCTTGATTATGCACAGCTGATACAAGGGTTCTATTTGTCTTTCTTTCATAGGGATAGGGAGTTCATTGAGGAGAAGGAGGCTAGCAATGGGTTTACCAATTTTTTTCTAAGTTTGAAAAAGTTCACTGAAGCTCTTTTTAAAATGCATAGAAGACAACAGAATGAAGGTCAGTGGAAAACAAAGACAAGCAGGGCAGCTTTGGAGAATCTGTTATATGCTTAAAGTGAATAGCAAGCTGTTCATAACAGATTCACTGCTGCATATACAGCCCTCTTTTTTGGAATTATATGTGAAAATGCTCATCTTGCTTAGTGTTGACTAAGTTCAAAATAAAAAGAAAAGAAAATGGTTTCATCCTCTGGGTTTTCTTCCAAAAAAACATGCAAAATGTATAAAATGGTTTGTAGCAAACAGAATAGAAGTCACTGACCCAAATGAGCCCCAGTGTGCAGTGAAGCAGAGTAGAAAGAGCAACAGACTGAGATGCAGCAGATCTGGGTTCCAATTCTGGCTCTGCCACCATTAAACCACTGGACAAATTGCCTGACCCTTGTAGGATTCAGTAGCCTCATCTATTAAAAGAGGCCTAGATAATCTCAGTTCCAGATCCAAAGGAATACTTTTGATATTTGATATTTCTGACTACAAAAAGTATGGTCAGGAATAGGATTCCAGCTGAATTTATTTGAGACTTAAAATTTTTTAATCAGTATAGATAGGGACCACAAAGATCATCTAGTTCAGGGAGTTCTAAACCTAAGGTCCGAGAACTTCTATTTTAAAAAATATTTTGACAGCTGTATTTTAATATAATTGATATCCTCTGTAACCCTATGAATTTTCTTTTAAGCATTCAAAAACATTTTCTTGAGGATTCCATAGTCTTCACCAGACAACCAAAGAAATCCATAACACAAGAAAAGATTAAGCCCACGTGACCACGTGACCAACAGAAGTAGCCAGGTGGCTCAAGTACTTGATGTAGAGTCAGGAAAACTGTTCAAATATGGCCTCTGACACTTACTGGCTGCATGACCCTGGGCAAGTCACTTCATGTCAGTCTGCTCGTTTCCCCATCAGTAAAATGGGAACAATAATAGCACCTATGTCCCAGTGTGGTTGTGAAGATTAAATGTAGGTAGAGCCAAGATGGTGGAGGACAGACAGCAACCCAACTGAACTCTCCCAACATTCCCCCCCAAACAACTTTAAAATAATGCCTCAAATAAAATTTTGGAGCAGCAAAGCCAACAAAAGGTCAGGATGAGAACTCAGGAGGTTGGCAGAAGAGGTCTGTGACACCACAGTGGAGGCCTGTACAAAGTACAACAGCACCAGCAGCAGGCCTTCAAGATGGCAGCAAGAGCAGCATCCAGAACTCTCAGCCCAGACAGTAAGAGTGGCAGACAACAGGTCAGAAAGAGATTACAGGGAACCCTTTGCTGGCACTGTGTGCAACTGGAGCTGACTGGCAGCTCTACTGCTCACATACAGTTCTGGGTTGCAGTTCTAGAGTGGAGAGGAGAGCTTGTGGTTGTCCCAGTCCACCATTACACCAACAGTGTATTAGTGTACGTATTTTTCTCCAGCCCCTCCAGCATTTACCATTATTGATAGGTATGAGCTGAGACCTCAGAGTTATTTTAATCTGCATTTCTCCAATCAATAGTGATTTCATATAGCTATAGATAGCTTTGATTTCTTCTTCTGAAAACTGCCTATTTATATCCTTGACCACTTATCAGTTAGGGATTGGCTCCTATAAATTTGCCTCAGTTTCCTATATATTTGAGAAATGAGGCCTTCATCTGAGAAGGGAGTAGGGGCCCTGGCTGCAGTTCCAAGGCAGAGAGGAGCACTAGCACTTTTGGCTGTAGGGAAAGAGGGGCCCTTCCAGGGTAGCAAGACCAGGAGAACAGTGACCATACCTCTCCCCACATCATCCCGCCTAGGAAGCAGACCCCCAGAACTAGCTCTGAAAATAGTAACACAAAAAACCTGAAGCCTCCCCACCCAAAGATGAGCAGAGACCAACTTTAACATAAAGTTCAAGGTCAAGAAATAGACTAGAAAATTTAAAAAAAAGAAAAAAGAACTTGAGCATAAAAATTCACTACAGTGGACGGGAAAACCAAGACACAAACTTAGAAAATACCATGGAAACAGCTACAACCAAAGGATCAAAGAAAAATACTAACTGAACAAAATAGACCTAATTAAAACAGGTAATCAGAGAAACTATATGTTGCTAAAAGGTACCACAGTCAATGACATAATATCAAAATGTTTTACAGTAAGTTTCTCTAAAAAAGACCTCATTTCTCAAATGTATACAGAGTATAGAACCGAGTCAAATTTATAAAAATAAGAGCCGTTTCCCAATTGATAAATGGTCAAAGAATATGAACAGGCGGTATTCAGAAGGAATAAAAACTACAGACATGAAAAAATGTTCCAAATCACTACTGATTAGAGAAATGCAAATTAAAACAACTCTGGGATACCATCTCATACCTACCAGAAATGACAAATTCTGGAAGGGTTGAGGGAAAATAGATATACTAATAAACTGTCAGTGGAATTAGGAACTAGTCCAATCATTCAGGAGAACAATTTGGAACTATGGCCAAAGGTCTATAAAATTGTGTATAACCTTTAACCCATCCATATAACGACTATGTCTGTATCCCAAAGAGATCAAAGAAAATGGAGAAGGACCTATATGTACAAAAATACTTATAGCAGCTCTTTTTCTGGTGGTAAAGAATTGGAAATTGAGGGGATGATCATCAGTTGGGGAATGGCTGAACAAGATGTGGCATAAGATTATGATGTACTACTGTGCTATGAGAAATGATTTGGGGGAGGTTCAGAAGAAAAAAAACAGGAAGATCTATATGAACTGATGCAAAGTGAAGTGAGAAGAACCTGTCGATCATTGTGCACAGTAAGAGCAATGTTGTAACGATGATCAACTGTGAAAGACTTGACTATTCTGATTAATACAATGATCTAAGACAATTCCTAAGGGACTCATGATGAAAAAAATGCTATCTACCTCCAGAGAGAGAACTGATGAACTCTGACTGCAATTTGAAGTACAACTTTCTCATTTTCTTTTTTCTTTTTTTCCTGCAATGGCTAATATGGAAATGTTTTGCATGGTTTCACAGGCATAATCGATATCATTTTGCTTGCCCTCTCAGTGAGTGGAGGAAAGGTGGGAGAGAGGAAGAGAATATGGAACTCAAAATTTTAAAAAGTGTTTAAAATAATTTTTTAAAAAGAAAAAAAGATCAAATATGAAGATCTTTGCAAAGCAATGTGCTAGCTGTTATTATTATTCCTTCCTTTTACAAAAAAGAAACTAAGAGAGATTAAATAACTTGCCCCACATCATACATATAATTAGGAGTACAGCAGAAATGAGAATGTAGGCTTCCTAACTCCAACTCAATGTTCTTTCATTTTTTTTTATCTGTTGATCTCAAAATATGTCATAAAAATTATCTGCCAGGGCTTATAACTTCAGTATATCTAGGCATTTAAAATAACCGATTCTACCAGGCAACAGAGACATAGAAGGTGAGTTAAAAAGAAAGCTTACCTTCCAGCCAATCACATTATTTCCTTGAGACACTATCACATTTTTCATATGTTTTTTTGAACACTGTATAACAGTCAAAATAACTAAGTGTCCAGGAGGGGATGCATGGCCTGGAGGATAGGTCATTGGACTGAAAGTAAAACCTGGTTCAAATCTTGCCGGGGCCACTTCATAACTGTGTGACCCTGGGCACTTCTGTCACGTTACATCTCTGATTCAGATAACTCATCTGAAGAATGAGAATGTTGAACTCGGGGGCTTCTGACGTTTCTTCCAGTTCTAAAATATTGATTCTAAGATCCTAAAAATTCAAAGAAATTAGGGGATGACTAAAATCAGGAGATAAACCTAATAAAAAATAAGGTATCAGCCATTAAAGTATTTTAGATTGCCTCTTTCTAATTTCCTCTTTCTTTGATCTCCTTGAAAAGTTTGAAGGTCAATCTGAATGAATTTGATTCAATTCAACAAGCATTCAAAGGCACTGTGATTCACACTGCGAATAAAGATAAAAGCAAAACTAAAAGCAAAACTTCTCCCCTACAAGGAGTTTACATCCCACTGGGAAACATACATTACACAGATAAGTAAATACAGAATTTATACAAAGTAAATACAAAGTAATTTTAAGGACAGGATCAGAAAACGTCTTATGTAAGCAGTGGCAAGTGGGTTGAGCTTGAAAGGAACTAGGGGTTCCAGGGAGCTAGAGGTATTGGTAAGGATGGAGAGCACACACCGAGAGCACATGAGAGTGAAATAGATATTGGAGAAGCTTGAATAAAAGCAGTGAATTGCCAGATGCCTTGTCATATACAAAGAACAGCAGACAAATTAGGCAGCACATGTGAGGGTTAGAAATGTGAAAATCTGGAGCCCTAGCTACATTGTGAATAACTTTAAATTACCATGAGTTTCTATTTTTATCCTAGAAGCCAACTGGGAGCCTATTAACGTCCTTGAGCAGGGGAGTGACATGATCAGACCTATGTTTTAGAATTATCAATTTAGCAGCTGTGTAGAAGATAGATTAGAAGGAAAGAAGCAGGGATGATATTTACGAGCTTACTGCAATAGTCTAGATGAAAGGTGATAAGGGCCTGAATTAGGGTGATGGCTTCCTGAGTAGAAAAAACAGATGTAAGCGATACAGTGAATTTATGAATGAAAAAATCTTTTATTAACAGCTTACTCTATGCCAGGAAGAATCGAGATTTGTCCACTTGACTCTACTATCTCCTCAAGGGCTGGGAAAAGAGGGGAGGGAGAAAGAAAAGTCAAGAGTTAAGTAGACTCTGAGGTTGTGAAACTGCAAAATTGGAAGGATGGTAATGCTTTTGATAGAAAAAGGGAAGTGAGGAGTAAGGGTATGGTAATGGGAAAATACAGTAAGTTCTCTTTTGGATATGTTGTAAGGTACCTATGGAACATCTACCAGGGATGGGAAACCTGGGGCCTCGAGGCCACAGGTGGTCCTCTAGGTCCTCAAGTGTGGCCCTTCACAAAGTTTGGATTCAATCAAAGGGCCACACTTGAGGACCTAGGTTCCCCACCCCTAAATTCTAGGCAGATGCCTAGCACAAAGTTCAAAGGATCATCGTGTCAGAACTAAAAGGCACTTTAGAGGGCCAACCCTCTCAATCTCATGGATAAAGAAACTGAGACCCAGAGAGGTTTAAGTGACTTACCTAGGGACACACAGCTATTAAAAGTCTGAGGCAAAAGGACAAGGGGGCTAAGGATTTAAGAGCTAAGAATAGTGAAAATTTGACCAGGCTCACTTATGGTGTCAAGATCGTGAAAGGAAAAAAGGTCAGAGCAGAGGATGATGGAGGGGTAGAGCAGAAGGAGGAAGAATATATTTAGAAGTGAGAAAGGAAGAAAGATGAAAAGCAGGAATTTATGGTCTTCCAAGCAAGACACTTCTGAAACTAACACGCTGAATAGAATATATACTTAAAAACAAAACAAAACAGCTATAGATAATGAGATTCATGACCTAGCAGTATACAATTCTTTTTTTTTCTAGTCTTATCTTCATAAGGAAATGTTTGTATTTGTTGGTATTTCTTTAAAAGAAAACAAAAAAAATGTTTTTAATTGTGGTGAGATAAGAATTTCAGTTCTGAATAAGGGAAGCCTTAAGTTTCTAGTGCAAGTGGCTCTACTACTTCTGTAGTATGTTCCTTGTACAAGTCGTTCTTCCTCCCAAAAAAGGACTATCAACAGAATAAAGAAGTGACATAACCCCTCGGATTTTGTCTACCTCATGCAAATTAGGCTGTGCTAATCCTAACTTACAAATCTTAATTTTACTCACCAATACAAGCAATGCAAAATAATACTGCAGCCAGCCACCTAAACCCTAGCTAACTGCAATCCAGCTAATAGGAAGATCAAGGATATGATCACTTCTGTGTGTGGCAGAGTAAAAGTAGAGACCATAGGATGTGAGGAGATTGATGAACTGAAGGCCAGGGTGTTTGACAGGCATAGCAAATAGAGTGCTGGATTCAGTCAGGAAGACCTTAGTTTCAATCTTGTCTCAAAGGCTTATTAGTTTTGTGACCCTGGTTAAGGCACTTAACCTCACTCAGCATCAGTTTCCTCATCTGTAAAATGGGGACAATACTAAAAATGAAGTGCACAAGGTTCTTGTGAGGATCAAATGAAATAATATGTAAACTGTTTTGCAAACCTTAACGTACTTCACAAATGTTAGATTTTATTATTATTACTACTCCATCATCATCATTATGTCCCTAAGTACGAAGATGAGGGTTACAGTTGTAAGCCATATTCTGACACCCTTTTGAAAGAAGAATGACCTTGAGAATGGCGAATAATAGCAACTAGGATCAGGATAGGATGATATAGGTGGAAGAAATGAACTTAAGAGTAAAAGTTACCCATGATCCAAACAGAGGGACAGTTTAGAAGTGGCAGTGAGGAAAAAGGAATATGGTTCTCCTTCTCCTGGCCTAGTGTGTTGGGGAGCACGAGAGAAGATGCAATTGGTACTAGAAAAGGTAGTTGGGAATTCAGTGTCTTCTAGAGGAGCCAAATTAGTGAACGAGAGCAAGAAGATGAAAAGAAGTTAAGGAGAAGACACACAAAGGGCAGAATTTCTTTTTGTTGTTGTTTGTTTGTTTTTTGTTTTTAAATAGAAGATGGGATACATGAAGATATTGGTGCTCTCTTAGCCTAAAGTGGAAGTGGGAAGGAGATAAAGATGTATAGAAAGGTGGGAGAACATCAAAGTAAGGACAGAGAGGATCAAACAATTTCTGAGTTTGAGGATTTTTTGTAAAGTATCTACAAAGCTGAATTTTAGAATGACACCACAGTAGATTCTCAAAGAATAATTGTATAGAATAAGAAAAATTTTAACTCTGTTCCCTTTCCTTTCTATCATTTAACATACTTGGACATTTCACTGATTTTATTATTTCAGGGACCCATGTGGGTACTCCCCTACTTATACGTATCCCATGAACTGCCAGGGCCAAAAAAAAAAAAAGTCACCAGGCAGCCAACCCTCTGGTGATCAGTAAGGATGAATTTAAGTAAAGGAGTCCTCAGATAACTGCCTGGGTCTAGGACCTAGGTCCATCACCCAGAAGGGGCCAGAGCTTGAATCCCACTGACAGCCTTCAGGAATCCGGGGTCATCTACATGCCACCATGAAGCAGCAGAACAGGACTTTAGTAAAGGACAATGTATGAAGAATTGGGGCAAGTGTTGTGCAGGTCACCAAGTCAGCTCAAATTCAGAGGCCTTGATGTTACAGAATGATGTGGAGTTCCCCAGTGTAATTTCACATTTCCCGTTTTTTACTTCCCCACCACCTACATTCTCCCTAGCCTTAAGTTTCTAGTGCAAGTGGCTCTACTACTTCTGTAGTATGTTCCTTGTACAAGTCGTTCTTCCTCCCAAAAAAGGACTATCAACAGAATAAAGAAGTGACATAACCCCTAAGATTTTGTCTACCTCATGCAAATTGGGCTGTGCTAATCCTAGCTTACAAATCTTAATTTTACTCACCAATACAAGCAATGCAAAATAATACTGCAGCCAGCCACCTAAACCCTAGCTAACTGCAATCCTTGCAAATTCACTTCACTAACTCAGACAAACCTGGGAAGGGTAGGGGCAGAGAATCCTTTCACTTTCCTACCCAATAATGCCTTTGAAAAGGAACTTGTAACAACTAAATATCAGAAAGTTACACACACACACACACAATTAACACCTGACCTACTGGCAATATTGCTTTGTCTGTGAAACATTTCCCATTACTTATTAAACTGAGGCTAGTAGTGTTCAGGCTTAATGAATGAGTTGGCCCATTTCCAATATACACACAACTTCTGATACACACAGTCCAAAGCCTGCAGAACTCTTCTGCCCTCTCTGAAGCTACAAGAAGATCACAGGTCAGTTTTGATGACTGAAACTAAAGAAGATAAAAAAAGTTTCTCTTGGCCTCCTCCTTTTTTTCTTTTCCCCCTCTGAGGATGTGGATTTCTGAGATTGTGTTTAATACAGGGGACGAAGGCAGGGGCTGGGGAAGCCTCCTTTCCATTGCCCTTACAAAGGGTGCTTTCCCCTTCTCGGGTTTCTGCGTGGAAAATGACATAGCTGGCGTCCTTCTCGGAGCACAATGAAGCAGCGAGGGATGGGTGTCTCGAGGGCTTCGCTCACGGCGCTCCTCAGCCTAGAAGGTGAGCCGGGCAGGTGTCACTCACACCGCCCCTCGGCCCCAGGACGCCCCTGGCTGCCCTGCCCTCCTCCCCAGGACGCACCTTGCCCCGACCCGCCTCGCCGCACCGCACTGCACCCCGGCTGGTCAAGCCCGGGAAAGGTCGAGGAGAGGAGCCTTTAATTTGAGGACACTTCCCTCGCTTTTCTCGGGTGCCCATGTGAAGGATCGGGAGCTGCAGCAGAGAAGAGCTAGAGCAAGTCCTGGGGAGGGCGGCAGAGGCGGGAAAGCGGCACCGGGCGCGATTCTCCGCGGGGGGCCCGAGGCTATGTTCCCCGGGAAAAGACAGCGGAGGCTCGGGCGCCTCTGGAACCCGCGGCCGTGGTCGTGGGAGCACCGGCCCGCGTCACTCCCCCGGGACCCTCGGTCGAACCCTGTCCTCCTCTCCCCACTGCCGAGCCTCGGCAGCTCCCCCTGCCCCAGCTGTGGCCGGGCACCGCGCCTCGGACTCGGGCTGGGCCCCCAGCTCCGCTTGCTGCTGCCTACTCACCGCTGCACTCCGCTGAAGGCTGGTCCCCCCAATCCCCAGAATGCGGGTCGCAGCCTCCGCCTCCGCCGGCCCCGGGCGCCGCCTGCTGCCGGTGCTGCAGCTCCTGCTTGAGCAGGGACAGCGGCGAGTAGTACTCGGTGCCCAGGGCTCCCGGGTGCAGCTCGGCGGACAGGGCCCCCAGGAGCAGCAGCGCCAGAAGGCGCCCGGCAGCGCCGGCTGCAGACACAGCGCCGCCCCAGCCGCAGCAACAGCAGCCGGCAGGTGCCATCTTCCTTCAAGGCGCATGTGCGACCGGCTCCTCTCCTAGCCACTCGAGCTTCCCCGCCTTTAGCCCGCTGCCCGGGCAGGTGGGAGGCGTGGGGAGGCGGGACTAGAGAAAAGGGAACGAGCGCTGATTCCTGGGAGTTGTAGTCCATGGCTCAGCCTGCACGGACCCTCAAAGCAGGGAGACGGAACTACGACTCCCGGAAGGAATTGCGCTACGTAGCCGCTCGCTCTCTACAAATTCTCCCGCCCCCTTCGTCCCCAAACCAGGAAGTCAGGGGCTAACTTGGGCTGCCGTGAAGGAGGGGGTGTCGCGGACGGTGGAGATGGGGACCAGCGGGCGGAGTGGGCCATGGTCCGAGAAAGGAAGCGCGGAAAAAGCGGCTGAGAACAACGTCCCCTCGGCCTCGTGCCGCTACAGGTGCATCGAGTGCAACCAGGAGGCGACGGAACTGTACAGGGACTATAACCACGGGGTGCTAAAGATAACTATCTGCGTGAGTACCCTGCTCTGCGGGGCGCTGGAGATGGGGACTGGGGGGGGATAGCAGAGGGGGGCGGGGCGGGGCGCGCGAGGAGTTCTTAGGGAGGTGAGGCGTTGAATTGGGGTGGGGGATGGAAGAGAAGACCACCGCGTAGCTGAAGTAAAGGGGAGCTTTGTGGCCCAGGTAAAAAGTATGGCAAGAGGGGCGCCTTTTGTGTAGTGTTGTTTAGTGGGTAGGAAGACCTTGCCCCAGGTGTAATGAGCCGTGCACAACTGTGCCGAAGAACTACGTTTTTTATTCTGTTTTTTCTTTTTTTCTTTCTTTTTTTAGAGGTATCATTGCAAAGTGTCTAAAATGCCACTAAGACCTGGATTAGAATTCCTGCTTTTGACACTTGGTAGTCCTGTGACCCTGGGCAACCCTCTTCAGCTTTCTTGCACGTTGGTTTTCCCATCTGTACAGTGGGTGTGGGAATACCTGTAGGTACCAAACTCATTGGGTTATCTCGTGGGGTTCTGATGTGATTATGATACCCCCAGGGAAATAAATTGCCCCTCCCTTTTTTCTCCTTTAATCAGTCATTCAGTCAATAAACATTAAGTGCCTGCTGTGTGCCAGGCACTGTGCTAATCGCTGAAGATATAAAAAGAGGCAAAAGGCAGTCCCTGCTCTCAAGGAGTTTACAATCTAGTGGGGGATCGTTGAAGTCTTAAAATATGTATGTGTGTATATATGAATATGTTTGTGTATATATGTATGTGATATATGTGTGTTCATTTATATGTTTTCCTTTTAATCTTAACAGCCTTTACTCTTTGAGATCATAACTAGAGAAATTTAACTTTCAGCTCTCCATCCTTTTATCCCCAAATTTTGCCCTGCATAGTCTCCATAAGTCCACAGGGTCTCCCAGTAGAAAGATTGAGATGCTGCTGGAGTTATACAGGGTGTCCCAACAGCCATAGTACGGTTTTAAGCTTTACTTAAAAGAAAAGACTTTGTAGAGAGAGAAGAAGAAAAAAATCTAGCACTTTCCAATTGTTATTTGCAATTAGGCTTTACTTAAAACTCTACTATGACTTTTGGGACACCTTATATAAACTGCAATCTGGTAATGAAGTATTCTTTAAAATTTGGAGGTTCCTTTTGTGACATTTCTTCCTCTTCCATTAAGCAGGCATATAACACACATGTTATGCAAAACACTCTGTAGTTCCTGGGGAAACAATGATATGTCCTTGCTTTCAAAAAGCTTGATAGAATTTTTGTCTGTTTTTTTGTTTGTTTGTTTGTTTATGGTCTGGGCCTCTGACTTCATTGGTTTAACCAGCTCCCAGTGAGGAAACTCTTTACCAAGGCAGATCAGTTATTAGGCAGTTTACAGCATTGGACAGTTGCCTGGTTAAGTGACTTGCCAAGGGTGTGACACATACAACCAATATGTGTCGGTGGGGCAATTTGAACCTCAGTGGTTCTGACTCCCAGGCTGGCCCCCTGTATCCAGTATACCATGTTATATACAAGTTAGGCTTTAGTAAGTGCATAATTAGAGCTAGGTGGGGCAAATTAAGGAAGGTGTGTGAGTTGAGTCCACATTTGGACTTACATTTAGTCCCCCAGACAGCCTCTTATTTAAGAGAGAAAATTGAGGTGAAAGTAGCCTCTTAAAATTCGTATAAGCAGGTTTTTAACTCCTAATTTTTTGCCATCCTGATCTTTTAGAGTAGGGATCATTTCATTTTATATATTCTTAATTCCCAGCATAGTGCTTACCACTAAATGGGCATTGTTGCTTGTTTTTTGATTCAGTAGGGGAAGAAATATGTAGATAAATTCTGTTCCTAACTGAATGAGTTCAACTGGCTTAATTAAACAGTTTATCTGAAAAATGAGCACAGGCAGAAAAGACTTTGTAGGGGGAAAAAAACCCTAGTACATTTTATTTGTTATCTGTAATTAATTACTAATAATATTAGAGTCTATGCTTATAGATCTTTGGCATTATACTTGTGACATCAAAAATCTTTTTACATCCTTCAAAAACAGTGTTTTCTGCTAACTTTTTGAGCTCTGCAGAGAGCACACTTTTAACCAGTTTGTAATGTAATTCTATTCAGTATATTATGCATCTAATTTTTGTATAGGGTTATTCCCCCATGAGGTAAAGCATATGATGAACTCTTAGCATGCTAACGGCAAACAGTGTAGCAAAAGTTAAGGCATGTTGGAGGTGTTCCACTATCTATTGTCCTATATCTCTCCTGTCCTTCTTGATTGACTAAACTCCTTAAGAAAGCCACCAAAGATTAGTGCTTCCACTTCCCACTCCTCTCACTTCTAAACCCTAGGCAGTCTGGCTTCCAACCTCATCACTCAGCTGAAACTGCTCTCTTCAAAATCAACAATAACCTCTTAATTGCTAAATGTAATAGCCTTTTCTTAATCCTCATTAGTCTTGATTTCTCTGCATCCTTTGACACTAGCAATCACCCTTATTTCCTACATGCTGTCTCCTGGTTTTTGTGACACTTCCTTCATATTTCTTCTGCCTGTCTGACCATTCTTTCACTGGACTTTGATCTAGGTCACAGCCATTACCCAGGTGTATTTCCTTAGGGTCTTCCTTGGGCCCTTTCTCCATACCAAAAGTTCTCACAGTATGGTCTGAGGACCCCTGGGGGTCCCTAAGACCTTTCAGAGGGTCTTTGAGGTCAAAACTATTTTCATAATAATATTAAGACATTTACATGTATAATATGGTAAACATACGACTATTTAAAAATTTTTTATGTATGTGTGTATATATATATTATATATATATGTATACACACACACACACACACACATACACACACACACACACACAGTCACACATAACAGCTTTGGGAAGAATTCACAGTAATTTTTAAGAGTGTAAAAGGCTCCTCAGACCAGAAAATTTGAGAACTGCCTTTCCATACTATCAAAAATAATCAAATGAGATAACATATATAGCATTTTGCAAAACTTAAAGCATTATATAATACTAGTTATTATTATCTCACTTCGTGATTTCATCAGCCTTCATGGATTCAGTAATCATCTTAGTGCAGATGATTCCCATATTTATATATCCTGACTTCATCTCACCTAAGCTCATCTCCCCTCACCTCTTGGATTTCTCAAAACTCTATGGCCTTTTGACATCTCACACTCAACATGTTCGAAATAAAACTCACTATCTTTCCTGCAAAGTGCTTTACTCTTTTGAAGTCTCCATTACTATCCAAGACACCACCATCCTCCCAGTTACTCAGGCTCACAATCTCAGTGCCATCTTCAACTCCCCACCTGCTCTCATCCTGCATATCTAATCCATTGTCAAGTCTTGTCATTTCTACCTTCACAACATCTCTCTTTTATGTCCCCTTCTTTCCACTCACACAGTCACCACCCTGACACAGGCTGTTATCCCCGCTCTCCTGGACTAATACAATAGTTTTCTGGTTGGTCTCTGCTTCAGGTGTTTTCACCACATTAATTCACCCCTCCATTCAGCTGTCAAAGTGACTTCTTTACTCAGAAAATTCTAGTGGCTCCCTGTTAGCTCCAGGAGAAAAAACATAAAATTCCATTTGGCTTTTAAAGCCCTTAGCAATCTGGCCCATTTCTACCTTTCCAGTCTTCTTACACTTTACTGTCCTCCACATACTCTTCAGTCTCCTAGCACTGGCCTTTTTGCTGCTTCTCAGAAATTCTACATCATTTTACTGGCAGGCCCCCATGCCTAAAATGCTCTCTCCCTTTTGTCTCTGCCTCCTAGCTTCCCTGACTTCCTTGAAGATTCAGTTCAAATTCTAAGCCACTACAGAAAGACTGGTCTCCTTCCTCCCTTCCCCCACTTCCCAAGTGTCTTCCCTGAGATTCTCTTCCACTTCCACTGTATATACCAAGTAGGTGAAAATTTTGCATGTTGAATTCGAGTTCCTTGAGGGCAGGGACTATATTTTTGCCTTTCTTTGTATCCTCATTATTTAGCACAGTGCTTAGCACATAAGCACTAATGCTTCTTGACTGACTGTTGACTAATATTCACTATCCAGGGGAAGTACTATTGCTTAGAAGACACATTTTGATTACACTAAACTATGTAAAGTATGTAAAGAGTACATGGCCAATTAGATTTATTTAAATTCTGACATGGAAGCCTGAAATGCTTTTAGTTATCTTACTTCCCACAAAGTGCTTGTTAAGTTGGAGTGGGCAGGGGTGGGAGAATCAGTGGAACTCATGTTTTAGAATGAGGCCGATCTAAATAAAATAGGGTCAGAAGCAGCCTAGTAATTACAGGAAATAAGTGGTACATGACTTATTTTCCATAGTCTTTCTACCAACTTTATTTCATTCCCTCTGTACCACTTCTTATCCACATCACCTCTCAGTATACTCATCTTGTCTCTCTTGACTAAGGAGCCTGGCTGCTGCTGAACCAGCTTATCTTTTTGCATGTTTTCCTGATTTCCTCCCCTAGCTGTATGTAGCCTACTTGTATATTTAGAAGAAAATCCCTGACATTCTAATCAATTTAATGTATAAGGTGAAGTTTGGCTTCTTATAGAGCTAAAGTTAAAGATTTAGAATGATGAGACCAAAGGAAGCTGGAATTAGTGGAAAGAGGAGAGTGGCTTCAAAAGAACCAGGATTTGAACACTTTTTCCTGACTCTGACTTTATCAGCTATGCCACTCTGCCTTTTAGACTACCTGTCCTCCTGACTCCTAGTGTAGTGTTTTGTCTATTATACCATGCTACCTTTATAGCTAGGTTATTGCAGAGGTAAAATTAAAGTGAAAATACATCTGCCTTCATTTATTCAGTTGGGAACTTTAACTTCTTGTTGCTTTTCATTTTTTTCTCCAGTAAAACAACTTTTTTGTTAGAGTCTGTTCTGATGTTTTTAGACTTAGAGGGTCAGATATTAAATGCTTCAATTAATTTTACCCTTCTGGCTCTATGATTTTAATTAAAAATCCATTAAATTACTTGTACTTCCAGTCTACTTGCAAATTCATCACTTCTTCACCTGTCAGTACTTCTTTCCGAAACTTCAGTAGCATTCTCTTAAGATTTTCACATTGTTGCTTCAACTGTATATGGAGTTGTTCATTATCTGTGTAATTTCATTACTATTGAAATGAGCAAAATATAAATTTTCCAGTGAAATTGGTCACTTCAGTAAATTAGGATTCTTTCTAAACTGCTGTTCCAAATTCTGTCTCCCTTTTATAGGAGTCCCCCAAAGCCACTATTTAGCCATGGAAGCCTGGAGTCTGTCCTGAAAAATCCAAGTTCTCTCTTTTATTACACATAATTCCTCAAATCCCTCTAGAGCAGCCAAGAATCTTCACCCAGGCCCTGCACTCATAGTCATCTTTCCAAAGTTCCATATTGCTAGAAAGAGAACAAGGCTTTCCCTTCCTCTCCCCCTATCCTGACAGGCCTATGACTGTTGGAACTGTACCAGGGACTTCTTTGCCCATCCAACTGTAGGTATGAAAATCTCTTAACACAGGACTGGAATTCTGAAATCCCTAAATCAAGGAACATCTACTTTAAGGTGGGTTCCTAGTGGCTTTCAGGAAACACTTTGTTGATGAAACCAGTAAGTCATAATATCTTCACTTCATTTGGTATTAAAATAATTAGTTAACAGTGGCTTTGCCCCAAGCTCCTGCCCAATATTTCCATGGATCTGTAATTTCACTGACATCGGTATTCCCTTCAAGAATGTAGTTCATTCCATCAAGTCGTCCTCAACCTGTTCAACTCTCACCATGTTAGTCTTCCATAGGGGGTCCACCCAACTTGCTGAGTACCTTCCTCTATGCCTGTTGCCATTGCATAGATAACTAATTACTTTGTTATCACTCATTCTCATGCAAAAATGACCCACCTTTTACCATGTTACACTGCTTGTCTTGTGAAATTCTTCACTGATAGTATATTGAAATCTTCACATTCTCCATTGCCCTTTGGGTGATCTGCAGTTTTAGTGTTTCAGAGACAAGTATTCTTTAACTCATAGCCACATAGTATATCACCAGAAAAATATCATTGTTAAAAAGATTAACATTCATTTCAAGAAGAAATTTGAGGTTATTAAAAGCTTTGCAAAATTTCCTGTTCTCTTTATGTGCAATTCTGGACCAGTTTATTGTCTACATTGTCAGTCCAGGACATGTGTACTGATGTATTAGTTCTATGAATTTGTTCATCTAGGTGTAGATGTGGATAATAGGTCTTCATTCTTTTGCCTATTCCTATGTAGATGGATAGTGGTGCCAAACTCTTTTGAGTAATTATGAATCTCATTTAGGAAGCACTGAAATATTCTAGGACTTGATACAGTCAGGACAGCATTATCCTCAAACAGCTAATGGAAGACTTCAGAATATGTAGGGGTCCTCTTCAATCTTGGCTGTGCTCTGTAGCTCCCACAGGACAGAAGCAAATGACTTTAAACATGTATGTCCCTGTTTTATGCCTGATTTGGTATTATTAATCAGAGGGTTGTCCCAAAAAAGCTTTTTTGTTGATCTGTCAAGAAATCTTGTATAATTTAAAAATATGCATAGCAGACTCAGGGAAGTCTTTAAGGCAGCTTTTACTCTCCCAAATCAAGTGTTTTTTTAACACCAACAGAAAGTGCAATGTTATTTTGTATCTCTACACTTTCAGTCAATTGTGTGATGATACAAGTGAGGTCTGCTGTAGAATATTATCTGTGAAAGTCTGCCCCCTTCTCTCTCCTCTTTTCTTTCTGTGCTCTGTCTTTGTGACCTCATCAGCTTCCATAGGTTTAATTATGATCTTTTTGTAGAAGACTCCCAGATTTTTATAATCAGCCGTAATCCCTCCTGAGCTACAATTCAACCTCACCAACTGCCTGTTGGACATTTTAAACTGGACATTCTCACAGGCACCTCAAACTGCAAAATAGAACTCATTGTCTTTGCACTAAAACCCACTCTTTTCCAGAACTTCCCTTTCTTTTGGGTACCATCATCATTCCAGTCACCTCAGCTACTCACTCTCCCTCATCCTATATATCCAGTCAGTTGCTAAATCTTGTCAGTTTTTCCTCAACAACTTCTCTCATATCTCTCCCCTTCTCTCTGCTCAGATTAGTTCAGGCCCTCATCATTTCTCACCTGGAAAATTATTGCAGTAGCCTTTTAATGTGTGCCTGTGCCTCAGGTCTTTCCTCTCTCCAATTTATTGTGTGCATAGCTGCTAAACGGATAGGCCTAAATCACAAGGCTGACATATCACTACTCTATTCTGTAAACTCCTGTGGTCTCTGTGACCTCTAGAATCACATACAGACCCTCTGTTTGGCATTTCGTGCCTTACAGACTGGGTCCACCCTGCCTCTCCAGGTTTATCAGCCATTACTCCCCTTCATGCACTTTCTGGTCTAACTATACTGACCTCCTCATACTCACCTCTGTGCCTTTACATAACTTGTCCCCCATGCCAGGAATTCATTTCCTCTTTACTGTCCATAGAATCCCTAGTTTCCTTCAAAGCTCAGCTCAAGTGCCATCTTCTACTCCACAACTTTTCTTGATCCCCTCTACCTGTTAGTGTTCCCTTCACCCCAAAAACTACTTTATATTTATTTTGCATATACATAAATTTGTATGTGCTCTTGAGTAGAATGTAACCTTTTTGAGGTCAGGGACCACTTGATTTTTGTCTTTCTATCCCCAGTACCCAGTGCCTGACACATAGAAGAAATAATAAATAAGCATTTATTACACACTATCTTCCTTAAGGATGCGCCTTCATGTTTATATAAATTATTCTTAGGAGGATTTTGTAAAGATGGTGAAGTAGGTATATGGGCTAGTGGTTATTAATATTTTCTTAGTCACCTTTTTATTTAGTGGTAATAAGGTCCATTTTTTTTTTTCCAAAACTTTTGGTATCTTCCTTTCTTTCATTTATCTTGAGAATCCAGACTTTAACACCCTTAAAATTGTGTTACCTCCAGATCACACCAACTCTGTGTATACTTGATCTGATCCTACATTCTTTCCCATATTTGTTTTCTTCAGTACCATCCTACCTTCTCATGCTGGTGGGGAAAAGAGTTTTTGTCATAGAAACCTAAATAGATCTTTTCCCTTTTTTGTCTCTTTATTGTCATCCTTCCAGTTCTGTTTTTAAAACAACCCAAGAATGATGAGTGTATGGACTTATTTTCCCTACATTGTTTCTTGTGTTATGAAGTGCTACTCCTCAGTCTCCTGTTCTATTCCTCTGTAAGATTCTACAAATGCTCTGTGTTATCTTTCTCCTTGGTAAGAGTGGCAGAATCATTTGATCTGAGCATTGGAGTGCCCTCAAGGGCCATCTGTGCTGAGCATACCTGAACAAGAATCCTCCCTCCAGCACCTCTGAAAAGTGGTCATTTGGCTTTTACTTGAAGACTTCCACTTCTTGAGTGATCCGTTCTACTTCTGAATAGCTGTAATTGTTAGGAAAGTATTTCTTGCATCGTATCTACATTTGACTCTTTTCAGCTTTTACCCATCAATCCTAGAGTTCTGCCTTGAAAGAATAAAGAAGTATAATCCTTCTTTGAAAGAACAGCCCTTTAGTTACTTGAAGGTGGCCATCCTGTCCTCCTATCTTCATGTCTTGTCCAAGTTTTATTTCCCCAGTTCCTTCAACCAGTCCTTGTATGGCATGAACTTGAGACCCTTCACCATCATGGTTATTCTTCTCTGGATACTTAGCCTATCAGTGTCCTTCCTAAAAGGTGACACCCAGAACTAAACACAATATTACAAATGTTTTCTGACTAGTGAAGAAGATAATAGAACTGCAACCTACTTAATATTCTGTGCCCTTCTTAATGAAGCATAAATTTAAATGGCTAAGAGTTTCTAGATTGTTTTGGTTTTGGGGAAATTGATTTACTTCCTCAGGAGATAGTGATAGTCTGTGTCCCAGTCTGTTCTTTTATCCATTTCCCATTTAACAGCCTCAGTTACTTGTTTCATTTGGACTGGTTGGGCTTGCCTCAGTTGAAAACGATACCTTTCTTCTAATTGGATACTAATGTTGTTCTTTCTTCCACTGAATCAGTGAGCTTAATCATACATAGGTAGTTGATTCCCACATTATTAACCACTCTGCTCTTACCTGTTGAAAAACAATACATTTTAGGTTTTGTGATATTTATTGGTGTTCACATTTAATGTCTACTGTTTCCTTGAAGAAAATAATGATATATTAGTGAAGCGTATGTACATTCTGCAAAACTTAGCCTCTCTTCATATCTTACTCCCTGAACCATGTTTTCCAAAACATTTTTTTGCCATTTTCCCCCAACCCCATCTTAACATTGAAGCCACTGAGTATTACAGTATATACTGAATAATACAGAGAGCCTTATCAAAATTTTTTGGTAGGATTTCTACACTTCCTCATCCTCTACAACATTTGGCTCCAATGGTGGTCTTTTTTCCAAAAGCTAATATGAACACTGTAATATACAATGACCAGGTATCCTGTGGATCCTTGGAAAGGATGCTTTTTGAATCATGATAAAATCAATTCCACAAATTCTATTAATAATTTGCCTAGTTTATGAAGAGAACTTGTGAGCCATCACCCCACTTAACTACAACTAACTTCCTTTTGTCTTCTGGTTTCATTTTATAGCAAGAATTTTAAAACTGATATTATTTAGTTCCTCCAGTAATCTATAGACATGGTAACTACAGTGAGGCAGTGTAATGGACAGTGCTAGGCTTGGAGTCAGAAAGATCTGAATTCCAATCCTACTTTAAACACTTAGCTGTGTGATCCTGGGAAAGTCAGCTAACCTCCCTTGGTCTCAGTTTCCTCATCTTTAAAAAAAAAATTGGGATAATAGTAACTCTTCCCTCCCATTGTTGTGAGAATCAAATGTGATCATAGTTGCAGTGCACTTAGCACACAGTGCCTGGCACACAGTAGTCATATCAATGCTAGCTGCTATAATTATTAATAAATGAATTAAGACATATAGTGCTTTGCAAACTTTAAAGCACTATGTAAATGCTAGTTATAAATTGAACAAGGACCTCAGCATTAGGAGGTCAACAATAAACTAATGTTTTTAGACACTAAAAATTGATTCTGGCCACCTTCTTCTGCTTTTCTGCCACTCTCTCACCATCACTGACAAAGTAGAAGGTTGAATAAACCTTGAGAGCTATAGTGGTTCTCACAGGCTTTATGTCAGCAGAGCTCAAATTCTTTCAGGTTCTACCAAGATGAGAAGAATTGAGATACAGTCCCAATAATGTGTGATTTCTGAGGACCAGCCTATCCAAAGATAAAGAAAGTCATCCTTGGGACACCAGATACTTGGTAGTTAATTCTTTATTTTGACAACTCATGAAACTATGTCCAATGTCAGCCTTTAAATACAATTTTACATATAGCTCTTTGCACTTGAGGTTAAAATATTGATAGTTCTGACCTTGAAGGCTATGTAATTTAGAACAAACTTTGGGACTATATATGTATTTAATCAAAATTAGTGAAAATATCAGTGTAACCTTATTTTCCAGCACCAGATATTTTTACATCTGTAAGATTTCATAATGTGCATTTACTGTTGTACTGAGAAATCAGCGAGTGAGACCCAGACGTGATTTAAGATGTGGACTTTATTAGCGTGCGGCTGCAAGGGGTATGCACATCCAAATCAAGCAGCCCCCATCAGGGGTCGAGCTAGGGTTTATATAGAAAAGAGCATGGGAAAGAAATGAGAGGAACACTGATGAGGTAATCCAAAGATGCAGGTGTCTTTGGGGGCTATGGATAGGAAACTACAGGGAGTATACAGGACAGGGAGGGGGATGGATCTTTGAAGTCTGGCAAGAGGAAGAGTTCTTGGGCTGGTCAAGGACACCCCTCTCCCTCTGTCTTGACATGAGAATGCTCTGCAACAAAGGAAAGCTTTCTCACAACACAGGAACTTACTGAGGAATTGGGAGGCTTCCAGAGACATGATCTGAGGGCTGGGGCCTGAGCAGCCCAGCTCTGTGTAGCTGTACCAGGGAGAGAGATAAGGGTCATGCTGAGGCCCATGCATGAATAACTGCTAGGCACAGTGTCCTTGGGCTGGGGAATGGTTGTTAGAGACAGTGTTTCTGAGACTAGGGAGAAATTGGGGCACAAGTACAAGCACAAGCACCCGAGCACCCCATTATTATGGGTCAGAGATCACACAAAGCAGACCAGGTGTCCTGGTCTCTGGTATAAACATAATTATCTAAAGCAATTATATTGCAAGCTTTCTTATCCATTTGCGTTGGAGGTACGGGCTATGCTGAGCTATGCAAGGGTACATTTCACTGTTGTTTAGATTTAGGAGGAAAGAGGTCTGGGACAAGATTAAGCGCCAACTTTTGCTTTCCATGGCTTAAAGGGCCCTACTACCTAAATGGCAAAATAATGTTCTGCATTACATTACTCGTTCTGACATAATCTTATCTTGAAATATTTCAGAAGTCTTGCCAGAAGCCTGTGGACAAGTACATCGAGTATGATCCTGTAATCATCCTGATCAATGCCATTTTATGCAAAGCACAGGCCTACAGGCATATCCTTTTTAATACTAAGATAAATGTAAGTTGTATATTTTTCTCATTTTTACATCATTTGAAAACTATGTTAAATGTCTAGGAGGCTGATAAATTAACAGCAGTATTTACACTGTTTACAGGTTTCACTATTCTGTACCTAGTTGCTTTTGAGTGAATGTGGGTATAGAAAAGCACCCTTCTGCCATTTAATCTTGGAAGTCTTCATAAAGGGAAGTAGGCTTTCAGAGGTTCATTTAATTTATTGAATTGAAATCTGTTTAACAATTTAGATCAGCAAATACTGCATAAATAGTAGGGCAGTAACAGAGTTGTTTGCTCAAAATTAGGATATCTTAGTGGTTTAAAATGACAATAGAGATATAGTCCATGATTTGTGGGCGTCTGACCGCATCTTCTCAGCAAGCTTAGGCCTGAACCCTTCTGCCTGTAGAAATCTTTAAGGTCAGAAAGATTTTAATGTGTAGACAAGGCACACGTAATGTACATGTCAAAAAGTTCAGCTCAAATTTCCTAGTATTTTCTGTTTTTGTAGCTGCTCTAATCTTTGGAATTTTCCAATTGATTTGTAGTTTGTCTTTGTCACTTTATAACACACAATCTAGATTAGGACTAGAATCAGTTTTATTAGGAATTTCACAGTTGGTAAAAATGGCTTTATATTGCCTTTGTTTTCTTGCTTCTCCTCCACCACTGCAAGTCACTATTTTGTGCTTTCTTCTTTCAAAAGGAACTAAAGAAGAACTTGCAAATAATATAATTGATTAGTGAAATGGTTTAAAGAATAAATGCAAATGGATTGTTAATTTGACAATCCTAAGTTTAAAGAGCTATTAAGTGGGAACTTCCTTAGCAAAAATAAATACTATGCAGTATTTTTTGCCTTATTAATATTAAGTACATTTGGGCTGTTTCTTTACCTGACTTAAGTGCCAGGTGTTTTTGGTTATCAGATCCATGGGAAGCTCTGCATATTTTGTTTGCTTTGTGAAGCATATCTGAGGTGGTTGCAGCTGCAAGATTCAAGCCAGCACACTGACCCTGATGACTTAATAAGATATGCCAAAGAATGGGATTTCTATAGAATGTTTACAATAGCTTCTTTAGGTAAGAAGTCATTCTTCATATTCCTACTAAAGTATGAATCTTCATTAAAACCTCAGAGTGGCTTGATCAGTTAAATTCAACCAAAAATGTCTACTCGGTTCACTATGCTAGACAGTAAGAAGTCAAAAAGAAAACTATCTCTGCCCTCAAGGAGTTTACGTTCTAGTGGAAGATACAATCTGAACACAAAATAAAGGAATTTAAGAAGGGAGAGAATGCTAGCAACAAGGGGACTTTTCTTGAGATAGGGCACCTTTGCTGACCCTTGAACAAAGTTAAGGATGCTGAAGGGAAAAGGTGAGAAAGAGATGTCAGGCCTGACAAATGGCCAGTATAAAGGCACAGAGATGGGAGATGGGCTGCTGAGTTCAGAATGAAGTGGTCAGATGAACTGGAATGGAGAGGCTAAGATGAAATTCTGAAGTCTGCCACTCATCTGCTCTATGATTTTGATTAAATCACTTCAGCTTTTTTATTCTTTTTGCTTTTTCATATGAAATGGGAAAAAATCATTCTTCATCAAATCGGATGGCTTTTAGGAAATGTTTTGGAGTACCATATAAATGCCATTGTAATATCATCTCATTAATTCAGTATATCTTATTAATTCAGTGACCAATTATCCAACTTGAAGGAACTGGATAAATAAGCTAAACAGGTTTGCAGTATGTTTAAATATATGCTTATCACATTTGTCCTACATCTGCTAGGCTTGTAACATTCAACTATTCAATTTGGCCAGTGGGAGGATTCTTCCCAGGCATTCTCTTTGAATGCTGTTGTCTTAATAAATGATATTTATGTAGCACTTACTTTAAGATGTGCAAAGCATTTCACATCATCTCATTTGAGCCCTATAAGAGAGGTTTTATGGGTTATATTACCTCTGTTTTGCAGATGAGAAAACAGACTTGTAGAGGTTAAATAACCTTCTCAGAGTCACAAACTTAATGTCAGGGACAGGATCTGAACCCAAGTGTTCCTTATTCCAAGTTCGGAACAGTATCACCACACCAAAGTAGGGATATTCTACCAGTTGGGCATGAATTATTTTAATAGATGGATAGAGTATAATATTTAAAAGAATAATTGCCATCTGTAGAAGATATATAAAAACTCACCTCTGCAGTGGCCTAGTAAAACTGTTTGGCCAGTGGTTAGTAACCTTTCTGACCTTTGGCCATGAATCTTGACCATTTCATAGCTAAATACACCTAAAGAGCCAGGCAGTCTAAATTACAGAGGACAGAGATACAGAAATCCCAGCTGAGAACTGACTAATCCATCACCCCAGAGATGAGAGACTCTACCTTCTGTTTTACCACTTGAGTAAAATGTGTGTGTAAATGTAGATAGGGCAGCTAAGTGGCACAATAGATGGAGCATCGGGCCTGGAGTTAGAAAGACTCATCTTCTTGAGTTCAGTTTGGCCTCAGACACTTACCAGCTGGGTGACCCTGGGCAAGTCACCTAACACTGTTTGCCTCAGTTCCTCATCTGTGAAATGAGCTGGAAAAGGAAATGGCAAACTACTCCAGTATCTTTGCTAAGAAAGCTCCAAATGGGATCATGAAGAATTGGATATGACTAAATAATAAATGTAGTTATAAATAGAGATAACATATATCTTTTTGAGTTTCTCATAAATGCTTTGGGGATTTGAAGGGAAATCTGCTTGTTTATTTCAATATTGAGACCTAAACAAATGTTAACAAACCAAGGATATCCCAGTCCCTTGTTTACTGAGGCTAGATAATGATGTTAATGCTAGCAGCTAACATTTATATAGGGCTTCAAGGTTTGCACAGCATTTTACATATATTTTCTCATTTTATTCTTACAACCCTGTTCGGCAGATGCTATTATTAGTCTTATTTTGCAGATGAGACTTAAAACAGCTTATCAGTGATGTCAGTTCCAGTAATTGCCTTATGCATTTTTGGGTATAACTACCATTATTTTAAAATAACTGATGATAGTCTTTCTAGCGACAAACATCCTAGCTCTCAGCATTTTTTTTCCTCAAGTATCAAAAGTTAAGCAGAGTAAACTAATTCTAGAATGGGAAACCTTTAAACTCCTGTAGGATCATTTATTCTGTATTATTCATGTTGAGAGTTAAGTATATACTATTTTCTAGTTGTTGAATTGTTTAATGTGTGTAGAGGCCAGGAGAATGCCTTATCCTGCTTTTGTATCCTCCACAACACTTAGCATAGTGCTGTGCATGTAGTAGCAACCAGGTCCATTGATTGAATTTAGGAATAAAGTGTCCCATCCAATTCAAGAAAAACTATAATACCAAACTCACAATGGATGCTTTGTAAGTATTGATTAATAATGACATAGACACTCATTTATATTTTTATTCCAAAGGAAAACTGTCGAAGAATATCCCTCTACTTTTTAAAATAATGAGAGAGCCTATTATAAATTTCAGATACTGTATTTTCTTTAAAGCCCTTTGTACTTGTCACTGGAAAACTTAAAATGCTCAGTATGGCTGAAGCATCAAGTCACAAATTTTCTGTTGGAGGCCTTGATTTTTCTTAGAAGAGGGAAAAGCAGAGCTTTTCAGTCCTACTAATACCACATTGGATATGTATTTGTGCCTCATTTTCAAGGAATTCCTGGTAGGGTATTAATATTATGTCTCATCTTTCTTGTGAAGGATCATAGATTCGTAGTACATTAGAGTTGGAAGGAAAAGGATCCTTCTATCCAATCTTTTCTTTTTATAGGTGAGAAAAGTGAGGCAACCTTATTTTACATACTTTATAAATAAGGACAGTGGAGGCTCAAATTTTGCCTAATTGAGAATGGATCTAAAGCTGACTTCTTTTTTTTTTTTTAATTTTTTTTCAACTAACAAGCATATTAAAATTAATCCTTCCCCTGCCCCTCCATTCCCATTGAGAAGTGAATGAGTGGATGAATGAATGAAGCTTACTTATTCATAGCTGCAGAATCCAGCAGAATAGCTTTCCATGTTAGCCGTGTCTGAAAATGTAGGTTAGAACCAGTTTCGAAACCTTAAGTCTTTATTAAAAGGGACCCAGGAGTCGTCCTATCCAAGAATACCTTCAGATAGCCTTCACTGCAGATAGTCATCTAGTGTCTTTCATTGGAATTGTTTAGGCCAGGGATTTCATAATAAAAAGATAAAATGAAGAAAAAAAATCATCAGAAGGCATATACAGTCAAATTCCTTCCATTTGCTATCTTTGGAATAAGTCCCCTAGTTCTGAATTTAGACCTCTTGTCCTCTATTCTATCCTTTCTTCCTTTTTAAGATACACATCAGTAATTGGCAGACTTTTCGGAGATTCTGTAGATTACATCTAGATACTGAAGAAATAGGAACTGAAAATCTAAGAAAGAAAAAATTTCAAATACTCATTGAATCTATCTGTCTTGTTGACAGTTGTTGTTTTTGAATTGTAGATGAATTGTCTCACTGCTATAAGTAGGGAAACACATGAATCAAGTTGAATTTAATTGTGTTTCAGAAGTTGTAGTATCACAGCTTGACTAACAAAAGCCAGAGGTCCAAAAAAAGAGAGAAATTTCTCGTGGAATCTACTGATCAGTTTTTGAAATTCGGGTTTACTTGTTTTTAGGTGGGGTTTGGTTTTGATGTGATGATTCATACTTTCCATTTTCATTTCCTCTATAGAACAAATGGCTTTCTTTATGGGAATTTTTGCTGGTTTGTGGCTAATCCAACCCACAACAATGAGAAGAAAGTGCAACTTCATTTTGCTTCTGAAAGCACTACTATTGTCCAGCTATGGGAAACTCCTGCTGATTCCAGCTGTAATTTGGGAACATGACTACACTCCTCTGTGTCTCAAACTCATAAAAGTATTTGTGCTTACATCAAATTCTCAGGCAATAAGAGGTATATTTATATTTTAATTCCCGTTTGTCAATTTCCTTTATATATTTGGCATAGAAATAATTTAATCCCATGTATGTGGGGCAGAGCATATCATTTTAAGATCATAATGAATGCTGGGGTCCTTCATAGAATAATACCCCCACCATACATCTGTGCAGTGCAGTACAGTTTTCAAAGCCTTTTTACCTGTCTGCATGAATAGTACGATGACATTATTAGCTAGGCAAAGTAAGTGGTATTATCCCCATTTTATTAATGAAGAAACAAAGATTCAGAGACATTAAATGACTTGCTCTTGGCCACACAGCTAGTAAGTGGAGGAATTAGGACAAATTCCCTTGCATTTCTTGAACTTTTTCTTATACAAACCTAAATCAAGTAAGAGAAATCAAAAGTTACTCTTTTAGGAAGTGCTGATTTGAACCTGGTACCTGTTTATCCATATGATAATCCTTCTCGGTCTTTCTGCTGTCTTTAGTACTATTTGTGTTACCTTTCACCTTTATGTTATTTCTAATATTAACACCCTTTGGGGTTTCCTATAGTTTGGTTCTTGTCATGGGAGGTAAGGAGACAGTATTATCACTTATAGTGACAATTTTTGTACTTAATCTTGTGATACTGGTAACAGTAGAAAGGGATGCAGAGGTATGGGAGAAGATAGCAGCAATGGTAAATGTAGTCCAATGCAGATTCCATAGAACAAATACATTAAAAAAAAACTTTAAGCCTACAGAATATTGTTACCATGTAAATAATCTAAATATCACCAGTTTGTGAACTTTGTAAACACTGAGTGATTTTTCATTTCTTTTGCAGTGACCTTAAACATCAGTCGCAAGCTTTCATTGTTGGCCATCCTGAGTGGGTTAGTATTAGAAAGTAGTGTGGTCTGCTTCTTCCAAAGGATGGGATGGGATGTAGAAAGTGATTGTTCCATCTATAAAACTTAAAATTTCTCTTGAAGAGAAAGAAGAAAAACCTTTATGATTATGACTTTCAGGAAACTGTCTTAGATGTGGACATGAATTCTTTTTTTTTGTGAAAAATTAACCAAATAAAGGAACATGCACTAGCAAAGTAATTGGGTACACGGTGCCACTTTTTCTGAAATACTGGTTATATTTCAATATTTAATTAAATGGTTGTTTGTTTGTGTCTAAGACTTTGTACCTAGTTCTGCTGTATTCTCTATACTGATCTCCTGCCTGGATCATTCCCCTCTCCTTGTTTTGCTCTTCTTCCTGAGCCATACAGCATTTCTGGAAAAAGTTACAGAAATGTTCTAAACCCAGGATACATTCATGCTATGTAGGTTTAACAGAGCCCTCACTACTGTTTAACTAGCCTTTATTTTTTTATTGATGGTTGTTCCAAAACATCTTTTCTGCTCAAACTGCCAGTTCTGTCTCCACTCCCTACTTAAATCAGATGAACTAGTCTTCCACTTTTTTATTGGGAAGATACAAATCATGAATTGCTAGAGTCATAGCTCCACAGGCTCATAGAATTTCATTTAGTGGAAACTTCATAGGTCAGTTAGTGCAGCTTATACCTAAGCAGGAATTCTCCCTTTACAATATTCCTGAAGAGAGGTCATCTAGTCTCTACTTCAAGTTCTCCAGTGAACACACTACCTACCAACATATTCTATTCCATTTTATACTGTTCCGTTTAGGAAGTTTAGAGAGAGCTGAAATCTGGCTCTTTTTCCCTACACTCTTTTTTCTTCCATTCTCAAAGGTGTTCTCACACCTCTACCTTTCCAGGGCCTCCGTCTTTCCTTCCATTTCTCAACCTGTCCCCTCCACCTCCTGAAAGACTTTATTAAATTATCCTTTGTTCTTTATAGCATTTTCATTCTCTGCATTGCTACTGAATTGGAATTCCACGAACAGTTCTCTCCTACCTTGAGAGAAACTTGTCTCTGCCGCCCACCTTCTGTCCACTATTGTATCTTTCCTTCTTTCCACTAACAGACTTCTAGCAGTATATACGTGTATACTACTATTTGCTGCATTTTCCTTGTCACCACTTGCCTGATTTCACTCCACTTCAATCTGGCTTCCACTCTACCACTTTATTAAAAATATTCTCTTGAAAGTCATTAACAACCAAATTGGTTACCAAATTCAGTGTTCTTTTCTCCATCTTAATTCTTTTTTTGTTTGTTTTTCTCTGCAGCTTTTGACATTTGCCTAACTTTGAGTTCCCTTCTAATTGTTATCTTCCTCTCTGACCACTGCTTACTTCTTTCTGATATTCCCTAAATGTAGATATTCTCCCAGGTTTTTATCTTTCTTTCTAGTCTGTCTCTCTTGTAAATGTCCTTTACTTTCATGGTTTCAGTTACTTCTGTGTGAATGATTTGCAAATCTAGCCTCAGTTTCTCCTTCAGGCTCCATTTTTGTATCTCTGGCTGACAGATTTTTTACTTGGGTAGCACCCCTCACTATAAGCCCAAGGTGTCTGCCAAATTCATCATTTTCCCCATTCCTCCCCAAAACACCTTCTAAAGGAATTCCCCCTCCTGCTTCCCTCTTGTTATCAGTGGCAGCAACAGTGAGGCACAGAACCTCAGTTTTCTTGGATTTCACCTTTGCTCCTCTCATGCCATCAGTTACCATTCTCTATCACACCTTCCCTTTGCAGTTTGTCTTAAAATGGCTCATTTCTTTCAGTTCTAACTATCAGCTGTCTTAATTCAGGGCCTTAATTATCATGCCAGACTATTTTAATAGTCTCCCAACTAATGAGATCCTTGCCTCAGGGTCTGTTCCCTCCAATCCAGCTTGCATATTGCTGGCAAATTAATTCTTCCTGAAGCACTGCCTTGATCTCATCACTCTCTCCTGCTCCAGATCCTTCATTGATTCCCCATTACTCGTGGAAGAAATCCCTAAACTTTTCCTGAACTTCTGACTTTCTCTCAGTGTTAGGGTCATTATCCCCATTGTGTCCAAGTTTACTGTTCTAATTTTCTCTCCCTATTTCTCAACTCGCACCTCCCATTTCCAGACACAGACTGATCTCATTGACCCCTGGATACTTACTGTACTCGGCCATTTTCCATTCTTCCTATTGGCGTCTTTTTCCTTCTTGTCTACCTAGTTAAATCTTACCATCCTTTAAGACCAAGTTCAAATTCTTTCTACTTGAAGCTTTCTCTCCAACTAAGTGATCTCTTCTTCCACTAAACTTAGCATTCGTTGTGTGTGAAACTCATGTAATAAGATTAAGTTGTCTCATGACAAACATGATACTATTTTTGTATTTATTTAACTTTTTTGTTTGTTTTTTCATTCATATATGTTTTATTTTCATCAGCATTTTGTCTTGTACTTTGTATCTCTCATAGGACCTCACACATAATTGGCTTAGAGTAAAACACAATCTTAAAGGCTCTCCTGGGGGAGAGAGGAGGGCAACCCAGAGTAGGAATTGGGAAGGTTCATGCTTCACTGCTCAGGCAGGGAATAAGGATTATTAAGTGCTTATAATGTGCCAAGCACTAGGCTAAGTGCTGGGGATATACATATATAAGCAAAGAGAAAAAGGAGTTAACATTCAAATGGTGGAAGACTACATATAAAAAGGAGCTGAAACACTAGGGGATACCCATCCAAATCCATAGGTGAATGAAATTTGACCCAGACTTATCCCCAAAATGGCAGCCCCAGAACCAACTCACCAGTGGAAGGGGGCCAACACGGCAGAAGGACATCATGGGGTAAGAAGGCCTAGGCAATGAGGGAAATCCCAAAAAGACAGCTGAGTTAGAAATACATCTCTACAAGCACCTGGCCACCACTTCCTACTGTGCCCTTCTCACTCCCCCCAAATAAACATGATCAAGTCAACTCTGTCATTGTCCCTAGATATGCTGTGTTCATCTACTTTCCTATAGCTCCACTCATGATCCTCGTAATTTTCCAAACCAAATTACCCCTCCCTGGTCACCATCCCACCCATGCGTTTCCTCCTACTGCAGTGAAAGCTGCTTAAGGGCAGGAGTTGTCTTTGCTTTTATATATGTCTCCCTAGCACTTAGTTCAGTGTTGGGCACATACTAAGTGCTTAATAAGTGTTTTCTCATTTGTTCATGCATCTTTTCGTTCTTTTGTCAAAACAACAAAACAATGAAAATAAAGCAATATATATTCGACAAAGGTGTTCGCAGAGGATATTCTGTACAAAGAGAAGTGGGATCCACTCTGGAATTTCTCCAGGATCTCGTATTTGAAAATGGCATTGTGTTGATTGCATATAGAGGCTTCTCAATGAGAAGACAACTAGTCAGGAGAGATTAGCCTAACATTATAGACAGGAAAAACAAATGAAATAAAAATGCTTATTGTCCAGATTGTGACATGTAGTTGGAGAGGCAATCCATTGAGTTAGTATATGTGTCCAGGACAAGCACTGAAAACACAGACTGAGAGGGATCCAGAATTGAGTAAGGATGAAAAGAATAGGCTGGATTATATTTAGGAAATTAGTATTTTGTGTTTTTAAAAGTTCATTGTTACATTTTGACACCACAGACACTTCCCAACACCCTAAATGACCAAACTTACTAAATACATTCCCCCAAAGTTATCAATCATTAACAGAGAGTACTAATGTTTGTTTTATTTGACCAGTTGTGTGATCTCTCCTTATTGACCTCATTGTAGTCATTTTGTTTATTGTTCTTTAAGCTCTGCTTTCTTCATTCTATATCACTTCATAGCATTTTCTCTTTTCATACATCAAGATCAGTGATTTTGTTATGGAAACTCCCTACACCAATACAACCCATTTATTACTTAGTTGATAAGTCATGGTTACTAGGTGTTAGGTGCAGGATTTGAACTCAACTCTTTGTGACTCTGAGTCCCACTAACTACCACCCACTAGGCCACATTTGTCTCAGAGACAAGTTTTCCCATGTGTCTGAATTCTTGATATTCATCATTATATGGCACAATAATATTTTGTTATGTGCATAAATAATTTATTCATTCACCAACTGTTCAGTGCTTTCAAAATCTTATTTTTACTGTTATCTTTTTTTTAATCTTTCCCTTACCCCTTGAGACATCCCCTGTAACAAAAATTTTAAAATAAAGTGCAAAGAAGCAGTTCAGCAAAACTGCATCCAAAGTGTCTAACAGTATATGCAATATTTTATATCTATAGCCCCACCTCCCCACTCCCATGAAAAGAGGAATAAGGTATTCAGAATGCTTTCCATTTATCCCAAGCTTCCTGTGACACATCCACATTTTTAACTTCCCATAGTCTCTTAGTGATACTGCAAATTCTAGGACTCCATGAACATCAAGGGATTGATGTTACAGATGACCCCAAGTGCAATGGACAGAGACTTAACAGGTATAAGTAGGATATGCTACTGTATATTACTACCATTGATGACTTGCCTGTAAGAGGTGGTATAAAAGGAGCTGGGCTGGTCATATTGTGAGAGTATGGGATACAGGGGTGGGGAACCTGCAACCTCGAGGCCACATGTGGCCTTTAGGTCCTTGGGTGTGGTCTTTTGACTGAGTCTAAGTTTTACAGAACAAATCCTTTTATAAAGGGGATTTGTTCTGTGAAGTTTGGATTCAAAGGGCCACACTTGAGGACCCAGAGAGCCACATGTGGCCTTGAAGCCGCAGGTTCCCCACCCCGGTCCAATGAATAGCCTGACAGCTTCACTGGTGACCACAAAATATAAAAGGACCTAGAGGAAAGCCTGTACAAGATTGGGTAGATACTCCAGAGAACATTCATGGGAAGGCATATACAAGAATCATAGGATGAGAAAGTATGAATGGGTCATGGCTGTGATAGGTGATAGCCATATTGATGAGAGCATACATCATTAGAGGTCTGACGTATCAGAATGTCCTACTTGAGCATTCGCTTTATCACCCACATTGTTATTTTGCTGCACTTTCTCTAATACAAATTGCAGCATCAGAAGAAAAAAAACCCTGTGAGATAAAAGCCAAAATATCCATCACCATATATGCTAATGGAGAAGAAATTAGGAAACATGTTCTAGAAGAAATGATAGCAATTGTGATAATACACACACATAAGCTGTTTCTGCAAAAAAAAAAAACCTGAGAGCTATAAACTGCAGGTTATACCCCCTTTCCTCCAAATAAGTACAAAAAATTCATAATTCACAGATAAAAGATTACCTTTCATTTCTGATGTTTTTATTGGTCAGTTTGAATTATTTGTTAAAAATCCTATTACCGGTGCAGCTACATGGCGAAGTGGATAGAGCTCTGGGCTTGGAGTCACGAGGACCTGAGTTCAAATCCGGTCCCAGACCCTTGACATCTAGCTGTGTGACCTTAGGCAAGTCACTTAACCCCAACTGCCTCACCAAAAAGCAAAAAAAAAAAATAATTCTATTACTGACCTTACTATCCTCCAGGAAAGAAAGTAGTACTTTGTTTGGAATAATGGGTTTCAAAATCTTGTCAGAGTTTAAATGTAACTGAAATTTGGGGGTCTTCTAATTTAATTATTTTTCCCTGTCACTGGGTTATCCTGTAAAAGTGGCTGAGGTGTCAAAGTACAAACAGATGTCTTACACCATAAGACTTATGAGCTGTTGTTGATGGAAAGCTCTCAGGATTGAAATAGCCACATTTTGTTTCTGCTGAGTGGGGATTGCATCTTCCAGAAAAAACTCACCTGGTGGCTCCCCTCTTACCAGGACTCCTAGGAGTAATCCAAATGATAGATGATTTACTCTATAACTCATCTTTCCATCTGACCTATGGCAGGATGCATTTCAGAAAGGTGCAAAGCAGTAGCTGAAAAGATGGGTTTCCAGGCTAAATCCTAGAGGCCTGCCTTTGACTCTTGCTGATACCATAATTGAACGGGAAGAGAGTAAGCTGGATTAGATTTGAGAAGTTGAACCAGTACTTTCAATAACTCTGAAAGCTGCTCTACACAACCTTTCTTTTTCCCTCCCAAACCAATGTTTGCAGTGATACAACTAAGAATCATGTGACACCATGATTTCCAAAGAATCAAAATCATAAGGGACCAGAAGAATGATAGACCCTTGAGTGGGCATAAGTAGGTTGCAGCCTTTTGCCAATAAAAATTTGCCCGTAAGAATTAACAAAATCATGATCCTCCAAGTCACATGATCAGAAAAGGAGGTAGGAGGGTCATGTAGCAAGAATAAAGAGTGATCCTGTGATTCTGGAAAACATTAAGTGCTCAATCTTATACTGGTAACCACCATTTTTTTTAAAAAATCATCTTAAGGAAAGCCTCCAATTATGTTGGGTTGTGCTTCTTTGCAGGTTCCATGTGGGGCCACAGACAAGAATTACACAGGATGAAAAGCCATGGATACATGTGCTTGGATAGAAAGTCTTCTCCCTGTACCTTTGTTGGTGTTCCCTATACTTGGAATGGCTTCAATCCCTTCCCCACATCTTTTAAAATTCTACTTGTTCTTTTTAGATTTTTGTTTTAATGCTCATTTATAGGCTTATATATTTTGAAGCTAGACAGAGGTCATTTAGTTTAAGTGATTTGCCCAACATCACACAGGGAGTAAATGGCAGAGGTGGTATTTGAACCAAGCCTTTTTAACTCAACATCACATGCTCTTTTTATAGTACCCTCCTCTGGGACCTTCCACAGTCAGTAACAACCCTCTCCTGGCCACCCCACCCGTTGGCTCACACATTTCTTATCCACTTAAAATGTATTATTTTGTATTATAATTATTTGTTTGGTTCCCCTGCCACCGCCAGTTAGACCTTCATGAACCATGTCTTATTTAAGAATTATCTCTCCAGCTCTTAGTACTATACTCTGCATGTAGCAGTCACTTTATAAATGTTTATTGAAGTGAAATAAATAAAACGACACCCAAATCCAAATGAAACTTATAAATACTGAGGAGAAAGAGTGAAGGTAGCCCAAAGGCATAAAACTGAAGGAAAAGATTCCCCAACTGAAAAACTGGTTGTTAAGACCTTTTCCTTTGAATCCTTAAGAAACTTGACAGCTGGCTACAAAGGCAGAATCATACAGTGGAAAAGAGCACCAGATTTGGAATCAGAAGGCATATGTCCAAATCCCATTTCTGCTACTTCATACCGGTGTGACCTTGGGCAAGTCACAATTGCTTCAGGCCTCAGTTCTTAATCTGTCAAACGAGGATGGTTTCTAAGATCCCTTCCAGCTGCATCATTGACCCTGGAATACCCGGTGGCTTGAACCTCTAAAATGAAAAGAACAGCTTACTGGGATTTCATTCATCCATAATGTCACAGCACACCCCCTTCAATACTTCATTCAAGGTATTAATTACTGGCCTAAACTATCCCTAGAATAGGAAATGAGAGCAGGAGAATACTTCCTTTCAAGAATGGCATTTAGTATTTTCTAAAAAGTTAACTGGCTTTTTCTCTCTGAATCAACTTTAACTCTGCCCTGCCATCTAGTGGTACAAATCAGGGAGGAGAAGGGAAGTTTTTAAATTTTTAATTAGGGCCTTCTTAACACATCAGCGTCTTTTGGCCAAGTTGAAACAGACTGATTATTTCAGTGAAATAAGAGTATGTTGACCTTTGAATCTTCTTTGGATCCCAATGTATGCCAGCTATCATGAATACTGTAAAGATACTATTCCATAGACCATACTTTCCACTGGACCCCAAAAGAAACAAAGTGAAAATGAGTAGTTCAGTTTCCTTTCACTACAAGTCCATCCTTTTGCTTATAAATTGGGCCACCCATTCTCACCTTATTCCTACTGTGAGAGATAGGTCATAACCCATCCTTGCCTCTGCAATCTCTGGGACTTGTCCAGATGCTCCTGCAAATCTACCATAAAGAGAAGGTATAGCCTCCATTGCTTGATTTTGCATGGATACTAGAAAAGGTGGAGATCATAAAATTCTAATACTTTAGAGGTCACAGGGACCTTACAGATCATTTAGCCCAACCATCATTTTAGGAAACAAAACCTTTAATACCTAGTCAGTAGCTAAAACAAGAACCAAACTTTCCTGACTTCTGGTCCACTGGTGGATCTCTGTGGCCATCATTCTTGTTTGAGAAGAATATAAGCAACTCCCTTTCTATGTCTTCATACACAGAAACCATTAAGCAAGGGACAAGAGCCAGATTAAAAGGTTCCCTCCTGAGGCAACATGGTACAGTAGAAAGATGGCTAGATTTGGCATTGTAACCCTTGGGATCAAGTCCTGGGTCTCTGGGACAAATCACTTAACCTCTCTAGGCCAGGAAGACTTGGAGTTTCCTCATCTGTAAAATGGGGAAGCTGGGTTGAAAGACCTCCAGTTCTTAATCTATGATCCTAACATCTCCCACCAATTCTGTTTCTGTGAAGGCAAGCAAACCAAACCACAAAAGGGAAATATCTCTTAGACCAAGAACAGCATGCCTGCTTCCTAAAGTTGGCTCTGAGAAATAAAAGTAACAGCCCCTTCACAGATTTACTGAGTGCAGGATGCTAAAAGCAGGCCAAATGATCTGTGAATGTTCAGGAACACATATATTCCAAAAAAAAAAAAACCCCACCAAAAAACAGCTCCAGGCTTTCACATTACATCTAGAGTAAATAAAGAAGCCTGAAGAAATATGATGGAGTAGATGGGGCCCTGGACTTGGGAGGCTGGAGACCCAGCTATGCAATTATGGGAAAAGACAATTTCATACCTGTTCATTCAATTCATGCTTTATGTTCCTAGGCCTTGCCTAGTACTTAACATGTAACATGTACTTAGTAATATTTTTGTTGAATGAATGAATAAATATTACTCCCCTACAAGGACTCTACGTTCTGGCCAAAGTGAACTGTTCCTATTTCTGTACATACCTTGTGCTTGCTCACCTCTGTGCTCTGCTCATGCTATTCTCTATGCTTGCAGTGCTTGTCTCTTTCCGCGTTCCTATTCGTTCAACTCCTATCCGTTCTTTAAAGCCTAACTCAAATGCTACCTCCTTCAGTGAAATGAAACCTTTCACTCCCAACACTGCTGATCACCTTAAAGTAATATGAGCCTAGTCAGCCCATTTGTTCCTATGTTATCAAGTCCTATTGATTCCATACTTCCCTTGCTCTATTTCCCCTGCCACCAGCCCAGTTTAGACCCTCATCACCTAACTAGGATATGGCAATAGGCTCCTAAAAGATATTTCCACTTCTGTATTCTCCCTGGTCCAATCTATCCTTCATATCTGCCAGCATAATATTTCTTCCTATAGATCTGGTCATACCATTACCTTAGTAGGGGTTTCTATTACCTCTGGAGTCAAGTTCAAACTCCTCTTGCTGACATTCAAGGACCCCCTATGACCTTGTAACACCCTACTATTCCAGCCTTATATACTATTTTTCATCCACTTTGTAGTCCAGCTAAAATGCTCTACTCTCTCCCTGTATTGGGGTGTTCAGGGAAGACTAGCACCTCTGGCATGAGGGCTTTTCTGGACTGCTCATCCATCTTTGGTGTCCACTTGCCACCCAACTCTCACCTGTGGCTCCAAGAAGCTATAGCATGCATAGTGGCCACGCGCTGTTAAACCATCTTAGCAGATGGGCTGAACCAAGTTGAGAGTAATCGATGGGCCTCAAAACTACCACTGAGTTAGAAGGATGTGTACCCCAAGCACATGAAGATTTCCCTAAGTAGAATGGACAGATGAGAACAATTCGTTCCAATGGCCATGAAGGCAACTGAAGCAGTCAGTGTGGAATGTGCTTAGAGCTTGATTAGTCATTGAAGACACCGAAGTCATCCACTATATCTCAGGCCATCGCTAGTCATCCAGACTTTTGTCCTGCCACTGAACTTTGATGAATCTGGAAGACAGAGTGAGGCTGATGACCTGGCACAACTCTGCCTCACTTAAATCCAGTTCATGCGCAAGTCAAGATATCACCCCATGATGTCATTGGTCCTCCTTGAAAACAAAGGATAAACAACACGATAAGCCCCTCTACCTCTAAGTTTTGTTCATGTTGTTCCCTCCCAGGACTATATTCCCTCTCTCTCTTTTGACTTTTGAGTTCCCGCCCATCCTTTAAACCCTAGCTCAAATGCCATGCCTACTGTTGCTCCTCCATTTAAGCCCACCCTTTCCCCCATCATCCTCAATTTATTCTTTTCTCCCAATTCCTTCTCTCTAATGCCTACAAGCATGTTCAGGTCTCTTCTGTTTGGCCAAATGAAATCAAATGAGATCATACAGTGCTTTGCAAACCTTAAAGTGCTATGTAAATGCTGTATAATAATATAATATACTATATAAATGCTATATAAAGTGCCACTATCACTATTAGCTTTATCCTAAAAAAAAAAACCAGCAACAAACTTTTTTTTCACCTGATGTTCCCTCAGCTTATCTATCCTTTTATTGCTACACTTTTAGAAAAAATGGCTACACTCATGGCTTACTTACTTCCCTACTACCTGTTCCCTCCTCAACTTCTAGCAGTATGTTTTCTCACCCCACTAACCCATCAAAATAACTCTCCCACTTCACCAGTGGCCTGTGAGGGGTTACATCCAATGGCTTTTGGTCATCCCTCATCCTCTACCTTTCTGGATCATTTAATACCATTGGCCATGCCCTGGTCTGAACAGTCTCTCTTCTCTTGGTATTTATGACATTTCTCTCTCTTCATACTCTTTCCTCCCTGTCTGGACTTCCATTGGATCATTCCATTGGGCATTCCACCAGACTCTGACTGGATGGATGTTCTCTCTATATCAAGGGTTCTTAACCTTTTTTTTTTTTTTGGTCATATACCCCTTTGGCAGTCTGGTAAATCCTAAGGACTCCTCAGAATAATATTTTTAAATAAATAAAGTAAAATAAATTGGATTACAAAGGAAATTGATGCAATTATCAAAAAACATTTTTTAAACAAGACAACAGATCCCAAGTTAAGGTCCCCTGCTCTATATATCCTCTCCTTTAAGGATTTCAGCCCATTTCCATGGCTTAAATTATAATTCTAGCAGATGACTCCAAAATATTATCTAATCCTAGATTGTCCCTTGAGCTCTAGTTTCATCTCCCAGCTGCAGTCTGGATATCTCCACTTGGAAATCCTATCAGCACATCAAACTCAACACAGTCTATACTGAAATATACACACATACCACACATACACCGACACCATCAATCCAACCCCTGGAAGTCACCTAGGCTTGCATCCTCAAAGTTCCTTACCCTCAATCCTATCTAATCAGTTGCTGAGTCTTGCTGTTTACAGTGTATCTCACAACTGTCCCCTCCTTTCCACTCATGTTGCAACCACCCCAATTCAAGCTTTCATCACCTGTCACCTAGACTAATCTAATAACCTCTCCCCTGCCTAGTCATCCTTCACAGAACTCCCAAAATAATCTGAATGCCCAAGTCTGACCTGTCACTCCCCTCCCCAAAATCTTTCAACAGCTTTCTAAGCTCCCTTCCCAATTTTATTTCATACTACAACCTTTCCCACATTCTCCATTCCAGCCAAACTCAACTACTGCTCATTCCTCAGGCTCTCACATCTGTGCATTCAAACAGATTATAATTGTCACCTAAAAAGTGTTCCCTCCCTTTCCCCATCACCACCTGCTGAAATCTTTTTCTTCCTTCAAGGCTCAGTTCAAGTGCCACTCCTCCACAGAGTTTTTCCTCATCTCTGCAGCTGAAAGCAATTACTCCCTCCTCAAATGGGCAGCTAGGTGGCAGAGTGGATAGAGTACTGGGGCCTGGTGTCATCTTCCTGTTCAAATCTGGCCTCAGATACTTACTAGCTGAGTGACCCTGGGCAAGTGAGCTGGAGAAGGAAATGGCAAACCATTCCAGTATCTCTGCCAAGAAAACCCCAGATGGGGTCATGGAGAGTCACACACAACTGAAGAACAACAACAAATGTTCCTAGATCATTTATCTAGATCTTTCCTTTACCCCATTAGTCCACTTGGAATTACAGTAACTTGCAAGCATGCCTTATCCTCCCTTCCCCCACCCCCCACTCCCACCCAATTGGATTATAAACTCCTTGAGAGCATGATTTATGTCAAAATGAGATATTCCCAGGTTTATCTGTGGGGCATGCGCTGTGATGTTATTGCAAAGTCTCCAAGATTGAAACTGACCTGTCCACACATAGGTTACAGAAGTATTGAAGAATTTGTTGCAAATCTGTTGAAAAAAAAAAGGCAAATATGAGAGAGAGAGAGAGAGAGAGAGAGAGAGAGAGAGAGAGAGAGAGAGAGATTGCTGCTTAAAGTTTCAAACTATTTTTAAATTTGTGAAAGTTTCATTCATTCAAAAAATATTTACTAAGTATCTATACTATGTGTAAAGCATCATGCTAGATCGGTAAATCATGATCTCTATCTTACACCTTTAGGTCACTATTTAAATTGCTTACGTGTTCTCCAATTTTTATCTTTATCCAAGCCTAGTGGCAACTCAAAAATCCTCAAAAAGAAATCATTTTCTTCATTAAAATACTTTTAATCTTGGATTAGGCTTTACTGCAGCTGCAGCTTCAAGGCCTCGAGGCTACAGGTTCCCCACCCCTGCTTTACTCTGATCCAAGCTAGTTATTTCCAACCTACATCTTGTCTCCAAATGGCCATTTCCCCACAAGAGTGATTAATGTTCATGATTAGACCAGTCCCTCCCTTCAAAATTAATTGTAGAGCCTTCAACACAGCGCTGATACTATGGAGTCTGAAATAGCTTGTGAATAAAAAAAAATTAATAGGCTGACTAGTTGGCTAAGTCTATCAAACAGAAAGCAAGCTTCTGAATTTAAAACTTTATTATAGTTTTTAAAGCCTGTCCCATTCATTTTCCTTTATACTTTTTATTGCAAATATCTGGTTTACCGCTGATTTTGAAACCAAGCAGAAATGCCTACCAACTGCTTCTTTAGGGAGGACAAACACCCATCAGCAGACAAAACTTTTGGAGTCGATTCAAAATCTCACCTGCTAGACAACTCCTCAGATTCTAGTGCTGTCAGAAAGCACCTCCCTGAAACTCCTCCAACATGCCACAAGCAGGTGTCAGAGGGCAGTCCCTGGAATTTAGTGTTGAAGCCTCTTACTCGGCAGCAACTCCATGAGCCACACCTGTGAGCCAGGAGCAGAATTACTTTTTGGGATTTAACACCACCCCGCTTTTAAATTCCACTGTCTTGCCTTCCTTTAAAGCTCCAAATGGGCATTATTGGAGAGGAAAAAGCCTGGCAATTCTAGAGAATCCCAGCTCCACCTCTAACTTGTTATTTTACCTTAGGCAAATCACTTAACAGGGCTCCAGTTTTCTTACCTGGCAAATTTGGATAGAAACACCTATCAAATATCCCTCCCAGAGCTGTTTTTTTTCCTATTAAAAGAAATTATGTCCCCAATTAAATAACAAATTAGAAATACTGAAAACCAAAGGAGAGATTAATAAAATTGAAACTAAGAAAACTATTGAACTAATAAATAAAACTAAGAGCTGATTTTATGGGGGTGGGAAACAATAAAAAAAACCCTTTATTTAATTTTAAAAAAGAAAGAAGAAAACCAAATCACCAATATAAAAAATGAAAAGGGTAAATTCACCACCAATGAAGAGGAAATTAAAATAATAATTAGGAACTATTTTGCCCAACTGTATGCCAATAAATTTGACAGTCTTAGTGAAATGGGTGAATATCTACAAAAATTTAAATTGCCCAGATTAACAGAAGAGGAAGTAAAACACTTAAATAATCCCATCTTAGAAAAAGAAATTGAACAAGCCATCAATGAACTCCCTAGGAAAAAATCTCCAGGCCAGATGGATTTACAAGCAAATTCTATCAAACATTTAAAGAACAATTAATTCCAATACTATATAGACTATTTGGGAAAATAGGCGAAGAAGTCTGCCAAATTCTTTTTATGATACAAATATGGTGTTGATACCTAAACCAGGAAGAGTCAAAACAGAGAAAGAAAATTATAGACCAATTTTCCTAATGAATATAGATGCAAAAATTTTAATTAAAATATTAGCAAAAAGATTACAGCAACTTATCACAAGAATAATACACCATGACCAGGTAGGATTTATACCAGGAATGCAGGGTTGGTTCAATATTAGGAAAACTATCAGCATAATTGAACATATCAACAACAAAACTAACAGAAACCACAGGATTATCTCAATAGATGCAGAAAAAGCTTTTGTCCAAATACAGAACCCATTCCTATTAAAAACATTAGAGAGCATAAGAATAAATGGAGTCTTCCTCAAAATGGTAAGTAGCATCTACCTAAAACCTTCAGCAAGCATTGTATGTAATGGGGATAAGCTAGAAGTATTTCCAACAAGGTAGGGGTGAAACAAGGATGTCCATTATCATCACTGTTGTTCAATATGGTACTAGAAACGTTAGCTTTAGCAATCAGAGAAGAAAAAGAAATTGAAGATATTAGAATAGGCAAAGAAGAAACAAGGCTATCACTCTTTGCAGATGATACAATAATATACTCAGAGAATCAAGTAAAAATTACTTGAAATAAAACAACTTTAGCAAAGTTGCAGGATATAAAATAAAGACTCATAAATCATCAGCATTTCTGTATATTACTAACAAAGCCCAACAGCAAGAGATAGAGGAATTCCATTTAAAGTTACTGGAGACATTATAAAATATGTAGGAGTCTACCTTCCAAAACAATCCCAGGAACTATATGAACACAATTACAAAACACTTTTCACATAAAGTCAGATCTAAATAATTGGAAAAACATCAGTTGCTCATGGGTAGGCCAAGCTAATATAATAAAAATGACAATTCTACCTAAATTAATTTGCTTATTCAGTGCCATGCCAATCAAACTACCAAAAATTATTTTATAGAGCTAGAAAAAACAATAATAAGATTCATCTGGCAGAACAAAAGGTCCAGAATATCAAGGGAACTAATGAAAAGAAATGCAGGGGAAGGTGGCCTAGCCACACCAGATCTTGAATTGTATTATAAAGTAGCAATCATCAAAACTACTTGGTACTGGCTAAGAAATAGAGTGTGGATCAGTGGAATAGGTTAGGTACATAAGACACAGTAGTCAATGACTATAGTAATCTACTGTTTGATAAACCAGTACTCCAGCATCTGGGATAAGCCACTATTTGACAAAAACTGCTGGGAAAATTGGAAAAGAGTATGGCAGAAACTAGGCATAGACCAAAATCTTACCCCATATACCAAAATAAAGTCAAAATGGGTTCACAATTTAGATATAAAGGCCAATACTATAAGCAAACTGGGAGAACAAGGAATTGTTTACCTGTCAGATTTATGGAGAACAGAAGAATTTATGACCAAATAAGAGACAGAGAACATCATGAAATGCAAAATGGATACTTTTGATTATATTAAATTGAAAAGTTTTTGCACAAACAATGCCAATGCAACGAAGATTAGGAGGGAAGCAGAAAACTGGGAAAGAATTTTTACAGCAGTGTCTTTATTTCTAAAACATATAGACAGGGGCCTCATTTCTAAAACATATAGAGAATTAAGTCAAATTTATAAGAATACAAGTCATTCCTCAATGGTCAAAGGATATGAACAGGCAGTATTCAGATGAAGAAATTAAAGCTGTCTGTAGTCATATAAAAAATGCTCTAAATCACTACTGATTAAAGAAATGCAAATCAAAACAACTCTGAGGTTACCACATTATACCTATCAGATTGGCTAACACGACAAAACAGGAAAATGATAAATGTTGGAGATGTGGGAAAATTGGAACACTAATGCATTGTTGGTGGAGTCGTGAACTGATCCAACCATTCTGGAGAGCAATAACAATGTGCATACCCTTTGACCCAGCAATACCACTTTTAGGGCTGTATCCCAAAGAGATCATAAAAATGAGAAAAAGACACACATGTACAAAAATATTTATATCAGCTTTTTCTGTAGTGGCAAAGAATTGGAAATTGAGGGGATGCCTATCAATTGAGGAATGGCTGAACAAGAGGTGGCGTATGAGTGTAATGGAATACTACTGTGCTATAAGAAATTATAAGCAAGTGGACTTCAGAAAAACCTGAAAAGAGTTATATAGACTGATGCTGAGTCAAGTGAGCAGAACCGAACATTGTACACAGTAACAGCCACGTTGTGCAATGACTAACTTTGGTACACTTAGCTCTTCGCAGCAATGCAAGGATCTAAGACATCTCCAAAAGTCCCAAGATAGAAAATGCTACCCACATCAAGAGAAAGAACTAAGGAGTCTGAATACAGATTGAAGCATACTATTTGATCTTTTTTTTCTTCTGTTTTGTTTTGTTTCTTCTTTCTTATGGTTCCTCCTATTGGTTCTAATTTTTCTTTACAACATGACTAATGTAAAAATATGTTTAAGAGGAATGTATACGTAAAGCCTATATCAGATTGCACATCATGTTGGGACAGGAGGTGGAGAAAATTTAAAACTCTAAAGCTTATGGAAGGGAATGTTGAAAAATAAAAATAAATTAATTTAAAAAAAGAAATTATGATGAATTTAAGAGGGATAGGGACTGGATCTGTGATTTCACTGATAATCTATAACTCTTAGATGAGAAAATTCCCTCTAACAATGCAAGTAGGCATCTTCTCTCTGCAATTTACAGTCTTAAAGAGTTGTCTAGAACACCCAAGTGGTTAAGTGGTTTGCTCAGGGTCACACAGTCAAATTCCACTACTTTTTAGGCCTGATTTTTCTTTTATTTTCTTCTAGTTTTATTTTTATTGATACTTTTGTTTTTACATCTCATTTGTCTCCAAATATATCTCTCCCTCCTCCCCTAACAATGGAGTCATCCTTTGTAAGATTAAAAAGAGGGGAGGGGAACAGTTCAGCAAAATTAACTGCTTCAATAGTATCTGGAAGTAAATGCGATATTTCATGCCCATAGTCCCCCTACTTCTTCACTGATGGGAGGGAACTCTCCTGGGGCTGTCTTCGGTCAGTATAATTACAGTGTTCAGTTTAGCTTTCTATGTTCTTTGCATTTACCTTGCTGTAGACATTATGTATATTGTTTTCACCTCAGAGCTATTGTAAGCCTAAAATGAAATAATTGGGGTGAAAGTGCTCTAGAAAATAAAAGAATGTTATGAACGTATAAGGCAATATGGTCCCTGTGTAATGGATGGTCTGTTTTCTGAAAACCAGCTCTAACCAACTACTGAGAGGATCACCCCTGAGAGACTGGCCACTTGGGTGATGAGGTCTTTGGTCACAGCAACCTATGGAAAAACCTAAGGCATTACAGCACCATTACTTCATTAAAAGCACCCATCTCAACCACAACCAAGTGTAATCAAGAAATGAACTTGGTTGTTTAGAGATGAATCTCTATTGGGAGAGACAAGTGAGCAAAAATCCCCTGCATTGAAGTTTTCTCATCATTGTTAACAATTCTCGAAAACCTCACATGAGACTCTCCACACGAGAAAGTGGAAGAAAGCTATTCCCCGACCCATCCCTTGTCCCTGCTTCATCCACTTAAGCAGGGCCCTCGACTTCATTTATGCATCTCCTTTAGAGGCAGCTTAGTGGCCCAGTGGAGAGGGTACAGGGTTTGGAGACAGGAAGAACTGAGTTCTGATATGAACCCAGATGCTTACTAGTTCTGTGACCCTAGGCAAGTCACTTAACCCCTGTCATTCTGTTTCCTCAATTGTAAAATAGGGATAATAACAACACCAACCTTACAAGGATGCTGAAAGGATCAAATGAAATGGGATTTATTAAGTGCTTAGCACAGTGCCTGGTACATAGTAGGTACTTAATAAATGGTTCCCTTTCCTTTCTGAGAAGAAAACAAAGTCACATGCTATTAGCAATCAGGACCAGAACCAAGGGTTCTTGACTTCCATACCAAATTCTAAATGATTATGCCTTTGGCACTCTAGGCCCCAGTTAGCTTCATTTTGAACGACAGCTTGAGAATAATCAGGGAAGTGGAGAATTCTTATGAGTCAGAAGTGGGAAAACTGAGTATCTCTCCATTGTAATTTTCTAATAAGAAATGGAAAACTTATAAAAATCAGGATCATCTTGGCTTTAAGCTTATGCAGTCCAGTGACAGCCCAGCACTAACAAATGACATGATACGAAGGGGCAGCTAGGTGGCGCAGCAGATAGAGCTCTAGCCTTGCAGTCAGAGGACCTGAGTTCAAAGCCAGCCTCAGACACTTGACACTTACTAGTTATGTGACCCTGGGCAAGTCACTTAACCCTGACTGCCTCACCAAAAAAAAAAAAAAGACATGATGTATTACCGCCACTTCATAAATAAGGGAAGAAGTAAGCTGAGGTAATTTTGTTGTTGAATTGTTTGTAGTCGTGTCTGACTCTTCGTGACCTTATTTGGGGTTTTCTTGGCTAAGATACTAGAGTGGTTTGCCATTTCCTTCTCTAGATCATTTTACAAATGAGGAAACTGAGAAAACGCAACAGGGCTAAGTGACTTGCCCAGGATCACACAGCTACTGTCTGAGGCCAGATTTGAAATCAGGAAGATGAGTCTTCCAGACTCATATATAATGTGTATTACATACATACATGATATGTGATAGAATTTCTATAGCCTTAGAGACCACATAGGTTCAGCCACCTAATTTTATAAGGATCACTGAACATCAGAACTAGAAGAATATTAGAGATTATCTAATTCAACCTTCTCATTTTACAGATAAGGAAACTGAGGCCCAAGGGCTTCATAAAGTGATTTGCCCCAAAGCATTGCAGGTCATTAGTGGCAGGGCTAGAGCTAAAACTTCTAACCATTCAGTGCTTTTCTCAATAGACCAAAACCATTGTGCACTTGTCCAGCTTTTCTTCCAGTCTTCTCTATCAGATAGTGACCTGTGACTGAGCTCACAAGACCACCATATCCTGCTTCCATGATAAAACCACAATTGATTCTCAATGTGAGCTTTGTACTACTCTGCTCCACTTTGGGAGGGTGTCCATAATCCACAGTGAGAAAGAATTTATGCCAAGCGGTAAGTAAAGAATTCTAGTTTCATTTATTTTTCTATTTGTACACTGTCCCAGCCCCACCTCCTCCCCTGGGAAGGTCAGAGCAATAAAACATTTGTGTGGGTTGGTCATTTTTAGCACTAAGTTTCTAATCTCTATTTAGAGCAGTACCTTGTATACAGTGTGTGAGCTTAGAAAGTAAGCAGGATGGTGTGTGAATGATTTTACCTGGAATAAGAAAGAGGAAGGGGTAAGCCATGGGTACACAGCACCATAAGATAAAGGGATATATTGTCAGGCCCTCCAGAAAGTTGAAGGATAGCATCCTTCTACATCTCACCTCACTTCCAACACTACCAAGCTTTGGAACAATTACATTTGAGAGAAGCACCTTGCTCACCCTTTCCCCAAAACCAATCACAGTCTAGGCCCAGAATGTCAGTTCAGAGGACGGCAGTCTCAGAGGCCCAGCCTGCACCGGAACAGCCCCAGAAAGACCAAGTTATTCCCTTTGCAGTCATATGTAAGTGGAACCAGGAAGTTTGGGTACCAGTCTTAGTGGTCTAGTACAGGCCAGCATTTAGACCTGAACAAGAAATGGTTCTCTGAGAAATGTTCCAAAGAGTTTGTCAAGATCAGAATTGACCTGGGAGTTCTAAGGTGTAAACTGCCCTCCCCTCAAGTCCAGGATTGTACAGCCACTCTGAAACTATCCTGTTCACCTCACAGTTAGTTTGCCTTCCTGTTTTCTTGATGTCATATAGCCCACAAGCCCAGACAAACAGAACCAACTGTTAGGTTTTCCTGATATTAAAGAATAGGGAATAAAATAACCTGGGAATAGAAATCTGAGAAGCAACATGGAACAGTAGATAAAGGACCCACCTTGGAGTCAGAAAGACTGGGGTTTGAGGCCCACCTGTAACATTTACTAGCTATGTGACCCTAGGCAAGTCACTTAACTTCCAAGTACCCTCAGGCAACTCCTTAAGAAGGTAACTTACAGATGAGTAGTGAAGGGAACTTCTATGCCAAGAGCTCCCCACACATCTGGGAGGTCCAGATTCACCCTTCTATCCTCACTCCCCAAATAACAATACATTGATATCCCCTATTTTTGCCTTTTAATTTTAACTTCTTTTACCAGAGCTAATAAGTCATCTTATCTCTAGCATAGTGTAATCTACATGTAGGTACACAAAATGTTTTCAAACATGATGATTTATTTTTTATTTCCAATCTTCAGTCCTCCATACATTTTGATTGTAATGATGAAATAACTGAAGGGCAAAAGAGAAACAGGACATCTGAATAACTGTCTAAAATAGGGGTTCTTAAGCTGGGGTCTGGAAACTTCTAAAAAATATTTTTACCATATTCCAATATAATTGGTTTCATTTGTAATTTTCTTTTTATTTTATCTATTTAAAAATATTCTTCTGAGAAAGGGTCCATAGGCTTCATCAGACTCTCAAAGAGTCCACAAAGCACAAAAAAAAAAATGAAGAACTCCCCCTCTAAAGCCATGTGCCCCTGATAGTTGTCTGTAAACATTTGTTGACTACTTACCAAGAGTCAATATTGTTTTGAATCAACCAAGGGCCAAAGATTCCTTAAGATCCATCATGTCAGCTATAGCACTACTAGGCCTATACCCCAAAGCAATCAAAGAAAAGGGAAAATGACCTATTTGTACAAAAATATTTATAGCAGCTCTTTTTGTGGTGGCAAAGAATTGGAAATTGAGGGGTTGCCCATCAACTGGGAAATAGATGAACAAGTTATGGTATATGATTGTGATCGAGTATTGTTGTGCTATAAAAAATGACAAGCAGAATGGTTCCAGAAAAATCTGGGAAGACAGATATGAACTGATGCAAAATTAAGTAAGAATCAGGAGAACACTGTACACAGTTAACAGCAACAATGTAACAATGATTAATTTTGAAACACTTAGCTACTCTGATCAAGACAATGATCCTAGACAATTACAAAACTCATGATGAAAAATACTATCCACCTCCAGGAAGAGAACTAATGAACTCTGAGTACAGATGGAAGCATTTTTTTTTAAACTTTATTTTTCTTGTTTTTTTTACATGTGTTTTGCATGAATTTACATGCATAATCAATATCATATTGCTTCCCTTCTCCAGTGGTGGGGAGCAGCGGGAGGGAGGAAAAGAATTTGGAACTCAAACATTTTTAAATGTTAAAATTTTTTTACATGGTAATTGGGAAATATTTAATAAAATAAATCTATGTGTGTATGTGTGTGTGTGTGTGTGTGTGTGTGTGTGTGTGTGTGTGTGTGTGTGTGTGTGTATACATATCCATCATGCCAAGACTCCAACTCTGCCTGAAGCCTCCTTCTTTCCAGAGCAGTCATTTCTAAGTCCCAGGTAACTTATGGGGGAAGTGGGGAACATAGATATGATTATTCCATTGGTGCTACAGTGACCCACTTTAATGTATCCTAAGTTTAAAACGCAGAAAACAATTGCTTTCTCTCAACACACTCAGGCACCACTCAGTATTATACACCCACCGATTAAACAAACTATGACAAAGCTGAATGCTTTTTGAAAGTATCACTTTAATAAATACGATAAGGCCAACAGCAATTATCCTTTTGATCACAGGGAGCAGTTTGACTTCTATTTAACGTACTAGAACTACACTTTCAAGATACACTCGCAGATTAGGGGAAAAAAAGTTTCCAATACCTTATAATGAAAAGTTTAGGTAATATGAAATATTGCAGTTTGCCCCAGTTTTTCCTATTAAATATGACCTACTATTAGTCTCTTTCTAACTGCATATGACCAGCAAAGAATGACTCCCCTCCTGTGCTATCTTGGGAACCAGCAGATTGGCACCCAAATTACCTTAAAGGGTCACTTCTCAGTAGGTGGCTCATAAAGTCAACTAACGGTAAGCCAGTTAGTTATATGGTTCACCAAATGCCACTTAGCTAAGAGTCCTGAAAGCTCCTTTAAACAGAAATAAAATGCAGATGAACAGCTGCAGAATGTATTCAAAAAAGGGAACAGTAAAATGTTATTTTTAACACATGGCAAACTTGAGGCAAAAAAAAAAAATCCACAGCACACAAGACAGGGTGCAAACAACCCATCCAGAGAAGAGCCCAAATACAGAACCATATGGACTTGTTAACTTCAATCTATACAGAACAGGCCAGCCCCCACTAAATGGTCATTTTGAAGAGGGGCCTTTTTGTTTTCATCAAAGGGATGTAAATCGTCAACAAAGTCCCCATTACAGGGACACCAAGAATCTTTCTCTGACACTGACTGTTTGCCAAAGAAGAAACTCTAGCCGTTGGGACAGACTGCCCACATGTTGTGTCAATGGCGAAGGGCCTGCCCATAAATTAACCCATAAATTAATTTGGCAGCTGTCATCTCAATAGGCCCGACGACTTTCCACAACACAACAGGACAGACTTTTTTTTTCTTCCAAAGGAGTGCTTGCAGGAAGAGGAGAATGTACTGATGGTCTGCCAGAAACAAACAATGGGCAGACGTAACAGGAAAAGAGACTTTGAGAGTATCTCCTCAACACACACCCCCTACAGTCAGACGCATCCCTCCTCCAAGTCTTCTAAATGGACTCCAGGATCCAGTCACTGTTGGAGAGAGAAGTGACAGGCAGCGTAAAGTCCATCTGGGCACCTTGTTCTCTCCCATTGTGAAGCGAACCATGCTCCTGGAAATATTCTTCCTCTTCATCAAAGAAGCCATTTTCCAGGGCATAAGAGCAGTCTGGGCTGGAGGCTGCTTGGCAAGCCCCCTTGTATTCCTGAATTGACTCATAGAGGGAGTACAGTTGACAGAGCAATGACATGTCCAGCTGTCGAAGGCCAACCTTTCATGGAAAGGGGGTGGGGATAGAAAAAGAGAGAGAGAAGAAAACAAAGAGTCAGCATTTCCGTTTCATTTTGGTTGAACAATCATATCTACATTCTGCTGGCATCCACGCATTCTTTCCCTGAAGCTGATGATTCAACGCATCACTGGGAGAGAAGTTCAAGAAAATATGAATTGTGATATCACCACACCTCAGACAGTTACTCAGCATGTCAGGGAAGGAATACTGCCTAGGGGCTGCACACATTCCATGGGATTATCCCAGGGCTCCTCTAGATGATGCAACAGTGCTGACACACCCTGACACCTCCAGCCTGTTTCACTGTGAACACTGGGACACAGGCCTACCATATACAATCACTGTGGTCTGATCAAAAGAAAGCTCACCAGGTGCTGTTTTCACATTAGTTTCCCTCCTCCTCTTACTGGATTAGAGACCAAGTAAATCAGTAATCCTTAAGATTAAGGGGAGTCAGCAAACCTTTAGGTACTGGGACCATTTCACTTTGAAAAGGAGAAATACTAATGCCTAGTAAGGTTTTCCCCTAAGTTAGTACCCATGGATCTTGAATTATTATTATTATCATTGTCATCATTATTAGTTGTATTTACACTAAGCTTTAAGGTTTGCAAAATTATCTCTCTCTCCATATATATACATATATATATATATATATATACATACACACACACACACACACACACACATACATACACATATCCTCATACAACCCTGGGAAGAGGGTACTATTATTATCCCTATTTTACTGATATAGAAACTGAGGCAGATCTAGTTCAGTAATTTGCCCAAGGTCAAGCAGCTAGTAACTCTCTGAGGAAGGATTTGAACTCATCCTTCTGGCTCCAAGTTTAGTGCTCTTGTCCACTGTGCCACTTAACTGGTAAATGAAAAACTTAGAGAAGCAGGAGTCCCCTCTGTCTCAGTGTAGCTGATTACTTCAGGCGACAGCTGGTGCATCCATCAGCACCCATAGTTTCTTGAGTGGGGTCTACTCCACTATGTGTTGGAAGTGGATAATTCTAGAGCAGGACCCAGGTGGAAACCAAGTTCCTTGGTTTCCCCTGAGCTCACTTCCTTTTTACAATTAAAGATTAAAGCACAAAGTTTATATGCCATAGTGCTCTTCAAACACCACCACAACCACCACCATCACTATCATCATCACTGTCACTATCGCCGCCACCCAGTCCTAGGGCTAGGGCAAGATAGAAAGTGACAAAGCATGCTGATTATTATTATTATGCTGCTTCTATCCACTTTGCACATCTCAAAGCACTGTAGAGATCAAGCCTAGGTCAGAGTGGATGAGTAGTACCCCCAAAAGCACCTTAGTACAAGTAGGAGTCAGGAGATGGGGAATCCTGGTAGAACTTAGTTAACCTTGAAATTCTACCTCTAACCGACTGTGTTATCTTGAACCCCAGTAGAACTTAGATAACCTTGAAGTTCTATCTCTAACTGACTGTGTTATGTTGAATAAGTCGCAGAATCACAGAATTTCTAGTTGAAGGGACCTCAAGCAACATTAGCACAGATTACAATTGAAAAAAAGAAATCCTAACCACAACATACCCCAACATACCCTATGAGTGGTCCTCCAGCCTTTGACTTGAAAATCTCCAGGGGGGAAATCCCCCACCTTCCTAAGTAGTCTATTCTGCTTATACACAGCTCTGATTTTTAGGGAGTTTTCCCTGACATCAAGTTGAACTTTGTCTCTTTGCAACTTCTGTCTGGAGCTTCTTCTGGTCCTGCCTTTTGGCATCATCCAGAACAAGTCGAATTCCCCCTTCCCCAGAAGAGTCCTTCAGATCTTTGAAGACAGCTATCACGACATCCCCTCCCAACCCCATTCTTGCCTCTGCTTGAAGCTCTCTCATCCAAGCTAACCATCCCTAGCTCCCTGAAGCCTCACATGCAAGGAGTCAAGCACCTTTTCTATCCTGTCTGCCCTCTAGCTTGTCCCTTGGCCTTTATGTGCCTTTATATCCTTATCTGACACAGCTAGCTCACAAGGTTGTCCTGAGATGTAAATGACACGTCTGTGAAGGTACTTTTTTTTGTTTGTTTGTTTTTACTTACACAACTGGGGTTAAGTGACTTGCCCAGGGTCACATGGCTAGTAAGTGTCAAGTGTCAGGTTGGATTTGAACTCAGATCCTCCTGACTCCAAGGCTGGAGCTCTATCCACTGTGCTACCTAGCTGTCCCAGAAAGTACTTTTAAAATACACATAGGTCAGGCATCATTGGGATGATCATTAGAGTAAGGACTCATCTGACATCAAATAAATGAATTCCTTCAATAAACTTATCCTAGACTCTAGTGATACAAAGATGAAAATGATAGTTTCTTCTGGTACATTGAAAAGAGCAATGAACTGGGAGTCAGGGGACCTGAGTTCAAAACTCCACCCTGATGCCTCCATCAGCTTGGACAAGTTCCTTAACCTTTCTGGCCTCAGTTTCCTCATCTGTACAATGAAGGAGCTTGGCTAGATAACCTCTAGGGTCCCATACAACTCTAAACTTATCATTCAATGATCTTTTAATGAGTTTAAATCTACTAGTGGGGAATATGATATTTATCAATCAACCAGCAAGGACACATATGCCAACGGCAAGAGACAAAGATCAAACAATCCCCGCCCACCCCCAAGGAACTTACATTCCAAGGGAGGTAGGGAAGGAAGGGAGAGACATGTATAGACAATATAAAAACAAGATAAAAGGAGATGAATGGGGCAGGTAGGTGGATAGAGCACCAGGCCTGGAGTCAGAAAGACCTGAGTAGCTGTGTGATCCTGGGCAAGTCACTTAACCTTGTTTGCCTCAGTTTCCTCATCTGTAAAAGGAACTGGAGAAGGAAATGGCAAACCATTCCAGTATCTTTGCCAAGAAAACCCCAAATGGGGTCAGGAAGGGTCAGACATGACTGAACAACAACAAAAGAAGGTGAAGCTTGAGCAGAGTGTTGAGGGAAACTGAGGCAGACATAACAGCATATGCAAGGTAGACAGGAAAGAGAACATACATTTATAAAGCTCCTAGTGAGGGCCAGGCAAGGCGCTAAGTGATTTACAATTCTCTCATTTGATTCTTTCAACAACCCCGGATAGGTGCTATTATTATTATTCCTATTTGACAGCTGAGGAAACTGAAGCAGATGGGTGAAGTGACTAGCCCAAGGTCACACAGCTAAATAAGTAGCTGAGGCTGGATTAGAACTCAGGTCTTCCAGGCCCAGTGTTCCATCCATTGCAACACCTCTCTGCCTAGAACAGGGGTAAACCTGCACAGTGTTGAGGCCACATGTGGCCTTCTGGGTCCTTTCATGCGGCTTTTTGCCTAAGTCTAAGTTTTACAGAACAAATCTTTTTATTAAGGGGATTTGTTCTGTGAAGTTTGGATTCAGTCAAAGGGCTGAACTTGAGGACCTAGAGGGCTACATGTGGTGTTGAGGCTGAAGGTTCCCCACCCCTGGCCTAGAATATGATACAGGCAAAGGAAAAATTCTTTACACACTTGTCCAGTAAATGGTGTTAGCATGGCAAAGTGTATGAAATTGGGCTAAGAGTCCTCCCCAACACTTACTAGCCAAATGACTCCAGGAAAGTCAGTTAGTCCCTATGTGCCTTAGGAAATTCCTCAGAAAGAGTTCTCACACCAGGAAATCCCCACCCTGAAGTCTCAGATGGTGCATTCATTATTGACATTACTAAATTCCAATTTTACAAACTGGGAAGCTAAGCCCCAGCAAGAGGACAGAACCAATGTTTGTAGGATTAGGAGCTGGCTTCTAGGGGTGCTCTTCAGAGAAGCAAACCTCCATAGCCGAATGAACATTTAGGCTCCATCTCCATCACTGAGGGCACCATCTTGTATTTACATAACACCTTCTTCTGAGAAGCTGAAAGGAAGCTTTTTAGATATGTAGCCAAATTTTCCCACTGCTACTACTCCAGGCCACACGGGAGTAGTGAAATATATACCTCTGGAGAGAATAGTGACAAATCCTTCAGGACTATCACAAAAAGTGCTTCCCAAGGAATCTAGAGTCCCAAGTCATAGTCCCTGCTCCACCATGTGATTTGAGACTTTGTGCAAATCCAACCTCAGCCTGTAAGCTTAGTTTAATTGGACTACATGATCCCAGTCTCAGTTCTAACATGTTATGATTCTTGTAGCAATTTATTGCCACCCCCCCTTTTTTTTGGCTTCTAAATCATATCCAAGAGACTGGAAGTAGTTGGTGAGCCTCCAAAGTCTTATGCCTTGTGGCAAGATCTGGTTTCAGATAATTTAGAAACCCCTCATTTTGCAAATGAGAAAACTAAAGTTCAAGCACGTAAAATATCTTGTTTAGGGTCACACAGGTACTAATAATTAGAGTCAGGACCTGAACTCAGGTTGTATTAGGAAACAGATATATTTATAAGTAAGCAGGAGAATTAGAAATGAGCCCAGAGCTCCACATGCGTGTGTTCAGATCCACTCATACTTATCTAGATAGTCACCTGTCCTTCTCTGGTTTCCGGCATTCCCCTATGTTCTCTTAAGCTTTAGCCAAAAGCAAACCTTCTTTTGCCATGCCATCCTGCAGATCATCTCATCTAGGCTGATCACATCTCTGGCCTTCAGTTTTTTCTTGGCCTTCGGAGGTAAGTACCAAGTGAGTAAATATGTGCATCTGTAGTATCCAGCCTCGTAGGAAACCAGAGCCTAAGCCAGGTGCCCACAGTGGTAGCAACAGCATGCACTTCCTTGGGGTTCTCAAGAAACTTAGCACCTTTCCCACAACTCACGTTCAAGATGATACAGCCTGGTTCTGTGCTTAAGAAAAGAAGAAACTGGACTAGGTGAACTTTAAAGTCTCTCCCACCTCTAAACTGACAGTATATTCTAATGGAATTGATGCCATTACATAGAATGATAAACTTTGATCCATCTCCAAATTAAGGCAAAAAGATGAAAAATCACTGAACAAATCCCTATTAAGATAGGGGGCAGGGTGGGGAGAAAGTCACCAGATTATGAGAAATTAATCGCACAAATTTCAATGTATTAGTATTAATATTTCCCAGGCTATAATTGGGTATATAAGTATTACTTTTAAAAGACATTTATGACATTTTATAACCAACCCTGACATACAGCAACATAAACTCCATCCAGAAATGGAAATGATTCACTCTGGGCATCCCAACTGTACTGCTGAGTCATTTAAATACAGGCTGACATAAGAGATCCCAGAATTATGTTCCTTACTAGTGGCAATACTGAGATTCCTAAGTAGCAATAACCAAAGAAAGCTAGTCCCAGGACTGTTCCAATAATTTGTGACTCTTGTCCATGACCTACTGCCAACCCAAAAGCTGTTCTAGTCTTTTCTTCCTATGGTACCTCTTCTAGGTTTATATCAAGGGCTCACCTGCCATAAACTCTTGGCCAAGGGCAGGAACCAGAGAGGGGCTGATTTGAGACCTTTCTGAACTGAAACACACCTGATGACTAACAAAGCAGCCTCTTTAGAGGGTGTGACCCTGACACAAAAACAAAGATTTGGCAAAGGAAGAATGAGTCAAGCTATACAACATATTACACAACTCTCCACATGCCAAATGTTTAGAATAAGTATTTAACAAGGCTTTAAATCCAAACCCACACATGTCCCACTTTCTAAATTCTCTGCTTTTCTACCTCCAAGTCATATCACAAGACCAACTTTCTCCTCTAACTTCTCAGAAGATCCCCAAATACAAAAAGCCACGAGGCAAGGAGTCAAATGAACACCTGCCTTCCTAGCCCAATCATACCTTGCCTAGTCAAAGGTAGCCAGGGCTGCCTTAGCAACTTTACAAGTTAAAGCTGGAGAAGCTGAAAATACTTCGTCTGGCATTCATTACCTTCCATGATTTGGCCCTAATCTACCCTTTCTGTCATATCCCTCACTCGTTCTTTTCTCTCTCTCTTTATTTATACACACACATACACACATGCATACACATATATATATGTTTATGTATATGTGTATATATGTATGTATATTATACACACACGCATTTTTTCCTATGATCTAACCCAACTGGACCACTTGCCACTTCCTGACCCAAACCTCCCACTTCCAAACCTTTGCTCATGCCTCCCTCCTGCCGTCTAAAGCTAGCAAGGTGGTTAAGTGGACAGAGTGCAAGGCCTGGAGTCAGGAAGACTCATCTTCCTGAGTTCAAATCTAGCCTCAAACACTTACTGTGTGACCCTGGGCAAATCACTTAACCCTGTTTGCCTCAGGTTCCTCATCTGTCAAATGAGCTGGAGAAGGAAATACCAAACCACTCCAGTAGCTTTGCCAAGAAAACCCCAAAATGATGTCACGAAGAGTCAGACACAACTGAACAAGAGTTCCCCTGCCCCCAACTTAGGGAGTTCTCCACTCCCATTCCCACCCATCAAAATCCTACCCATCCTCCAAGGCTCAGTTTATATAGGATCTTTTCCATGAATCTTTCTCTAATCATTCTTATCTAAAAAAGAGCTCTCCTCCTCAAATTCCTATTGCACATAGTATTTTTATGGCACTTTATCTCATACTGCCTGTATTATGCTGTGCTTATTTCAGTTCAGGCAAAAAATCATTTATTAAGCACCTACTACACTAAAAAACACTATGCTAAAAGCTAAAGATACAAAGAAAGGCAGAAGTTAGTTCCTGCCCTTGGGAAGCTCAAAGTCTAATGATATGTAGTCATTAATATATAGTCTTATTTGGTTTAGCTCCCCAGTTGGATTTGAAAGTCACTGAGGGAAAGGACCACATCTTATGCATTTTGTATCTCCCACAGAACCTGGCTTAAAATGGATGTGTATGAGGGGGGAGAATTGGATTTTTAACCACCTCCTAAGTGCATCAAATACACCCAATAAAAATGTTTAAGGAAAGAAGAGAAGAAAGAGATCCTAACCCAGATCCACAAGTCTTTCCACTAAGAACCAGGTAACAGAAGCACAAAATCCCATAGTGAGACTTATCCCAAAGCAGGACTTAGTTGGCTAATGGCTCTTTAACAGTTACAGGGCTGTGTACAAAGAACGCATCTAAGAAGCAGGAGAGGGAACAGGCAGCCCTTTGTGTGCACTTATCCCAAGATGCCCCTTTGGAAAGGGCTCGACCGCAGGAAAACAGCATGATCTCCTCCAAGTTATCAGAGAAATACTCATCTCCTGCCTGACAACGACAACAACAAAAGGCAATAAGACAAGTTTTCTTTCAAAGCACATTTACACAGGTGCTGACCCAGGGGAAGATTCAGATAAGTGGTAGTCAGTCCCATCAAGGATGCTACCTGCATTCAGACAAAGAACTGATAAATAGATGGATGCAATGGCTCTGCATATATATACATATTTGTCTCTAGTGGTAGCCATCTCTTACATGGCAGGAGGGAAGAAGGAGGGAAGAAAAAAAAGTTACATGATAACTTTATTATGTATTTAAAAGAAATAGCAAGTTGCACACAGCAGATTCATAGTTTTATGTACAATTGCTTTTTTCTATTCTACTATGTTATAGACATGCTTATTTCTTAGTTCAGAATAAAATAAATGAAATTTTTTAAAAAAAGTCTAGGGCAGGGTTAACTGGGGCCATGAACTTTAAAAATATATATGAGTATATGTAATGTATGTATATATGTTATATATACACACATATACATATATACACGTGTATATATAGGTAATTGTATTTTAGTATAATTGTTTCCTTTGTAATCTTATGTATTTTATTTTATGCAGTTAGAAGCATTATTTGGAGAGGGGGTATACAAGCTTCCTCAGACTGTCAAAGGGGTCCACAACACAAAAATGGTTAAGAACCCCTGGTCCAAAGGACCCTTTTCTGCAGGAGAGGGTGTGTGTTGTTACAGGGTGGCAAGGGGGGTCAGCAGAAACCTACAGTTATATTCAAAAACATATGGATGATATTAATAAAAATATATACCTTTTCAAGAGAAAAAAATCACACACCTAGCAATTCTCTAATACCTGTTTGCTGTCTTAGTGATTTATCCCCATTTTTCTTGGGACAGGGAACTCAGCCTCCCAAGTAACAGCTGCACTCCAAAAATCAAGTTCTTATTGAAAGTAGCTTTGTTTTTAAAAACAGAAGTTAATTTCATCCCGAAGAAAAACAGAATTCTAAAGGGTCTATGGTTTGAGAAAAAACCCCTAGATTGTAGCAACATTTAGGAACAATCAACTAATTTCTATTGCTTCAAAGTGTTAATGCAATTCCTTCCTCTCTCTTTGTTTAAGCTTCCAGCTTCCTTCCTGTCTGATCACTGATTCTTCTTCTCTCCCATAAACATAACCCAGAGTTTAGAAAACAGGTGGCTTCCCAGTATGGTACAACTTTCACAAAGGGACCAGATTTCAATTGTATTTACCATGGTGTTTCCTTTTGCCTTTGAACTTTAAGAAAAAGGAAGCCATATCAAGATATTTAAACAGGGGGAGGGAAGTTCAGATTCCTTGGGATCTGGTTTCAGGTCATATAGTCCTAGAGCAGATGTCCTTTACTAGGTCTGGGGTTTAGGGGAAATGGGTGGTTTCTTTATGAAATTGTTCTATTTAGTTGTTTTCAAAGAAGAGTAACAGAAACAGTCTAAATAATAGTGCCTCCCTTCTATCAGTTCTCTCCAATTTATCCTGTATATGTATGCGTGTACATATATACATACATACACGTATATATCTCTCTATCTTGTTTGTACATAGTTGTCAGCATGTGGTCTCCCCCATTTGATTGTGAGTGCCTTCTACAGATGGACATTTTTGACATGTAGGCATTTTCTCCGTCTATGTATCACCAATGCTTAGTAGAATACTTAATAGACATTTAATAAATGCTTAATGACTGACTATAGCGATTGATGGTATTTAGAATGCTTCAAGTAACTCACCTGATCCTCACAGACCTCTAAAGGAAGCAGGCCACTCACCCCTATTTATAGATAAAATCACAAATGACATTCATAGCATTTTAAGGCTTCCAGAGTATTTCCTATACCCTCAATATATTCCTCAGTTGAGTCTTAGAATAATCCTCTAACAACTATAGTTATTGCTATCCCCATTTTACAGGGGAGGAAATGGCTAAATAATTCCCACAGGGCCACACAGTAAATCTAAGCTAGAATTTGAACCTAGATCTTTCTGACTATAAGGCCAGTGCTCCGTAGACACTATGCCATAGATAAGAAACTGACAGACTGATTATCCAACTTGCCCAACATGAGCAAGCTAGTCAGTGATAGTCAGTCAACAAGCATTTATTAGGCACCTGCCATGTGCTAGGCCCTGTGGCAAACGCTGGGGATACAAAGAAAGGAAAAATAAAACAGTCCTTGCCCTCAAGGAGCTTACGCTCTAATGAGGGAGGCAACAAACAAATATGTACAAATAAGGTATATACAAGATATATATAAGAAATAATTAAAAGAAGGAAGGCACTAGAGTATAGGGATTTGAATAGGCTTCCTATAAAAGGTGGCATTTTAGCTGGGACCTGAAGGATGCCAGGGAAGCAGGATGTACAGATGAGGAGGGAAAGTATTTCATGCCTGGGAGACAGCCCAAGGAAATGTCTAGAGTTGGGAGATGGAGAGCCTTGCTCAAGACACAGCAAGGAGACCAGCGTCACTGAATTGAAGAGTACATGGCAGGGTACAAGTTATAAGAAGACTGGAAATTTAAGAGACAGCTAAGTTATAAAGGGCTTTTTTCTTTTTTCTTTTTTTTTCCAAGGCAATTGGGGTTAAGTGACTTGCCCAGGGTCACACAGCTAGGAAGTGTCAAGTGTTTGGTCTGAGACCAGATTTGAACTCAGGTCCTCCTGACTTCAGGGCCAGTGCTCTATTTACTGCACCACCAAGCTGCCCCTTATAAAGGGCTTTAATGCCAAACAGAGGGTTCTGTATTTGATCCAAAAGGTGCTAGGGAGCCACTGAAGCTTATGTCAGTGGCATGGTTGGACTGGTGCTGACAAACTCAGGCTTTTTGACTTCTCTGATGATAGGGTCATAGAGACAGATCATGGAACATCTCCTAGTCTGACCCCCTTGTTTTACAGATGAGGGAACTGAGGCCTACAGAAGTTAAGTGACTCGTCCAAGATCCTACAGACAGTAAGCTGAAGAGGCAATATATTCAAACTCAGGTCCTCTAATTCCATTTTTTTTGTCTTTTCCATTGCACCATGATGATTCCCAGAGTCGAGTGACATTCTTCTAGGGTAGGAAAAGTACACAAGAGGGCAATAATGAGATTAATCATCTGTATCACTAATACCAGCTGTTTCCCTGAAACAGAAGACTATATGAGAGTTATAAAGAGTCTTTAAAAATAATAAGGCAATTTCCAAACACCAAGTGGCTGATTAAGATATTTAGAGAGTATAGATAAAAATACCCTTCTCTTCCCAAATGTGCACAAAACCAGAGGAAAATAAGCAAAACTACTGCTCAGTCACATGTTCTATATTTGAGAAGAAAGACACCCAGAGTAGAAGGATCAAAAAGTCATCCTGGATTCACCAATGAAACCTAGAAATGGCAATGGAAGTCACTATCTCTTCCAACTCCAAAGGTGCCCCCAACCCACTGTACACTCATATGAACCCAGTAGGATATACTACCAAGACCTCTCATCATGTGGAGAAGGGCTCTCCGGATCTGAAGCTATTTCAGAGGGATGTCAAACACCTGAGCTTTTCCACAACTAATCCAAGTATAACTTGGTGGCATTTACTTTCATTAACTGAATATATATATACTTTTTGTCTCCCCAATTAGAATGTAAGTAAATTCCTCAATAATAGTGATTGTTTCATTCTTTGTATCCACAGAACTGTACCTGGTAAACAGTAGGCACTCAATGATTTTATTGACTAAATGTCTATATAAATATATGTGTGTGTGTGTGTGTGTGTGTGTGTGTGTACACACACACACACACATTTAAAAGTTCATGGAAGCACCAAACATTCTCTTTCTATTTTATCCTTTACTCATCTCCCTTTCAGCTACATGTTTCTCCAACCTAGCTTTTCTCCTACATGGATGTAGTACAGAAAGTTTCACCAGCTCTCACTTGACTTTTTCCAGGAGACATACTGAATTCAGTGGTTATAGGGCTAGATGGAAGGTCAAAGGCCTCTGGCAATCCAACTTCTTCCTGATTAAAGAAGTATAACCAGCCACCTGGTTTTACTGAGTTTCAGACTTGTGCCTCCCTCTGAAGGGTACTGTAGTTCAGCTAACAAAGGAATGAGGATAAAGGGATCACAAAAACAGAATTTTCCCCTATCAAAGCTATTTTTCCTGGAGAATTGTCACAACAGATTGAAAACTCACATTCAACTTCCAGAGGCCCCGATGATCCCTATGTACATCTCTGTGTCAAGTGTTTTGACCACAGGAAAAAATGAACAACCTTTCTTTGGGCCATGCCTAATTATCATTTAAAACATCTGGAGGGTGTGAACAAAGAAATGAGAGAGAAGTGGGGCAAGACCTCTCAGGAATGACATTAAGCAAGAATGGAGGAAATATCTGAGCTAAACAGCGTCAGGACTGGTTTCCTGCTAAAGGAGGGCTTGCAGGGAATAGGATCTTCCTAGTCATTGGACTATCAGAAACTTAAGTTTCTCATACTGAAGGAACTGGATACTCAGGGCATTGTTCCAGGGGAATCACTGGAAACCAAAGCAACAAAACTCCAAACAGCTGTTTGCTAACAGCAAGCGGAGAGATATGTGAACAAGGTAAGCCCGACTTGATCTCTTTGCGTCCCTCCCTCTATATTGCTGAAGATCAGAGCTACAGCACATCAAAAAGTTGTCTGCTGTTGGTGTGTATCAGAACATCCACCCCTTCCCTTCCTGTGCCCTTACACCACCCCCCTTTTATTTCTGGTGAATGGAGATGTGGAGAACAGTTCCTGCAGCCTCCCAAGCTATAAAACTTAAAGCATTACTGGGCTAGGGAAAGTCTTCAGGAGTTTGGTACAGACAGAAAAACTCAGCATTGATGGGGAAGGACTGAACACCAAGAGATCTTTCTGGCATGTCTGTATTTAAACTAGTTCATCACCAACAAGGAATTGCTGTGAAAATGTCCTCAGGGGCTTTTGGACATCTTTTCACAAAAGCATCTAAAGGACCAATAGATAATATTGTCCCTCCTGTGCCAGGCCATCACATAACCCAAAACAATCTTCTCCTTTAGGTAGAAGAGATATTACACGAAAGCATAGTAGGTGAAAAATGTATAGAATTTTAGAGCTGAAAGAGAGCTTTAAGATCATCTAATTTGATCTTATCATCATATCCTTTTTTCTACCACACTACACAGTAAGCACATTTTGCTGTAAAAAATAATGTATGGTCTCTCCTATACTCAGACTTTTAAACAGACAGCAGTTCCAAAAGACACCTAAAAGTCGCTTATTATTTTATTCAACAAAAAAAGACCTTCAGGAAATAACCCATTCTGTTCCTTTACAGACTGGGGAGTGGAATTTTACCTTTTAGGGACCGAAACTGCTCCAGGATATTGGCTTAATCTTCAGGGCTAGGAACGGTATTTCTCTAGGGTAGTTGCTTATTCAAGCTAATGCTTACCTCCAGGAAGCATCTGAGAGGCTCATTAATAGTACCACTCCATGCATTTAAGGCTGATAAATTCAAGGAAGCATTTTTCTTTACAGTGAGTGATTCAGGAAGGGTAAGAAAGCAATGCTGGTTATGGAAACCAAACCTTTCCTTTTTAAGTTTCAACAGAAAGCCTGTTATTCGGCAGCCCCTTTCATTCCAGGAACTCAAAGTTCTCTACAGATTTCATGTTTCTGACTCAAGTAGGGGTGGGAGGCCAAAATCACAATTCCTACATCATAAAGCCGAGAGTACTAGTAGCCTTAGGGGGAAAAAACTCCAGGATACATCTCTATAAAGTTCTTTTGATGTAGACTTGAGAAGTAGGCTCCCAGGCATATCCAGGGCTGTTTAATGGCTCCAGAGGCCAAAGGTTCTTCCTCTTCTGGTTTCTGTAGTCTATGATTCCAAGCTCCTTTGTGCCTCTATGAAATCCAGATATTAATTTGTTCTAAGTATATTACAATGCAGCTGGGAAGGATAGTTTGTATATAATTCTGTGCAAAGAATATTCTGATTTTTTAAGCCACATTTTTCAAAGAAGAATTTCTAGACATGCTAAAATGTTATGTTCTAGAAGCATTCCTTGGAACTAATGTGACATACCCTACCACTGTAGGATTATTTCTATAGATAACTGACCACTGTCATGCCTCTTTCCAATTGTTGCTATGATTCCATTTTTAAAGGAAGCCACAAAATGGTGTTTAAATACATCAACAAAACAGACCTCTTAAACTTTGCATTGAAACTACTTTCTTCTGTGCAGAGCAAAGCATCAATAATCACCATCCAGGAACCAAGAATGCTTGATGCTAGTTAGGGTGCATCTTTTTTCTCCCACCCTCTGAATACAGGCACTCCCTCGAAGTTCTGCCTTTACTTTTCTTCTTTCCTGATGCTTTGTACTCTTGGATATCGCATCACATTTTTATTTCCAATCCTGACCTGATTTGCTTGTTGGATGGACATCTCTCTACCTGAATGTTCAACTTGCATCTTAACTTCCACAAGTCCTTAAATTCCTTCCACTAAACTCCTTTTGAAAAACCTCAACATGGCATGGTGGTAACCCCAGGTTTTTAAGGCTATACCAATGGCATGACCCTGATAAGTCCTACAAAAACTCCCCAAGTATGATGGCGGCAATGATGGCCAATCCTTGGTCTGAGGACCAGCTTAGCTGAGAATAAAAAAGCTCATCACCAAAAGGTGGCCATCAGGTAATGATTTTTTTTTTTGCCAAAGCAACTCATGAAAACCATTGACTAAGTCTAAGACATGGAAAGGTTGGGATCTGCACTAGTAAAAAGGAACCTTGATAGTAAGTACAGACCTAAATGAAAAGAATCTAGGGGGTAGGTGGCGCAGTGGATAGATCACCAGCCCTGAAGTCAAGAGGACCTGAATTCAAATTCTGCCTGAGACCAAACACTTGACAATAGCTGCGTGACCCTGGGCAAATCACTTAACCCCAACTGCCTAAAAAAAAAAAAAACCCAAAAATTTTTTCCAAATCAATTTTTTTTTAAAAAATGGCTCTTATAAAGCTCCTTAATGATGGGGCCTATGTCTGGTTTATCTTTGTAGCAACAGCAACTAATACAATGAATTGTATACAGTGGACACTCAGGAAATCAATGTCCCAAACTGAACTTATTCCTCCCACCTCTGGCCCTGTCTACTTGGTGATGAATCTCTCCAATCTTGGCTTCTTTTTCCAAAGGAAAAACAGATGTATACAGTCTCTCACCAGGTCCATACTTTCTAGCTTTCTAGGACCTACCATTGGCTCTGTGCCACTAGCACTGCCTCTGAGAACCCCAGGGTCTTCTCCATATGGTAAGATTTCTCCTCCTGACTTTCCTATTCCTATTTATGGCACTACCATTCTCCTACTTACCAGACCTAGGAAGAACGTGCTTGACTTCTTCCCTCATGAACTTCCCCACATCCAATCAGTTATCTCACAATACAAATCTCCAACACTTCCCCAAAACAAATTCCTTCCTATCTCTAAGGCCCCCCTCCACCTTAGTTCAGGCCCTGATTATTACCTCTAGCCTGGAGTACTGCAGCAGCCTCCCACTGATTTCCCAACCTTCAGTCTTTTCCTCCTCTGGTCACTTAGTACAGTACCTGGCACACAGTAGATGCTTAATAAATGTTTATTGACTGTCCACATTTTACAGTGTTTTCAGCCTAACCTTCCTTTCATACAGATTTGGTCTTACCACTCCCCTACTTCAGAAGCACCAATGGCTCCCCATTACCCATCAAATAAAGCCCAAACTCCTAAGCCCTTCAAAGCTCTCCAACATCTGGCTCCAATTCACTTCCCCCCCCTCCCCGCCCCGTTCTCTTCAGACACCTATGCTACAATCAGACTGAACTACTCACCATTCCTCAGGAGGTCCCAATGCATTCAAGCTGTCCCCTCCACCTGGGATGCCCTCTACTACCACAATTTGCCACCTACTAGAATTATGTTCATCCTTTAAAACTAGATGCATGAAGCCTTTCCTTAACACTGCAACCAGAAGTGAGCTTTAACTCCTGGAATTCCATTAAGATTGTTGTACCTCTTTATGGCATTTATTACATAGTGCTTTGTATTTTTGCAGGCCTATGATCTCATTACTGTAGCCACTCACTCCCTTATAGATCCTAACCCAACAGAATGCCTTTTTATCCTGTGAGTTCTATTCATGAAATTTTAGCATAAATCTTCCAGAGTATATACCCTCATATTATAGTTATTTACATTCATTTCTTATCTCCTTTACTCTATTATAAACTCCTTTAAGGTCAGGGATGCCTCCCTCCATCCAGGTCAATAAATTATAGGACTTTAAAAAAATACATTCTTGGGGGCAGCTAGGTGGTACAGTGGATAGAGCACAGGACCTGAGTTCAAATCTGGCCTCAGACCAAACAATTGACACTAGCTGTGTGACCCTGGGCAAATCACTTAACCCCAACTGCCTAAAAATAAAAACAAAAAAATATTCTTAAAAAGCCAGTTGAATGGAACACAATACTTTTTAAGGCCCCATGGCATTTCTTGAAAGATGCTTGTCAGGGCCTATAGTTATACTCATCTTGATCACATCTGGGTATCAGATGAATCAAAAATAGATGTTTGTTTTTCTGTACTGCAAATAACCAGGTTTGGAGAAGGCTTAGGTAGAAGGCATAATTATAAAGATAATACTATAGTCCATTCTTCATACTGCACTAGGAGAGAAACTCAACTACATCAGAGGCCTGAAAATATCTATCCTAAGGAACAGGATCTCACATCAATATGGCAAGATTCTATGGACATGCTTACAAACTATAAGTTCACAATTTTTAAAAAATGTCTGTTGGATATCCTAGTTTCTTATTCAAACATATAACTTAAACATACCACCCAGCTATTTTTATTTTCTTCACCCCATGTTTCTGCTGCCTGCCCCAGCTCAAAATGTCAGCCTGCTGGTTATAGTCATCTAGGTGAAGTGGATAGAATGTCTGGCCCGGAGTCACAAAGACTCATCTTGAATTCAAATCTAGCCTTAGACCCTGCGCAAGTCACTTAACCTTGTTTGCCTCAGTTTCCTCATCTGTAAAAGGAGCTGAAGAAGGAAATGGCAAACCACTCTGGTATCTTTGCCAAGAAAACCCCAAATGGGGACCCAGAGTAGGACACGATTAAACAACAACAAAGTTATGGTCTAACTCATCACCTTGTTTGTTGTTGGCACTCAGCTTTGAAAAATTAATATAAAGATTGGCATGGAATTAAGTAGTTTGATAAAATATGTGAGAAGGATAAGATTTCATTAAGGATGGAAAGTCCTCTACATGACAAGCCACAAGGTTGGGGACAAAATCACAGAGAGCTACAAAATACTTTGGATGTTTCTTTTCTGCTTAGAGGTGGGTCTGGAATCAGAGGGCCTGGTGACAAATCCTGGCTCAGAGGCTCATTATCTGTGTGACTTAAAGTTTCCTAGGCCACCTGTAAAAAGAGTAGTTCAATTATATGACCTTCAAAGTCCCTTCCGGTTCTACAATTTATCATCCTATGACCAGATGGGTACAGAAACAGAATTATTGTCAATATCAACAACAATAGCTAGTTTTCATATAGCATGCTTTGCAAATACTATCTCATTTTAACTTCACAACAACCCTGGGAAGTAGATGCTATCATCATCATCATCATTATTATTCTTATTATTCCCATTTTATAGATGAGGTAACTGAGGCAGACAGAAGAGACCTGCCCAGCCAGGGTCATGCAGCTAACAAGAGCCTGAGGTCTGGATTTTAACTGGGGTCCTTCCTGACTCCAGTTGCAGCACTCTATCCACTATGCCACCTAACTACCTGTAATCTTAAATATACTAAGAGAGCTTAGTATTCAAAGGGTTTCCATAGGAAAGTCTGTTTAAAAGCAAAGAATCCCCTTCTCTCCCCCAATTTACTTTTAAAGGAAAATTCAATTTTCTTGTGTTTGCTTAAAGTAGGGTACAGGTGTTCTGGAAAACAAATTTAAAATAGAAGACAGATCAAGAGGCATAAGATGGAGTGAAATAAACATCTCCAGAAGGTTGGGTAGGCCACCTACAGCTGACTGCAGCCAAACCACCAGAATCTCCCCTGCTTTCCCTCTAACACGGTCCACCCATGTAAGAGAAAATGCAGAAAAGATTCATTGTTGCTTCCCCTTGCCGAAGCACATCCATGTTATCCACAACACAAATGGAACACCTCAGTCTACCAAAGACATATGTTTCCAAAAGAACTTGGGAAACCTAAATGCTTATATCCACATCCACACCCTTCTTTTGTTACTTTAACACTGAACAAGAAACCCATATGGAAGGAAGCTGGGAGGATGGTACTTTTTTTTTAAGGGAGGGAAAGGGTGTTAGTTTTATAAGAGCTGAATGAGATTAAAGCCACTACCAGACTGCAAGGTTAATTTTCTGCTTTCACAGCCATCTGTGGGGCAGGAGCATCAGAACTGCAATCGGATTCTCAGAGGGGCCCCCAGAGAAAAGGGGGAGGTATGCTCCAATCTGTTGTCTCCACTCACTGCTGGACAAAAAGCCTTTCTCCACAGAGTAGGGTAAACACAACCATCCACCCAGAAGAACTGGAAGTTTCTCCCCAATTGGAGGCATATATTTCTCTCTGGGATAAGGGACAAAAAGAGGCAGATTCCCCAAACACTGAACAACCCCCCTACACAGCCCTCTTGGCTGATGGTCATCGGCCAGGGGTGAAACCATTTCCCAAACGGGTTTCCAGTCACCCACAACTGTCCCCAGAGCCCCTGGCCACAACTCCAAAAACAGTCCTTCAGAAGCTGGAACATTCACTGGAACCAATACTGGGTACTGGAGGAGGCAATTAAAGAGGGGGGAGGGGAGTTTTTCCCCTTTCTCCAGCGGCTGCCTGGGGCAGTGGAGGGTCGGGAGGTCAGAGTAAGAGAAAGAAAGGGTGAGCCTGCAGAGGTGAAGACAACAGAAGCAACGGGAAGAAGCGCCAGAGGAGCTCCCAGGAAAGTTCCCTCCTGCTCAACGTGGTCTGTTTCAAACAAACGGGGTGTAAGTAAGCATGGCAAACTTTTCCGAGGCTGGAAGAGACGAGCCAAGGGGAGAGAGAAGGAAGGGGGAGCCTGCAGCCTGCTTCCCCTCCGATCCCCTGGAGCCCCCCTCTTACCATCTCCTTGCGGAGCAGAGCCAGGGCGGCGTCCAGGTTGGGGGGCTTGGGAAGCAGCGTGGCCGTCCGCCCTCCGCCGCCGCAGCAGCCCCCAGCCCCTCCGCGGCTCAGCTCGTCCTGGATGCGGGATTTCTGAGCGTACAGTCGCTCCAGGTGCCGCCAGCCCCCGGACGCGCCCCCGCCGGACGAGGAGTTCAGCAGTCCGCTCAGGCTTTTGGGCAGTGGAGGCAGCCCGTCCACTCGCAATCCTCGCACCGCGCTGTTGCTGCTGCTCCCGCCGGCAGTCTCGGCCGGCCCCGAGCCGCTCACCCCGGCCATAGCCCAGCACGCGAGCCAGTACACGCCCAGCGGCCGGCTCCGACTCTGGCTCCAGCCCCGACTGCGGCCCCTGCCTGAATCCAGAGGGACAGGCTCACCCCGGGCCCGCCCCCTTCGCGGGCCCCGGGCCTGCCCCGCCCACTTCCCTTTCCCTTCTTCGGGCCTCTTGCTCTCCCTCTCTCCGCAGGCTTGCCTTTCCTCCCTCATCTCTAAGCTGGGTCCTCTCGGTCCTTACTCCACTCCCTACTCCTACCTCACTTTACCTGTAGTAGTTTCCTCTGCGCTCAAGCTTTGGAGGGTAGGGTGCTGAAGACAACAGGCAGCACCCACTTCCCCCCCCCCCCGCCCCGGCCACCATACCCTCACACCAAGCAAGCATTTATTAAACACTTACCTACTATGTGTAAGGTGCTGGGGATTCAAAGACAAAATACAATAAGCTCTGCCATCAAGGTGCTTACATTCTACTGGAACAAATAATATAGACAAATATATGCTGTACATAGAATTTTTCCATGCATATAGAATATGCATACTTCATTATATGGATATAGAATATGCATAGTCTATGGATGCACAAACAGGCATATTTCTATATACATACCAAATGAAATATAAATAAACAATGATATCTAGTAATTTCCAGGGTGAGAACACCAACAAGTGGGTGAACAGGGACACCCTACGACCAGAAACTTTGTCTCCTAGACTGGAAAAAGAGAGCACAACTTTTAAAGAACTAGCTATTAGACTATAAAATTCCTCCTGATGGAAGTTCCAGTCTTGGGCAATTAAGGCCCCTTACTCATGGTAGGTGGAGTGGTCAGTTGTTAATCTTAATTTCAGCTCTGCGCAGTCACTGACAGAAAAAAAGTTTCCATTCTTAAACCCAGAGAGGAAAAGGAGACGGAAGAGCCCATTAAACCAGCTACATCTGCCCATGTGATCACAATCCCTCCTTTCTCTAGAAACCCCAAACTCAAAGACAGCTGCCGTTGCTTCAGTTCAATTCAATTTAACAGACATTGATCACATATTATGTGCAATGAAATGTGCAAGGGCTGCTGATATTAAAACAAAATAATCCCTGGAGAAGGGGATCACAATGTGTGAACGAATAAGTAGATACAGTATGTATTCAAGATAATGCAAAGTTACTTCAGGAAGGAGCCAGGGATATTTTGTTTGTAGCAGGGACCAGGCAGATTAAAAGGGAAAAAGAGAAAGCACCTTTAGAGATTTGAAAAATAATTATCACAGGACTCTTCCCCTCTTCCTGTCAGTTGAAGGTGTGATGCCTAAGGCTTTCCTTCCATGCACTTACCTAACACAGGCATAACAAAATCCTAGAGCTCGTGCCTGTCTTAAATCTGAATTAGAGTCAAGCAAAATACACAGATACAAAAACCCAAAGTTCAGTCCTTCACAGCAGGTCTCCCTGACCTTAAACACAAACTTTAAGTATTCAGCTATATGAGCACCAGCCAAGAAAAGCACCCTGCCCACTTTTAAAACGTCAAAAAAATAAACAGACATTTGATTCAGTCTGGCACTGAACACAGGAGTAATTCAAAGTGAAAATAAGTGGAAAGTGAGAATGGAATTAAAGGTAGGAAGTCATCCATCAACTGGGAGATAAAATAAGTAGGAAGGACAGACATTTTCAGTCTCAACCCCGCTGCCCCCAACACCACCACCACGTGTTGGTTGGAGAAAGCGACCTGCAGCCACAGCTAAATATTCTTCTACTTGTACTAGGAAAAAGAATGTGTAGAAATGGAGATGGAAGGGAGTTATCAGATAAAACGGGGAAGGGGTTAGGAGTGAGGAAGAGCTCCAGACATAATCTTTCCCTCTTTGTGAAACGCAATTTCTGTAAATACAGATGATCTCTTTTAAATTCCATAAATATATTAAAAGAGTAAATCAGAATCACTAGAACCTGGTTGTTGTTGAATCTTTTTGGACTCTTTATGACCCAAATTGAGGTTTTCTTGGGAAAGATACTGGAGTGGTTTGCCATTTCCCTCTTCAGCTCATTTTACGGATGAGAAACTGAAGCAAATAGGGTTAAATAACTTGCCCATAGTGGAAAAACTAGTGTCTGAGACTGGCTTTGAACTCTCTAAGACAACTCTTCCTCACTCCAGGCCCTGCTCTCTATCCACTTAGCCCCCTCGATGCCCCAGGACCAGGTTGAGTTTTTCTTAATAAATTCAAATTGAAACAGAAAATCTTTGACAAAGGAGGGTTGAGTTTCAGAGATAATGACAAAATGAATAGCAAAAAAGTATAATGATGTTTAGTGCTGTTGCATTAAATTTGTTTTACTAATAGAAATAGTTAAATAAGAAAGCTTGTATCCCTTCCAATAAAATAACTTAACAAAGAATGGTGGAAGATGCCAAATTTAACAGTTATAATGTTAAGTGCCATCGCCTCAAGTTATCTTCCTACATATCATTATCCTTTCACTGCCAAACTCCTGGAAAGAGGAGTTTCACTGCTTCCATTTCCTTCCCACCCAATCATTTCTCAATCTCTTACAATAAACAAACTTCACAATCCCTCAAAATCTGAAACTGCTCTTTTCATTGTCAGCGATGATTTCTCAGCTGTTAAATCTAAGAGGCCTTTTCTCAGTCATTTACATCATCTCTCTAGGTTCTGACACTGATGACCACTTCCTCTTCCTAATTATTTTCTTCCCTTGGTTTCCATGATGACACTCTCTCCTGGCTCTCCTCTCACCTGTCTGGTAATTCCTTTTCCATCTCCTTTGTTGGTTCATCATCTAGCCACATCATCTAGCTATTATCTCTCTGGGTGCTTTCCTGGTCCCTCTTCTCTCCATTCTCTCACTTAGTGAGATCATCTGTTCTCACTGATTCAGTCATCATCTCTAACTAGATGACTCTCAAATCTACAGAGTCAGCTCTTCTCTCTCTCCTGAACTCCATTACCTTATTCAATCAGCAAATCAATAAACAGTTACTAAGTACCTCCTATGTGCCAGGCACCGTGCTAAGCACTGAAGATACAAAAGGAGGCAAAAGACAGTCACTACCCTCAAGGAACTTACAATCTAATTTCAAGTTATTGCCAATTGCCTGCTGACTACCTTTAAGTGGATGAGATATACAATTGGCCTCTCCAACTTAATTTGTCATTCACCCTCCTCAATTAAAATGTACATTTCTTGGAGGAAGGGATTAATTTTGCTTTTTAATTGCATACCTAGTGCTTAGTATAGTCACCGGTACAGAGTAAATGCTTAATAAATGCTTGTGGATTGACTGATGTCCAAAATGGAACTCATCATTTTTCCCTTTAAACTTATCTCACTTCTCTTTCTGAAGAAGACATTATCATCTTCCCAGAACACAGGGGTTCAAATCTTGAAGTCACCTTTGACTCTTCTCTTTCTCTGCTCTCTTCCCACATGCAATAAGTTGTCAAATGTTGTCAGTTATAATACCATCACATCCCTTACATTCATCTACTTCTCTTTATTCATCATATATCCTAGTTTGATCTCTTAATATCTCTAACTTGGACATTTGCAATAGCTTCCCAATTAGACTCCCTCATTCCATGCTCCTCTCTCTTGAGTTCATCCTTCACAAATCTGGCAAAAATTATCTTCCTAAGGTACTGGTCTGATCATGTCATTTCCTCCATTCAAATCTTCAGTGGCTCCCAGTTGTCTATGCAGTGCTTCTTAAACTGTGGGTTGTGACCCATATGGGTCCCATAACTGAATGTTAGGGTCATGAAAAATTTGGCAACAGTAAAAGGTTTCTGAATGCACAAAACCAAAAATGACCTTCCTATAGAAAGTGATACCTGAACTCATCCTTGAAGGAAGAAAAGAATTCTGAGAGTCAGAAATGAACAAGAAATTTATTCCAGATATGAGAGATGACATGAAAATACATAGAAATAAGAGATGGAAGTATTGAATTTGGGAAACATCTAGCAATCCAGTAGAGCTAGAAATCTTCTGAAAGGAGAAAGGTAAAGGAGGCACTGTAAACTTAGAGGTGAGAAGGTAAAGTTGGATGATAGCTGCTGAAATTTAAAACTGCAACCATGGGAGGGTGAGGGTCGGGGCAGAGCCAAGATGGTGGGAGTAAAAGCAGTGACTTGCTTGAGCTCTTCCCCAAACCCCTCCAAATACCTGTAAAAAATGGCTCTAAACAAATGCTAAAGCAGCAGAACCCACAAAAAGACAGTGAAACAAATTTCCAGCCCAAGACAACCTGGATGGTTGATTGGAAAGGTCTATCGCACTGAGCAGGTGGAGGAGCGCAGTTTGTTGTGAGCGCGCGGGCCTCAGCGAACCTGGAGCAGTCCTCAGAGGACTGAATCACGAGCAGCTGTGGCGGTTTCCAGACTTCTCAACTCATGAATGCCAAAGACACTTAGAAGGTCAGTAGGAAAAGTCTGTGTCTGCAGTGGTAAGAGAGATGTGCAGTGGGGTCCCCAAGCGTGGCCCCAGGGCAGTGGCTGCCTCTGGAGCTTCTGGCCCACAGACTCAGGGGGAATCCAGTGGCCGATTGGAGGGGGATTGCAGGGATATCTTTGTTGGTGCAGGATTCTCTTGCTTTGCCTGTGCTTCGACCTGGGTCACAGTTCTCGGTGGTGATCCTGGAGCAAGGAGGAGTGCTGGCATGGTGGAGCTTGTAGTGGCTGTGAAGAGAAAATCCTCCTCACAGTTCCAAAACAGAAGAGCGTGCTTGTGGTCACTCATAGACCAGAGCCCAGGCCAGGAAAGAAGTAAACACCTCACCCTTGATTGTACCATCTTGGAAGAACTGAAAATTTACAGGTCCCTAGAAGTATCTCTGAAAACAGCTGCACAAAACCCTGAAGCTTGGGACAATACATTCTCCACACTGGAAGCAGACTCCTACCTTAACAAAAAGTTTGTAACTCGAGTAATTGGCTGGGATCATGAGCAAACAGCACAAAAAGAGTCAGACCGTAGAATCTTACTTTGGTGACAAAGAAGATCAAAATATACAACCAGAAGAAGACAACAAAGTCAAAGCTCCTACATCCAAAGCCTCCAGAAAAAATATGAATTGGTCCCAGGCCATGGAAGAGCTCAAAAGGAATTTTGAGAGGAAAGTAAGAGAAGTAGAGGAAAAACTGGGAAGAAAAATGAGAGTGATGCAAGAAAGTCATGAAAAACAAGTTAACAGCTTGCTAAATAGGAGACCCCAAAAAATACTGAAGAAAATAACACCTTTAAAAATGGCCTAACCCAAATGGCAAAAGAAGTCCAAAAAGCCAATGAGAAAATGAATGCCTTAAAAAGCAAAATTGATGAAATGGAAAAGGAAGTCCAAAAACTTATTGAAGAAAATACTTCCTTAAAAATTAGAATGGAGCAATTGGAAGCTAATGACTTCATGAGAAATCAAGACACTGTAAAACAAATCCAAAAGAATGAAAAACTAGAAAACAATGTGAAATATCTCATTGGAAAAACAACTGACCTAGAAAATAGATCCAGGAGAGATAATTTAAAATTTATTGGACCATCTGAAAGCCATGATCAAAAAAAGAGCCTAGACATCATCTTTCAAGAAATTATCAAGGAAAACTGCCCTGATATTTTAGAACCAGAGGGCAAAATAGAAATGGAAAGAATCCAGTAATCCCTTCCTGAAAGTGATCCCCAAAGCAAAACTCCTAGGAATATTGTAGCCAAATTCCAGAGTTCCCAGGCCAAGGAAAAAATATTGCAAACAGCCAGAAAGAACCAATTCAAGTATTGTGAAAAGACAATCAGGGTAACACAAGATTTAGCAGCTTCTACATTAAAGGACTGCAGGGCTTGGAATATAATATTCTGGGAGACAAAGGAGATAGGATTACAACCAAAAACCACCTACCCAGCAAAACTGAGTATAATCTTTAAGGGGAAAAAATGGACTTTCAGTGAAATAGAGGACTTTTCAAGCATTCTTGATGAAAAGACCAGAGCTGAATAGAAAATTTGACTTTCAAAACTGCAACCATTAAGAGAGATAAATGAGGAAATTATGCCATGCTTGAAGGTCTATAGCAGATGTACATATATATATACACACATACATACATACACACTAAATAATGCTTCAATATTTATGTGTTTTAATGGATCTATGATCAGTATCCAAAAAGACCTAGACAATTTTGGGCTAGATCTAATGATATGAAATGTCATAAGGATAAATGTAAATCTTAAAGATAGGTTCAAAAAATCAACTTCAAAAATACAAACTGGGAGAGGGGTCAATATAGGAGTTCTAATAAACTGCCAGCTCATGATGATTCAACAATGTGAAATGGCAGCTAAGAAAACTAATGATTTTTTTCCCCATAAAGCTAAGCTTCATGAAAAGAAGCATAGAACCTAGGACTAGGAAAGTGATATTACTAGTGTACTCTGACATGGTCAGACCTCATTCTAATGTCTTATGTTCAATTCTAGGTGCTGTATTCCAGGAAGTCCATTGATGAGCCACTAAGTGTTTGGGGGAAGGCAATTAAGTCCTAAGGTCATGTTATATGAGGATTGATTGAAGACACTGGGAATATTTATTCTGGAGAAGACTTTATGAGGGGAATGATAGCCATCTTCAAGTATGAAGGACTATCATACGGAAGAGAGATTAGAGTTATTCTTCTTGGTTCCAGGGGAGAACTAGAAGCAGTGGGTAGAAGTTAAAAAAATTTGGGTTTGGCATAATCAAAATATTTCTAACAATTAAATCTATCCTAAAGTAAAATGGGCTGCCCAGGGAGGTGGGATCATAGAATTTGTGAGTTGGAATGGACTTCAATCACCATCTACTGTAACTCATAAGTTAGAGAGATATTTACTCTAATGTATTGAACAAGTATTGTTCAAGTATTGAACATGTATTGTTCAAGTATATGTACTGAACTTCTGCTTGAAAATTTCCGTGGGGGGGGGAGGCTAGGTGAAGGAACCCACCACTTGAGGTAGAGCACACTAGAGGTTTAGCAGAAGCGTGATGATAAGTATTCCATTCACTAGATTCAACAAGTATTTATTAAATACCTACTATACTATAAGGCAAAGGCACCATGGTAGATTGGATTCAGAGCTGTCCTCAGAGTTAGGACACCTTAAGTTCAAGTGCCAACTCTGACAACCTGGTGTGAAGATAATTATGATACCTCTACTTAATTTAATCAGTATTTATTCAGGTCATTGTGATTTAATGGGTATCAATGATTATAAGTGGAATAGAGTCAAGTTTGATTTAGTTAATGTAGTAATAAGAGTTATGTAGACTACAGTTAATTAATCTACCATGTATTGATAATTATATTAATTGTATTGGGTTTATCAAATAGAGCCATGCTGTATTAGGCTTGTTGTAAGGACATATATTAGCTTGGGTTAAGATTTTATTGTATTAGCAATATCCCTCCCCCCCACTCCTAATTATGAAATAAGGTTCATGAGCCTCAGTAATACCCTATCACCCCTATGAATCACTTCCATCTACTCCCTAGTGATCTTTGCTTCCAAAACACAACTTCCTTGGACCCTAAGATTCTGTTGGTCAAACACTAAGGTCTTATGACCTGTGGAAGGTCCTGAGATGTTGTTGACAGGATCTTATGACCTTTGGAAAGCCCCAGCAGAGATGGCCAGCAATTAACAGTCTATATTTGATGACCTGTAGGTAATGACCAGTGAAAGACTTGTGGACAAAGTGATTATTATCGATGGACATTTCCCATAGCCAGCAATAAGATATCCCCACTTCTGGAACTGACCAATCATGGGATAGTACTGCCTCATTCTATTTTCAGTACTACTTCAATGGCTATAAAAACAATTTTTCCTCAAGCAAACACATTCTTGACCATGAGTAAGGTCTTGGACCCAATTAACTAGGGACCTCCAGACTCTCTAATAATTTGATCATTCTTGGAGTTCTGTCTTAGTGACTTTTGTTGCATATTGGATTTTTGTGTCCCATATTGGCTATGTGACTCTGGTTAAATCCTTTTAACTTTCAGTGCCTGAGGTAATTCTATAAATTGCAGAGCAGATGCTGATTTACATTGGTAAAGGGAGTTTCTACACTGGAAGTTCTTTATACAATTGAAATCCCAAATCTAGTCCCCCCCAAAATGGTATAAATCATTATGCTAAGCACTAGGGATACAAAGATAAAAAGCAAAGAATTGCTGCCCTCAAGGAGATTATATTTTACTAAAGGTATACACATATGCAGAGGAGTAAATACAAAATAATTTTATGAAGGAAAGAGCAGTAACAACAAGGAGTATCAGGAAAGACTTTAAGAAAGAGGTGGTGCCTGATGTATAGTGGATTAGATGTTTGCTGAAGTCCTTTTTGATTCTGAGATTCTGTGATCCCACTATTCTTCACTTTTTGTGAGGCAATATTGCTTATAATCTTCTATTATCCTCTTTTATAATATTTCACAAACAAGCTTGTTTCCTTAACTGGTGTCTTATTTAGCTAACATGCCTCTTAGCAAGGAAATCAGCTTTTGCTGGCTGAAGTGATTTGGGAGTTTCTTTGGCCTCCATGTTTTAGAGATTATTCAAAGAAATATCAATAACCAGAACCAATGTCATTACTTTGTATCCATCTCTGACTTTTTAGTGTCAATCATCAAGGGTATACTCAATCATTCCTTATAATGACTTAGGCCCACAAGGTTAAAAACACAGACCAGTTTTATTTACATGTTAAATGCATTTACATGTTAAATTGATTAACGTTGCATCATTTCCGTGACTGAGTAAGCTGACATTTATAAGAGCTATCCATTTATGCAAAATTGATGATTTTATATTCATTATAATCCCAGTTTCCTACATAAATTTAAAATCTTAGGATTTCCTTGTATCTGTACCGTCATTTGCATCAGTTGGACTTACATCCCTGACTCTCCTAAATTTATATTAAGGCCTACTCATAATTATTTCTATGCCCTGGTTCAGGAATCTTATATCTCAAAAATGGAGACTTTGTACAGCATTGGTCCACATATTGCTAGAGAATGAAATGAGAAAATATGAGGAAAGTAGAGGTAAATGGAAAAACAGATTACAAGTTTTCCTTGCAGAGGCAAATAAAGGAGTTGCCAGAACTGATTACATAGCGTTACCAAAGTTAACAAGAAACATTGTGTTTTGGTTTTTTTTGGGGGGGGGCAGGGGACACTAGGTCATTTTACTTTGTAGTACTCGTGATGAGAATAAGCAAAAAGACTATCATATGTTGATAATAGATGAGCCAATATCCACTACAGGTGATGAGAGGATAGAAACATTATCTGAAGAATTAGAAAAGACCATCCAAGTTAAATCAACTTGTGTTTTAAATTTTGGTTACTTCAGGGTAAAGATGGGCATAGGAGAAGATGGGTTCCTCTTCTAAACCCAAACTATGGTTCTAGGCTAAGTCATTCAGTCAGTCAACAAACACTTATGAAGCACTAATTACGTGCCAGACGTCATGCTAAACACTGGGGATCAAGAAAAGGCAAAAACACGATTCCTGACCTCAAAAAGTTGACATTCTAATATGGGACGCAACATTAAAAAAAATCAGAACTATGTATGTACAAGATACATATGATGTAAAGTAAGATAATTTCAGAGGCAAGGCACAAGGAGGACAGGGCAGGACCCAAAATGGCCTCCTACAATGGGGAATGAGTCTGAGTCTTGAAGAAAGCCAAGAAAGCTCGAATTTGGAGATGAGTCGGAAAAGCATTTCAGGCATTGTGGACATGCTACCTAAATGAATAGAGTCAAGAGATGGAATGTTGTGCAGGAGGAGCAGTGAGCAGGTCAGCATTGCTGGATCAGAGGGGAGTTAAGTGTATGACTAGTGGAAAAAAAATGGAAGAGGCCAGTTTCTGTAGGGTTTTAAGTGAGAACAAAGATTTTATATTTAATCCTGGAGGTAGTCAGAAGCTACTTGAATTTATTGAGTAGGAGAGTAACATGGTCCAGACTGTCTTCTAGAAAAAATTAATTTGGCAGCTAAGCAGTGTATGAACTGAAATGGGGAAATACTTGAGGCAGGGAGACCAACTAGGAGGCTGTGGTAATATCCCAGGCTAGACATGATGTGGACCTATAATAGGGTGGTAGCCACATGTGTAGAGACACACAAATGTGAAAATAGAAATGACAAGATTTAACAGCAGGTCGAATATGTCGGATGAATATAAGTGAGAACTCAAGCATGATCTTGAGTGATTGGGGGGAATGGTTGTTCCTTCAACAATCCCATAGAAAAGTTGGAAAGATGGAAGGGTTTTTTTTTGGGGGGGGAAAGATAAAAGAGTTCTGTTTTGGACGTATTGAGTTTGAGATGCTTATGTGACATCAAATTTAAAATGTTCAAAAGTTAGTTGGTATAGGACTAGAGCTCAGGAGAAAGATTATGGCTAGATGGATAGATCTATGAATTATCTTCTAAGAGATGATTATTAAACCCATGGGAGTTGATGAGGTCACCAGGCAAAATAGTATAAAGGGATAAGAGGGCCTAGAACAGAGCCTTGGGGGATAGCCATGGTTAGTGGGTGTAATCTGGTTGAAGATATAGCAAAGGAGACTGGGAAGCAATCAGATACATAGGAGGAGAACCAGAAGAAAATAGTGTTATGAAAAAAGAACAGTGTATCCAAGAGGAAATGGTGATCAACAGAATCAGAGGTTGAAGACAGGTAAAGGAGAGTTCAGGATTAAGAAAAAGCCATGAGATTTGGCAATTAAGAGCTAATTGGTATTTTTGGAGAGAACAGTTTTAGTTGAATGATGAGGTTAGAAGAAAGATTGCAAAGGGTTTAGAAGTGAATAAGAGGAAAGGACATGGGGGCAGCTAGCATGAAGAGCTTTCTCAAGTAGTTTATCTGAGAAGTAGAAGGGAGATACAGCATAATGACAAGTAGGAATGTAGGATCAAGTATGGGTTTTTTAAGATAAAGGAGGGGTGTGTGTGTGTGTGTGTGTGTGTGTGTGTTTATAGCCAACAGTGAAGGAGCCAATAAATAGGGAGAGACTGAAGATTAGTGAGAGTGGAGATGATAGTGGGTCAATCTGCTGGAGAAGATGGGATGGGATGGGGTCAAAAGTACAAGTAGAGGGTTTTGCCTTGGCAAGAAGATAGGCCACCTCTCCATGTGAGGCAAGGGTGAAGGAAATAGTGGGTGAAGATGGCTGAGTGATGGAAGGTGAGGAAGAGGAGAGAAGAGGAAGCTCTTGAGGAACAACCACAATAACTTTTTTTTTCAGTGAAGATGAAGCCAGTCTTCAGCTGAAAGTGTGGAAGGAGAGAGTCTTTTGGGAAGCTTAAGAAAGGATGAAAATATTGGGAATAGTTATTATGATGAATGGGGTGTAGAGTCAAATAGCGATGAGTAAAAGAACTGACTTGCTGCAGTGAGGGTCCAGTTGAGATATGTAACATAAATTTGTGATGGATCCAAAGAGTACAGTTTCATTATTTTCTTTAGCTCTATTCAGCAGCACATGAATAGGAACAAAAGAGGTGGATGGTAGAAATAATACAGGGTTAGAGGCAGATGGTAGAAATAATACAAGGTTAGGATATGGCAAGATGTGATCAAGAACTGAAAAAGCATAAAGGCTTATAGACTATAGATGAAGCCTCATACTTATATTTCATAAATATTTCAAGAAGAGAGTCAGAATTTGTGAGATATGGTTAAAAAAACAAATAGTATCACAAAAATAAATGACAGACATTATCTTAGGCAGGAAAAATGGTTGTTGATGTAGGAATCATTTATGAATTAGCTGTCCTTGTGAGACTATTATGTGCAAGTAATGATCAAAATCAATGTCAAATTTGGAGAAAAGGAAAAAATGAGGAGATAATAAGATATGTAATTAATGTATTGAAGCTGAAAAATGAAAGCGGGATAAAGAAACAACAGTGTGGACTACCACAATTTCTTACAGAAGTTTAAACAAAGTAAATTAATTGTCATAACAGGCAGGCCAAAAGAACCCAGAAACCACCATAGCCAACAAACATATGATCTCCTTGCCAGAAAGACATGGAAACCAAGAGTAACACTAGTTAACAATATAAATTAATTTGCAAAACCTTATCAGGTAAGGTAATTAAACATTAGCAGCAATATTACATCATAAAAGAGTGGGAAGCAGTACAGGGAAAAATAGGTTTGCAGAAAATTTGGCGTGAGACTCAGATGAGATGCCAAAGGTATTCAAAGAAGAAACTGCAAAATGGACAATGAACAAAAGAACAATGGAAAAGATCTGTAAAGATGTTAAATAATGAACTATTTTCTCCATAAATGGCTGTAGGGAAACCATTCAGGTCCTAATATCATAGTTGAGGAGGTGCTGCAATGAAGGAGGAGAAATGACACTAGAGGAAATGAATATGGAAAGCTCATATAAGGGAGACCAGAGGAGGTCTGAGCTGGAGGCAACATAATTTTATGGCAGTTAAAGGATAGATTAAGATATTTGAGAGAGGGGAGGTTTCTAAACACTTAGGGGGAAAAAAGCCCAGGCATTATTATTATCCTTAAAAAAGATGACTGAGAAAATATCAATAACCACTAAACTATATATGTACTTTCCAATTTCTACAAAATCTTTATGAGGATAATCTATGTGTGCATCAAGATGATCCTTAAAGAAAGTGATCGGGGGAGAGTGAGATTTTGTAGATAGCATTCTACAATATACAATGTTAAGTTGTGTAATGAACTGAAAGGTATAGAGAATATAAGGTCCCACTGTGTTTATTGTTTAATGAAAAAAATGCTTTAATAGAATAAAGCACTGAAGAAAAGACTCTCCTCCAACAAGTTGTTTCTCAAGCATGTCAAAATTCTACAAAATTCTCTGAGAGATACAACAGTAGTAATAGCTCTGTTCAATAACCTGATTATGAATATCAAATGTAGCATGAAATAGGGAGACATACATTCGCTAAAGCTGTTTGCCATTGTCATGGAGGATGACAAGTGTAGAGTTCAAGTGGAACTCTACATAGATCCTGTTTTAGGGTTTTAAGTGAGAACAGGAATTGTATATTTGATCCTGAAGGTAGTCAGACGCTTCTTGAATTTACTGAGTAGGAGAGTAACATGGTTAGGACTGTATTTTAGAAAAAATTAATTTGGCAGCTAAGCAGTGTATGAACTAGAATGGGGAAATGCTTGAGGCAGGGAGACCAACTAGGAGGCTGTGGTAATATCCCAGGCCAGACATGATGTGGACCTATGATAGGGTGGTAGCTATGTGTGGAGAGACACACAAATGTGAAAATAGAAATGACAAGATTTACCAGCAGGTTGAATACATCGGATGAATACAAGTGAGAACTCAAGCATGATCTTGAGTGATTGGGGGAAATGGATGGTGAGGTCTAGATGCTCTTGTCTTTAGATGACGTTGTATTGACAACATCAACCTGTAGAACGTTGCACAGACTCATAAATAAGATTTGTAATTACTTACAAGAGTCTGGCCTAAGTACCCACACAGGAAAAAAAACACCCAAGTGGATTAAACATGTTTATTGTCCAAACTATAGTATGCAGTTGGATGGATAATGAAACAGCTAGTATATCAATAAATGTATCAATATTGGACAGACACTGTAGATGGACAATGAGCTGGTCCTAAGACTGAAGAAGAGAGCAGGGCGGATTGAATTTAGAAATGTATTTTTAATGATCTCAAGTTTTTCCCAGAAACAAAGGGGTTTTTTTGGGGGGGTTTCAGTAGTAACATTACCCTGGAAACAATAATTGTAGCAGTTGTAATAGTAGTGGTAGTAGTCAGTAGTAGTAGTAGTGGTGGTGGTGGTAATGGTGATAGTAGTAGTGGTGGTAGTGGCGGTGGAAGTAGTAATAGTAGTAGTGGTGGTGGTAGTAGCTAATATTTATGTAGTATTTACCATGTGCCAGGCACTGTGCTAAGTTCTCTACAATTATTATTTCATTTGATCTTCAAAACAACTCTGGGAGGTATGTGCTGTTATTAGTCCCCATTTTACAGTTGAAGAAACTGAAGTAAACAGGGGTTTAGTGACTTGCCCAGGGTCACACAGCTAATAAGTGTGAGAAGCCAGATTTTACCTCAGGTCTTTCTTACTCCAGGCCCCATGCTCTACCCACTGTTCTATCTAACTGTCCCTACATAGCTATCATAGAATACCACCATCTCCAAAGAATTAAAGTGCAAGTCAACCAAAGAGAAACAGAGAGGTATATGGTGGGTATGACATGTCTGCACCAAGAAGCAGTTAGGTGGCACAATGCATAGAGTGTTATACCTGGAGTCTAGAAGACCTAACTGCATTCAACTCTAGCTTCAAATACATCCTCGCTATGTGATAATGGGCAAGTCTTTTAATCTTTGCCTCAGTTTTCTAATCTGTAAAATAGGGATAATAATAACACCCATGTCCCAAGTTTGTTGTGTGTGAAATGAAATAAGATAACATTTATAAAGTGCTTTGCAAACATTTTGTTTGTTGTTTCTTTGATTAAACTTTGTAAAAATGTTTGGTACCCGAGGTTAAGGGTTTTAGGTATGCTTTATCACATAATCATAAATTTCAGAGCTAGAAGGGACCTTACAAGAAGACCTTAACTAATCCAGCCCCCTCGTTTCACAGATGAGAAAGCCAGTGCCCAAAGAGGTCCAGTGATTTGTCTAGGCTCACATAGGATAAAGCAGAAGAGCTAGGATTTGACCCCAGGTTCTATGACTCTAAATCCATGTGCTTTCCATTGTACCACACAGCCTCCCTATTCCTTATTTTTCCTGATTGTTAGGTTATTTGGTTTTGATGGCCATTAAGTTTATAATAAAATATTTTAAAAGAAGGCATTTTTGATGAGATGCATGTTGAAACAAGCATTACAAAAAGCAGCCTGACAAAACCATCTACTTCATCACTTCTGGGAAATCTTTTGGGTTGTGCTACCAGTTACAGACCCTTTCCAAATACTGACATAACTGAAACTGAAATTCAAAGATAGAAACACTGGAGTTTCTCTCCACCCCCCCCACCCCCCGCCCCGAGCTAGACACTCTTAAAGTGCACCCTGAATGAGGAAGTTATGGGTCACTGAACAAAAATTTGACACAGGCTAGAAATCAGCAAAGAGTAAAGGGGAGATTGTATCAAACATGTGACAGAAATCTGAGTCATGAAGGAGCTGATAGTAGGAGGAATCTGGGCAGAGTTGGCAGTGTTTTATGTGATAGTATGAAGATGAAATTCACTTTCTGCTATTGTCTGAATAGCCAAACTGAGCTCTCTAACAAATCCCACAAGAAAGAAAGGCAGGCTAGTCTGAGGTGGCTAGTACAAAGCCGTTCTTTCCAGGCCACTGAACTGGAACATTTGGTATTGATATTTAATGAACCAGTGAACGGTTGTTTTTTTTGTTTTGTTTTGTTTTTGTATCTAACAAAGTTACTAGATTGAAAATAGGGTTTTTAAATAGCTTTTTATTTAATTGTGTTAAAATTAGTGAAGGTCTTCCTTTTGTCACCCTTTTTTTTCTCCTAGAGGTGCCACACATATAAGGTAGACTTAGACAAGATCATGGACTACATAAAGATCTTTGAATGTTTCACTTCCTTCTACGTGGCACAGTGGATAGAATACTGGGACTGGAGTCAGGAATACCCAAGTTCAAATCTGGCCTTGGACACATGTTAGCTGTGTGACTCTGGGCAAGTCCCTTAACCTTTGTTTGCCTCGGTTTCCTCAGCTGTGAAATGGAGGTAAATAGCACCTACTTCTTAGGGTTCTTGTAAAGATCAAATGAAACAATATTCATAAAACAGTGTTTAGAACATAGTAGACACTACATAAATGCTTATTCCTTCTCTTCCTGATACCTCATCCTATTAAGATCAGAATCTTTGTATCTTAGGATCATGGGTCTTAGAGATAGAAGAGACCTCAGAAATCTAACCCATACCTGAACGGGATTCTCATCTACAATATCCCTGAGAAATAATCATCCAGTTTCTACTTGAAGACCTTCAGGTAATGCATTCCACTTTTAGCCAGCTCAAATTATTAGGAAATTGTCTTTTATTTTATTTTATTTTTGTAGCTCAGTTTTTGAGAGAATTGTGATTAATTGTGTGAACCAAATTGACTCCGTCTTGTAAAACTGACTCCATTTTGAGACCTAAGTTTCATTTTCCTGAAATTCCACCTGTTTGTTAATTGTGGGAATTGAGTGAAATCCTGTATCACATTGAGAAAAGTCCACCTGCTTGCTTTCCTTCCTCTCAACTCTGAAAACTCACTTATTCCCAACTCAGGCAGCCCCTAATCTTTTCTCCAATTAGAAATCACATTACCCAGTCTTGTATCCTGGTTTATATGATTTTCTTTTGATGCATAAGAATCTGTCTCCCCCTATATTCAGGGTCCAGTGCCAAGCTGAGGAGGCCTAGTCCCAATTTGTTATGTAATTGGTGTGCATTGCTTAATAACTCAATATACTTAGAGTCTCCAACCTTTGTTTCCTCAGTTATTTCAGATTTCACCCATCACAGTTTTTTCCTTATATTGAATTAAAATATGGTTTCCTGTCACTTCCACTCATGGCTCCCAATTCTGCTCTCTGTGATTTAAGTGGAATACATTTAATCTCTCTTCCACATGATATCCTTGCTTTTAGTCCTCCCTAAGTCTTCTCTTCTCCAGGCTAAACATTACCAATTCTTCAATTTATCATCACATGACAAAGTTTGAAATCCACTGAAAGTTCTAGTTACCCTGCTCCATATCTATTCCAGCTTATCCATGAACTTCTTAAATGTGGCACCAAGGACTAAAAGCTTCGGGGAAGTTTCCTGATGACAAAATATGGCAGGATAAATGATATCCATTTGAATTGGTTAATTCCTCACACTTCAGGTAGCACACATATTTTAATAGTTAAGAAGCCTTTGCTTGGCATTTCTGATGCCAGTACTATGTATACTGTTAAATATTGGAGATAAAAAGAAAAGCAAAAAATACCATCTCTATCAGTCGATAAACATCTATTTATTATCCCTGTAAATACATAAGCTATATACAGTGTAAATAGAAGATAATCTCAGAGGGAAGGTGCTAGCACTGAGGTAAGGAATCGGAGTTGGGGGAAATGAAAAACCAATTTTTAGTTTAATCATTGAATTAACTCTAATGAGAGGTATTTAAAGTCAATTAAGGGAGTTCAGTGGTTCTTTGAGAGGCAGGTTGAGATCTGGGTGAAGAAGGAGAAAATAAAAATGGTTTAGAGTAGGCATGACTTTACTGCCACTTTCAGTCTACCGTGGAGACTGCTATCTCCCCTGATGATTCTTGGGGAGTGGTGGGGGGAGAGGTGGTGTCTTCCTATACCATCCACAAATCCAGACTTCTTGGTGAGTTTCCACTTGACTCTCACTCCTGCATTTTAGAATCAAACATCCTCTCCACACCTTCCCCCTTTTTGTTGAGGTGTAGGAGGTTTAATTTAAAAGAAAAAGATATTGCCATGCATGATGGTCAATATAAAAATCAATTCAATTTAACAAGCATATTAATGGTCTACATTGTACTAAATGCTGGAGATATAAAGAAAAAACAAAACAATCCTTGCTCTTAGGGGGCTTACATTCTATTAGAGAGAGAGACTGGTTTGATATTTCCCCGTTATAGTTGCTATTAATGAAAAAGATGTAATTGTCTTTCAATGACAATAACAAATGAGTACCTGATTTTTGTAAATACTGGCAGAAATAGGGCTGAAGAGAAGTTCTGTTTTATAAGCTGAGAATGCCAAATTAGCAGACTGGTAAGACTAGCCTCTGTCCCTAGAACTGCCACTGACTCCCTATTACTGGAATGGACAAACCACACAAATACCTTGGATCTCCAATTCCCAGCCTATAAAAAAGGAATAATGCTTTGCCCTTAAGTTAATGAATAGCGTGGGTGAATTCATTTGTTCTCAGCCCAGAACAACTTGCCAGTTGTATAGTCAGTTTAAAAGTACTAGGATTGCCTTTAAAATCTTGAAATCCTTTGCTTAGTATTCTGTTCTCTTTAAGGTTCAAGCTTATCTTACAAATACCTTCTATGTGCATTAATCCTCTACTGACATGCTGGCATAATTAGGTATGACCTTTTATTAGGAGAAATCAGGAAATCATAAGGCACCCTGAATGACTCTTGTAAGTAAGGTGGATTTTAGTGTAAGGAGGCTTTTGTTATTCTTTTTTAGATAATAGGTCACAAGATCCATGGACAAAATAGATAATAATTCTCATGATCATGTTTGTAAACAGTTTCCACTGTGACTGTGTAGTGAGATATAGGGGTGACATAATGTAATGGTTACTACACTTGTGCTGTGCTAAGTCATGACGACATTGCGAAAGTTGACTTGTGAGCTTAATGTTGGCGAATTGCCTTCTTTGTGTGCTTTTCTATAAATCAAGAGAGCACTGGTCAGTGAGTCGGGATTTAGAGCATGCACAGAGGAATGCATGCATGTTTGCCTCAACCAGCCCCCATTGAGGCTTAGGGGGGAGTGCACTAGCTGGAATGCTATGGGTGCCTTGATAAGCCCCCATCCAGGCTTAGGGGATCTTGTAGGAGTTGGTGCTCCCATTATCAAGAACCCATTGAGATAGAATAGTAAGAATAAAGTAAGCTTATTTAACCCCTATGAAGCTGTCTTCCTGTCCTTCTGGCTGTCCAGATCAAGAGTGAATCTGTTAGAAGTTGGAGTCCAGAAAACTCCAGTGTCTCCTGTGCTCTTACCTGTGTTACAACCCTGGACTTACTCTTTCAGAGCTAGGCTTTTCCATTTTACTTACTCCACAGGTTCTCTGGCATCCTGAGGGATTTAGGAATCCACTCTTTTCTTCCATAGGCTCAAGCTCCTACCAATTGTATTCCCTCCACTTTAAGGGTCCAGTAACAGCATCTCGATTTTTAACCATTTAGCATCTTACTGCTTTTACAAAGGGGCATTTATTTGAAAGATATAGTAAGAACAAACATGTATTTTCCTCAAGAGCTGAGGACATAATCTCCCCTATACCACCTCATGTGAGGATAATTGAATTAAGCTCACAGTTTAGCTCTCTTCCTACATAGCTTTCATCCCATCAAGAGCAAAGCTTCATTGGGCAAATGTCCCCAGATATTCCTCAGGGCTTTGCCATTGGGTTGGCTGCAACATCCAGCTTGGATTCCAGGTGCTTTCAGGTTGGAGAATATAATCCTTACACCTAGAACAGAAAAGGACAAAGCCAAGGCCTGGCCTCCTGGCCTAAAGAGGGAGTTGGGAAAGAAGTGGTTCTTAGGTCCTCTCCTTTATCAGTGGCTATGAGTTAGGGAATCCTTCACCTTCAGACAACCCAAATGCCCAGACTATGCTGAATTGGGCTGTTTTAAAGATAGTTACAGCCATGTAGCCAATGAAAAAAAAAAGCTGCTTCTAACCAGGTGGTAAGCCAGCACAGATTGACCATGAATGTACCAGCTCTCTTGTCTCCCAGAAACGAGTCCCCAGCTCTTCCACATGGGTGACATCATCTTAGGTAGTCTAAACGTGCCCTTTTATGATAATAAAGTCAAGATGTGGGAAGAAAAGTAATAAAAACTTGAACCTACAAAAATACAACACATTTAAAACACTTTCACTGAAGTCATCCATTTTATACAGATAGACCATGACTCCAGAACCAAGTCTCCTGATTCCTAAATCCAATGCTCCTAGGGTCAGAACTGTGTTTTTAAGAGAAATGTGAAGGGAAAAAAGGGGTTCTTCACTGACCTTTCTAGCCAGACACAAAAGAAACTACAAAGAAAGTTAAGTGGTAACAATCAAATAAATTAAACTGTTCAGGATAATCTTTTAGGAAAAGTAAATAGAAATTCAAATAGTGCTATCTAAGCCAGAGGCACAGAAGGAGGATTTGTTTTCAGTTTTTCACAATAGATTCTAAGAAGGAGAGGCAAACACCACAATTTGTTAATAATGAACATTTTAGTTCTTTTAAAGCACAAAGCAGACCAGAATCCAAAAGGTTATAGTGTGATCAGTATAAAGTACAAACAGGTTAATGAGGAGGTGTGCCCTTTACAAGAATTTCACAGCATTGCCACGGAAGATACAAGAACTATAGAGAACAGCTATTTCCCAGAACTCTATTGTCATATTTTAGCAAGGGGAAACCAGACTCTGACGTGACTAACAAAAGAATTAGAGCCCTTGCTACTTGGACAGGATGGTCATCTCCCCACCCTAATTGACACTTCTCCCTAATCCACTTTAATCCCTTTGGAATCACCATTCCTATGATAACGTGTGTTATATGTAGCTCCTAGAACTCTATTCTGTTAGCACATGGGCCGTAGCTTGTGTTGTTTTTGCCCTCACCCTGAAATCTTCCCTGGGAACATTTGAATTTGGATCATTTCTAGTTCTCCCTAGAGGCATTCAGTCCTTCTTCGCAAGCATGTCAGAAACATAAAACATTTATTGCTAAGCATATAAAGAACTGAAATGCGACATACCTCCAAGCTCAGGTAGGGAGGGAATGATTATAAGTAGAACTTTCCCCCTTTTAATTTAGTATGGTATAATAGAAAGAGAATGCTTCAGAGGCTGCTAGTCAAAGGAAAAGTAGCTTTGGAGTAGATGAATAGAATCAGACTGACCCAAGTGACCAGTATATTGGTGTATGACAAGGACATATAGGGTCGTTTGACATTGATTGAACAAGGTCAGTCTTGAGTACATAAAATTGCTATGCCTGATGAAAATATTCTAGATGAGGATAGGAGAGAGAGAGAGAGAGAGAGAGAGAGAGAGAGAGAGAGAGAGAGAGAGAGAGAGAGAGAGAGAGAGAGAGAGAGAGACAGAGAGAGAGAGAGAGAGAGACAGAGAGAGAAATCAGTGAAACTGGTTATGGCTAGCCCCAGGACACATTCTCAGGTATGGGCCTCCAAGATCAAAGAAGAGGATGTTCCAGATCACCCAGATTCCTCTGCAGTAGCTTAGGGCAAATCTATTGGGATGTGACATGGTGGGCAGAAGTACTTCTAGTGGTGGTTCAGAAGAGTGTGAGACAAGGGTGACCACACTTTCTTTGGTGGATCTTGCTCATCACAGGCACAAACATTTGATTAAAACATGCAAAATAAAAATAATTATTAAAAATCTGCACAAGTGAATGTCATCATATTTGTATGAGATATATTGTATAGGATATGGAAACATTTGAATATACCTAAATGAAACGAGGATTGTTCTGGATTCCAGTAGCCCTGGATCCCCATATAACAGTCCCTGGAAAATGTTCCATATCTGTTCAATGTATTCTACACATCAAGTGGAACTTCCACTGGACCAGCATTTTTACTCAATTGCCTAAGTGCTTACAGATTTATCGCTTATTTTTAATTGTCATGATCACTTGAAAGTACGACATATGCTATTGAATGAACACATTGCCATGAATGATAAACTGAATATTAACAAATGCACACTAACACATGCAACAACGTGTGGATAAGAATGTTATGCATTGTTATATGATATTACTTTATAAGTGATACGGTGCAATCAATGATGTTATGGTAGCAGTCAGTTGCAGCAGAAAATTTGTAGTGTGGACAATATGGACAGTAATATTCCACTTTTTTAACCTGAAGTAAGTATCAAAATATCATTGACGAATTTAAAATTTTCTTTTGACATGTCACATACATTTCAAGTTTACAACACGAAAATACATTACAATTTGAGAACATCAATCTTTAAGTATCTATAGTTACTAGCATATTCTGTGTACTGAGTAATTATCTGCTTTTGATGTCCTATGTTTGTTTCTTAGAATTTCTATGTATTTCATTAGCTGCTTAAAAAGTATGGATGTTTTACCCAAATTCTTAATTCACAAAATAAGTCACTATCCAAAATTGTTTTTAAAATATATTACAAGCATTAATGTTATGCCTATAACTACAATAAATTAAAATCTAAAATTTTTCTTGTCTTAAGGGACAGATTGATGGTTGTCATCAAAGTGCAGATGGGCATTAGCTATCATATTCCATAGGAAGGTGTCTTCTCTCATCTAATATTAAATCAAAGACTGGATAATTTGTGTATAGACCAGAATATTTTTATTTTATGCTATTAGTGTTTGTGTATGTTTAATTTATAATAACAGTCCAAAAGAAAGTTGTGCAATTTTAACATGAAAATATTGTTATGTTTGTATCAACACTTGAAATATAAGTTTTACTTGATTTCATTTTCTTAAACTATAATTTTGAAGTATTTTGTATATTTAATACAAAGTGATTATAATTTTAATTTTGGGAAAGTAAGAGTTATTATATCTATGGTTTCAAAAAAGACAGTATCAATAGTTCATTCTCTAAGTTATTTATACTGCCAAACAAGAAGTGATGTTAAAAGCACATACATTTTAAACTTTTGTATAATACACAACAAAAATTATTTTTAAAATTGTTTATTTCATAAAAATGAATATTATTATCCAGACTTTCTATAAAGGGCCTTTTTTTCACATGAAAAGAGTTTCAATCCACTGTTTTTAAAGGACATTTTCAGTTTTTCTTGAATTTTGTGTTATTGGGGAGTTATACTGAGCTGTTCAATGTATTCTAACTTCCAGGTATAAGCCAACAACTGGTATTGAAAACACTTTCTGAAAACAAGCCATGAATATTTGTGGTATTTTGAGGGACTGACAGCAATGTAAGAGTGAGATTAGCCATCTTGGTGTAAATCATTGTCCTGGAATATCTGATACATATGATAAATGGGGTTGTGAATGATGGCACAGAACTGTAACCCTAGTGGTCATGTGGACTATAATAGTAATCCAGATTTAGACCATCATTACAGCTCTCTACAATTCAATGTTTTACATTGCGGTATTTTTTTATACTTTTCATGAGTTGTAAGTAAGACTGTGAGTAAATGTCAACCAGGGTTGGACAACTAGTGAATGTCTAAAGCAGGATTTGAACTCAGGTCTGATTCAATAAGAAGTCCACTACTCCTACGCACTATACCATCTAGCTATGTAATTACCTCTATAGCCAAGACTAGGGTGAGGCTTCTGTGGAGTAAGTGAAGAGAATAATTAGAGTTAAATCAGAGAATATGAGGGGTTCCTTACATACAGAATTTTGAAGAATGCAATACCAAAGAGAATATGGTGTCACTCTTGGTTGGCCAGGGACAAATCTCTCTGCACAGACTTCATGTAAGTTCTGATTTTCAACATTTCATTGACTGGAAACATGAAGATTACCAGTTCTTGGGAAAAGGGTATTTTCTAACTTTGTATTAAAGCCCAGATCCTCTCCTTTTCCCCCTTATGATCTTCCTCCTTTTCTTTATACATTTTTCTTTGACTTTTGACCCCCGGCATTGTCCCTTTTCCATTCCACCATTCTTCTCTCTGATCTTCTCCACCCCTTTTTTTCATCCATTTCACTTTTTCCTTAATTAAATCACAAGATGGAGTAGGGGAGGTTTTAAAAAAAGGAATATGCAGAGAAATAATAAAGTAAAAGAGTTCAAATCAATAATGTCTAAGTCCCTTCTAGTTGGGAAATCCATAAGTCTCAGAGATTAACAGCACCATTTTTAATCTACTTAAAGCAGGTAGGTGGTACAGTGGATAGGTCATTGGACTAGGAATCAGGAAAACTTGAGTTCAAATCTTGCCTCAGATACTTAATAAGCATGTGACCTTAGGCAAGTCACTTAACCTCTGTTTGCCTCAGTTTCCTCATTTTTAAAATAAGAATAATAATATTGCCTACTTGTCAGGGTTGTTGTGAGGATCAAATGACAATAATTATAAAGAACTTAGCATGGTGTGTGGCACATAATAAGTGCTATGTAAATGTTAGCTATCATCATCATCATCATCATTTACCATCTAGAGTTTTTATCAGGATAAAATGACATATCTGTATGCTTTGCAAACCTTAATGTACTATGTAAATGCTAGCAGTTATTACTTTTTAACTTCATAGAACCACAGGACTTTAAAGCTGGAGAGGACCTTAGAAATGATTTAATCTGACCTGATCATTTTACTTATGAGGAAACTGAGACCCAAAACTGTTAAGCAATTTGGCCATAGTTCTATAGTGAGTTATTAGCAAAATCAGGACCAGAACCTAGGGCTTTTAGATTCCCATCCCTACCATGCTTTCCACTGCACTACTCCTTCCACTCTGACATTAATGCCATTATTTAGAAGACTTGGTCTACCCAAGTAGCTTACTCCCTAGGCTAGTGTGACTAAGCTATCAAAGTTCTGTTTTAGTTAGGATCATTCAGTAGGACTTTTATTCAAGGTTCAGGACCGAGCCAAGGAAGATGTGTCTACACTTGCCATTTGTCCAATGAGACTGGCTATTAGTAAGGATACTAAGCAGGAACATGTGCACTTTGCCCATACTCACCTCTGGCTCTTGGGTTCCTGAGCACCCCATGTACCTGGCAATTTGTGCTTCTGATGGGAACCAGGGGTATTCCAGAAAGTGGTGGGAATTCATTTGTGTGATTGATAGATAATGTGTTTAGCATTGCAGCTCAGTCTGAAGTTTGACCCCATCAGGGATTTTTTTCTGTCTTTGATACATTTGCAGCCTGGGAAATTCATGTCCAAGGCAAGTTGTCACAACCATGAAGGCCTAGATTGGCAGTGGGGAACCTGAGGCCTCACGGCCACATGTGGCCCTCTAGGTCCTCAAGTGCATCCCTTTGACTGAATCCAAACTTCACAGAACAAATTTTTGGGATTTATTCTGTAAAGTTTGGATTCAGTCAAAGGGCTGCACTTGAGGACCTAGAGGGCCACATGTGCCTCGAGGATGCAGGTTCCTCGCCTCTGGTCTAGATTAATGTATAAGTTTTTATTTGAGCAAAAGATACCATTCTGAACTAATCAGCCTTTAGCATTGCAAAGTCAAGCTGTCTGGTATCACAAAATAAAGAAAAACCTTACTGAGTGCTTTAATGATCATTATTTTCTAATGAAATCTCAAATGAGGACATGTTTGTACAGTTTTGTTGCAAACAAGCCAGTCACAGCACAAAATTATGAATCAACCAGGTTACAAAATCATAGCTCATTTGACTCAAGACAGCCTAAGCACCAAATGCTTTAGCATGTGGGACCTTATCTGGGTCAGCTAGCAGATGAAAGCACACACAAAAAATAGCAATTAGAGGAAATTGTAGGTTGAATGTCCATGAGTGGAAAACATACTCAGTCCTGAAACTGACATTTTTTGGATGATAATTTTTGTAGCTCACAGAAGCCTGTAATGGCCAAGTCCTCTGGCTTACTGGAGTTCCATCAAGTAAAACAAACAAAAATCCCCAAAACATCCCCTGGCTGCAGACGTTGGTGTAGGTGCTACTCAGAGACAAACATTCACTTCAGATATAAAAGTACTTCCTCTTGAGCCTCTAACTCTACTAAGTGGTCTCCTTCATGCTCTCCTATTAGTAAGTGCTTAAAAGATCTATTTTTTCATTCTTTATTCATCATTCACGTGCATAAATTATAAAGCCCTACCAGAGAGCACAGTGAGTAATCCATCTTTAGGCCAGAATCTCATAGAATAGAGTACTTTTAGTTGGTGGATTCTGATAGAATGGATCAAAGACTATGTCTTCAGCTACCATGTGTCGAGGCGGATCTAGTATCTTTTCTTAAATAACTCTAAGAATTTCCCATAAATTGTAGATTTAGAGCTGGAAAGAACCTTAGAGGTCATTGGGTATAACCCTCTCATTTTATAGATGAGGAAACTGAGGCTCAGAAAGGTTAAATGACTTACCAAGAATCACATAACTAGTAGGTATCTAAGAAAGGATTTGAACTCAAGTCTTCTTGACTCCAAGGCCAAGGCCCCTACCTAGATGGTCAAAGAAGAAAGAACAGGATTGTCTTCTATTTTTCATGTTTGTATCTTAACAAAGTGCCAGGCTCATCGTAGTTACATAATAAGTGTTATCAAATAAGATAGCCTATGGAAAGTACTTTGTAAACCTTAAAGCACTATATAAATGTTAGTTATTAATAATAGTTTTTTTATTGGATTGCATTGAAAAAAGCATGACCTAGTAATGAACATAGGTAAGGTTGCAAGCCATCAAATGATTGGACAAGAGGGCAGAATTTAAATCTGATATTTTCATCATGGGTAGCCTTCGCAGAGAAACTTTTACTATTTAATGGAAGTTTAAGCTCTCGTATGTGGTTAAAACAAATACATTTACTCAGTCCCAAAAGGAGAAAAGGCTGCTTTCAAGGGAGACCCAGGAAACAGAAACCTAAGATTCACTAAATCTATGAAACACTATATGAAAGCTAACATGTTTGTTACATACCTTGTCCTCTGCCCAGACTTTCTTTGAATAAAACTGGGTAACTTGGCCACGTACCAACATCAAGCAACTGCTGGCAGTGAGAAAGAGGAAAGATACGAGTATGAGGTGATATGGATAAGGGGCTCAGAGGCTTTCACTACTAATAAACAAACATAGAAATAACTATAGGCTTTCCTTTGAGAAAATCATTTTTTCTCAGCAGAGTTCATTGAAGAAAGATAATTCTGTTTATTGTCTGCTAAGATAAGATTAAAGCAATTTTAGAAACAGGAAGGAAATTTAACTTGGGGGCTTTTAACTCTTCCAGATTTCCTACTGCAGGAAATTTTGTTAACTGATTTTTTAAAGTGGGGAGGGGGAGCAGTAATCAAGGGACGTTTTTCATACACATCCCAATTTCATTTTGTCTTTCCTTCTATGGAGTATGAACAGTCTTCTCCCTCTCAGGAACTGGTAATGTCTTCTTTGGATTAGGAAATCATAGTAGTTACATGTGCTTATCTACAGTTTTCTGAGCCCAAGTCAGAGAACTCAGACATGTTAGTAGAGTTTTTTAACACAAGAGATGGCAGCAGAAAGTTCCTATACATGGCAGAAGCAGACATAGTTGCCCACCTGGCCCAAAAAGGTAATTCTTGGACAATGATCAGGATTGTCTGAGACTGTCTGTGGAGGTGAGATGGGAGGATAGCTTTTCTGATAACAATCTATCCTTTCGAGTCTCAGACAGCCAGTCATTTTGGAGGCAGCTCCGCTTACCAAAAACCAATCTGGAGTTATCTATATCTTCAAAACCAGTAGTCTTACATACGTATACACATATACACCTTACATATGTATACACACATGCATACATACCTTACATATGTATACACATATACACATGCACCTTACATATGCACTCACATATGCATATACACCTTACATATGTATAAACATACACACCTTACATATGTATGCACATATACATATACACCTTACATGTGCATGCGCATATATATGTACACCTTACATGTGTATACACATATACACATACACCTTACATATGTATATACATATACATATATACCTCACATGTGCATACACATATACATACAGTACTACAAAGTGCCATATGTTCCTTTCATTCATAGGTTGGGCTACATAGACTCTGAGGTTCTTCTAGCTTTAAATCTAGGTTCCTCTTTTCCCCTAAAGCCTAATGGATTCACAAAATGATTAACATCATAACAAGTATTCCTTTTTCAGATTGCTTTTTAAAGTGACAATGGGCTGATAAGGAACTAGACTCAGGACAGGTAAGTTTTAAGGAGAGGGCAGCAAAAGAAAGGAACACTGGATTTGGAGTCAGCGTTCATATCTCAATTGTCCTACCCTACTGCCCATTTAGACAAGTCAGTGAACCTCTCTGCCTAAGTTAAATGTTGTTATTGTTGTTCACTTGTGTCTGACTCTCTGTGACCCCATTTTGAGGTTGAGGAAAATATAAAAGCAAAGATACTGGAGTGGTTTGCCATTTCTTTTTCCAGATGAGGAAACTGGGGCCAACAAGGTTAAGTTGATTTGCCCAGGGTTATACAGTTACTAAGTATTTAAGACCAGATTTGAACTCATTAAGATGAATCTTCCTGATTCCAAGCCCTGTACTCTATCCTCTGCGCCATGCACATGCATACCTGAGGTCCCTTCAAGCTCTAAATCTATGATTCTGTGATGTGAAAAAGGGACATGAAAAACTGAATCACAGCCTGGAATCTGCAGTTCAGAGAGTCAAGCAATCACTCTTTCTTAGCCCTGAGAGTGACTTGGCACTATCCAGGTGCCCTAGAGTCAGAGCCGGAAGCGGTTAAAGAGATACACGTAGTCTCAGAAAGGAGTAGGGAATGACAGCAGCAGAGAATTAACATATTCAGCCCCCCTGGGACTTTAAAGAGCTGATCTGAAAGAATCAGCAGCCCAGAGACAGACAACATGCGAAAGGAGAAAATGAAAGTGGGGCTGTTCTGCAAGAGAGAAGGGAGGAATTGAGGAGGCCCATCACCTAGGCTGAACCTGCTGGTTATAACTACTTCTTCAAGGACTGAAAAAAGTTAACAAAAAGTCTGCTCTTTGTCCAGTTTTCCCCTGCTTGTGCTTGTCCGTTAACGGACACTATAATATACTCTATTGCTTCTTTTACCTAAATCTTTCCTGTATCCTTATTTTTGTCTCAAACATAGAGGCCAGAGGTAAACTGAGAAAAACAAAAATGTTAATTACAGCAGAGAATCATATCTTAGCTTGCATATTAGGACTTTTCCTAATTGGGGGCTCTGATCTATTGTGATTATACTACTAACTTTTCAACTGATATAAACTTCATAAAACAGCATAGGAGGAAACCCTATGGACTTGAGAGCCGTCATATTGCCCCTAAGCTAAAAAGCAAGCTAATTGTTGTGAAAGGTAAAAGGCTGTGGCTCATTAAATCTACAGAAAGAAGGGGTAGGGAGGAGAGGGTGGTGGCTAAAAAAAAGATTTAACCATAACCCATCCCTCCAGGAAGGAGATAGGAAAGGTTTGGGAAAGATTCAGTTCTGCACCTATCCAGTAGTGAAGAAGGAGCAGAAAGGATTGAATACTGGCCAGCCAATCCCACAATCCACAGAGACACCCACTGGTATAATATTATGAACCTATAATTGAGGAGGAGCTTGAAGCAGAGGTCCATCCAAAGAATTGGAGCATGTGGAAATGGGTGGAAGAGAGCCAAAGTGCATTGGACAGCTGGGCCATGACAAGTAAAAGATATCTAAGACAGCTTTAGCCTACCTCATAGTTGGCCTTGACTTCCATAATTACTAAGTAAAATAGCAATACTAAATCAATGAGTATTTATTGAATATCCTATATATGTGAAATAATGTACTGGATATGTGGAAGGAAGGAAGGAAGGAAGGAAGGAAGGAAGGAAGGAAGGAAGGAAGGAAGGAAGGAAGGAAGGAAGGAAGGAAGGAAGGAAGGAAGGAAGGAAGGAAGGAAGGAAGGAAGGAAGGAAGGAAGGAAGGAAGGAAGGAAGGAAGGAAGGAAGGAAGGAAGGAAGGAAGGAAGGAAAGAAGGAAAGAAGGAAGGAAGGAAGGAAGGAAGGAAGGAAGGAAGGAAGGAAAAGAAATAGTCCTCCTGCACTTGAGAAGTTCATCATCCAAGTGGAGAGATAAGACAGCAAAAGAAACAGCTTGGGAACAACTACAAAGATATGATGAATGCAGCATTGAGATGGTAAAGAGTAAATGCGTTAATGAATATTTTAAAAATGTAAGTTACTGAATATTTTAAAATGTACCCTGAGAGAAGGCAGAAATTCTCCACGAGCACAGCATTCTGTTGAGTGAAGCAAACAAAGGTATTCTGTGATGCTTATTGTAGGATCTGAGAAAATGATCCTGAGAGATGATGTGGCTATAGAAAGGAGGCCACTGATTAGTCAATCAGATTAATTGAGTCCAAGAGTCCTACAAACCTGAGTTCTCTAGTTTAAAAGGCTTCTCTCACACATTCTGGTTATTACTAGCTTGATACCCTAGAATAGAGCAACTAGGAGAGCAGTAGATAGAGTATCAGGCCTGGAGTCAGGAAGACCTGAATTCAAATTCATACTCAGATACTTCCAAGCTCTGTTACCCTGGGCAAGTCACTTAACCCTGTTTGCCTCAGTTTCCTCACTTGTAAAAGGAGCTAGAGAAAGAAATGGCAAACTGCTCCAGTATCTTTGCCAAGAAAACCCCAAAAGGGGTCACGAAGAGTTGGACATGATTGAAACGACTGAATAACAACAATCCTGGGATACTACATACGATACCTCACTGAAATCTTATTATTGTAGAAGATGATGATGGTGAGGTTATTGTTGTTTGTCCTTCGTTCTTGAACAGGACAAATGATGTCACGAGGGTGACGTTTCAACTTGTGAGTGAATTGGATTTAAGTGAGTCAGAGCTTCAAAAGTCATCAGTCTCCCTCTCTCCTCCAGAGTTATCAGAGTTCAGTGGCAAGATGTAAGTCAAGATGACTGGCAATGGCCCAGCGATGGTGAGGTTGGAGAATAAAGGAATGAGCCCAAGGATTAAAGATGAGTTGATTATTTCACAAGGGGCAAAAAAAAGAAAAGGCAAGAAGAGGAAGGTTGGGACAGTGGGAAAGTGCACAGGATTTGGAGTCAAGAGAGATGGAAATTCAAGTCTTACCTTGGGTCCATACTAGCATATAGGACCAGGAACAAGTTATAGCCTCTTTAAGCCTCAGTTTCCTCATCTATAAGATGAGCATGACAATACCTGTAATACCTACCTCACCAGGTTGTCATGAAGATCAAATGAGAAAGTGACTGCAAAGTATCTTACAAGCCTGAAGTATTATATAAATGCCAATTATGCAAAGAGCAAAGAAATTATTTAGGGACATATTCTGAAAGTCTATCCCTTAGGCCCATTTCTCACTGTTAAAATCATACCCATTCCTTATGACAGCTGCACTCTTTTATTCACACACTACTCAGCTTTGTTTAGCTGATGTTCATTGTGTTATGAATGCAGGACCTAACAAAGTAAAATTCTACCAGATCTCAAATCTAGTGCTTTTTATTATGGAGGATGGAGACACAGGGGAAAATGAGAAGTGGATGTGATGGGATAATGTGGTACTGGGAGAGCCTGGGGACAGGAGAGGAATATTATGCAAATGAGAAAGTACTCAGATATTCATTTTTCTGCTTTCTCTTTCCTTGTCTATCGACAGCCAAGACGAGCTGTTGGCTCACATGAAGGAGAAATCTGGTGCTCTCCAGTTTCCAGCCATCCAAAGTCTCTGTGATTGGTTTGGAATGATAAATTACTATTGATGATCTTGAATATGATACTCTTACATTTTATATTCTTTCAATTAGGGTGAGGGTGGCGCATAATTTCCTTGGGAAAAAATGCTTGGGAAATTAGGCAGTCTGTTCAAGCCCCTCACCTCCCATAAGGCCTCAAGATGTCATAAGACAGCTGGAACTGACAATATGGGAATTTTACATGATGAACCTGTTGCTTTTTTATCTACCATCAATAGACATTATCTAGAGGCATTTTATTTCCCTTCCCTGAACACAACCACGAAACTTAGTCTGGGGTTTGTCTTGTGCAAATGTTGGCTAATTTTTACATTTAGACGCTTCATTCATGGCCCCACTCTGCCTTTCAGTCATCGCCTCCCAAGGTGGTTCAGGGAGGCTGGGCCAAAGGAAAAAAAAAGAGGGAGGGTACAAAGAAGATAAGTCAAAGCCTGAAACCTAGATGCTGAAAAAAGAAACTATATAAATGAGCTGAAGATTCATCTAGTTTCATTTAAAAAGACCCAAATATGACTGTGACTGGCCTAAAGCCATCTCCTGCACCCAGGAGGTCAGCCAGGGCCTGGAACACAGTGAAACCAGAAACAGGCAATCCTAGAATTTCCACTGTTGCCTCTAAACACATCCCCTGCAAACCTTTAAAAGGCTTGCATGCCTCTCAGGTCAAATCGCAGTTCGGAGATATGCAGGAGACTGGAAAATGGACTGTGTAACTGGAAGCAGTGTGCTCTTTAAAAATTAAAAAATGAAAAAGTAGTTGTAACACCAAGCCCTTCCATGTATAAACCAACCTCATTCCACTTCACTAAGAATTTAGCCTCCCCCTAAGAGAAGAGCTTTAATAAAACATTTTTAAAAGCACAGAAGAAAATAAGCACAAAAAGGGGACACAGAGTAATTTTATTACTATCTTGTTAAAGTCAATAATAATAAAAAAATCCAAAAAGTAAAACCCTACTTATAACTGAAGTTCACCATTTCTTAGACAATTCTCTTTTTTCTTTATATGAGGTGCCCCAAAAGTCTTAGTGCAGTTTTAAGTTCTAATAAGACAATCTGAATATTTTGATGTTTATGTATACTGATGATTAAGTTTATAACAAGCAAAAACATGATTTTGAAAGAAATTTACCTCACAAAGTATATTTGAGTTTATCTGTTAATAAACTTATATCTTATGTATTGCATCAAGGCTGATGAAAGCTAAAAGGAAATACTTTGGGCCCTTACTGATGCCTACTTGGAATTCTTTCTTGGTCAGTCCATTTAACCCACATCAAATTACTAGACCCTCTAAGTTTTTTAGCCAAATTGTATTTGTTTAGGAATCTTTAAAACAAATAAGTTTGGAGAGCAGAGTGAGGCCAGTGTGAGAGGAGTTGAGGAAAGACAAAGACAGATAAAGAGAGCTCAGAGCCTTTCCTTTGTCACAGGGCAGCTAGGTGATACAGTAGATAGAGTGATGAATTTGGAGTCCGGAAGACCCTCAGTATAAATCTGGCCTCAGATACTAGGTGGGGGGCCATAGACAAGTCATTAAATCTCTATCTGCCTCAGTTTCCTTATCTGTAAAGTGTGGATAATAGTAGCACCTACTTCCCAGGGTTCTTGAGAGAATAAAAAGATTTTAAAAGTGTTATGTAAATGATGGCTGTTATTATGCTGAAAGGAGTGGTGTTCAGTGGGCAGTTTTCCTATCTACTCTATGAACTCTGCACCTGAATAAATATAGTTTGCTACTCACACTCCAATATTACTTTAAGGTCTAGCTTTCTTCATAATACTGTGAAGTAGGCAGCATAGAGATTGTTATCCCCATTTTGCAGATAGGGAAAAGGTGTCTGAGAGGCTGAGTGACCTGCCCATTCTCATACTCCTAGAAAATGCCAAACTTTAGACTCCTGACAATGTCTTTCTATTACACTGCCAGCATCTCCTTTACATTTGATTAGCTTGGTGTCATTTATTACATTTATTACAGTCTGAATAAGACTCCCAGAGCAAATCCTGTTTAGACTCTCCATTTGCCCAGGCTAAATCAGGGAAGGAGCCAGGGGAGATTTGCTGCAATTCTCCAGACTTAGATGAAGGTCAAATGAGGGTGAATTTAAGAGCATTGTTTTTAAACCTGGAAATGGGCCAGACAATTTAGCAGAGCCTCAAGCTCCTAGAAGGTGGATTAAGGAGGATGCCACGGTGAAAGTGGAAGGGGGGAAGAAAGGAAGAAAGAAGAAGGGCAGAGGGAGGGAGGGAGAGAGAGAGAGAGAGAGAGAGAGAGAGAGAGAGAGAGAGAGAGAGAGAGAGAGAGAGAGAGAGAGGATGTATAGAATGGAGGAAAGCAATCCAGCAGTGGGATCATGACAGGCACAGAAGGGTAGAGAAAGGTATATGAAAAATCAGTGAAAATGAAGGCTTGGCTATGACCTGGAAGTGCTGTATTCCTTTGCTCCAACTGTTAGCACTCAGGTTTCCCTTTTTTGCAAAGGATGGAAATATGTCTTGAGTGGAAATGAATGGCTAAGAGTAGGATGCCTCTCATTTCCATACCTTGCCTGCTGCAAAAAAAATAATATGCAAATAAATGGTATTTGTACCAGCTCTCTGCATCTATATTATCCATTAGGGATGATACAGTTATAGTACATTTCTGCAGCTCATTATGCTCCAGTGAACATTTGAAAAAGAGAAAATAGCTATGTCCTCTGAAAGATCACTTTATGGAAATCACAATTAAGAAATTAAATAAATAATTCATTATTAAGAAATAAATTAATAAACAAAATTAATAATAAATTTGGACTTTGTCTAATGAAAAAATAATAAATAAAAAGGGCTTGCAAGGGGGGAGGCAACCCAGTCGTTCTTTTAGTGCTTGCTTCTCTAACTTCTGATCCATGAGCCCAGATGCTGTCCTTTTAGACTTCCCTAGCTCAGAGACCTTCCACCTCTGACCCTGTTAACCCCTCTCATCCCAGATCAGGTTCCCAAATAAAGGTATTGGACAATAACAAAATGCTGTAAAAATGCAGAGAAACTTGAGGGACATTCAAGTCTCAGAAATTTATTAGCTGTGTGATCTTAAGCAAGTTATCTTGCATTTGTTTACCTCTGTTTTTCTGATCTGTAAAGAAGAAAATAATCATGGTACCTGCCTCCCTGGGTTGTTGTGAGGATCAAAATAATATAATGATTGTGAAGTGCTTAACACAGTGATTGGCATATGATAAGCACTATATAAATGTTGGCTATTATTATTATTATTATTTCTTTAACTGAATGTAATGACTTCATATGTGACAACTCTAAAATGGATTTTAGATGGGATTAGTATAAAATACCAAAGGTTAATGATTTCTATGTAGGATAATTTGGAAATGCATCCAGCTGAATTGATGTCATCTGGTAATATGTTTTGTTTCATATTTTAAATACATGAGATTATATATGTTATTACTGGGTTTCTAAATTCTCTCGTATTATGAAATTTGAGAGACCATTGTATCAGAAAATCATTAGACAAATAAGTTTTTTTTTCAATCTGGATGCTATTAGAGTATGAATTGAGCTTTTAAAAGAATGTGATAAAAACAGATGTTTGAAAACTTAAATATTTAATGGTATATACTTTGCTTTAAAATAATAATAAGTTTACCATAATAAAAATTGAATTTTCATTTGAAAATTTTTGGCTACCACTATAAAAATTATGAAAATACATAGGGTGGTTTAAAGATGTAACTTTAATACATTTAATATGAGTCAATTTTCAAGTATTTCTTGTATGTCTGAAACTTTGGAATGTGCTTAGTTTTAATTTATAAGTAAAGGATAAATGAAATATAACTGCTAGGGAAATATGAGAAATTAATAATATTCCTGCTGTAGGATGTGGTTAGTGAAATTTTGCTATTTGAGGTAAAAGATTTTGGGACTATAAGTTAATGTTGTTTTGAGTTTTGATTACAGGGATGGTTGTCTGAATTGTGATGAAGCCAATAGTAGAAAATGATTGTAGCCTGAGAGCTGTGACAGGTGGATGCCTGTTCCTGGGAAAAAGTTGAGAGGATGACACTGGCATGACCTAAGCTAAGATCCTCTTGACTCAGTTTCCCCAGTGTGCTATTTCCTTTCTCAACAGAAAATTTCCCACCTGATTAATCCTGAGCCTTGTTTTTGATACTCTGTGACTATGTGATTGGCTGTCAGATATGACTCATACCTGGAATCAAACAGGGTTAAGGGAGTTTTTCTCCTCTTATTGGATATACCAGGTCAGTCTGCGTCCTTTAGGAGAAAAGCCTTGATATTATTAGAATTATATTCCTCCTTTCCCTCTTATAGCAAATTTCTATAATTGGGGTAGGTGAGTCGTACAAATTCTGTAAGTAAAATACTAAACCTATTAATTGATAGGTTGATACTGGAACATCTCTAAGTACTATAATAGCATACAAGTTCGAAAAATCTTGCAATTTTAATCTGTATTTCTGGTCAAATTATACTATACTGATGATCTCATCCTAAAGAGGAAATTAGACAAAGTAAGAAGACAAAGATATAATTTTAAAAGTTTTCTAATTAAATGGAGTACTAGGTTTTGATAAAGCAATGGGATTAGACTGTTTTCATTAAGAATTATACATACAGAGGACAGTTAAGTGGTGCAGTGGATAGAGCACCGGCCCTAGAGTCAGGAGGACCTGAGTTCAAATCCACCTCAGACTCTTGATACTTACTAGCTGTATGACCTAGGGCAAGTCACTTTAACTCCATTGCCTACAAAAAAAAAAAAGAATTATACATACAGGGGCAGCTAGGTGGTGTAGTGGATACAGCACTGGCCCTGGAGTCAGGAGAACTTGAGTTCAAATTCGTCCTCAGATGCATAACACTTACTAGTTTTTGTGACTCTGGGCAAGTCACTTAACCCCAATTGCATTGTGCCTCCCCCCCAAAGAATTATACACACACACATACATACATACATACATACATACATACATACATGTATGTGTGTGTCTACATATATATGTATGATATATGTATGTACATATATATGTATATAATTGAGTTCCAAACATATCTAGCATGGAAATTCAGGCTTTGGGTATGTTTTAGTAATAAGTTCTCAAAATTATGGATTTACACATAAATTTTAACTGATAATTATAAAGAAAGTGAAATTATTTCACCATTTTAAAAGTATCTGTCTAATAATTTTAAAAGAGGTTAGACCCCCATAAATTTTTTTTTAAGATTCTTTATTCTTTGTTAAGATTCCTTATTTTTTGTTTTTTAAGATTCTTATAACAGTTACAAAGTTTAGGTAAAGATAAAAACAACAACTGTGTATAAAAAAAATCACTAAAGTTTCAGAATTATGGATTCCTAATTTGAGGTTTATATCTTTGTTGCTAATAGGATTAGTTTCATATGGCTCAAGCTGGTTTTCACCATATAACTAGTTACTGGAGAACCAAATTTAAGAGATTGTACTAAAGTGCACTAATCTTGTTACTGAAAGATTTTAGGGGAATTACCTAGAATAGGGCTTCTTAAACTTTTTCCATTCGCAACTCCTTTGTGCATTTTGACAGCATTTGTTGGCATTGTGTGGCCAGAGAGCATGCACAGTGCAAAGTGCACATGCTTTGTGTTCACAACCAAGGCCACAGTGAAATTGCATGGTGCAACACAGGCAATTGCCGCCAGAAACATCTTGGATTCATTATGCATTTGATTTTGAATTAATTTTTGTTCGTTGCACGTTCAGAAAACTTTTGCAGTTGCCAAATTCTTCGTGACCCCATATGGGGTCACAATCCACAGTTTAAGAAGCGTTGACCTAGGACAAGTGATTTGGAAGCCAAGAAGCAACAGAGCCTCCTTCAGAGTTACCCTGAGAATGAAACCTATTCCAGAATGTCCAAGAGAAGATATCCAGGGACCTGTTGACTACATGAGACATCTGGAACTCAAAATGTGCTGATCAAATGAACATTGGGAATGGGTTACTAGAATACAAGGAAACTTGATGTTAGTACTAATGATTATCATATTGCTTTGCCCTTTTGTTTCATGGCATTTATGCTTAAGTTTTCTTGATAACCTTGGTGACATGTAAATTTCCCTTCTCAAAACTGGTCCATTGTGAGTCTGCTAAGTAGTTTGTTCTGTAATCTGACTTATGTAATTCTCATTATGAATATCTGAAAAACCTTACAGATTTGGTTATTGATAAGTATTCCATGGGGGAGAGTGCTGCCCACTCCCCCTTAAATCAAAAGAGGGAATTCTAAAATTAAGGGAAATGGGGGGATTAGGACAGCAAGCGGTCGTGGATATTGAGTGAACCACACTGACTCCATCTTGTGACTCAATTCTGGAGTTAGCTTAGTTCCCTTTCTATTCAATTATGGGTCTAGTCCAACTTTTTTCTTGTATGAAAACTTTATTCAGCTGTGGGAATTGGGGAAAAAAACACCTTATTGCATTGTTTGAACCTAGCCCTGCATGTCTGGGAAGATGGACCACCTCTACCTGCTGTTTAGAGATTCTTAACTAAAGACCTAGGTTATGCTGACCAGAAACCTGGTCAGATCCAAAGATTGATGCAAAGAGTTTTCTCATAATTGTACATCTCAAGGAACGCATATGTCTTATCTGAAAACTGGCCCTGCACTGACCAATCAACTATTGTTTCCCTGTTCCTTTAATTGTGTACAGACACCTAGGGGGAGAGGGATACTTCTTTTTCTGATTTCAGGGAATTTTACCTATTCATTCTTCCCTTCCCAACTTGGGAAGTCCCTAATCTTTCTTCCAATTAGAAATCGAATTACCTAATGTCCTGGTTAATTGTTTTCCTTTAATTAATTGACCTTATTTGTTTTTAATGTATAAAAGTCTATCTTCCCCTGTATTTAGGGTTCAGTCCTAAGCTGAGGAAGGGGCCTGCTGCTGATTTGTTAGACAATTAGTATGCATTATTTAATAAATTGAAATGGTAAGAAGCTCAAACTTTTGTTTCCTCAGTCATTTCATCTTTTACCCACCACAGTTTTTACAATTTGTGCAGCCTTATTTCAGTTTTGTTTTTCAATACCCTATACCATGCATACCAAATACGTTCTGTATTTTCCTGCCTTTGCTTATACCAGTTCTATTCTTGTACTCTACCACCACCCCTATTTCTGATTATTTAAAATATACCCATGGCTTAAGATCCATCTTTAATGTCACCTCCTCCATGAAGTGATCTTACTCACTTTTCTGAATTCTCATTTCACAGAAATTCAGTGTTGGAAAGAGCTTCATCTAGTTTAGTCTATATCTGAACAGAAATCCCCTCTACATCCATTCAATGCAGTCATTTGCTTCTGCTTAAAGACCACTCCCAGCCCCAGAAAGAAAGAACACACTTCTTCCTGAGGATGCTATGGTCCTCTTGAAATCTGCCTTTCTGCAACTTCTATCCATTGCTTTTACTTCTCCACTCTGTGGCTGGATATAAAATCTAATCTTTTTTGTATTACATTTTTGTCATTAATATTTGCACTGGGGATTTCTCCCCATGAAGAGATTCTGCATCTGTTTCTGATCAGTTAACCACAAGCTGAAGAAGAGGCTTGTGAATTGACTACAGAGACATTTGAACAAGCCTGTCAGCATCAGCCACTTCCTCTTAACCTTATCCCATGACTTCTTTGCTGACCAGGTCCAGAGAGAAACAATGTGAAGAAGGAAGAGGCTGTGGGACCTTCTCTCCACCGAGGTCTCCTCTGCATTTGTTCTTTACCAAATGGAAATCATCATTTTCTCTTCCTTAAGGCAGCTAGGTAGTATAGTATATAGACTACTTACCTAGGAGTAAGGATGACTTGAGTTCAATTGCTACCTGGGACATATTAGCTGTGTGATCCTGGGAGAGTCACTTAACCTCTCATGGCTTCAGTTTCCCCTTCTGTAAAATGACGAGGTTAGATGAGATGGCCTTTGAGTTCCTTTTCAGCTCTAAAGACATGATTCTCCTATTTCATTCTAGGCCTGGATCATTATCCATCTTCAGTGCCTATCCAAAGTAGATGATCTATACAGAGGGTTAGGTGAGTTAAAATAGCTCCTTGCTCAAGATGATGAGCCTTTGGATGGGATCTTTGACTATATCTTCCTGTAGAGGTTATAGACAGGCACTTTGATGCTTCCTGATGGATGAGTTTCACTTATAGAAATTGCTCCAAGATAAAGTGGTTCACTCCCATCATGGAATGGACTGTTTTGGGAGAAGTCATTCCTTTCTACGGTTACCATAAAAAAGAAGCTGGAAGTTTATCTTTAGGCATTTCTCTTTTTCTTCCTTTCTTAAGGTGAGATCCAAAACTGAGACCTGGGAAAGACCTTCGCTTAAAAAGGCCAAAGTCACCCACTGCATCCTAGGCCATTGCCAGTTGTCTTGGCTTATGTCTTGCCACTGGACTCCAATGACTCTGGAGGACAGAGTGAGACTGATAACTGTGCAATCCTACCTCACTTAAATCCAATTCACTTGCAATTCATCTTCCTGATGTCATTGGTCCTCTTGGAAAATGAAGGACCCATAACAACAACAAGGGGGGATCCTCAGAATTCAATAGTTAATGATAGGTTTGGAGAGGCTCATGACTGAGACTGATCATCCTATGACCTGGACAATGTGAGTTTCTGACCCTACTAAGTTAGTGCAAGAAGTCTTACTCTCCCTCTTCCCCTAATCAACCAAATCCTAGATAAACTCCCAAGATGTTACCATAGCTTAGTACAAATCCTGGACTCACACTGGGTCTGATCCTGGGGTTACTTACAAGTACCACTTTACCTTTGGCTCATTTATTCATTATACCATCACTGAGAGTTTATCCTGGGAAATCTTAAAATACATCTTGTCTCTAAGCCTCTCTGGGTATCCATAAAAGGGTCACCCAGATCCCTTAAATGCCCTCCAAGTAACAGTGTATTCATCACTTATATGACAGACTTTCCTTAATCCCACATAACATGCAAAAGACACAAAGGGCTCAGAGGTCTCAAAACTACTGAAAATACATAAGGGATTCACAACAGCCCACAAATAATACAATTATTCTCTCTTTCTGGTGGGCACTGCTTTTTCATAGGGTCCTAAAGTCTTCCACATTCAGTGCCACACTATTTTTTGTACTCTTCTGTAAAGGAACTGAATTTGGGGCTATCCAGCAGGCATCCCCTCAGATTCCAATAAGTCACTCAAAAACCCCACAGAGAACTATATAGATATTGAACCTTATGGCAATACTCTAAGGACTTAGGCTATTATGAAAGAGTAATACAATCAGTGCTGTTAGACAGTGCTAGGTGTTAGGAAGACAAGAGAAAAATGAAACAATCCCTGGAGCTTAAATTCTATTGGGGGAGGGGTGTCACATGTGCAGATATAACTATATACAAAATTATATAAAATAAATGCAAGGAATGTGGGGAGGTACTAATGACTGAGGGGATCAAGAAAAAAACCTGCCCTTTGACCCAGCAATAGCACTTCTAGGGCTATATCCCAAAGAGATCAGACAAATGGGAAAAGGACCCACATGTACAAAAATATTTATAGCGGCTCTTTTTGGGGTGGCAAAGAATTGGAAACTAAGAATATGCCCATCAATTGGGGAATGGCTGAACAAGTTGTGGTATATGAATGCAATGGAATACTATTGTGCTCTAAGAAATGATGAGCAGCAGACCTCAGAAAAACCTGGAAAGACTTGCATGGACTGATGCTGAGTGAAGTGAGCAGAACCAGGAGAATGTTGTACACAGTAATAGCTACATTGTGCGATGACTAGCATTGATAGGCTTAACCCTTCTCAGCAATGCAAGGATCTAAGACATCTCCAAAGGTCTCATGATGGAAAATGCTATCCATATCCAAAGAAAGAACTATGGAGTTTGAATGTAGATCGAAGCATACTGTTTGCTATTTTTTTCTTCTGTTTTGTTTTCTCTTTCTTGTGGTTCCTCCTATTGTTTCTAATTCTTCCTTACAATACGACTAATGTGAAAATATGTTTAATAGAAATGTGTATGTGTAGCCTATATCACATTGTGTGCCGTCCTTGGGAGGGAGGTTGAGAGGGAAGGGGAGAAAAATTTTAAGCTCAAAAGCTTATGGAAGTGATTATTGATAAATCAAAATAAATTAATAAAAGAAAAGAAAAAAAACCTGTACTTCAAAGGAAACTAAGTATCCTAAGAGGGAGAGGTGAGAAAGGACTATATTTTACGAGTGAAGACAGCCGAACAAAGACTCAGATGGGAGATTAAGTTTTTGTATGAGGAACTTTGAGGTCAGTTTGGCAAGAAAAAGAATAATGTGAAAAAGAATAACGTATAAGTCTAGAAAGGTTGGTAGCAGCCAGGTTGTAAAGGAATCTAAATTTAAACAGGAGTTTGTATTTTATCCTATAAGAAACAGAGCCAATGAAATTTACTAAATAAGTAATTAACATGGTCAAATCTGTGCTTGGCTATGTAGAGTGGTGGTATCAAGCTCAAATAGAAAAAAAGGCAATTAAACTATACTGCTGGCTGCATGTTGATATAGAAAACCACATATTAATGATGTCAACGTTGTTGTATTTTTCTTTATTTTAATCTGGTTCAGGCTGTGTGCTAGGGAGTGTTGGCAGCAATGTGGCATTGAGTGTTTGACACCTTTTATGTAGAGGATGGACTGGAGAGGGAAGCAATTTGAAGCAAGGAGACCAGTTAGGAGGCTATTACAATAATCCAGTTAAGGAATGGTGTAGATCTGAAATAGGGTGATGGCTATGTGAGTGGAGAGAAGGGATGGGTGAGAGAGATATTGAGTTAGAATGGACTTTGACAATAGTGAGATGCGAATATGTAGGCTAAAGAAGAACGAAGTATTCAGGATGATCTCAATTTGAGGTGGTGAACTTGGGTGACTAGAAGGATAGTAGTGCCTCCAACAGAAATAGAGAAGTAAAGAAGATGGTTGGGTCTGAGGAAAAGATAGTGATTTCTGTTTTAGTCATGTTCAAGTTGAGATGATATTAGAGGCAGCATGGAATAGTGGCTAAGGTACTAGATTTAGAGTCAGGAAGACCCAAGATTAAATCTTACCTTGGCACTGACTAGCTGTTTGACCCTGGCAAGTCACTTAACTTCTCACAGCTTCAGTTTCCTCATCTATAAAATGATGGAATGGTAGACTCAATGACATCTAAGGTCACTTCCAGTTCTAAATCTATAATTTTTGATATTATGATTTGTGGGATGTCTTAAGGACCATATATTCTATTTTGGTGCATGCCATATATACACAGATAAGTAAGTTTAAAATAATAACAGGGTTATGGGGGAAGGATCAGGAAGGACCTCATGTAGAAGGTAGAGCTGAGCCTTGGAAGAAGCTAGTGACTCTAAGAGAGGTCGTCCATTTGAGGTATGGGGGATATTGCATTAATATTTATTGTTATAAAATTAATAATAATATTAATACTGATATTATGTTAATATTGATATCATAAAATTTCTCCCATGGTATGTAGACTTCTCTAGATAAGGATCTTACCTTTAGAGTAATAGCAATTAAGTTAATATTATAAATGGTCCAAATGCTGTAATTCTTAGTAACCTCTACCCCCCTTAACTACCATTCTGTTACTGTCATTGCAGGAGTAAAAAGACTGTGTTATGACTATAGGAAAATTACAACTTCTCTGAGTCTTAGGCAGTTTTCTAAAATGACAGCTTATAGATCATTGGAATCTGCATTGGTAAAGGGAGTTTCTACAGGAAGTGATCCCACAATGGGAGTTCCCACATTGATGAAATAATAATTAGTCCTTGAATTTTGCCAGGAACTGAAGCCAACCTTCCAGTATGCAATTTGCATGCCCAATTGCCCTTTGCTGGTCCTCTCTTGATCTCTATGAAATTTCAAAGATCATTAATAGTGGTTCAGCAATCACATATCAGTTCTTTCAGTATCCTGGTATTTACTCATGCAGGACTAATCATCTGATCTAATTGAGAGTACTCTCAAGGTCTCTCGCTATCTTTTTACTTACCTTGTATTTCCTCTTGTTTTGCTCTTTCTAGTCTGAAGATGATTGGCCTCATAAGGAAAAAAAAAAGAATCTAGTAGTTCTGCTTTCCCATCATGGTTATTATCTTTGTTTCATCCACTCTGAGCAGTGGTTCTATCCCTTTTTAAATTCTTCTGGTTTGGGAGGTAGTATAATTTTTTTTTATAGGCAGCTAGGCAGTACAGTGAATAGATCACTAGGCCTAGAATCAAGAAGACTCATCTTCATGAGTTCAAACCTGGCCTCAGATATGTACTAGCTATGTGACCCTGGGCAAGTCACTTAACCCTGTTTGCCTCAGTTTCCTCTAAAATGAACTGGAGAAGAAAATGGGAAACCATTCCAATATCTTTGCCAAGAAGACCTACAATGGAATCATAAAGAATCAGATGCAACTGAATGACAACAACAAATATTTCTTATATGGACTTATAATTTTTCTGATGTGGGGAACTCCCCACATGGAAAGTCCCTTGACCAATATAGTTAAGTCATCTGTAATTTACTAGTATGAGATAATTGTCTGGGGGCACTAAGAAGTTGTGACTTTCCCATGACTGCATAACCAGTATAAATTACACACAACATTTGAACTTGATTCTTTCAGAATCTGATGTTGGGAGTGGGGGAGGGCAGCTAGGTGGCACAGTGGATAGAGCACTGGCCCTGAAGTCAGGAAGACCTGAGTTCAAATCTGGCCTCAGACCAAACACTTGACACTTACTAGCTGTGTGACCCTGGGCAAGTCATTTAACCCCCATTGCCTTAAAAAAAAAAGAATCTGATGTCAGTATTCACCCTCTATGACATACCAACGTCTCCTTATGTACTTATCCCACTATTATTCATTCTGTAGTTTCCATGTGCATCTTTGCTATCCTCTTAGACTGCAAACTCCCTGAGAGGGAAAAACCATGTGTTCTTCACTTTATGTGTCCATCATTTTCAAGCACATTGCTTCATACATAGTAGTCCTTTAGTATTTTTGAATGAATGAATTCTTTTCTCTCTTATCAGAATGTCAGTAAAAGTGAGCATGCCAAACCTCCCAGCATGCCCTGCAGTTGCTCAGAATCTTGAATGCTACACTGTGACACTTAATTTATTAAATTATAAGTAGTTGGTTCCTTCCCAACATAGAGGGAAGTCTAGTCCATTCACACATTTCTGTAGTAACATCAGAGATACTCTTCACTTGCATCTTAAAAGCACAAGACAAGGTGAATTCAGAGGGTCCTGAGTGAAGGAAGGGGTATGCACAAGATGATTTTGGAAACTTTTTTGGATTCTCATTCTATGATTACAGAATGAAACAGAAACAGAAGCACCAGGGTCCTGCTTGGGAATTCTGTGGTCTCCACTTGACTTACTGAGAATCTGTTGTAATCAAGGCAAATTATTTCAACTCCTAGAACCTCACTTTCTTCAATTATCAAAAAAAAAATTTTTTTAATGGATACATGGATTTACCTCACAGGGTGTGGATTACAGTGAATCTTAAACGGTTTGAAGATATGCATTCAGTTATCGCTTGCCCTTTAAATGACAGGCAATCGTGTTTATTATCTAACAAAAGTGTCATGGACATTACCTAATTAAGGATGATAAAAGGCTTTAAGGAAGGCAAGTCCTGGTTCACTTATCAACTCTTTTCATCTTGGTGGCAAACTTGGCATAAATGACAGGGATGATTGTTATTAAAAATCACTAACTTATTTCTTTTTGCATTTTTCACCTCAAATCTCCTGCCTGCATGGCTTCCTCCCTAGCATAAAGGGAGTAAGATAGCCAGTATGGAACAATTCCCAGGACGTGATATTTATGGATATTCAAAGGAAAGCTGCAAACTTTATTGCTATTCTCCTAAGATACCATGAAGCACAGATGCAGGAAACATTATATTTTTCTTCTGAAGAAAAAGGATTTGTCAAAGCATGCAATTATCTCCCTTTCCAGTGGGGCTGTGCTTAATGTTCCTCAGTTCTGTTTCTTTGCTCAACTTGCCAAACTATTCAAGCTCTCTGCAGATGGAGCTAATGACTTACACTCTGAGTCTAGCTGCAGGAGACCCTAGTGACCTTGTCACCACTGCAGCTCCCCCTCCCCTCCCCTTCAGGCAGTAATCCTGATCTAAATTAATTAGGCTTCAGATAACCTAGCTGGCAGGTACTATGCTATGCTGAATTGACTCAGATGCTGTGGTTATGCATTTTGATTGATAGTGATTCAGGATAAAATCTTTTTAAACTTGGTTTCTTATAGAAAAGGGATTTGTAAAATCATTTTGGCACATCCAGTTTCTCAGTGTCCTGGCTTCATAAATAGCTCTGCAAATCCACTGTCTAGTTTCAACTAAATTTCTGATAGAGCCCCAAAGCTGATTGGAACCAAGCAAATTCCCTATCAACGGAGTCCTAATGAGACAGGCCTTTTAATATTTTAAACATCCACAAAACAGTTGAGACAAGTTTAATAAATAGTGTTTTATTACTGCTTCTTCCCCTGTCCTAGAAAGTGTCAAAAAAGCATAGTTTTCCCCCACAGATGTGTAAGTCCTATGGTTTACCCTGTGATGGTAAATTTGAAATTTCCAAAGAGTCCCCATGATTCTAAAAAAATTCTACAAGAAAATAGAGCTATGTAACTCAATGACTGAGTTAGTCAATAATTAAACCCTTCTAGTCATAGGAAAGCAGGTCTTATCAGGTCAAATAATTCCCTTAGAACTCTTTATTTATTTTACAGATTCAAAATGGCTCTGAGTAGGATAATTGATTTCATTTAAGATTTTGTCTCAGCTGTTCTTTTCCCAGATTGTCTGGGTCCACTAAAAGTCAAGATAAACTTACAAGATCAACTTTTTCATGTGGCTTGTAGAACCAGCTCCATTTTATAGGCATATGACATTTACACCTCTATTTAAGTTGAAAAAAATTTCCATTTTTGATATATTCAATTACTAAGAGATAACTAGTTAATGGATATAAATAATTTACAAATGAGAACACATAAATGGCAAGCAATACCTTGAAAAATATTCAGTCTTCCCAATAACAACATAAACGTAAATGAAAGAACTCAGAGGTAGCACCTTACGCTCACAAAGTTGATTTTAAAAATGGATAAATATGGGGACAGCTAGGTGGTGCAGCAGATAGAACACCAGTCCTGGATTCAGGAGGACCTGAGTTCAAATCCAGCCTCAGACATATAACACTTACTAGCTATGTGACCCTGGGCAAGTCACTTAACCCCATTGCCTAATCAAAAAACCCTCCAAAAGATAAACATGACAAAACTGGCAGAATTTTAGAGAAACCACTTTGCAAAATTCTTTCTGCGTAGAATCAAATGAATCTTTCATTTCCAAGTTAGCTTCACTTCTGAAATGTACTCATACGTTGCTAGTAGAATTGCAAATTGGGCAACCTTTTTGGAAAACAATAGTTTAATTGTAAGATTTTTTTTTAAGAAACATACCTTTTGACCCAATAATGCCATCACTGGGAATTCATGCTAATAACATTGCCAATATGGGAAGAAGGTTATCTGTTCAAAGATATTTATAGCAGTGTTATTTATAAGTATTATACTCCACCCTACCCCCTCAAAAACAGCCTTAATTCCTAGCATTCAGGGAATAGCTGAATAAGCTGTAGTAATTAATTAAAATCTATATTATAGTTTAGGACAAAAATCATGAAGATTATAAAGGTAATATTTTTAGTGAAGAAGACCGAATTATCAATATGTGAATTAATTCTTTGCGTTCATTTTAAATTTTATTTTTTATTCTGAATTTAAAAACAAAAAGGAGCATTTCCATTTACACTGAACATAAAGTGGATTCTATATAAAATCATGAATTTGCATTTCATTCTGCTTGCTTTATTTTAAATGAAAAGTACATAATAAATTCCACACATAATTTTAAAAACTGCTCTTGTCTAAGTTTCATTCGGAAATTCCTTCTGTTTTCCTCTGTATTTAAAAAAATGCTTCAATGGCCCTTTTTTTTGGGGGGGGGAGGTTACCACTACAGCTAACTCTACCTTCCTCTTCCCCTTAATCCCCAAATCTCTCTTTTTCAAAACAGAAGGAAAAAATCCTTTGTAATAAATAAATGTACAAATCTACACAGTGGCAATGTCCTGTACCTTGGGTCCATCACCTTTCTGTCAGAAGGTGGATGACCTGCTTTATCATAGGTCCTTTCAAGGTGTGGTTGGTCATTACTTTGGTCAAAGTTATTAAGTCTTTCTGAGCTGTTTTTATGTATAATGCTATTGACTACATAAATTGTTCTCCTGGTTCTGTTTCACTTTACTCTGCATCAATTCACATTATTTTTTCATCATTTCTCATAGTGTAATATATTCCATTACATTCATATACCACAATTTCTTCAGCCCTGTCCCAGGTGATGGGTCACTTATTTATATTCTAATTATTTTCTCCCTTTTAGTCCTCCCTTCACATGGAGGATATTTATTTTACTAGTGACTATTTTCTTTCTCAGTATTATCTTCCCTCTTAACCCAACTCCATTCCTATCTCTCTTCTGGTCTGGAATTTGATATATGTTTATGCTAAACTTTGTGTGTTCAACCTTCTTTTGTCTAGTTCAGATAAGAATGAGGTTCTTCTGATGCCCTTTCTCCATGTTTATATACTCTTCTTCTCATTTATCTCAATTATGAAAAATAGCAAGATATCTTTCTTCTATCACCTACATAAAAAAATTCTTCTTAGCCTGCTTTCTCTCTCTCTCTCTCTCTCTCTCTCTCTCTCTCTCTCTCTCTCTCTCTCCTTTTTTCGGCAATTGGGGTTAAGTGACTTGCCTAGGGTGACACAGCCAGTGTAAATTGTCTGAGGCCAGATTTGAACTCAGGTCCTCCTGACTCCAGGGCCAGTGCTCTATCCACTTCACCACCTAGCTACCTCCTGTCCTCCTTTCTCTTTCCCCTCTTAAAATCCTTAAAACAGAACCAATCCACACCCAGGTGCTTTGTTTATTTCTTTATTTCTTTATTTTTTTTATCAACAACCTCAATACTCTTGGAAGATATTAAGGTTTTGAAGAGACACAATTCTTCTCCCCTTATTAAAATGTTAACACAGCATCATCATATAGCATATTCCAACAGCTCAAATAAATTTATTTTACTAGATTTCCCTTGATTCTTCTGTTTTTATTTCAAAGTTCCTACTGGTTCTAGTTTTTTCAACAAAATGCTTGAAAGTCTCTCTATTTTATTAAAGATCCATTTTCTCTTTATGCTCAGTTTTTCAGGGTAAGTTATTCTTGGTTGTAAGCCTAGATCCTTTGCTTTTGGGAACATTGTATTCCATGATCTCCTTTCAATTATAATATAAGCTGCCAGGTCTTGTGTGATCCTCACTGTGGTTCCTTGGTACTTAAGCTCCTTCTTTTGGGATTTTTGCAATATTTCTTCTTTCGAAGCTTGGGATTTTGGCTATAACAATCCTTTCGGAATTTCTTACATGAGGTGATCAATGGATTTGTCCTGCTTTCTGGTTCTGATAACCTTGTCCTCTGATTCTAATAGATCTGGAAAGTTTTCCTTTATGACTTCTTAAAATATTGTGTCCAGGATTTTTGTTTTTAATCATAGTTTCTAGAAAATTCAATGATTCTTTTGTTATCTTTCCTTGACTTGTGTTCCAGGTTAAGTGCTCTTTTATATTAGATGCCTTAAATTTCCTTCTATTTTTTCAAACTTTTAATTTTGTTCCAATATTACTTGTTGTCTCATAGAGTCAGCAATTTCTGTTTGGGCTATTCTTACATATCACTTGCCTATCACCATCAATTTCTGTTCCAAACTATTTACTCCTTCCAATCCTTTACTCTAGGCCTTTTATTTCATTTTCATCTCTTGCTTTGTTTCTTCTAGGTATTTATGCAGTTCTGGAAAATTCGATTTTTCCTTTGAGTTTCTGCTTGCCCTTGTAATGAAATTACTCGCTCTTCTTAGGCTGAATTTTGGGGCATGTTTGGATCTATAACAACTATTTATAATGATCGGTGTTGTCTTCTTTTACTTATCTTGCTAATAGTGAGAACTGAGGACATGTGTGACTGGATTTGCTCTATAATATTCTCTAGTGCCAGTTACCATTAGGAAGAGAATTAGGAAGTGAAGAAACTCCTCAGTTGTTTGATTGTTTTTTCCTTTGTTTTTCTCTATTGCTTGAGATACAGAAATTCCTCAGAGCCCAGATTGCAGATCAGAATGAGGAGTTTTGTAGTTCCCTGGTTTGAGGGGGCTGCTGATCATTGAAATAGTTCATATCACTGTCCCACCAACAGAGCAGGCCTCACTCTTAGAAGTGCTATTTCACTGAAAAAGCATAATGCTACTGTTTTATAAAGACTTAATTCTTGCTGCATTAATAAAAGCAACATCACAACACCTTGATTGGGTGTCACTTTAGATACCACATCTCTGTGAACAGGTCAGAGACACTTTCAAGGCTGCAAGTCGCTATCAGTATCTTTTTATGCTGCTTATTCACTGTTCTCATTGGAAATAAAGATACATGCAGCCAGCTCATCACACCTAGAGTATTGTTTAATCTGATGAATTCTCAATAGCTGCAGTGGTTTTCTCCAATGATTTCCTAGCATCCACAGAACCTGTATGGCTGGAGTCAGCTATCAGGTAACTCTTATCCAAGCTGCTGGTCTAAAACACTGATTCTTCTCTCCTCTTTCTTTCTTCTTTTTTCTTCTTTCACTTAATAGTATTTTATTTTTTCCAATCACATGCAAATATAGTTTTCAACTCCCTCCTCTTTCCAATTAGCAGGAGGCAGTATGTGTTATTTCCCTTCTGTCATCTTCCTCTAAAGAGAATTTTGCAACACATTTTTCCTACTTGTCCTTCTATTTAACTCTGTGGTGGGCAAATCAGGGTCTCCTCACAAATGACCCATCTCCAACTTAGGTTGTGGAGCCCAGCATCTACAATTCTATCATATATGGCACAAATAAATAACCTACAACTTACCCATAATCCCCAAATAATGCTTTAACTTAAAGTTTATCAGTTATAGCCTGAAAGCCTGAAAAGTCATATGTAAATGAACTGATAGACACTCATGGAATGCAGACATCCCTGCTTTTGGTCAGTGCTTTTGTTTAGCTGTTTCTAACAGGTCCTCTCAGCACATTTATCTGAGGGGCTGTTTTCTCTCAAGTACTGAGACCTGTCTTGAATAGCATTTCTCATATAATGTACTTTTATTTTCTTTTGTCCTTTTAAATAACTAAATGTCAACATGAGCAAGTGGTGATATCTTAAACTTGCTGCATTCCAGAAAAGGTCACGCAGCAAGAATGACAGATCCCTGATGGACTGATTGCCTGTGTTCTCCCCTGGGAGTCATACAAAATCAAGAGATATAAAGGATCTAGATTCTGTGGAGGATTTTTGTAGATAGGTAGATAGATAGGTAGATAGATAGATAGATAGATAGATAGATAGATAGATAGATAGATAGATAGAGATGGATTGGGGGCAGCTAAGTGGCACAGTGGATAGAGTATCAGGCCTGGAATCAGGAAGATTCTTCCTCACTCTTCCTGAACTTCCCAAGTTCAAATGTGGCCTCAGATACTTGATAGCTGTGTTACCATGGGCAAGTCACTTAACCCTGTTTGCCTCAGTTTCCTCATCTATAAAATGAACTGGAGAAGGAAATGGCAAACCACTCCAGTATGTTTGCCACAAAACCTCAAATGGGGTCATGAAGAGTTGGACATGGCTAAACAACAATATGGATGGATTGTGATGGACAGACTCTTTACTGATGAAATCACAGATCTACACAAATAAGAAGTAAATAGGCCAAAAAAGACAATGGAGGCTGACTCAAATGGAAGGAGTAACAGTTAAATTATTAAAGATATCTATACACTTAATTTAGTTTTTAAAAGTTTAAATAGTGAAGTGACCATGGAGGGACAAAGTCAAGATAACAGAATTCACCTGAACTCTCCCAAATTCCCTTCAAATAACTTTAAAATAATGCCTCCAAACAGATTCTAGAGTGGCAGAACCCATGAAAGGATGAGGTAAAACAATTTTCCAGCCCAAGATACCTTAGAAGGTCAGCTGGAAAGGCCTGTTGCACTGGGATGAGAGCAGAAGCCAGTCCAGTGCAGGCAATGCCCCAGCAATCTAGCAGCAGGCATTGAGGACAACTGAATTGAGTAGCAGCTTCTGGAGCTCTTAGCCTACAGATAATAAAAGAGTGGACAACTGGTCAGAAGGAGGTTACAGGGGTTCATTTGCTGGCACTGGGTGCAGGAATCTGTTGCTTTGCCCATATAGGATCCAGGTCACAGTCCCAGGGTGAGTAGGGGCATTAACACACTAGAGCTTGCAGTGGAAGATGACACACCTCTCCTCTGATCATACTACCTTGGAAGAACTAAAAATTTACAGACCCCTAGAATTAGCTCTGAAAATAGCTGCATAAAAACCCTGAAGCTTGAGACAGTGCCCCTCTATCCCTGGAACAGAGTCCAACTTTAACATAGAGTAAATGTCAAGATATAGGCTGAAAAAATGAGTAAATAATAAAAAAGAACCTGACTACAGAAAGTTACTACAATGACAGGGAAGATCAAAACAAAAACTCAGAAGAAGACAATGAAGTCAAGACAGCTACATTCAAAGCCTCAAAGGAAAATTTGAATGGGTCTCAGCCCATCCTCTCCCCCCAGTTCCTGAAAGAGCTCAAAAAGGATTTTAAAATTCAAATTAAAAAGGTGAAGGAAAAGTTGAGAAAAGAAATGGGAGTGATATAAGAAAAGCATGGGGAAAAAAGTCAACAACTTGGTAAAAGAAGCACAAAAAGTGCTGAAGAAAATAACACCTTAAAAACCAGAATAGGCCAAATGGTAAAGGAGGTACAAAAGTCCACTGAAGAGAAGAACTCCTTAAAAAGCAGATTGGTCAAAATGGAAAAAGATATGCAGAAGTTAACTGAAGAAAATAATTCCTTAAAATTTAGAACTGGGCAAGTAGAAGCTAATGACTCCATGAGACATCAAGAAACAATAAAACAAAATCAAAAGAAGAAAAAAAATAGAAGAAAATGTGAAGCATTTTATTGGAAAAACAACTGACCTGGAAAACAGATCAAAGAGAGATAATTTAAGAATTATTATACTGCCTGAAAGTCATGATAAAATAAAAACAGCCTGGACATCATCTTTTAAGAAATTTTCAAGGAGAACAGTCCTGACATCTTTGATCCAGAGGATGAAATAGAAATTAAAAGAATCCACCAATCACCTCCTGAAAGAGATCCCAAAATGAAAACTTCCAGGAACATTATAGCCAAATTCCAGCCACATTATAGCTCCTAGGTCAAGGAGAAAATATTTCAAGCAGCCAGAAAGAAGCTATTCAAATATCATGGAGGCACAGTCAGGATAACACAAGATTCAGCAGCTTCTACATTAAAGGATTGGAGGGCTTGGAATATTATATTCCAGAAGGTAAAGGAGCTAGCAAAACTGAGTATGATTCTTAAGGAGGGAAAATGGATATTTTTATGAAATAGAGGACTTTCAAGCATTCCTGTTGAGAAGACCAGAGCTGAACAGAAAATTTGACTTTCAAATACAAGACTCAAGGGAAGCATGAAAAGGTAAACAGGAAAGAGAAATCATAAAGGATTCAGTAAGGTTAACCTATTTACATTCCAACCATGGGAAGTTGATACTTATAATTCCTATTAGCTTTATCGTTATTAGGGCAGTTAGAAGGAGTATACATAGAACCAGGACATGAGTGGGAGTTAAATATGATGAGATGATACTTAAAAAAATAAAATTAAGGGGTGAGAAAGAGGAATGCACTGGGAAGAGGGGGAAGGAAGAAGTAGAATAGGGTAAATTATCTCATATAAAAGCTGCACAAAAGAGCTTTTACAGTAGAGGGGAAGATGGAGGAAGTGGAGAAAAGTATTTGAACCTTACTTTCATTGAAATTGCCTCAAAGAGAGAATAAGATACACACCTAGTTGGGTATAGAAATCTATCTTTCCCTGTGGGAAAGTGGGAGAGGAAAGGTATAAAAGAATGTGGGGCTGATAAAAAGGAGGGCAGATTGGAGGAGGTGGTGGTCAGAAGCAAAGCATTTTTGAGGATTGATGGGATGAAAGGAGAGAGTGTGTATGTAGGATAAATAAGGGAGGAAATAGAAAAGGTGGAAATACCCAGTAATCATAACTGTCAAAAAAATTTTACAGCAAGTTTCTCTGATAAAGGCCTTATTTCTCAAATATAAAGAGAACTGTGTCTAATTTATAAGAATACAAGTCATTCCCCAATTGACAAATGGTCAAAGAATATGATCAGGCAGTTTTCAGATAAAGTAATCAAAGCTATCTATAGTCATATGAAAAATATTCTAAATCACTACTGATTAGAGATATGCAGATTAAAACAGCTCTGAGGTACCACTTCACACCTATCAGATTGACTAATATGACAGAAAAGGAAAATGACAAATGTTGGAGGAGATGTGAGAAAATTGAGACACTGACGCATTGTTGGTGGATCTGTGAATGGATTCAACCATTCTAGAGAATAATTTGGAATTACGGCCAAAAGAGCTATAAAATTGTGCAAACCTTTTGATCCAACAATACCGCTATGAGGTCTGTATCCCAAAGAGATAAAAAAAAAAAAAGGTGAGGGTGGGAAGTACCTATATGAACAAAAATATTCATAGCAGTTCTTTCAGTGGTGGCAAAGAATTGGAAATTGAGGAGATGTCCATCAATTGGGAATGGCTGAACAAGTTGTGGTATCTGATTGTGATGGAATACTATCATCCTATAAGAAATTATGAGCAGATAGACTTCAGAAAAACCTGGGAAGTCTTACATGAACAGACACAAAGTCAAATGAGCAAAGCCAGGAGAACATTGTACACAATAATAACAATATTGTACAATGATCACCTGTGAATTGCTTAGCTATTCTCAGCAATACAATGATCCAAGACAATTCTGAAGGACTTTCAATGAGAAATGCTATCCACCTCCAGAGAAAGAACTGATGGAATGCACATACAGATTAAAGTATACTTTTTAAAACTTTATTTTTCTTATTTGTTTGTTTTGGTTTGTTTTCTTTCACAATATATTTTGCATGACCGCATGTATATGTGCATATATGTGTGTGTGTGTGTGTGTGTATATATATATATATATATATATATATATATATACATATATATATACATACATATATATATATGTATGTATATATATATATATAGAGAGAGAGAGAGAAAGATAGATAGATAGATAGATAGATAGATAGATAGATAGATAGATAGATAGATAGATAGATAAAATCTAAATTAAATTGCTTGCCTTCTCAATGAGGGGGCAGAGGAGGAAGGGAGAGAATTGGAACTCAAAAATTTTTAAAACTAACGTTAAAAATACTTTTTACATGCAATTGGGGGAAAATAAAGTATTAAATAACAAAAAAAATTCAACAGTTACACATATGTGTTTTAATTAGTTCTGTTATTATTTAGTTAAGCCTAAAATAAATTATTTTTAAATTATCTTTTACTATACTGCTGAGCTCTGAATTTCAAAAGATAGCATCTTGTTTCTATGATTGCCAAGCATTCCATCAGGTCTTGTGTGTGGTGGGAATGGAATGAAATAACTCTAACTTGGAAGGGAAGAATCTAAGCCATCTGATGTCATGCAGAAAGCATGAAAAGTTGTTTTGCTTGACCCATGCTGTCTGTGTAGGGATGCCCCTGAAGTCATTTCCTAAGGGATATTGTTCTCACCACATGGCTCCCTGTTGATCCATTGCTTTCTGCTTTGTTCACTGAGGTTTTCAAGCTGGTTCAGAATGAACAGAGCTGGGTTCTGGGGGAGCTAAGGAAGCATTTTTCACATTTGCAAAGCAATAACTCACATTTATTCTACAATACAGGCAACTGCTGAGTTGAATAAGTAGCTTTAATGTCTGGTAAAATAGTTAACTTCTTAGGCTTACCATTAGAAACTTTAATAAGTTTAAACTGAATAATTGAAACTAATTCAGGGAAGAAGACTAGGTGTGGAAATCTCTATTGAAATATGTGTGTATACTATCACTCAATCAATATTTATTTAGGTGCTTTTATTATCTTATAATATTATTATAGTGTTTGTCTAAATAAGTTAGCTCAGTTTATCAGTGCATGATGGATCAAAGTCGCAGGTCACTTAGATTTTCAGTATAAGGAAAACTGTCAGATGTGGTTACTTGGTTTCTGGGTTTGCTTAAACATTTTTCCTTGTCACAAGAAAGTGTTCAATTTGGAGGAAGGAAATGGTTAAATGGAATTACTGTAGTTTAAAAAAAGGTATCAAAGCTGAAAAAAAAATGAGGCCAAGTCATGTAACCTCTCTACATCTCAGTTTTCTTAATAATGATAATATAACAATAACAACAACACATTTATGTAGCACCTTTAGATTTATGACATAGTATTTCCTCATAGCAATCGAGTATGTAATATAGGACACAGGTTGGAGAACTGCATTTGAAGCCAGGTTCTGCCACTTAATACCTGTATAAACTTGGGTAAATTATTCAGCCTCAATGATTTTTCCTTTTCCTGTAAAATACTGAGGCTGGATTGGGTGACCTATAAGGTACGTTCTAGCTCTAACTTTATAAAATTAGTAGTGCAAGTGTTTTTGCACCCATTTTACAGATGAGCATAACGTAGCTTGGAGAACTTAAGTGACTTGCTCAAAGACACTTAACTAATAAGTTAATCCTAGAAATCAAATCCATTCTCCTGACTTAGATGAAGACAACTTGGCCAGCCAAGAGCGACTCTTGGGGCTTTAGTGTATTACAGTTATGAGTCAACAGTGTGACATAGCAGTCAGAAAAACTAATGGGATCATCAGCTGAATTAAGGAAAGTATAGTGACCAGAGGATGGAAGTGTTCTACCCTGCTCAGGCCATATCCGGAGTATTGGGCTTAGTTCTTGACTCCACATTTTAGGAAAGATCTCTGTAAGCTTAAGAATGTCTAGAGGAAGATGGTTAAGATTGTGAGAGCTATGTCAAATGTAGCACCTGGGGGTAACCTGCTTGTTAACTTTGTGCATGAGTACCCTTCAGATATGCCACTTGAGGTACTCAGGGGGTCTGAGTCCACTCACACTGTAGTTTAAAAGCCCCCACCAATGTGTTTACTTTTACTAGTGAGCCAGAGGACAATTAGTTCATAGTAAAGGCATTTAGTGAGATAGCAAAGAAAGAAAAACAGCAATAAAGCATTTCCCCCTATAAACCTGTGGCACAGTCTCCCACAAAAACACACACAGAGTTATGATTCAACACATGTAAGGAACACATGTGGCCAGGACCCATACATCGATGAGGTAGCTCAGACCTCTGACACTGCAGAGCTGACATTATATTGTTTGTCATTATACTCACACCTTTTCAGCTTGTTCCTTGATGGTCCTGTACAACATTCAGTCACTGCCAGGTAAGTAGTCTCTGCTAGGAATTGCTCCATTCTGGTCATGAGGGGCTGGTGCTTGAAGTTGTTTTATTGGTCCCTAGGCACTGTAGGATATGGCTGCACCGGGCACAAAGTTGTGGCACTTTCAGCTTTCTGCTCCTTGCTTCATTGGTTGTCTTCAACTGAAGCATTCCCTTAAACCTATCTCTCTTTTAATTTAAAGCCCAGCATCCTAAGCTGGGGGGTCCTTGTATACCCAGTCATTAAGTTAGGGAAAAACCTTTAGTATCTTTTCCACTCATGAGGAGAATCTATCCATTCTCAGAACATCGGTTGTGATAGGCATTTCGTCTCCAAAAGGAAATTTCTCGTCAAGTTCGTAGAACATGAAGCATCTGCCTAACTAAGTAGTCTTTAAGTCTGTTGCTTAGCTTATTTGTTTGACCTCAGCTTCTTGTTTACCAAGTCCTGAAGCACATACCCCAACTTAGTCAGATTTAGGGTTGGAAATTCTTTTCAATTTCTCATGCAAATCAATTGAGGACAGAAAACACTGGGACAAAAGTCCCTAGATATATTGCCTTGCCTTCTTCCATCTTTTGGTTCAAATTCTCACCTTTATTGCATATATGTGACTGGCTTTAGAACTTTCTAGGCTTAGACTGAAGAAGAGAAGATTTTTGACAGATATGGTAACTATCTTCAAAGGCTGTCATATGGAAAAGCGAGTAGACTTGTTCTGCTTGGACACAGAGGACAGAAGTAGGTACAGTGGTAAGAGGTTGAAAGGAGGTTTTCTGTGGGATCCATTAGGATGAGAATGGGCAAAGTCCCACTCACGTGGTTCATTAAAGGATACAGATAAAACAACTAGTAAACTAGTAAAGAGATGTAATGGTCAAGTGAAACTTCTCTTCTTTCATGTGCCCCTACATAAGAAGCACTTTCAGTTCCAGGGTGACAGACACAGCCAAGGTTTGTCAGGTTAGAGAAGCCATCAATCTGGGGTCCTGCCCTGCTTGTAAACTCTAGCTCAAGTTATTCCTTCCCATGTGCTCATGTGACCTCCCTCATTCTACCAATTAGAGCTTGGCTATTAATAATGTGAAGTAATCCTATTGTATGAGCACCTAGGTGCCTGACTTCCTGGTTCTTTTGCCATCTGCAAGCCTAGTATAATTTTATCTGTGCCCCAGTTCTAACAGTATGCCAGTGGAATCATGGTACCCAGCACAGAGGCTAATTTCAGCTTGATGTGAGGATAAACTTTCTAATGATTATAGTAATCCCAAAATGAAATGAACTATGTCAGGAGATTGTGGGTTCCCTCTCACTGGAGGTAGTAATAATAATAATAATAATAATAATAATAATAATAATAATAATAGAATTTTGGTAACAGCTACTATGTGACAGGCAGTATGTTAAATGCTTTACAGTATTATCTCATTTGAGACTCCTGACAACCTTGGCAGGTAGGTGTTATTATTATCTCCATTTCAAAGTGAGGAAACTGAGGCAAATAGAAGTTAAATGACTTGCCCAAGGTTACCTAATTAGTAAGTGTCTGAGGTTACATTTGAACTCAGATCTTCCTAACTCCAGGTCTAGTGCTGTATCCACTGTGCCACCATGAGACCCTCAGGTATTCACATAGAGGGTGGATGACCACTTTTCAGTTATGTTGTGAAAATAATTCTTGTTTAAGTAGGTATAGTTTGGAGCATCTGATGGCTTCCAAATTTCCTTCCAACTCTGAGAGCAAGTGATTCCATGACTCTAAAATAAGTATTCTTTCTTCTATGTCACATTAATAGTAATATTACCTGATGGGATTGGCAAGGAAAGAAAGAAAGAAAGAAAGAAAGAAAGAAAGAAAGAAAGAAAGAAAGAAAGAAGAAAGAAAAGAAAAGAAAAGAAGGAAGAAAAGAAAAGAAGGAAGAAAGAGAAAAAAGGAAGGAAGAATTTATTAAGTGCTTACTGTAAGCAAGGCTTAAGCACCAGGGATATAAATATAAGCAAAAAGAAGTCAGTCCCTGCCCTCAAGGTTCCACATTCTACTGGGGGAAGAAAACACACAAAAGAGAGTTTTACCCACTTTTGAGTGAGTGGGGGAAAGGAAGATACTTAGTGCAAGAGCATGACTTTGAAGTTTAGAAGTCAGTATCAGAGCCAGAAGGGAAATGAAATCTGACAGACCTGGGCCCCTCCATAATATAGAGACCCCAGGAGGAACTCATTAAATGAGAGAAGGGAGTGAGTCTGGTAGAAGGATTCCAGGTTAAGAAGGCTTCAAGGATAGTTGGATAATGGAGGAAAAGGAGATTCCAGGCGCTGAAGGGAGCCCCAGGATGAAACAGCAGTTTAAGAATGGTTTTGAAAGCATGGTTCTTGTGAAAATTATATGAGGTAATATACATTAAATTGAACTTCAAATCACTATGCAAATTTAAACATGAATAGTACTTCAGATTTACAGCTTTAGATTCCTAGACCCTTCTACTCTAAACACAACATCCTGGATTCAACACTGTGGGCTTCCCTCTAACAATCTGTGAGGTTTATGTTGAATTCTTTCCCCTCTGCTAGAATGTAGGCTATTTGAGGCCAAGGATTATTTCACTTGTGTCCTTATATCTCCAGTGCCTAGCACAGTGAAATAAATTGTTGAATCATTGTGTTAAGAAGCAGGCAATATAATGTAATCTTCAGTCTTGGAGTAAGAAATGCAAGTGTTCAAATCCTGCTCTGACACATCCTGGCTATATGACCATGTACAAGTCACTTAAACTCAGTGCTCGATTCAATTCTCTAAGAATATATTCAACCACTTAACAAAACCTCCTTTCCCCTACACCGCGCTGTAAGTTCCAATAAGTGGAGCATCCCACTCCCAGCTCAATCCCCTAACTGGAGCTGGCACTTGAGTGCACAGGTTGTGTCCCCAGAGAGGCAGGTGCTATCTCCAGTTATAGGAGTAATCCTGTGGATAGCTATCCTCCTAACACCATGATAATTATCTGACTATAACAAAAGCTTCCACCAGTGTGCTTTCCCTTTAAGATTAGCCAAAAAGGCCAATTAATTAATTTTATTTTTAAGAAAAGGTATATGGGGGCAGCTAGGTGGCACAGTGGAAGTCAGGAAGGCCTGAGTTCAAATCCAGCTTCAGACCAAACACTTGACTCTTACTAGCTGTGTGACCCTGGGCAAGTCGCTTAACCCCAATTGCCAAAAAAGAAAAAGAAAAAAAGAAAAGGTATATGGCAAAGCAAAGTATTTTCCCCAAAACCTCGAGTTCACTCCCCTATAATTACCCACAGAATCTGTGAGAGGACAGGGAAAGTGAGTACAAGCTTGAAGTACAATGGTAATGAATCACAGGTATAGGAATCAGGACCACAAATGGTAACCCCCACTACTCTGGAATAGCAGGATCTTGTTATCCTTTCTTTCTCCAGAAAGCTCGCATGAAGTTCACAAAGGGGCAAGGCATTGGATAAACTTTTTTTGAGTGACTTTAGATTTCTTCTAGGAGAAGAAGTGTTTCAGCGCTTGGTGAGATAAGCAATCCATCAACAACATTTAAGTGCCAGGTACCATGAATGCATAATGTCACCTGCACACAGAGTATCTGGAGGATGTCACCATCCATAGGGAAATGCTTTTCAACTTAGACTCTTTACTGGATCTCCTCCAATGCAGTCTTGAACAATTGTGGTGAACATATGTTTCCCAGTTTTACGTTTTGCATGATGTTTCTGATCAAAGGGTTATAGATTTATTTCTGTAGTTATATTTTTCAAAGAATTTTGAATAATACATGGACAGGAAATACCTTTCTGGAAGAGAATCTTTAAGATGTAAGCCCTTAAGGTACTACCTTTAAGAGCATTGTGCTCTACTGAATAAAATGGTTTTTCATAATCAACAAATAGTAGTAGAGTGACGGTTCTTGTATTTTATATCTTGAGATGGTAAAGATGGGCTGCATTGCCTAGTATCTCTTATGAATGCCTCAACTGTTCTCCACTAATAACTTCATGGAAGATACCCTTAATGCATGTGTGAGATAAGTGTATAAGGTCAATTGTTATTGATCTACTTCTGGTTGCCCCTTATTTTTTTTTTTTAGTTTTTTTTTCCCTTGGTTGGGCAATGGGGATTAAGTGACTCGCCCAGGGTCACACAGCTAGTAAGTATTATGTGTCTGAGGCCAGATTTGAACTCAGATCCTCCTGAATCCAGGGCCAGTGCTTTATCTACTATGGCACCTAATTGCCCGTGGTTGCCCTTTATTAAAATATATTAATTAGGTCTGAGATTTGTTCCATACTTTTGATAACTTTACCTCTTTTAGGCACTTTATACATTGATTCCTCAAAACCCAGACAATTGTGTCATCTCCCGTTTTACAAATGTGATCAAGACAGCTCACTTATTCCTATTAAATATGTATATTTATATATAAATGTCTGTATAAGCCACATTTACTGATTAACTCAATGAACTGACCCTCCAATTGTATGCCATAATATGGGTAATTAGCATTTTTCGTCCCCTTGATTTTTCTGGTGTGAATTACTAAACCAATATCTTTTGAGTTACCATTATGATCACAAAATGCTTTCCTCTTCAAGTGGGGGTCTTGGGGGATTTGAGTGTGTGTCTTTAGTGAAAAAGGGAGAGAAAGAGAAAAGGAAAAAGAAGTTAAAAACTTCTACCTGTTGGGGTGATTTTGTGGAGATTGCAGGAGCACATAATAAAGTCTCTCTTGTCATTTCTGAAAATAGCATTCTAATAATAATAATAGTCCCCCAAACAAAAACACCTACGTGAACAGATGTTAAAAAGAAAAACCTTCTGGAGCTATTGTACATAAAGGGGAGAGGAAAGGTGCTGCAGAGTTAGCAAATGCCTTCCTACAATAGCAGCCCCTTCCTCCCACACCCCCAAGTTCCTGAATGTCAAATGTTTACTGAATAGACCTACATTCTCACCTAGCAACAAGGACTACAACAACATAACTGAACTGTTACTGAAGAGGAAAATAACCTTACAAGAGGCTCCCAGCGCTGTGAACCTGATGGTGATTTTATTAGACAATTGGAGGCCTGAATCCTACTGACTTGAAACCACTTGGCTTATTATATTTCATATTTCCTGTCAGGAATGTTCATGTTCTAGCTATAAATAGAGAATGGCAGCAGATAGAGTGGCTTTTTAATTAGATCATTATGGAGTCTGCATGATTTATTTCCTTTGATTCGCTGCCATTTTTGCTTTTGGTTTGGTCCTTCTGTGATTCTAGAGGACAGATTTGTACACGGTTCCAAGAAGCTTTACTACTCTCTCCCCCTCTTCCCCCCTCCCCAACACTCCCTTATGGCAGCAATATTTGCACCTGTCCTGTCAAAACCTCCAGCAAGAAGAGAGTTGAAAGGAATTTATAGATAAAGAATGCTATTTAAACTTCAAATTATGCCTCTGTTTTGGCCTCTCTCCTTCGACTCTGCTTAATGACCAGCTGATAGAATCGTTCCTTCTATGTTTTGACTGAATCTAGGTCAGAAACGGATATTTGGCTACCAGAGATCAGTCCAGGATGTGCTTTTTAATGACTATTTACCATTCTTCTCTGAACACAACAAACGAAAACAGGCAGTTGTTGGAGGATGAGGACAGACTCAAGTCTTGTATATTACAGTACATTATAAGCAACTGAGTGGATTAATATTTTGCCCTTCTTCCCCTTTATCCTGTCTAGGTTAAGAACCCTTATGCTGGGAAAGGAGTTAATTCAATTTGATTACACACCCATCTATTAGTTGTCTACTAGATGTAAGAGCACTGTGTGGGGTGCTGAGGCTGACAGAAAGATAAGACACAAAGACATTATTCCTTCCTTTATGGAGTTTACAGCCTAGTGGTGGATATGACACATATTCAGACACTTATGATCCAAAATAATATAATAATAAGAATAATAAGAATATAAAAATAATATCATCTTCATAATGAAACAAGTGTACTTACCTTGGTGGAGGTCAAAAAGACTTAGTGGAGAAAGTGGATTTGTGTTTGGCTTTAAAGCCTGGATAATTTATACAATGCTTTAAGGTTTGCAAAAAAATTGAGAAGTATTATCTCATCTTACCCTCAGAACAACCCCGGGAAATAGGTACTAATTATTATTATTATTATACCCATTTTACAGAGGAGGAAACTGAGGCAGGCAGATTAAATGACTTTGTCATGATCACACAGCTAGTAAGTATCTGAGGCAGGATTTGAATTCAGTTCTTCATGACTCCAGGTCCAGGGCCTTATCCACTGTGCTGCTTAACTGACCAAAAACATGGAAGAAGGAATGCACAGGCCATATTTAAAGGGATAGAAAGTGGTCATGTTTAACCAGAATATAGGATTCATGGAGAAGAATAATGTAGGGTACGGTTGGAAAGGTACTGGTACCAGATTTTTGTGGGTGTTTAGGATCAAGCAATAGATTGCTCATATCTTGGCTGTATCCACACTGTAACAGGAGGTGACCCTCCCAATCTGCAGTCTTTCATCATATTAGCTCTAGAGCCCAACTTGGAGATCTTCTTCCAGCTGGTAATTCTTCATCTGGCTAATTTGTAGCTTTTCTGGGGAGTTACTGTTAGACAGGGATCCCTCTGTGTGTGTGTGTGTGTGTGTGTGTGTGTGTGTGTGTGTGTGTGTGTGTCTGTGAGACAGAGAGAATGTGTATGTGCACACGTGTGTGCGTGCATTTCCTTTCAGTCGAACACGACTTCATTCTTTGTGTCCTTGAGAGCATATGGATCTCTGGTGGGAGGCTTCTGGTCTCTGTGTGCTTGCACTGGGGCAGGAGGGATTTGGGAGCAAGTCTGGAGCTAGCCAAGTTGTGGAGGTCAATAGTTACAGTGAGAAATTACTTCAGACTCATTAAGTTAGACTCTTGTCCAAAAGAATGGTTCTGAGGCTTTACCTATATCTAAAAGTGTAGAGAGTTACCAGGAAAGAAAAGACAATTTCATAGTGTACATTTCTAAAATGCTGAAAATTTTAAAAAATGGTGGGATATCTTAGAGAATCATTTCAAAATCCTAGAACCTAAAGTTAAGGTAAGATTTACCAATTACTTTTGATTTCTCTTCTACTTGATAAATAAGTCCCATGGTTTATCGAGAACATAGCTCTAGATATGATCTTTGGTTCAATTTCTAGAGAATGTTCTGTTTGGGTGGTATGCTGTTGTTCTAGTTAATTTTTTTTTTGTCTCAGCACCTGGGGACATCCCTTCCTAGATTTGCCAGTAACATTTTAAGAATTAGCTTTTTCAATGCTTAGCTAGAGATAGACTACAACTCCTTACATACCCAAAAATATCTATCCTGAGATACCAGGAGGGCAGTAGACATATCTCCAGAAAATGCCAGGGTAGCATGCTCATGCATCAAGGTGAAAACATGAAAAGGATTTTAAAGATCATCGAGTCTAACACACTCATTTGATACATGAGGAAGCTGAGACCTCTACAAAGAGACTTGTCCACAATCATAGAGGTTCACTTGCCAGCACGTTCCCAAGCACACCAGTCTTTTCTGAAGCTGGGTTTTACACTTAGACAATTGTCACAGTTCCTGTCAAGGGTCATACGGTGGAAAGAGTTGGCCTGAAGGTGCTTTTTTTGTAAAGTCATTAAAAACTTAAAATGAAAGTCATCCTGTTAAATACTTCCCCAAGGACAATGAGATACTTAAGGCTACACTACCAGTATTTCTAAGATGAAGAGAGATCACTGCTCATAAAGCCTGAGAGAAGACAGAGTCATCCTTATAGTACAGAGTATTGATTGTGAATTCTGTTCTTTGAAGGTGCTGGAACTCTGCTAGCTCTGGCTAGTTACTCACAAAGGCAGCCAACATGGTGAAATACACCGCTTTCCTAGCTGGTTAAAAAAGAAAAAGACCTAAAGTAGAATAAATAAATTCACTTTATTAGTATTTATGTGATACTCCCTCCATTCATATAGATCTTAGTAGACAGTTTTATAAGCTGTTATGGCCAACTCTCTGGCCTCCTTAAATTTGGCTGGACTGATTCTCAGAACACAGGCATACAGTGTGTTTCTAGATTCGTACGTGAAGTTCTAGGACTTCCTAGAACTTGCAATCATTACCTGGCATAACTTTTGGGAACCCAAGGGTGCCTCCATAAGATGAAAGGACTTTAGTAGAGAAAAGTATAATAATCATAACTCACATTTATAAAGTATTGCATAGATTATAAAGTACTTTCCTTAAAAATAACCCTACAAGGTAGGTAGTGCAAGTAATATTAGCTCCATTTTACAGGCAATAAAACTGAATTTCAGAGATTAAATGGTTTGCCCCACCATACACAGCAGAGCTGGTACTAAACACAGACCTTTTTCTTTCAAGGCCTGCCTTGTCCTCCCCATTAGAAAAAAAAGTGCTTCTTGCCTCCTGTTCCATACAGGCACTCTAAGGCTATTGCCCTTTTGTAAATTATCCTTTCCAAGATTGCCCTAATATTCACTTTAATGTGATTTTACCCATAATACCTGCTGTGGCATAATGGCTATGGAGCTGGCCTTGGAGTCAGAAAGACTTGAACTTCATTCTCTCCTTTGGCATACACTATCTGTGTGAGCCTAGACAAGTCATTGAAGTTCTCAATGCTCTAGAAATCTCTCTAAGGCTATAGAATGTGAGAACATAGAGTTTACATTTAGTAAAGGGAGTTTCCTCACCTGGACATACCCTATACCAAAGAAATCACAGGTTCTATTCCTATCCTTCACATGGATAAAAAATATTGGGTGGGGAGGAGAGAAAGGCTGCTATAATATAATTTACCCAGATCTCTTTGGAAAGGACCCAACTATAGGAAACCCTTAGCTAGAATTCAGGAAGATGTTATTCTTCCTCTTAAGTTTATTTGATGCATAACCTTGGGTGAGCCATTTTGACACTCAGAGCCTCAACTTCCACATTTATAAAATGAGATTTAATAATGTCTGTAGAACCTAGATTGCAGGCGTAAGGATCAAATAAGATAATGTACGGAGCAAACCTCGAAGAGGTAATGTCAAACTCAAATAGAAATGAGGGCCACCAAACTGTACATAAAAATCCTTGTGGGCTGGATATTGACTTAGAAAATTATATACTGCATTTATATTATTTTTGTTGTATTGTGTTTTTTAAAAATTTTGTTAAGTATTTCCCAATTACATGTTTATCTGGTTTTGGCTCCACTGAGTGTTGTGCATACAGCCCCTGGGCTAAGTGTTTGACAGGTCTTCCTTAATGCGCCATCTAAATGTCAAGTTATTATTTATGCAAAAGGTTCAGCCACATGAAATCATGGAGAACAAATTATATGCTTATACTTATATTTGCCAGCACCGATAAACAGGTGATAACTGTGTCCAGGGACAACAGTGTGTATCTACATAACCTTTCAAGACTTGGTTCTTTTCTTGCTCTAGGAAATCCCAGGTTGAGAATGGATTATAATTAATTATATAATTCATTATAATTATATTCATTCAATTAATTATATTCATTCAACATGCTTCATTATAATTCATTCAAATCCACAGTGCAGGTTTTTAGGCCAGGATTACTTTCACCTTGATTCTGTAATATAGCATACAAAATCAAAATAGTAATCCTAAAAAAGTGACAAGATGGCAACAAGACCTACTTAAGGAATAAGATTAAATGGAGCTACTTCTAGCCTTATGAATGGTACATGTATTGAGAGGGCACACCAGTCCCTCTGGTTCAGGCATTTAAGGAGCTTGGGCTAATTGGTGAGGAACTCATGAAATCAGCCAAGAGACTGCAAGATGATGACTGAAATGTGCCTGCCCCCTTAAAAACTTTGCTGATTACCTATACCTGGTAGCTTCTGACCCCTCCATCTTTATTGGATTCAGGCCTAATTATCCAGTTAATGACTTTGGACAAATCCTTCTAGCCCTAGTTTTCTCATTTGTAGGATCTTAGAGGGGGCTTAAGTAGATGATCTATCTTTAAAGTCCCTTCTAATTCTTGATCATCTGTTCCTATGATTTCTAGATCATCCTCTCTGACATTCTTGTACCTCTACTCATTCCCTATTCCCATCTTGCTACTTTTGGGGATTCATCTCCTTAATGTTATGGGGCTCTGGATTATAGCATCCAACGGCTTTGCTTCCCAGCATCACCTCCCCCTACACACTGCGATAAACTGTTTCTTGCACTGGCCCCTGACACTGTGACAAGTGTCAGTGCCTTTAGAAGGTTTTAAAGGAACCTGTCAACCCTGGCTCCTCAGGTTTTTAAAGGCTTGCTTCTCAGCTAGTCCCTGATACTAAGCTAGAGCCTGGCACCAGGCTTTGTCTGTACTGCAGGTAGACCAGTCTTAATAATGTACTGCTTCAACATTGGTGTTCTAGATCCAAGAATATAAGTGATCCAGAATATAGATATGCATATATTTAAATCTTTAAATTTAGATTAAATAAATTTAATGAAGATATATACACACACATGTACATATGTTTATGTATATTTAAGCATTTTTTCTATATATATAAAACATTTTTCAGAGTGAATACTCTGTGTGTGTGTGTGTGTGTGTGTGCATATGGAACAAACTAGTGCATACCCTATTGGATTTGGATTTGTGTATAGACTGTGATTCGGTGAGGGAGGATTTTCATGGCCTATGATTTCTAAGTCTGGGTTTGCTACATATTTGCTGTGTGACCTGATTAAGTCATTTGACTTTTCTGTGCCCCAATTCCTTTGTCTGTAAAAAAAAAAAGAGAAGCAGGAATAATGAGTTTAGTGAATATCACTGGTTGATAAGGAAGAGTGAATACTATAATATTACTGTGAAAATTAACTGTAATACATTATTTAAAATCATAAAAGTACCTGCAAAGAGTCTCTCTGCAGTGTCCAAAAGGCTATTCTTTACTAACTTGTGGTATGATGTACTAGGCCCACTCTTTTGGTGGGTTATGAGAGTATTTGATTTGAGAAAGTTTATCATGGAAGCTCTGGAGAATGGTACTTAATAAGAAAGGTGGTTTTTATATGAAACCAGTAGTAGTCAAGTTCTGGTTACCTCTTTGAGATTCAAACAAAAAAAAATAATACGTAATCCTACCAAAACTTAGGTGCCAACAGCCTCCCTTCCCCCCAGATTCTCCTTTTCTGTGGGCTTGTCTTCCCCCAATTGCTGGTAAGGTTGGAGCTTTCCAGAGAGGATAGCTGCTACAATGCTTTTAAGATTCTAGGGGTAATTTTATAAAAGGAATCCTTGCCTAATAATAGCATAGCCCAAGCCCCCACTGTTGCGCCTCCTATGAATAAGTCAGCCCATTGAGCCAAGTAATTATTAATGAAACCATTTACTCAAAAGGCAAAAGAAGAACAATAAGTGTACAATATTCCACCCATAAACTTAGATTGTAATCTCCCCTCCAATGCACATGTCCATATGGTAGAATGGGCACAAACTTAAAGAACCATAGCAGTAAGGTACACACATGAAGAACACATGTGACCAGGGCAAACCATAATTCTTGAACTATGGGCAGATGTACTTTTTTTTCCTTTTGTTGGGGGTGGGTAGACTGTCCTTACAGAGTTCAGAGATGGACGTGGTACATGTATTGGATGAATGGCCCCACTGTTGAGCTGGGCTGCTCCAATGTAAGACTGGTTCATGCTACGCTGCCATATTGCTGCAGTTGGGGGTTATACCTCTCTGTACTGCCACCTGCTGTCTGTAAGAGCTGGGTGATGAAAGAAAAATGATGCCTTTCTTTATGCTCTCTGTTGCCTGCGAAGTAGGAAACTCTCAGAGCTCATCCAAAGGAGGCTGCTCTTCTTCTGGGATAGGACTCTTCACTGTTTAGGTAGTGTTATATTCTTTCAGAAAGGGCAAAGTCACTTAGCCTGGAATTTTTTGATAGATTCTCTAATTTTGCTGCTTTGGATGAGCTCTGAGAGGTTCCTACTTCACAGGCAACAGATAGCATAAAGAAAGGCATCACCTTTCTTTCATCACCCAGCTCTTTCAGACAGCAGGTGGCAGTACAGAGAGGCATAACCCTTCTTTCAACAGACTCTAAGGTCTTTTCTTAGACCAACGCTTCCTAGTTCACATCTTGGTCTTCTTAGTGAGAAGCTTCCCTCTATCTCATGGTGACTAACCAACACATCACCAAATCCTCATCTCTACTGGTTGAGCCTTAACCAGGAAGTGTACATTTCCCCAATAATCACAAAACAAGTCTGGGGTTCAAGGTGTCCAGTTAGTAACTCCAAAGTTCTGTTGGTCTGAGCAAATGGGTATTTGGGAAACAAGACACTGAGATCAGTCTTTACTCTCTACAGACTGTTTTCTTACTATTTTTCATTTGCAGGTTTCACATTTGTCATTGTGTTTGCCCTAATCATCAAAATTTACAAAGAGATGCATCTTATACTAGAAAACTCTGGCCCTCTTAATGCAAAAATCTTTCTTAAAGACAAGACGAAAACCAACTACTTGTTCACTTAACAACAAAAAAAACCCCCAAAACAAACAAACAAAAAAATCAACAGTACTCATCCTCTCAGCCAGGCTGCAACTAGGGCAAGGAAATAAGAGTTTTACTCAAGTTGCTGAAATTTAGAGAATACTTGCAGTGCTTATACTCCTTCAGCAGGCAGAAATGATTGAGTATAGTAAAAAAAAAAAGGATGAAAGAAAAGTAAAAAAAATCAAAAAAAGGATGTAAGTAAAGAAGAATGAAAGAATAAGGAAGCTACCAGATGCCCTACTCTTTCCCCTGGTTGTGTCACCCCAGATGAGCTCCTCTCTAGGCTGGTCTCGTCTGCTTTGCTCCCTACACTGATAGTGCGCCTCTCCCCCTCGTCACAGCAGCCTCATGGAGGCCAAAGTCCCTATCCTCTGATATCTTACTTTCCCCTAACTAAGCCTTATGGCCCGAAGTATGAGGAATTTCCCCATAGTCTCCCTTCCTCTGCCCATCACCACCACATTTACTTTCCCAATGAGCATTTTGAGGTATTTAACAAGAGTGAAAGAATTGCTAACTATGGCTCTACCTATGAGCCGAAAGGCAAGATGGGAAACAGCAGCAAACTTAATTACAATGGTTCTGATAACATGAGCTATGATACATTTTATTCACTGCAAGTGTTATGGTTTCAATCTCAAAATAATTTCTGTTATAAGTCCCTTGCTTCCTCTCACATAAATCTGCAGCTGCTATTGCTCAGATGAAGACAGTTTTATTAATATGAGGCTTTTTTAAAAGATTTGCCAGTGGGTTTAAGGCTCACAGAAGAAAACCTCCCAATTGTTTTAACACTAGCTCTTACCTCAGATGTGTAACATCGTTGGACTGAATCATGGTAAAGTTTTAATCTGTGCAAGATACTGGATTATTAGCTATTCCCTGATCTTACCCTGCTCTTTTTGGCCTCTGGGCACTGACAGTCTGTGTCCCATGCTTAAAATATTGTATATTTATCTCTGCAGCTGAAGTCCTAGTCTCCCTTCAAGATTCAGTTCAGATATCACCTCCTCCATGAAACTTTCCCAATTCAGGTAAAAATAATCTCTGCCTCCTTAGATTTTCCTATAGGGCTTTATATAGATCTCACTTTTGCCTCCATCACATTCTACTTAATATCATATTTATTCATACGAATGTTATGTTTGCCTCCCCCTACCAGATTGTAATACTTTTTTGACGGTATGGAGCTGCCATTTTTTCACCTTTGTATCTCCAGCACGCAGCAAGATGTCCTGTACATTTCTTCCTGGACTGGACCCATGATTTCATCAGTGCAGGGACTTCTTGGTGAACAATTTCCTAAGTTAATGTAGATCAGAACCTTCTCTGTAATTGATTGACTTAGAGAGTTGTCTGGAGCCCTGGGATGTTAAGTGAATTACCAAAGCCATACCAGTATATGTCAGAAGCAGGACTTGAGCCCATATCTAAATGCCTCTGGAGTCTGATCTCTATCCACAATACCATGCTGCCTCTCTATCTTGTATATAAGAGGCATATTTTATTAATTTTTGTTCTTGGATCTTTCATTTGGAAAGAATGAAAAATTATTCTAACTCTTAGATTCCTCCTATTTGTGAGATGTAACATAAAGTCAGATCCCATAGTCCATAAAGCTTTAAAGCACCTGCCTGATGGTTGTTTTGTACTTACCCTGGCCTCATAATACCAATAATCGTGGACCATCAATCACCACTGAAAATGATTGCTTTGAAGAATGTTCTCTTGGTTGCAAAGTCAAAAAAAAAGTAATATAATCAAAAGTACACTCATCCCTGAAGTGTTCTTGAAATCACATCCGCTCAATTCAAAGATGGCAGATTAGAGGCAACCCAGCTGAACATTCTCCTCCAAGCAATTTTAAAATAAAGCCTCAAATCAAATTTTGGAGTAGCAGAACCAGAAAAAGGCTAGAGTGAGACATTTTTCTGGCCTAAGAAAATGTAGGAATTAAGAATGCTAAGGAAAACTTAGTTTGTCTGGAAGTTTGTTAGGGTGGAAGTCTGTTTGGACCACACTTGTGGCAGTAACAGTGGCTGCAGCAGCAGCAGCAGTTTGAGGAGCTCTCAGCCCACAGGTAGTAAGGGGGAAACACAACTGGTCTGGAAGAGATTACAGGGGACCCTTTGCTGGCACTGGATACACCTGGCACTCATTGGAAACTCTATTGCCTATACACAGTTTGCATCCCAATTCCAGGGTGGAGAGGAGCACTGGGAATTGGAGAAGGGGTCCTGGTCTCAGTTCCAAGGCATGGAGGAGTCCTAGTGCTTGCAGCTTCAGGGCATCAGTGGCTCTTCCTAGATAAAGACCAGGGCACAGACCAGAAGAGCAGTGGCCATACCTTCCCCAGGATCATACCACCTTGGAAAAACCAAAAACTTTCAGACCCCCAGAACTAGCTCTGAAACAGTAGCATGAAAAAGCCTGACTCTTGGGACAGTGCCTCTCCAGCCCCAGGAGAGCAGAGTCTAACTTTAACATAAGGTTCAAAGTCAAGAAATGGGCTGAAAAAATGAACAGGCAACAACAACAAATAACTTGACCATAAAAAACTACCTTGGCAGCAGGGAACACAAAGAAATAAACTCAGAAGAAGATAGCAATGTGAAAAAAGCTGCAGCCAAAGTCTCAAAGAAAAAAGATGTGTTAATTTGATCCAAGTGCAACAAGAATTCCTAGAAGAGTTAAAGAGGTAAGAGTGGCAGAAGGAAAAATTGGAAAAAGAAATAAGAATGATCCAAGAAAATTATGAAAAGAAATTAACATCTAGGTACAAGACAAACAAAAAACCTACTGAAGAAAATAACACCTTAAAAAAATAAAATTGGCCTAGTGGTAAAAGAAAAAAAAGCACAAACATTCACTGAATAAAAGAACTCCTTAAAAAGCAGAAATGGAAAAGGAAGTACAAATATTCACTGGAAAAAAATTCCTCAAAAATTAGAATTGGATAAGTGTAAGCTAATGACTCCAAAAGACATCAAGAAATAATAAAACAAAGTCAAAAGAATAAAAAATAGAAGAAAATGTGTAAAATCTCATCAGAAAAAAAAAACCCAAATGATCTGGAAAATAGATTGAGAGATAACTTAAAAATTATTGGACTGTCTGAAAACCATTATAAAAAAAGAGCCTAGACATCATCTTTCAAGAAATTACCAAGAAAACTGCTCTGATATCTTAGATCCAGAGGGTAAATAGAAATTGAAAGAATCTACTGATCACCTCCTGAAAGAAATCCCAAAATGAAAACTCCCAGGAATATTGTAGCCCAATTTCAGAGCTCCCAAATCAAAGAGAAAATATGTCAAGGAGCCAGAAACAATTCAAATACTGTGGAGCTATAGTCAGGATCACACAAAATTTAGTGGATTCCATATTAAAGGAGTGGAGAGCTTGGAATATGATATTCTAGAAGGCAAAGGAACTAGAATTACAACCAAGAATCACTGCCCAGCAAAACTGAGTAAATCTTGCAGGGGGGAAAATGGATATTTAATGAAATATAGGACTTTCAAGCATTCTTGATGAAAAGACCAGAGCTGAATGGAAAATTTAACATTCAAACACAAGACTCAAGAGAAGCATAAAAAGGTAAATGAGAAAGAGTAATCATAAGTCCCAATAAAGTTAAACTATTTACATTTCTACATGGGAAGATGACACATGTAACTCCTAAGAACTTTATCGTTATTATGACAATTAAAAGTTTATATAGACAGAAGGCATTGGTATGAGTGGATTATGTTGGAAGGATTTCCAAAACAAATGAGGGAATGATAAAGAGGAATATACTGGGGAAAGGGGGAAGGAAGAGGTGGAATGGGGAAATTTTCTCACATAAAAGTTCAAGGGGAGATGGGGGAGATGTGGGGTGGCAGGCAATGCTTGAACCTTACTCTCATTTGGAATTGGCTCAAAGTGGGAAGAATATATATATATGCACATTCAGTTGTGTATATAAATGTAACTTGCCCAGTATGGAAATAGGAAGGGAAGGAAATAAGAGAAAGGAAGGATAATAAAAGGTAAGACAGATTAAGGGAGGCAGTGTTTAGAAGGAAAATAGACTTTTTAGGAGGGATGGGATAAGAAGAGAGAGAGAAGAAACAGAAGAAAATGGAATAGAGGGAAATACACAGTAATCACAACTGTGAATGTGAGTGGGATAAGCTCACTCATAAAACAAAAGTGGATAACAGAATGGATTAGAAACCAGAATCCAATAATAAGTTGTTTATAAGTGACCTACCTGAGACTGAAAGACACACAAAGAGTTAAAATAAAGGGCTGGAGTAGAATCTAATATGCTTCAGCTGAACTAAAAAGAAAAAAAAAGGCAAGGGTAGCAATCATGGTCTCAGGCAAAGCAAAAGCAAAAATAGACCTAATTTAAAAAGATAATCTGAGAAACTACATTTTGCTAGAAAATGCCACAGACAAGGAAGTAATATAAAAAAAATTTACGGCAAGTTTCTCTGATAAAAGCCTCACTTCCCAAATATGTACTGCGTATATAATCAGGTCGAATTTATCAAAATAAAAGCCATTCCCAATGACAAATGGGAAAAGAATATAAACAAGAGTTTTCAGAAGAAGAAATCAAAGCTATCTATAGCCATATGAAAAAATGCTCTAAATAACTATTAATTAGAAAAAAAGTAAATTTTTTTCACCCTACCTATCAGAAATATACCACCCCACACCTACCAGAAATAATGAATGCTGGAGGGGATGAGGGAAAATTAGGTACACTAATGAATTCTTGGTGGAGTAGTGAACTGGTCCAATCACCCTGGAGAAAAAAATTTGGAATTAGGCTCAAGGCGCTATAAAACTGTGCATAACTTTTGGCCCACCAATATGACTTCTAGGTCTGCAAATTTACTTACATTGTGCTGGTTCTCAAAAGTATAAGCCCTGGATTAATTTTAAGTCTCCAGAAACTCATCACCACAAATTTACTACAATGATATTATGTGTTCTGAATGTTTCCCATCTCAACAATCCCTTCTGTAATCTTAGGTAAAAGCACTCATTCTTAGCCCTGTAGCCAAATGAATCATTTATTTTCTCTTCTTTAAATATGTCTAAAAGCATTAAAGCCTTCAGCTCACCGTCCTGTGACCTTATTTTCCAACCAGCAAGAAGCTTTTCATTTCCCCCATGACTCATCTATTCCTTTCTGCTATATTAAAAAAAAGAAAGTTCTTTCTATTTCAAATATCTCCAGTCCCAACCATTTCAAAGACTCTTTGCCATCATGCTTTCCTTTATTAGCCTCAGCACCTTCATTGAATTCTTCTGACTCCCCTTCACCCTGATGCAACAAATGAGCCGTTGCAGGGGAAATTTCCTACCTCTTAAAATGAGCCATTTCCTCATCCGTTAGTGAAACCCAGTGCTACTAGCAAGTAAGTTATTTCTAGGCTGGTCTTACAAAGTAAATGAGTTTCAGGAAGGTTAAGAAGTATTTTCATAGCTCCTTAGAAAAACAATATTAGAATATTAGGATGCAAAGACAGAAATCTTGTCTTTAGTTGAAAGAAAACATTGGACTTGGATTTAGAACACAGGTTTCAAGTCCTGGCTCTGCTGCTTACTAGAACTTAACCCCTATGAGACTCAGTTTCCCCATCTGTAAAATAAGGATCTGAAATACTTGCAATACCTACCTAGTAAAGTTATTGTTGGGCAGCTAGCTCATGCAGTGGATAGAGTAAGAGGCCTGCAGTCAGGAAGATCTGAGTTCAAATACAGTCTCAGATACTTACAAGCTGTCTGACCCTGGGCAAATCACTTAACTCCTGTTTGCCTCAGTTCCTCATTTGTAAAATGGGGACACACTGGAGAAGGAAATGGCAAACCACTCCAGTATCTTTGCCAAGAAAACCCCATGGACAATGTCCGTAAGGTCATATAGAGTCAGACAGGACTGAACAGCAATAACAAAAGTTGTCAGGATAAGATGAAAGGATCAGGTAAAATCCTCCTTTGCAATCCTAAAGCACTGTAAAATGTGAGTTGTTAGGAGTATATTACTGCTGAGAATTTGCCCCTACTAGGATGAAACTTAGAGGATAAATTCTGAAAAGCTACTTAGAATGCTTTTCAGTGGAAGGAACTGTATAAGGGTCCACAGAAAAAAATTTTGCACATGGGCTCTGGGTCAGGAGTTTCCATAAAATGCACTTTCTATGCAGGAATGTTATAATGGAATTTCACTCCAAGAGCTGCAGTTTACATAATATTTTCCATACCAATAACCCCAAACCCTCAATTGAACTATAAATATTAGAATCACTTCATCTCTGAAATGCAGCCAGTTCTAGGACAGACTGTGGCCATGTTTAAAAAAACCCACAGCCTGCAGCACACATGAGTTCAGTGAAAGAAGCCTTTATTTTGTTTGAAGCTGCAGGAGGCCATTGTGCCAGTAGTGGAGTGGAGCACACTGTAATGCCAGTGAGCCTAAGAAGGCAGGAGTTAAGCTGCTTAGCAAGCACAAGGCAGCTGTGAGTTCTAATCCCTGACATGTGCGTGACTGGCGGCAAGCTGCTTAACCAATCTGTACCTCTGTTTTCCCTAGTGAGGAAATGTTGGAATAGAGGACACTGCTCTCTCTCTTTTGTTGCAGAGAAGAGGTAAAAAGGAGGCCTTTTCCTCACTTCTATTAAACAAGCTTATATCAAGGGCTTTGAGATTTTCTACTATAGCATCCAAGATTTATAGCTGCTTTTGAAGGTAGGTGACAAATGGGATGGAGCACTGGACCAGGATTCTAGAAAATCTGAATTCAAATCATACACCAGTCATTTACTAGCTGTGCAACCCAAAAAATTACTAAACCTGTTTGTTTCAGTTTCTTCATCTGTAAAATTAGGATAATAATAAATAATGCCTGCTTCCCACGTTTGTTTCAAGGAAATTTTTTTAAAATTAAATTAAATTTTTTTTGGTTACATTTTAAATTACCAATTGTCTCCATCCTCCCCTCCCTCCCTCCCCACTCTGCCCTTGAGAAGGCCACCATTTCTCTCTCTCTCACACACAGACACAGACACACACACACACACACACACACACACACACACAAAACTATACTATGCATATTTCTATTTATCAGGTTTTTTCCCTGGAGGTACATAGCATCTTCCTTTGTAGGTCCTTTGCAGTTGATTTGAATATTTGTAATGCTCAGAAGAATTTAGTCATTCACAGTTACTCTTTGAAAAATATTGCTATTACTGAATACAATGTTCCTCTCATTTGACTCATTATTTCATGCAAGTCTTTCCATGTTTTTTTTTCCTAAACTCAACCTGCTCATCATTTCTTATAGCACAACAGTATTCCATTACAATCATATACCACACTTGTTTAGCCATTTCCCCCCAAAGCTTAAATCTTTATATTCATCAAATACAAGGTTACTGTGATCATTTACTGCTGTGTATGTACACCTTCTCTGTTGCACTGATCAACCTTTCTATTTCTTAGCTAGTACTAGGTAGTTTTGATAATTATCACCTTATAATATAGTTTAGAATCTGGTATTGATAAATCTCCTTCCTGTACATTCTTTCATTAATTCCATTGATATTACTGACCTTTTGTGATTCCAAATTAATTTTGTTATTATTTTTTCTAGCCCAATAAAATAATTTTTTGATAATTTAATTGGAATGGCATTAAATAAGTAGATTAGATAGAGTTGTCATTTTTGTTATATTGGCTCTGCCTACCCATGAAGAATTAATATTCTCCAATTATTTAAATCTGAATTTATTTGTATAAAAAGTGTTTTATAATTATGTTCATGTAGCTCCTGGGTTTGTCTTGGCAGGTATACTCCCAGGTATTTTATGCTATCTATGATTATTTTAAATGGGGTATCTCTTACTGTCTCTTCTTGCAGGGGTTTGTTGGTGATATATAGAAATGCTGATGATTTATATGTATTTATGATTTTATATCCCATTACTTTGTTAAAATTATTTATTGTTTCAACTAGTTTTTTAGCTGAATCCTTAGGATTTTCCAAGTATATCATCATATCGTTTACAAAAAGAGATAGTTTTATTACATCATTGCCTATTCTAATTTCTTCAATTTGTTTTTTCTACACTTACTGCTATTGCTAGCATTTCTAATACAATATTGAATAATATTGGTGACAATGGACATCCTTGTTTCACTCCTGATCTTATTGGGAAGACTTTTAGCTTCTCCCCATTACAAATAATGCTTGCTGATGGTTTTGGGTAGATGTTTCTTATCATTTTAAGGAAAAATCCATTTATATCTATGATTTCAAGTGGTTTTTTAAAAAATAGGAATGAGTGTTGCATTTTATTGAAAGCTTTTTCTGCATCTATTAATATAATCATATGGTTTTTGTTATTTATGTAATAGTTTTCTTTTTGTTAAATTATCCCTAAAATCCTGGAAGAAATTCCACTTGGTTGCCATGTATAATCTTTGTAGTATTGTAGTCTCTTACTTAATATTTTATTTAAGATTTTTGCATCCATAGTCATTAGTGAAATTGTTCTATAATTTTCTTCTGCTTTTGCTCTTCCTGGTTTAGGCATCAGCAATATATGTTTTTCATAAAAGGAGTTTGGTAGGATTCCTTCTTTGCTTATTACTCCAAATAGTTTATTTAATATTTGAATTAATTGATCTTTAAATGTTTGGTAGAGTTCACTTGTAAATTCATCTGTTCCTGACACTTTTTTCTTAGAAAGCTCATTTATGGCCTGTTTTCTTTTTCTAAAATAGGTTTATTTAGATATTCCATTTTTTCTTCTGTTAATCTAGGCAGTTTTTTAAAATATGCTTCCATTTTACTTAAATTGTTAAATTTATTGACAATATTGGGGTAAAATAACTTTTAATAATTAGTTTCATTTCATCTTCATTGGTGCTATATTCATCCTTTTTATTTTTGATACTAGTGATTTCATTTTCTTCTCTGTCTTTTAAGAATCATATTAATCAAAAAAGAATCATATTAATCAATGGTTTATCTATTTTTTTCTCAGAAAACCAGCTTCTACTTTTATTTAGTAATTTAATGGTTTTCTTACATTCAATCTTCATTAATTTCACCTTTAATTTTTAGGGTTTCCAATTTGGTGTTTAATTGGGGATTTAAAATTTGTTCTTTTTTCTAGTATTTTAAAAATTGCACACCCAATTCATTGATCTGTTCTTTTTCTATTTTATTGATTTAAGCACTTAGGGACATACATTTCCTTCTGATTACTGCTTTTGCTACATCCCATAAGCTTTGGTGTGTTGTCTTATTATTATCATTCTCTTTAATAAAATTATTTATTGTTTCTATGATGTTCTTTAACCCATTGTTCTTTGACCTATTCTTTCTATGACTTGTTCTTTAATTCATTCTTTAAGATTAGGTTATTTAGTCTCTGATTACTTTTTAATCTATACTTCTATCATCCCTTATTAAATTAAATTTTATTGCATTATCTGAAAAGGATACATTTAATTTTTCTGCTTTTCTACATTTAACTATAAAGTTCTTATGCCCTAATATTTGGTCAGTTTTTGTAGAGGTACACACGCACCAATGAGAAAAAGGTATATTCTTTTCTATTTCCATTCAATTCTCTCCAGATATCTATCATAACTAGCTTATTGAAGATTCTATTCATCTCCTTGACTTCTTTCTTATTTGTTTTTTGGTTAGATTTATCTAGTTCTGAGAGGGGAAGGTTGAAGTCCCCCCACTATTATAGTTTTGCTATCTTTTTCCACTTGTAATTCATTTAACATTTCTTTCAAAATTTTGGATACTATAGCATTTGGTGGATATAGGTTTAGTATTGATGTTACTTCATTATCTGTGGTACCTTTGATCATAATGTACATTCCCTTTTTACCTCTTTTAATTAAATATATTTTAGCTTTAACTTTATCTGAGATTGTGATTTTTACCTTTGCTTTTTTTTAATCAGCTGAAGCATAATAAATTCTACTCTAGCCCTTTAATTTTACTCCATGTGCATCTCTTATTTTTAAATATGTTTCTTGTAAACAACATATAGTTGGATTCTGGTTTTTAATCCATTCTGCTATTTGTTTCTCTTTTATGGGTGAGTTCTTTCCATGCACATTCAAAGTAATAATTACTAGTTGTGTATTTCCCTCCATCCTATTCTTCCTCACTGTTTATCCTTCTCTCCCTCTCTCTCTTTCCTCAGATGTCTAATGTACTTCTGACCACTGCCTCTCTAATCTGTGCCCCTTCTAAGAATCCCTCCCTTATCCTCTCCCTTTGTTCTCCTATTCCTTAATCTACCTGCCCTTCTAAGAGTTCCTCCCTTATCCTATCCCCTCACCTTCCAATTTCTCTGTAAGTTAAGAAGACTTTTATACCCTGTAGATGCATATGATATTCCCTTTTTAACTCAGTTCTGATAAGAATAAGGTTCTAGCACTACCAGCCCTCCGCCCTCTCCTGACCTCCACTGTAGCAGTTCTTTTATTCGCACCTTGCTATATGAAACAATCGCTCCATTTTACCTCTCGCTGCCCAATTTTATTTTTTAAGATCATCCCATCATATTCAACTCAACATAGATAGAAATCTATGTATGCTCTTTCACATTACCCTAGTAATGATAATATTCTTAAGAATTACAGATAACATTTTCCTATATAAGAAGTAAACAGTCTGACCTTATCAAATCCCTTATAATTGGTCTTTCATGTTTACCTTCTTATGTTTCTCCTGATTCTTGTAGGTCAAATTTTTCATTCAGTTCTGGTATTTTCTTCACAAATACCTGAATGTTCCTTAAATCGTTAAATACCCATTTTTCCATGTAGGATTACACTCAGCTTTGTTGGGTAAGTTATCTTGGTTGCAAATGCAGCTGTTTTGTTCTTCCAAATATCATGTTGTGTGGCCTTTGGTCTTTTAATGTAGAAGCTGCTAAATCTTGTGTTGTCTTGACTACAGCTCCATATAATTTGAATTATTTCTTTCTAGCTGCTTATAGTATTTTCTCCTTGAACTGGGAGCTTTAAAATTTAGCTATAACTTTCCTGTGAGTTTTCATCTTGGGATCTCTTTCAGGTGGTGATGGGTAGATTTTTTTTTCAATTTCTATTTTACTCTCTAGTTCTAAAAGTTCCTTAATCATTTCTTGAAGTATAGCATCTAACTTTTTTATCGTAACATTCAGGCAGTCCAACATTTTTTTTTATGAGGCAATTGGGGTTAAGCTAGGAAGTATTATGTGTCTGAGGCAGGATTTGAACTCAGGTCTTCCTGACTCCAGGGCCTGTACTCTATCCACTGTGCCACCTAGCTGCCCCCAACAATTCTTATATTGTCTCTACTCGATCTGTTTTCCAGGTGAGTTGTTTTTCCAATGAGATGTTTCACATTCTCTTCTATTTTTCATTCTTTTCATTTTGTTTTATTGTGTCTTGATGTCTTATGAAGCCATTAGCTTCCCCTTGCCCAGTTCGAATTTTTAAAAGAAGTTACTTTCTGGGGGCAGCTAGGTGGCACAGTAGATAGAGAGCACTAGCCCTGAAGTCAGGAGGGCCTGAGTTCATATCTGGCCTCAGATCAAACACTTGACATTTACTAGCTATGTGACCCTGGGCAAGTCAGTTAACCTCAATTGCCCCCCCCAAAAAAAATATTTTAAAAAAAAGAAGTTATTTTCTTCCATAAGTTTCTGGATCTCTTTTTCCAATTGTTTGACTTTCTTTCATGATTGTCTTGATTTTCTTACATTAATCTTTTTTTCCTTTTGTCAACCTCTCTTATTTCATTTTTAAAGTCCTTTTTAAGCACTTCCAAGAACTCTTTTTGGGCTTGTGACCATTTAACATTTTTTTTGAAGTAGAAGTAGCTGTTTTGACTTCATTGTCTTCTTCTGAGTTTAAACTCTGATCTTCTCTATCATCATAGCAGCTATCTATGGTCAGATTCTTTCTCTTTTGCTTACTTTTTTTTAAACAGGTTTTTTCTTGGCTAACCTTATGTTAGGCTCTAGTCCCAAGATGTGAGGGATAATGTTTCAAGCTTCAGGGTTTGTTTATTTTTTTTTTTGTAGTTCCATGTAAGATCATCTTTTTTATTGTACTGTGTTATGGAAATGCTTGTTTTATTTCATAAATTAAAAATAAAATAAATTTTTAAAGAATGAAAATTTAGTGGTTTTGTGCTGTTGTTTTCTGAGCTTTATCTGGAGGCCTGACTTCAGGTACTCCTCTCCACCCCTGAGCCATAACCAGGCTTCTCAATGATACTGTCACCACAAACTCTATTATTGCTGCAGTCACTTCAGCTGCTGCAAGCTTCAACTCACCCCTCTGCCCTGGATTGTGTTCTCCTGCTAGTGACCACAGCCAGCAGGGACACTGACCTTCTGCGACCACACTCACCAGTGTGTATTTGCTCCTTTTCACTTACAACCACAGCCTGGGACTGTGTCTGGTCAGCATACCTGGGCCCAGCAGCCAGCACTAGTGAAAGGCCCTGCAATCTTCCCCTGATCAGTTGTCTGACCCCCATACTGTTTGTGGGGTGAAAGTTCCTGAAGCTAAAGTTATACAACTGCTCTTAGGGATTGTTGTTTCTTGTTTGGTGGTTATCTGCCTGGAGTATCTATCTGCACTTCAATCAGGCCAGACTACCACCCCTGGAGATCAGGTCTTTCATCCTCCCAAATTGTCTTAAGCTGGACAACTGCTTTACCCCAACTTTTAATTATTTCTGGAACTTTGAAGTTCATTTTGAGGCATTATTTAAAATTATATGTAGGGGAATTTGGGAGAGCCAGGTAATTTCCTGTTTTATTCCAACATCTTCCCAGAATCCTCACCAAAGATAAAATTAGATAATATTTATAAAACATTTTGCAAGCCTTAAAATTCTATATAAATCTTAGCTATTATTATTAGCTTCATCAACACTCATTTGCTATTAGCCAGGGCGCTGTGGTAAGTGTTCTTTATTCATTATGAGATTATCTTTTGTCATGACGTTGGATGGGGAGGAAAGAAGTATTTATCAAGAAAGCTGTTCCAAGTCTGGGGCATGTATGTTGGATAATCACCACAGATATCACTGACTCTCTTCATTCTGCTGTCTGCTTCTACAACACTGATCATGGCTACTAGAGCCAGGTCTAGGCAAAGTTTGTCTTCAGTACTCTCCTACCTCCCTTTTAAGTTACTTCTCTTGACCCACCCTTACCCTCACCTTCCCAATATCCTTTGTCCTGTCCCTTCAGGGTCTTGATCTCACCTAACTTAGCTAAAAGTGAGAAGACTTGGGTAATGGTTCTGCCTCTGTCAATTACTAGTCATTGACCTCTCAGGACCTCAGATTTTTCATATGTGAGTTAAGGCTCATGGCCTAAATGGTGCCTAAGTTCCCTTCCAGTCTTTAATTCTTGAACAGTCTTTAGTTTTGATTCTTCCGAAGGCTCAAGGTGTTACCCTTCCCAGGAGTGTTTGCATTTTAGAAGATTCTTAAGATCCAAAAGAATGAATCTCTAGTACAGGAGTTCTTAATCTTTTTGTATCATGGACTTTTTTAGCATAATAGTATCACCTATGAATGCCTTTTCAGAATGTTTTTAAATAATTGAAGGAAGTGCTACATTTCAGTCAGAAGTTAGGGAAAATAATGATGTAATTTCTTTCCCATCCAAATTCACAGATGTACAAGCCCCCAAAAGTTATTAAACTCTGCTTACCCTTTGACTTAGCGATACTACTACTAGTTCTATACCCCAAGAGATTAAGGAAAAGACTTATAAGCACAAAAATATTTATAGCCATTCTTTTTGCTGTAGCCAAGAATTAGAAACTGGGGAGATACCTATCAATTGGGAAACAGCTGACAAGGTATGATATATTAATGTGATAGAATATTATTGTGCTGTAAGAAGTGATGAAGGGGGTGGTTTCAGAAAAACCTGGGAAGGTTTGCATGAACTGCTGTAGAATGAAGTGAGCAGAACCAGGAGAACAATTTACACAGTAATAGCAATATTGTACAATGATCAGTTGTGAATGACATAGTAACTCTAATCAGTACAATGACCCACCACAGTCCTAAAGGACTCATGATGAAAAGTGCTATCCATCACCAGAGAACTGATGGACTCAGAGTGCAGATTGAAGCATTTTTTTCCTTTTATTTTCTTTGTCTTTAAATTTTTATTTATTTTATTTTTAATTTATGAAATAAAACAAGCATTTCCATAATATGGTAGAATTTTTAAAAAGATGATTGCACATGAAACTGCAAATCTATTATGCACAACTTGCTATTCCTTTTAAATATATGATAAAGTTGTCATGTAAATTTCTTTTTTTTCTTCCCTCCTTCCCTGCCCCCCACCATCATTTTACACCTGTCATATTGGCTAAAATGATTCAGGGGGAAAGTGACAAATATTGGAGGGGATGCGGCAAAATTGGGACACTAATTTTTTGTTTCTTCTTCTTTTCTGAAGATGGCTAATGGGAAAATTTAATTTGCGTGACTTCATATTTGTAATGGATTTTGTATTTCTTGCCTTCTCAATAGGTTAGAGAAGGAATGGGGGAAGGAGAGTATCTGAAACTGAAAATAAAATTGAATAAAAAAAAATTCACAGGTGCTCTAAAATCTATACACAGATCCGCTGGGTCCATGAATGCCAAATTAAGAACCCCTGCTGTAGTGTTGGAATTTTAGGTACTGTGCCTGACAGTGAGAGAGGTATTTTGATGAGTCTCCAAGCCCCATAATCTAGCAAATGTTTCCACCTTGAGCTAAGTACCCCCAAAGAGTGCCCTGAACAAGTGATACAAATGCCTTCAAATAACTTCTGATGGATGAGGGAGGGGAAGGACCTCACCTCAGCCACTGCTTATTTTATCTAATTATTCTTGCTAACTAGATGCTCACTTCTATTGTTTTATGTTGCTGAAGGACTGCAAATTCTGTCACTACCCTTTAAATTCAGCTCTAGGACAAAGTCCTGGTCAAACACAGACATCTAATTACATCTCCTACTCTTCAGATTAGGTCTAAATGCCAGCAGTTCTACCTTTGTGTAAGTGGTGTCTGGATACACCATGATTAAGTACAAAAGGAGTGTGCCTTTATAAGAGACTCATTGCACTTGCCACGCCATAACTGGGCCATTTGGACTGTGCCTCTAAGTCATCAAAGTTGCTACCCAACTTCAACTGGGCCCCTGTGCCATACTTGGCAACCCTTTTATTTCTCTCTGGTTGATTTTGTAACATGCATTACATTGTAACTGACTTTCTCTGCTCTCCTCAAGTTCCCAGTACTATTCCTATTATCCTTCTCTCAACAATTTACATTACCTTCTACTTCACTGAAATTAAAGCCATCTCATATGACAAACCACATCTTCATCTCAAAATAGCTTTCTCTATATCTATTTCCTCATCCTTCCCTCTGGTCTTAGAGGAAGTTCAATCCTTCAGCACCATACTAGACAGTCTCATGAGCTGCTGTGGCTTAAAAAATATATATTATTTGTTAACCAGCCTTCTGACTGAGACTCTTAAAACCTATTAGACTGATTTACAGACAACAAATATGCAGTTTATTCTGAAGTCCAAACTAAAAGCCTTTCTAGCTTGAGAGGTTCAAATGGGCCTTATAATTAGTAACATGTAGGAATCGAATAGAATACATTGTAGCTCAGGTAAACCTCACAAAGTTGCAATGGCAGTCATGATCTCAGACAAGCCAATGGGTAAAATAGATATAGTTAGAAGCGAGTGATGTAGTCAGACCAATGCTTAAGAAATATCATTTCGTTATGAGAAATCATGACACAGTAGAACAAATCCAAAAGAATGAAAAATTGGAAAACAACGTGAAATATCTCATTGGAAAAACACTGACCTGGAAAATAGATCCAGGAGAGAGAATTTAAAAATTATTGGACTATCTGAAAGCCATGATCGAAAAAAGAGCCTAGACAACATCTTTCAAGAAATTATCAAGGAAAACTGCCCTGATATTTGAGACAGAGGGCAAAATAGAAATTGAAAGAATCCACCGATCTCCCCCTGAAAGAGATCCCCAAAGGAAAACTCCTAGGAATATTGTAGCCAAATTCCAGAGTTCCCAGGTCAAGGAGAAAATATTACAAGCAGCCAGAAAGAAACAATTCAAGTATGGTGGAAACACAATCAGAATAACACAAGATTTAGCAGCTTCTACATTAAGGGACCAGAGGGCATGGAATATAATATTCCAGAGGGCAAAGAAGATAAAATTACAACCAAGAATCACCTACCCAGCAAAAGTGAGTATAATCCTTCAGGGGGAAAAACGGTTATTCAGTGAAATAGAGGACTTTCAAGCATTCTTGACGAAAAGACCGGAGCTGAATAGAAAATTTGACTTTCAAATACAAGACTCAAATGGAACATGAAGAGGTAAACAGGAAAGAGAAATCGTAAGAGACTTATTAAGGCTGAACTGTTTACATTCCTGCATGGAGAGATGATATTTATAACTCATGAGACCTTTGTCAGTATTAGGGTAGTGGGAGGGGAAAACTCATATGTATGTATAGATAGATAGATAGACAGAGGGCACAGGGTGAGTTGAAGATGAAGGGGTGATATCTGGAGAATAAAATTAAGGGGTGAGAGAGGATTATACTAGGAGAAGGAGAAAGGGAGAGGTAGAGTGGAGTACATTATCTTGCACAAAACAGACAAGAAAAGGTTCTTACAGTGGAGGGGAAACAGGGGAAGATGAGAGGAATGAGTGGATCTTATTCTCATAGGATTTGGCTTAAGGAGTGAATAACATACACACTCAATTGGGTATGGAAATCTGTCTTACCCTACAGGAAAATAGGGGAGGAAGGGGACAAGAGAGCAGGGGATGATAGAGAGAAGGGCAGATTGGGAAAGGGGGTAATCAGAAGGAAGTACTTCTGAGGAGGGACAGGGTCAAAAGAAAGAATAGAATAAATGAGGGGGGCAAGATAGGATTAAGGGAAATAGAGTTAGTTTTTCACAACATGTCTACTATGGAAGTGTTTTGCATAACTGCACATGTGTGGCCTGTATTGACTTGCTTGCCTTTTCAATGAGGGTGGGTGGGGTGGGAGGAAGGGAGAAAATTTGGAACCCAAAGTTTTAAAAACACATGTTTAAAAAAAAGTTTCCACATGCAGCTGGGAAATAATAAATACAGGAAATGAGGTACAGAAATCTATCCTGCCCTATGGGAAAATAGAAGGGGAAGGGGATAAGAGAAGGGGGGGAGTGATAGAAGGGAGGGCAGACTAGGGGAAGGGGTATTCAGAATGCATGCCATCTTGGGGTGGGGGAGGGGCAAGATGGGGTAAAAATATGGAATTCAAAATCTTGTGGAAGTAAATATTGAAAACTAAAAATAAATAAATTTATATAAAAAACAAACAAACAAACAAAAGAAATATCATTTCAGGGGGAAGCTAGGTGGTGTAGTGAATAGAGCACCAGCCCTGAAGTCAGGAGGATATGAGTTCAAATCAAGCCTCAGACCAAACACTTGACACTTACTAGCTGTGTGACCCTGGACAAGTCGCTTAACTCCAATTGCTAAAAATAAAAAGAAAAAGATTACTAAAAAAAAAAGAGGGGGGCACCTAGGTGGCGCAGCGGATACAGCACTGGCCCTGGATTCAGGAAGACCTGAGTTCCAGTCTGGACTCAGACACATAACACTTACTAGCTGTGTGACCCTGTGTGACCCTGGGCAAGTCACTTAATCCCCATTGCCCAAGCCAAAAAAAAAAAAGAAATATCATTTCGGCAGCTGTGTACAAGATGATTTGGAGAGGGGAAAGATTTGAGGCAAGGATTTCAACTAGAAGGATAATACAATAGTCTAGGTAAGGCATGAAGAGGTATGAACTTGAATGGTGGCTGTGTCAGGACTGCTAAGGTGAGGAATGCAAAAAAAATGTTGTGATGGGGTAGAAAGAAGAGCTGGTTATTGACTGTTATGTGTAATAAGAGATATATAATAAATTATGTGTAATAAAAGAGTTGAAAGTGTCTCAGAAGTCATGAACCTGTGTGACTATAAGGATGCTGGTGCCCTTGACAGAAACAGGGAAGTTTAGAAGAAGGGTGGGTTACAAAGAAATATAATGAGCTTTTGGTTTTTGGATATATTAAGTTTGAGATGCCTATAGGACATTTAGTTTGAAATGTCTAAGAAGCAGTTGGTAGTTTGGAACTAGAGCACAGGAGAGGAATTAGAATATAGAAATCTGGGAGTAATCTGCATAGAGATGATGAATAGATAATGGTAGTCAATAGATGTCATCAACGGAAAAAATAGAGAGAGGAAAGAGAAGAGGGACTTGGACAGAGCCTTAGGAAATCAACTCAGTTAGGAGGTAGGATATAGATGATGATCCAGGAAAGGAGACTTAGAAAAACTAGTCAGACAGGAAGGAGAGAGACCAAGATAGAGCAGCATTAGAAAAACATAGAGAAGAGAGAGTACCCAAGAGGAGAGGGTGGTCAACAGTGTCAAATGCTCCAGAGGGGTCAAAAAGGATGAGGACTGAAAAAAAATTGGATTTGGCAATTAAGAAATCACTCATAAATTTGGAGAGAGAAGTTTCTGCTGAATGATGAGGTTATTATAGATTTTATCACTAGAAGCCAGATTATAAGAGCTGAAGAAGTGAGTGAGAGAAGAGGAAGTGGAAGCAATGATTATAGATAACTTCTTCTAGGACTTTGGCTATCAAAGGAAGAGGAAATAAAGGGTGATCAGTTAATGGAATTGTAGGATCAAATGAATTTTTTAAGGATGGAGGACTCCTTGGTATATTTGCAGGCAACAGAGAATAAGCCAACAGATAGGAAAAGACTAATAGTGGGGGCAATCTGTTAGAGGATATAGAAGGTGATTGGATCAGAGTTGCCAAATAAAGGGTATTGGTGAGGAGAAGATCCACTCTTTGTCAGAGAAAAGAACGTGGGATAATATTGAGTGGTTTTGTGATGCAGAATAAAAAAAAAAGGAAGCTCACAGAGACTGATCTATATGTTAAAATATGATGAAAGTAAATATGATGAAATATGATGAAAGTCTCTCTACTGAGAAGTTTAGGGGAAGATATAATGCGGGAGGCCTGAAGAGACAAAAAAAGTTTAAAATAGCTACTATAGAGAATGTGGTAGAGTATCAAATGCAAACGAGTGAAAGAATCTCCTTGCTTCAGTGAGATCCCAATTGAACTTCGATAACAGGATTTAGTCATCAAGGCTGGAGTTTTCCCCAAAGACATTTCAGCAGCAAGTAAGTAGTAGAGGATATGGATGGTGGGAGTAATCCAGGACTGTGGTTTGACAAGACATGTATAGCAATAGGATAAGGAAGTAAGAGATTCCAGAGTAGAAGATAGTATAACTGCCTAACTATATTGCCAAAATTATAAAGGCAGGAAAGTAAAGACAGAGCAGGTATGATGGAGAGTACTGAGATATGGAGGGACAGGGCAGTCATGGTGATGATAAATAAGAGACTTAGGAGTAAGAGAGAAGGAAAGATGGAATGATAAGCGTTTATGATCAGATAAAGGAATTTCAGAATTTTTAAAAATCATTTAAGTATAACATTTGTGGGTCATGGCAAGATCATCCCTTGACTGTCATAACTCTGGTAGGATGGGATACATTGTAATTGGAAAAAAAATCTTATTAAGCACTTACTATGTGTAAAGCCCTGTGCTAATCACAAGGAATACAAATAAAAAAAAATTAAGACAGTCCCTGCTCTCAAGGAGACAACACATATTAAAAATTTCATCTACGAGTCATAGAAAGGCCCCATGGTCTTTACAGTAATGCAAATGATTATGCCTCTTTTTTAGTGTAATTTCTACTGATAAAATCATCTCAATTTCTGATGTTTAATCATTTAACAATGCCCAGGACTTTGGTGACAAGAACTTTCTTTTCTCAATCTTCAGTAGATATGTGTCTATAGCAACTGTAGGAGCAGATGACAGGCTGCATCTTCACAAGGGTTGCTTCCCAGGATGATGGCTATGGACATTGGACTGGAAAAATTGCCATTTCCTATGCTCTTGGGTTCAGGGTCCTGGGCTTTTCCCATCAAGGTCTGAAGGGAGGGAGTCAAGGTGATAGTGGTGGTGATGGTTTGACTTGCCTCGCCCATTCTGGCTCCTGTCTCTCCTCAAGGTGCCTTGCTGCTTTTGCATCCTGTCCTTCTTCAGGTTGGCATGTTTGCCCTGTCAGTGACAGTTGGTAGGGACGGCTGTCCCCTTCTCTGAAGGAGCCATCTCCTGAGATGGTACCTGCAAGAGCTCTTCTAGAAGCAAGAACAAAGGTCTGGAGAGGGGTAGGGTGGGGTGATGCTGTCACTCTCAGGCTCTTCTGTTTATCTATTAGTCATCAGTTGTTGCTGGTAGTGATGAAGTAAGTAGGTCCCTTAACCACAATGATTTCTCCCTTCAATGGAGAAAGGGAACAAGCGTTTATTAAGCACTTATTATGGGCTAGGCACTATGCTAAGGGCTTTTAAAGTATGTCTTCACAACAATTTAATATCCACAAAAATTTTGTGAAGCAGATGCTATTATTATCCCCATTTTACAGTTGAGGCAACTGAGGCAGTCAGTTGACCAGAATCACATAGCTAATAAATGACTGAAGTCAAATTTGAACTCAAGTCTCTCCTGACAGTAAGCCCAGTTCTTTATCCACTGCACCACTTACCTGCCTCTAAGTGATGACTGTGGGGGATATGCTGGTGGTCTGAGGCTATTCCTAAGACCCTTGAGCTCAAGGTCCTAGGTGGCCTCCATCAGTCTGAGAGGAGATGTTAGCCAAGGTGGTGGTGGTGGTGGTTTGACTTGCCTGGCATATAATGGCTCCCATCTCCCCCTAAAGGTGCCCTGCTGCTTCAGCTAGGCTGACATGCCTTTTTTTAATACTCAAATAGAAATGTCTATTGGCTTTTAAGTATAGTAACAATGGGCAAGTCCTGCCCACCTCACCCTTTTGAATGGAAGATAATCATACAGAGATCTGCAGGGACACCATTCCTTTCTCTCATGAGGCCTCCCCATTCTCTGCATGGAATCTATTCGGGTGTCTAGAGGCTTGGGACCTGTACGCCAACTTCTGAAGCAGGGTTATAGCACCCCATTGCTTGCCTGTTGTAATGTTGTCTAATTAGCAATGTTTGAGGCCATTACTTCTATTTGTCTTCTGTTTTCACCCTTGTCTCTTTGTGTAAGAAATCTCACAATGACCTTTGTTACTGTGCTGCCATTGCTCTTAATTTATATTACTTTTTTATATGTAGTCTAGGGTGCTTAAAAAGCAAATAATTGGTTCAGTTCTAGTTTTCTTTCTAATGATATTTTCAGTGCCTCTTTTTTATTGAACATTTATTTTTTCCATTAATGATTAGGTTCAAATTTGCAGGGCATATCCCATTGGGGCACACCTTAAGCTCTTCAGAATTGGTCATGGAGTTGAAGAAATTGAGGAACTGGGAGGTTAGGGTGTTTGAGGAGAAATCAGCATGTATTTTGAAATCTTCTAGTATTAGAGCAGGAGTTGGAAGACTGTGACACTGACTTCCCTGAGAAGGGAGAAAAAATGACCATGTGGCTGGTAGATAAACAGCTGATATGCCATATCATTCATACTACATAATTCAGAGTAAGGCTGCAGTGGTCAGAGAGGAAGTAAGACTTGAGCAGGCCATTGAGGGACAGACACTATTCAAATAGGTATTTAAAAAGGTATACTAAAAAGCAGATTGTTGGTCAATTCATCAACTAGCATTTATTAAATGACTTACTCTGTGTGTGCTAAGTGCTGGGAACATAAATACAAGTAGAAAGTTCCTGCCCTCAAGAAGCTTACATTCTAATGGAGGAAGATAACACATAAAAGGAAGCTGAAGAGGGAAAGGAGACTGACAGAGGAAGTCCTGGGTGTAATCTGGGTAGGAGAGACATGGCTAGTCTGGGTCCCGCCTTAAATGGGGGTTTGGAAGCTTATTTATAATGTGTACATTTCAGGACCGGAGTGAGGTTTCAGGATGAAGAGCTTTCATATGGTCCAGAAGTCCTGGAGACAGCGAGAGAAGATCCAAAAAATAGGTTCTATTATTTTTTCCGCCCTGAGTCTGTCACCTCTCTCTCTCAAGAGGTGGGTAGTATGTTTGCTTCATCGTCTGTCCTCTGGAATCATAGTTGGTTATTGTGCTCATCAAAAGCCTTAAGTCTTTCAAAGATGGTTGTCTTTAAGATGTTGTTATTATAACAATGACTACCCAGGCCCCCAGTGCCTGAAGGTCAGGTATGTTACATTTTACCTGTCCCTTAGGGCTTAGGCAGTCTATCTCTCTGACACTGGGTCAAGCCCCAGTGTATTCCCTCAATTTTAGGGGGTCTTCTGTATCCTAGTTCTATTTAACCACTGAAAAGTCAGATTAGCTTCTATAAAAGAACATTTATTTCAAAAGTAGAGCAAGAACAAACATTACCCTACCACAACATCTTGGAGGGGCATAATCCTGCCTGGTACCACCTCTGTCTCTGTGGCAGGAAAAGGGATTTAGGTTCATAATTTAAAACATGGTCCCACCAATTTCCAAGTCCAAAACACCCTTGAACTTAGATATGACCTAGGACCTTTGCCTCTCAGGGCTTTCCTGCTGGGTTGGAAACATCTGGCCTGGAATCTTGTCTTCAAGGTCACCATGGTTTGATCTTCCAGGTCTGGGAGCCTAGAAATGAAAAAACAAATGAAATAGACTAAATCCCAAGACTGATTCTCAGAGCCACAGGGCCTAAAAAGGGAGAAAAAGAAGGTAGCCCTTTCCCCTCCCCCAAACAGGTTATTTCATGGAGCCTGTGTTATGGATGAATAAGACCTTGACTCCTCTAGGATGCTGCCATAAAGGCTGTTTCAGTCTAGTAGTTTTAAAGATGCAGCCTGTTCTGGCAACATAACTAATGGAAAAAGCTGTTCCCACCCATGGTAGAAGAATGAAGAAAATCTTCCCCCAGAGCAACTCCCTCTGTTATCTTCTACACTGGGTGCTTCCCTCTTAGGTGATCTGGGCATGCATCCAAGTCCTATTATGCTCTTCCTATCCTGAACCCTTACTCCCTACTCCTGTATGAAATATTTGTTGCTGGCAAATAGGCAGAGGTACACTTTGAACACAATCTTTCTCTCTGGATCGAGTTCCAGGTTGGGGAGGGGAGGTATCACGAGCTAAGTTGGTGAGGTGGAAATATGTGTCATATTCAGGTGACACTGAGTGAACTGGCAAAAGTAGAGTGATGCTGATAATATTAAATAAGACTTGAATCACTTACAAAAGCATAATGAGGAGTTAAAAGAAAACCAATTGATCAGAAAACATATACTAAGCATCTCTTTTTATATGGCATTGATACCATACAAAAAAAATTAAACAGTCTCTTTCCCCTAGGGGCTTACATCACTGACAAAGAAATAAAGAATTCATATTTAATAATCATAAGAAAAATACAGTCCAGCATCGTAAGGACTGGGTCACACAAGGAAACCTATGGTATAACATTAATGGGGGTGCAATGAAGAGGATTTTGAAATGTTTCTGTAGCAAGAGGTTGAGTTAGGGACCTCTGATCAATTTTGCTGTTTAGACTCACACCCACATCCACACTGCTTAGTGTGGGCCAAGAGCCAGGGACCTTTGTGGGAAATAATCCCCTGAGTGGGCCACAAATCACATTTTCATACTTTGATAGATCTGTGATCTCACCAAAGTGGGTGTTTCCTCTAAGGTTCACAACTTACCTATGTCTGTCCAACCTGTCCAACCTTTGTCTATGTCTTCCTATAAATCTTCCATGGAGGCAGCAAAGTGGCATTGTAGATACAGCACCAACCCTGAAGTCAGGAGGACCTGAGTTCAAATCCAGTCAGACCAAACACTTGACATTTACTAGCTGTGTGACCCTGGACAAGTCACCCCAATTGCCTAAAAATAAGAAAAAATTTTTTAAAATCTCCCGCAGGGGGCCCCACCTAATACGCTAGTGGCTTTTCTCTAAGTTTTTTGATGTTGCCAATGGAGTATATGGATTGCTTGTGATGTATTACTTTCTCTGTCTTGGCAACCAGTCCAGTTTTTTTTTTCCTAGCCATACATCTTTTTGATGGCATATAAGAGGATAAAGAATGCTTATTATTCAGACTATGATATTTAGTTGGATCAAAGACCCATAGAGTCAATCCTTCAGTACATTTGTTTCTGGCAGGCTTTACAAATGGTCATTGAGCTTGATTTGAATGTTAAAAGGGAGGAAAGTAATCTAACTTGCCTTTGGGAATTTTTTTTATAATTGGCCTGTGATTTTACTGGCAGAGAGAACTTCCAGTGAGGAAACCATCTACCAATATAAGTCAATACCCTCTGTGAAACGTAGGTGTAGAGGGTTGCCTAGAGCACTGAGAGATAAAGTAACTTGACTAGGATTACAGAGTCAGTATATGTAAGAGACACAACTTGAACTTGAATCTTCTTAGATTCAAGCCTACCTATCTATACCATGCTTCCAGAGTATTCTGCTCTGTAGCCCTTAGCATAGTGCTTGGCACATCAATAAATGCTTGTTGACTTAGCTTGACTCTCCATAGCACATTTATTTTATGATAAATCAGCTTGTATGTATTATAATATTACAAGTATAATGTGTTATAAAGAAGCCTCAAAGCTTCCGGTGGATAGTAGCATACCTTCAAGAATATGCAACATGACGCACGTACTGTTACAAGAGATGATTTATTAACAAGTCTCTGTCTTTTGTTGAGGAGGTAGAGAAGGGACACAATTTTCAAGCTTTGCCTTGGGCACATAAATACCTTGTCCCAACTCTCTAACATAGATTTAAAAAAATTATTGTTTTTAATATTCCAGCAGAGTTTGTTGAAAGATATGTAGGAAATGAGTTACAGATTATTTTAAAGCTAATAAATAGTTAAGATTAAGTATTTATGGGCCTAAGACCAAGGCAGAGGTTTTTAAAAAGCTTTTAAGCAATCGAGGGTCAATACAATTTCAGCCCAGCCATTGTTTCTTTCTTTCCTAAAACAAGTCCCTGCCTTTACTTGCTAGGACAAAGCAAGTTGAACTCTTCTTTGAGGCCATCCTGGAGTATTAGTTTATTGTACTCATTCTGATGAAAAAAATGTTGAGCAGCACCAACTTTAAGCAACATACTCCTATAGGTTTGAACTCTTCAACCTATGGCCTGACAGAGGCTCACTGGTGAATTCTCAGTTGTATAACACAATATGTGGGACACAAATGCTTGCAGTGATTTTTAAAAAATAAATTAATGAGTTAGAGAAGTGGGGAGACCACATGCACTGCCAATATTTCATTTTGCCAAAGTTTTTAATTAGAAGGAAGTCTTGGTTTGTTACCCTTCATCGATTGATTATATGCAGACTTCCTATTCCTCTTCTGGGAGCTGAACAGACCTTTTCCTGAGACCAGAGTTGCTTCATGCATCTGAGCATTAAGATAATTATAGCTGGCAGTTTCCTCATCTGTAAAGTGGGGATAATAATGACATTTACCTCCCAGGGCTGTTGTAAGGATGAGATGAGATAATATTTGTAAAGTGCTTTGAAAACCTTAAAGTGCTATATAAATGCTATTTTGTCTAATGTTTTGCTTTTTTATAGGAAATACTTTTCCCGTAAATGGACCCACTGCACAAAACCAGGAAGAAGAAGAAGAAGAAGAAGAAGAAGAAGAGAAGAAGAAGAAGAAGAAGAAGAAGAAGAAGAAGAAAAATGCATCAAATTTAGATTAGAACATTTTTTTTTCTGATACAGAATGGCCCAGAATGTACAGGAGAAAGAATTCCAGAAGTGTCGCTGCCATCTACAACCTAACAATCTACTGTTTTTACAATCGAATAGAATATTGAGTGGAATACACAGAGTGAGATGTTGTGGAGACATGGTTTATAAAGTGGTTAAGGAAAGAAAACTGAAGAGCTAAATCAACAAGAGTGAAGGGCCCATTAAAATCAGTAAGGTTAGAGGCAGAAGAAAAAACAAAGTAAGTTCCATAGACTGAGAAGCCAGTTCAGTCTGCAGTTGAAAATGCCACAAGAGTCTGAAAAGTCAGAAGATGACTCAAAGCCAAGGTTAGAATCCAATTATGGGATAAGTCAAGGAGGTATGTTGTGAAACAGACCAATTTCAATAATAAGTGAGTGATTGGATTAGTACAGTATAGATAACTAAGGAGTTATAGTGTAGGAGGAAGTATGGAGTACTAGAAAAAGAATGGGATTAAGAATGTAGAGACTTAAATTCTATTGTTGGCTCTGCCATTACATAGTGAAGCCTAAGGCAAGTAGCAACTCAATTTTCTCGACTTTATGGTGTTAAAGAGTTCCCTAAAACACTGAGAAATATGAGGGGCTCATATGGCCACTATAAATCAGAAGATGGACACAAAATGTGGGTGAACAGCCCTGAAAAGGGCTCAGGAAGCCCTCACACCTGAGATGCTAGTCCTCTATGTGCATCCCATACACCCCTACTCCACCCAGTTCTCATCTGTGGCTCCAAGACACTGCATGTACAGCAGCCACACCCTGGTAAGTAAATCACCTCAGCAGATGGGTTAAACCAGCGTGAGGGTAACTGACAGGCCTCAAACCCATCTGAGGAGGATGTCTATTCCAAGCATGCAAAGACTTCCCCAGTGGAATGAGTGGATGAGAACAATTTGTTCCAAAGGCCATTAAGGCAGCTGAACCAGATGCTGTGGAGCAGTGCTTGGTCAGACATCAAAAATGCCAAGATCATCCACTGCATCCTGGGCCATTGCCAGTCATCTTGACTTTTGTCCTGCCATTGGACTTTTGTGACTTTGGAAGAGAGAGTAAGGCTGAAGAATTTGTGCAACTCTGCCTTGCTTAAATCCAATTCACATGCAAATCAAGACATCACCCATCACATTGTGATGTCATTGGTTCTCTTCAAAAAATGAAAGATGAACAACAGGTCAGAAGCAAGACTTGAACCTCCAAACTCCTAACTCAGTGGCTACCTCTCTAACCACAGTATTACACACCTCCTTCAGGTTATAGTACCTATTTTTGCCTAGCAAATAAAGTCTTCAATCACAATATGACTTGAGGCTCCAGTCAGAAAGGGGTTTATGTGACTTTAAGTAAATCACTTCCCCTACCTTTGTTTGTTTCCCCCAAGTCAGGAGAGTGCGATAGCATTACCTACCTCTTGAGACTCTCAGAGTACAAAACTCATCCTCTGAGCAAAGTCATTGAAAATGACAAATTATAGCTTTTTGTTTTCTCTACTGTTGGGGAAGAGTTTTTATCTTTGGTTTACTGATCAAATGCATTTTTAAAAACTCTATGGTAATGTATACTTTAACAACAACCACAAAAATAGTATTGGGAGTTGGGATGATACTAGAGACACTTCTTTATATAGTTAGGAGCAGAAATTACATATAGACTATCTCTGTCACAAAGTATGTCACATACCAGAAGACTGGAGGGCAGATGAGAAAAGAAGGACTCAGTCAGGGGAAATGTGTTTAAAAAAAATAAAAGAAATGAGAAAGGTCAGAAATAAGAGAAGAAAGTTCAAGAAATTGTCCTTTTCATCTTGGAAGTCAGATAAACAAAATTTCCATGTAAATTAAGTTTGTTTATTTGTTTGCTTGCTTGCTTTCAGTATATTTTGTCTCCACTAGAGCTTTACTTGATGTTCAATACCTTTTAATGTGTGCCTGCTTGAAGGAATGTGTGTGTTTGTAGAGGGGGCAGGATAAGGGGGAAGGATGATGAAGAGAAGATGGATATTCTTGAATTTTTGGCAAATAATTCCATCACCATTTATCAGTACCATGTAGCACTGCTAACTGGGGTTGCTGTTGTTGTAGTTTGTCCTTCATTCTTAAAATGACCATGGCACCAGGTGATGCCATGACATGCAAGTGAATTGGATTTAAGTGAGGGAGAGCTGTGCAGAGTCACCAGACTCACTTTGTCCTCTGGAGTCATCTGGGTCAGTGGCAAGATATAGATCAAGAGAACTGGAAATGGTCTCTACTTACTCCCACAATCCTCATGTCTCTCTTGCAGAGCCCTCAGTGACTTGGATATAGTGCTTTATGGTTTCAATGTACATTTACATACATAAGATCATTTGATTCTCACATCAACCCATCATGGTAGGTGAGAGGGTAGGAAGGGTCCATTATTACCCTAATTTTACAGAGGAGGAAACTAAGGCCCAAATTAATAGAGCCAGGACTAGAAACAAGGACTTCAGATTCCCAGTCTGATATGCATTCCACTGTACTTCATTGCTTCCTGAAAAGAAAGGATCAATGAACCAGTCTCTCATTCCTAAAGCCTAACCCAGCATCTGATTTCAGTTTAGAGATTAGTTCCAATAGTGGACACAAGGAACATCTTGCAGTAAATGTCAGTATAGAAGTACCAAAAGTCAGTATTGCTAAACTTAAATAGTGCAAATAATGAATTCCATAAAGTGGTCACATGTGTTTGAATTTGCACCATTCAAAGCTATAAATATGGTAATTGGTTCCAATCCAATGGAAATATGTAGTGTGAATTTGAATAAGGCAAAAACTACATGGGGTTCATTGTTTGCATTGAGCACTTGCTGTAGTGATTATGCATAGTTTGTCATGTGACACATCAATTGGGAGATGGGTTTACAAAGCAGTTAAAAGAGGTGGGCAGTTAGAACCTACCATATACAGTTATGTGCTAACAAAATTAAAAATACAGATATAGAGGAATACCTTCAAAAATATAAAATACATAAAATGACAAAATTCCAAATAGAGATCTTAAATAATCCAATCTCAGAAAAGGAAATAAAAGTAATTGTAAAGGAACTACCAAAGGAAAAACAATTCCTGGTCTATCAAACTTTTATGTGCAATCTCTTTCTTTTTTTAAATTTAATTTTAATTTTTTAGGCAATTTGGGTTAAATGACTTGCTCAGGGTCACACAACTAGTAAATGTCAAGTGTTTGGTCTGAGGCTGGACTTGAACTCAGGTCCTTCTAACTTCAGGGCAGATATTCTATCCACTGTGCCATCTAGCTGTCCCTACCAAATTTTTAAAGAACAATTAGTACCAATATTGCACAAATTATTCTTTAAAATTGAGAAAGAAAGCACTATGCCAGACACTTTTTATGAACCAAATACTCCTAATACCCAGGGAATAATAAAGCAAAAAAAGAGCTATGGAATAATATCATTAATGAATATTGATTCCAAATTTTAAAATAAAATCTTGTCAAACAAACAACAGTAATTCATCCAAAAAATCATTTATTATGACTAAGTTGGATTTATGCCAGGGATACAATGATAGTTTGTCATTTAAAAAAATTATTTAAAAAAAGAAAAACATACATTATTATCTCAATGTATGCAGAGAAAACCTTTGACAAAATATAACACTAATTTATACTAAAATTTTACTTCTAATTTATACTAAAAAATACCCTACAAAGTAGAGGCAGAGAGGGATCTTTTTAATATCATAAAAAGCATCCACATAAAATCAAAAGGAAGCATGATATGCAATGGGAATACACTAGAAGGTTTCCTAATAGATCTAATAGATATAGGAGTAAAGCAAGGGTGCTGTTCTCCCTTATTGTTCTAGAGATGCTAGCAATAATAGCAAGAAGGCAAGAGAAAGATGTCAAAGATGTGAAAATAAGCAAAGAGGAGATAAGACTATACCTATTTGTTGATGACATGAAGGTTTACTTAGAAAACACTAGGAGTCTGTGTTATTTTCTCCCACAGTACCATAAATGCCTCCCTAAATACTGTGTAGAATTCATAGCATATGTGTTAACAAGTATTCTTTCTGAAGAAACTATTAGACACATGTGTCACTTGAATTTCAAGCTCTCTTTTCTTAGGGGAAAGATTAAATATTCAACTCTGCCTACCCCTATACTACCCCACCAAATGGTTTGCACCTGATCTTAGTGTGACAAAGGTGAATAATAGAAGAAACAGAGAGTTCAGAGGAGGAACTGTCTTACATTGAAAGACAAGGGAAAAGACCATCAAGAGGGAATGTATCAAATGGTGAGCATATTGAATTTGCAAATAACAAGCTGAGAAGTATAATAGCTAATATACTGTGTAAAAGTCAAGATGCAAACTTACCTTACCTGGATGAAATCTAATAAAATGACATTCAGTGGGGTTAAATGTCAAGTCCTATTATTATGCTGAGGGGGAAATCATCTTTGAAAGTATATAGTAAGAAGTTATTGTAGGAACAACGTCTATCTCATAAAGGCTAGAAGTGATCCCTAGAATGGTTGACATAGCTTCCCGGTCACCTAGGTACAACAACAACAACAACAGTACTAGCAATTACATAGAGCCTACTGTGTGTTGGACCCTGTGCTAAATGCTTTACATAAATATTATCTCATTTGATTCTAACAATAACTCTGCGAAGTAGGTGCTATTATTATCTCCAGTTACAGATGAGAAAACTGAGGCAGACAGAGGTTGAGTGACTTTGCTGAGGTCACAGAATTAGTAAGTATCTTTAAGGCACATTTGAACCCAAGTCTTCCTAGTTCCAGGCCCAGCACTCTAACCACTGCACCTCCTAGCTTCCTTAATACAAAAGCCAGAACATGAAGATTAACACAGGCTTCCGACTGGTATTCAACAAAGGCAAATGCAGAGTCAGGAAAGCTGTACCTAACTGAATAAGTGTTCTATGCTTGCTCAATATCCTTTCCACATTATTAAGTAAATCTCCCTACTATTGTTAAATGCTATATGGTCTATGATTGTCTCATTTCATTCCAATTATAATTCCAAACAATTTTAACACTTCCTTCTTATTATGTCTGGGCCCAAGTGCTCGACTTTCTCACTATGCCAGGACCTAAGTCTCACTAAATTGAGGCCTAATATTAAACCCCTGTGCCAAGCCAAACACTGCTATGGTTACTACTCTCTCTACAGCCTTTGACATTGCTGATTATCATCTTCTCCCTGATAATCTCTTCTCTCTAAGTTTTTGGAACATCATTTTCTCCTGGGTTTCCTCCTACCTGTCATGCCTGTCCTCAGTCTTCTTTGCTGAATACTCATCAGAGTCATACCCTCTAACTCAGAGATTCCCAAACTTATTTGGCTTACCACCTCTTTTTAAAAAAATTACTCAGCACTTCTCTGGAAATCTACTTTCTTTAACCCTTTAATGTTTTTTTAAAATTTGTGTCATTTCAAAAAAATATAAGATATTTTAAAATAATGCATCTTAAATTTAGTAATTTATTGTAAATTTGTAGTTTTTTCCTGCATTGAAAATTTTGATGATATAATATTGCATCATGTAACTGTATAGTACCATACAATGCTGCCAACACTTGCTTTTTAAAGCCTGTTGGTAGACTTGACCACTGATCAGTTATAATTTGCACTTTGTATGTTTATTTGGAAAATAATGTCTGACCATGTCACCCTCATACTCAATAAATTCTAGTGGCCCCCATCACCTTCAAGATCAATACACAATGCCCTGTTTGGCATTCAAAACCTAGACCTCCTTCTACCTCTCCAGTCTTCTTACTCTTTATTCCAAGCCATGTACACTTAAATTCAGTGACAGTGGCCCCCTTGCTGTTCCTTAAACAAGACCCCTCCATCTGTCAGCATCAGGCATTTTCTCCAGCTTTCCACCACACCTGGAATGGTCATTCTTCTCATCTCATGGAAAGTATATAGAAGGGAGTAAAGTGCAAAAACATTGGAAATGTAGAAAGGGCGTGGTTGTCAAAGCTAGCATCTTGGGATCACTATTCATTTACTTATGTTCAGCAAAAGAGATAAGAAACAGAAAAGGTGGATAGAGACTCTTCCAGGCCATCATGGCTCTTGGTGCCACATGTGAGCAGTTGCTGTTTCCCATATTCCACAGGAAGCTTTTCCCAACCCTTCTTCATTCCACTGGAGTAGAGCAAAGTACCTTGAGTCTGTACTGGGGTTCCCTCAGCGGGGGAATCTCACCTACATTTCACTTCAAGTTCCAGAGAGAAAAAGTTATTGTTCACAGTTTTGGAATAAAAGAGGAAACTATCTTTCCTTTTAGTCTGATACAGCATCCCACTCCGTCTTCAGCAAATCAAGTGGAGTATATTTGACACATTTGTCCATATATTCCACTTTGGAAAGATTTCTAGTGTGCTGGGGAGGCACGAGCTTCCTTTTGTGTCTCACACAGTACATTCACTAAGAAATCTCAACAAAGTCCCCATGGCATAGTTCTTAATGGCTTCCTAGATATCATACAAAACCCCAAATCAGTTCATTTATTGTAATAGACAATTCTCAAAGTTACACTCTTTAGAAAGGCACAGACCTACTTTACCTGGTGGGCCTGCAGTCATAACAAATCCCTATTCCACTGAAATTGTTTGAGGTAAGTGTCCAGAAGCATAATAGCCATAGGGTGAGAGGCTCTTGCCTTTGCCCACATAGCCTTCCTTTCCTCTGAATAACTATTTACTCACTTTAACCACAGCTCAGATTCAAGGTAATTCTGAGCTAATTCTGTTGACTACTACAAAACGTAGGATAGGCTGATTCACTTAGGCTAGTCTGGTTGTTTGTATCTTGGGGCAGCTAGGTGGTACAGAGGACTGAGCTCCAGCCTTGGAGTCAGGAGGACCCGAGTTCAAATCCAGCTTCAGACACTTGACACTTACTAGCTGTGTGACTCTGGACATGTCACTCAACCCTGGTTGCCTCACCAAAAACCAATCAAAAAAAATAAACAAAATAAAATAAAATTGTATCTTGTTCTGGTCCCTGATCACTCCCCCTTAGAATAGTAAATAAGTTTATAAGTAGCCAGTATAAAGTAACAATAGCAAGAAGTAAGATTGTAAAGGGGAATCTAGAAATTACTTACAGGCTGTCCCATAGATCTAGGGAACATAACAGCTAATTGCCAGACTGTAACATAAATTGACTAAAATTCATATCCTGAGACTATATCACATCCTGCTAACTGCCCATACTACATAAACTTCAGATAAGCTCCAGACATCTGCAGCAAGACCAGCAGAACACCAAATGTTGCTGATAACTTTCAGATGATGTAGATATGTTAATATTAATGAACTGACACTAAACTATTGCTGATAACTTCAAGGTGATGTGGATATGTTAATGAGTTAACGCCCAAGAGTTACTCTGGCCCCCACCAAAAACCCTACAAAAATGAGACCTCAAACTCCTGTCCTCCAAACACTCTTCCAGCCCCAAGGGTCCATGCTTCTTGAGTGCTCCCAACTCTGATCTGTAGTTACGTTAGTGACTCTCCCCCTCTCCATTCTCTTTCCCATTATGCCTGTCTTTCTTTACCACCCCATCCTCATCCTTGTACTGTCTGACTCTGTCTATCTACCCCCTTGTGCCACTTGTCTCTGGACTTTGTATCATTTGTCCTTGTACCTTCTGTGCCTTATTAAAGTGTGATTGAGGAATTACTCTCCACTGCCGTCATGGTCTTTCCTGGCAAGTACCCAAAGAAGCGGCCATGCCTGCCCTTATTTAATAATTCCATAAATTAGTTAATGCTTCAGTGGCAGTGTCAACCCCTGGAGAAACTCACAGACCCTAACATAGGGTGGCACAAGGATTCAGCTAGCACAGGACTCAGCCCTATCACATGGAGGCAACACTTAGGACCCAACAGCAACTGAATAAGCAGCAGCAGCGTGGACCTTAGTAGAATGGGCTGTGCCATATCCATAGTAGAAATTTCCTTAGTATAACCTGGAAATGATAGAGCTCCTATGCATCGATTCTAGGGCAGTACTCAACCTTCAGAGAACAACTCCTCAAGCAGGGCTTGGATGGCCAAGTAATAGAATTGTTTGGATGTGCTTTATTTTGTAATAATGAGGGGAAGGTTAAATTTTAAGTTTAATTTGGTGTCATTAACATTCTCTCCATCTCTTTTCTAAGGCTGGAAATGAACAATATAATAAATCAAGCCCTGATTTTTTTTTTTTGCCAATTATCAAGGAGTAAATGCTCACACTGAAAATTTAACAATTAGCTCTGATGAGCCAGTTTGAGCTGGCTTTAGCACACCCTTGGGTAGAGTATTGATCTTGGCAACAGGAAAGGCTACATGCAAGGGGCATAGTTATTTTGCTATAGGTCACCCTGATCCATGAAGAGGACCAATGACTATTCTGGAGGTGTCATTATTTATATTTTAGCCCTGATATTCCTTCTCCTGCTCATTGTCACCATATTATCTTGGGAGACAAAGAGGTAACTGCAAAGATTTAACATCAGCAGCCACACTTAATCCTTCTGAAGCAAAGAGGCAAAGCATGGAATTTCTTCATTCTACTCCATAATCTGGAGTTGTTAGATTGTTTATTGTCTTTGTTGATGTGTTTCTGCTTTTCTTTTTCTTAGTCTGCACTGATCTCCTCCTTCAGTGCTGCCTATACTTTTGATTGTCTTGTAATGATCCTGCGGTCATTAAGTGGTTCATTAAGAAGGTCTTTTAGAAGACTGTTGAGACTTTTTCCACCAGGGTGTGGAATGTCATAAAAGCAACATTTACCCCATGAAGATTAAGCTAGTTTTTCCTTAAAACATAATGAAGCAAAGAATTGGAAACAAAGTAGATGCTTCTTGATTGAGGAATGCCTGAACAAATTATTGTTTATGTTAAGTCCCAAAGCCCATTGCTATGGGACTATCCTCACTGGTGGAACTCAATGCCCTGAGCCTGTGTGAGGAGCAGGTCGAGTTGGCAAGAATGGGAAAAAAGGAGAAGTTCAATCTCTTTGAGCTCAAGAGTCTCCTCAGGTCTCTTCAATCTCTTCAGGCTCCAGGCGCTTCTGACTTCCATCTTCAAGAGAAAAGATGGATGGTGCCAACCTCACTTCAGGATGCTGAAGGAAAAGACTGGGAAAAAGCTGACACTGGAGAATTTGGCAGTCTCCATCACATCTCTATCCTAAACTGGCTATCCTAGAGACTTTGGGCAACATCTTGAAATGATCAATAATAATTCTGTATCATTTTATTATTGATTCTATTTATAATTAATTGCTTTTGTCCTGTAACTGCTTAAGCCATGATTCTCTGTCTCTGAAATTGGCTCAGAATTCAGTTGGCCTGTAAGAAGTTAAGTTTAAAAATACAGCTGTCTTGATAATCACAGATCTATTCTTGTCTCAAGGAATGTAGCTGACCTTGGGGGATGCTGTGTGAACACAATGGAGTCAGGTCTAATATTTTTATACCACCAAGGTATCCTTCAAGAATGTCTGGTTTGCTATCCAAAAATCTGGCTCGCTATCTTGCACCTGGACTCAAAACAATGAGCACTTCTTAGTCTCAGGAGAGGAGGGAGTCATTGCTAACCCCCATCACCAAACTTCCAACCAATCATACTGTTCCCTGCACCTCAGCTCTGTAACCAGTCATGTTCCCCTCAACCCTATGATGTCATCTAACCTGTTCTGATCTTTGTTCTATACTCCCCAAAATAGATAAAAGGGGAGCTTTCTATCTACTTAGGGTCTTTAGTGTAAATGATGGCAATCCATTGACTCCTTTATCAACAGGCAGAATGCCTCTGTTAATAAATGCTATCTTGGGCAGCTAGATGGTGTAGTGGATAGAGCACTGGCCCTGAAGTCAGGAGGACCTGAGTTCAAATCTGGCCTCAAACAAACACTTGACACTAGCTGTGCAACCCTGGGCAAGTCACTTAACCCCAATTGCCTAAGAAAAATAAAGTTAAAAAATGTTATCTTGCTGAGAGAATTGCCTCAGTTTATACTTTTGTTCAATTTCACCTGTGACAGTTTGGTGGCAGCAGTGAGATAGAGAATAAGAGCTTCCCCCTAGACCCTTATCAAAACCTTCCCCTTTTCTACTGGGCCCACATGGAACAATTTCCCATTTAGGGAATTAGGAAACAAAATCCCTGTTAGAGACTCTGTGGTTATGGATAGGTGCTTTCCCTATTCACAACAGTCAGATATTTTCCAGGTAAGAAAAGTAAGTGTTGTATGTTTTATGTCTGTTTTGAGTATTCTTTTTGTATTAATAGCTACAGCTTTTGAATTTGCAAGTTAATTGGATAGACAGACAGGCACACAAACAGATAGACAGTCAGACAGACAGACAGATAGATAGATGAAGCTTGGATTGGATTCCTGTGTATGGCCTTTAATAGAATGTGTTCTGTTAAAGAAGATCCCTTGAAATAGGATAGGTGGACAGTAAAAGTTGTTCACAAAGTCCTTAGCAGTATGGCCACTAGTAGGTATTGAAAGATGCCTGTGTCTTTACCATAAACCAGGCACTAATCTTTAACAGTGCTTTTGGTATCTCTCCAGTGTGGCATGTTTGAAAACTTTGGTTCTGATCAAACTGGACTTCGACTGGTGATCCATTTGAACACTGAATTGAACCAAATTTATTGCCAAAATCAGATTTTGTGTGTGTGTGTGTGTGTGTGAAAAAGAGAGAGAGAGAGAGAGAGAGAGAGAGAGAGAGAGAGAGAGAGAGAGAGATGGTCTCCAGCAACCAAACCAGTGAGGCAAAATGTAAAGATAGTCAGTGGCATTTAGTTAAATTGAACCAGTAAAAGATTTCCTTGAGCAGAGAAGATAAATTATCAGTAGAAGTAAATATTCAGAAGGCTGGTAACTATAGCCTCCTCAATAAGGAAATATTAAGCCCAATATTTCTCATAGCTGTCTGTTTGTTTGTCAGTGTGTATCTACAACTGTCTTTATATAGTCTATCTCTGCCATTTTACTAAGATCCCTTATAGAATATTGTGGACATGAATCTTAGAAGGAAAGACCTTTCTGTCTTGTGATCTAATTTCTTTTATTCTCTAAACTTTTAGGAAAGTCTCTCTTCTTTACAATCCTAAGCTCCAGTTAAGTTTTGAAAGCACAAGAGGAACGACAGATAAGAAGTAAGGGAATCTTTTCCTTCAGGTCACAGAAATTTATGACATTGTAAACTAATTAGAAATCCAGTTTGTGATTAAAAATGTAAGTTCTATACTGTGGATTTCCAAAATGTAGTTAAAGGTTTTTATAGGTGTTGGAATATTCTAGTGAGTTTTGAGTTAGCGTTCTTTAGAATTGTTTTAGAATTGTTGAGAATATAATTGTAAAAGGTATAAGGAAAGTAACATTTAGGTTTTCTTATCACTCTTTGTCTGCCAAGTAGCAAATCTGCTGTTTTGCAGCTAAGAGAAGAAGGTCATTTTCCTGATTAGGGAGCAGCTTGCTTGGAGGGTGTTTAGTAAAGTTTCAAAGTGAAAAAAAAAAAAGACTGAAGCTCATGTTTAAAATGTCCTGGCTCATGGAAAAGAGAAAATTATGCTTAAATTAGGCAGATAAACTTTATTAGAATGTTTAATCGCATGCTTAGCAGCTTTATTAATTAAGATTAGGTATTGATCAATTAAGAAATAATTTTTTGAATTAGTGTATGCATATTTTGAAGTTAGAAATTTTGCTGTAGATTATATGAGATTTCTACCCATTTAATAATATAACAGGACTTTATTATTATTTGAATAAACCAAACTTTTGTGAGGTGTTGAAGATTTTTATAATTGCTTAAGAACATCTTAAAAGATTTGGGGAATTTCCATGTCTTAAAGAATAACAGAATTGTAACTGATTGACCATAATTCAAAAGAGTAATTATTAGAGGTATATTGTCAATATTGTACCTTAAGAATAAAATTCTTTAGTAAGTCATTGATTTTGCTTAACAACAAAGTATGCTAAACTTCAAGGGGAGGAATTAAGTGAAGTAAGGATTAGAGAATTAGAGTATTCTGGAATACAATTGGAATATGAAGGAGAATTCAGGTAGTGAACAAAATAAAAGAAGGTTAAGAGAAGAATATGGAGGGAATGAAAAAGGTGTGGTTTTTTTTAAGACCACTGGAGGTATATACAGAGAAATGTGAGAAAGTTTAAACATGTGGAAAGAAAGGTGTGACTCCTTCAGTCTCTTCTCCCTTCTATTATCCCTTTCCCTTTTCTTCCCCTTGGCCCTTACTGCTTCTTCCCTCCCTTTTATCCCCCCTCCCTTTTCTTTCCCCTTTTCCCTCCTACTGCCTATAGGTCAAGTTATATTTCTATACCTAAACAGTAAGGAATTTTGAACAACAATTGCTTCTAATTCATGTTTTGAACTGGCCTAACAATAACATTTGTAAATTTAAACCAGTAAAGCTTTATGTGTACCTCCTAGTAATTTTATAGTGAGATTCATTTGTCTTATATGATCTCATTTGGTATGTGTATATTTTATAGTTTTGCTAACTGGGTCTTTAATTAAATGCCTCTTTCAAACTATGATTGTGAATTTAAAAGCTTATTGTGAATTTAAAACTTGTTGTAGGATAAAAAATTTTCTATATAAAAGTAATTTGTATCTGCATTTGATTGAATTAAGATTATCTGATTAGTATGGAGTTTGTTTCATGTTTTAAATTCATGATGTCATGAATGTTACGATCATGTTTCTAAATTTTCCAACATTGTAAGTTTTTGGAAACCATGGATTGAGAAATGCTTTTAGGGAATGGTAATATTATATCATTGGAGAATTTAATTCCTTTTAATTGGATACTGTGGGATATTAATTGAATTATTAGAGACTATTGTCAGTATGTTAAAATCTATGAAGCATTTAATTGGGTATATTTTAAAAGGGAAGAATAATGATTGCTTACTTTTTACAAAAAGAAAAAGAAAGTGAGAGAAAGACCTTGTAAAAAAATGTTTTTATTTGCTAACCTTCCAAGTTTCTTGAGCAAGGTCATGAAAACCTTATCAGCTCCATGAAAGAATTTTTAAATTTGCTTATTTAGGCAACAGGATCTCCATCCCCCATCACAAACACTCCTTGATGAAAAGAGGAAGTTATTAAGAATTTGTTAAATTACAGAACTGTTTTATGTAAATTATGAAGTTATATCTGGAATGGTCTGTACTGAAGTTACATATTTAACCAACTTTGTCTTGACAGACCCCAGTCTTAAAGATTTTACTTTGTTTAGAGGCTAGTCTACAATACCTTAGAAATTGATAACTGCTAGTCAGGAGACTAAAAACAATTAGCCAATGTATTCTGAGAGACTCTTTTTGAGTAAACTATTATATATTCACTAGCTATGTGAATTTATGTAATATGATTGCTTTTTTGAAGTCTGATGTTAACCTTTTAAATCAGGATGAATTTTAAGTTGTATTTGAGAAAGAAATAATAGAAGAAAAGAATGTTATGTAAAAAGAATATTATGTAAAAATGTGATTTTTTTAAAAAAATGGACTGATAACTTTTTATTTTCTAGCTAATTTATTGCAGCAACATAAGAGCAGTTGATAACAATTGTATCCAGCCCTACTGTGATTTAATGAGACTTTGGTGGTTAAGGTGAAACCTTTTGGAACCACGATTTTTCTTTTTTAGCTTCATTTTCAGGTTTGTTGTGTCCTTGAGCTAAGGTTTTACCACTTCAAGAAAAATACTAGCAGCTCAATGGGATTGAGGTTTGTGATCCATAGCCAGTAAACATCTGTCCCTAGAAAAAAGGTTGGAGGTGGGACAACCTTGGGAAGACTAAGGTAGGACCCTCTTGACTTAGTTTCCCATACAAGAAATCTTTCCATGTGGTTAATTCTGAAGTTGGCTGTGGTATCCTGTCATACACTTGGTTGCTTATACTATTTCTTACCTGCAATGAAATGAAACTAAGGATGCTTTATCATATTATATCTGTATTTAGTCATTCTGTGCCCTTAGGCTTCAGCCTGGAGAATCAGTATTGATGCTGTTAGAAGCATGTCCCTGTTTCTTCCTTTCATAGCAAATCTCTCTAACAAGGGCAAGTTAAGCTATGCTTTTTATAATGAATCTTGTTGCTGCAATACCTTAGCAACTTTTACTGTTTTCACTCTGAGATTATAGTCATACCTATATCCTGAAAAACTGGGTAGATGGGTCTTTGGGCTCTTTATAGCTATATTCATGTATATGATAAGGTCCTTAATTTTTTTTAGGATGATATGAAGTAATTAGACAATGACGCAGATACAAATTTATTAATTTGTAAGATTGTCAGAAACATCTCTGTTTTGTTTAAAGTTATCTTTGAGGAGAATAACTTATGGACTATCTAATATTACCTTAAAGGGAAATCCAATTTTACTTAGGTTTATCATTTAATTTGGAATTACCACCTGTGTATTAAGCATGTCCTGAAGTATAAGCATGTTTTACTACAGACAACTCATTTGATATGCACTGTTCTTTGTATACAATTTTAAACAACTTTAAATTAATTGCTTAATATATTTACCCATCTAATTCCAGATCTTTTTCTACAATTAGGATAAAATTCACAACTTTTGAGCAAATTCATTTGTGTAATAGAGGTCATCTACTCACAAAAAGTATTGTTGCCTAAGTTTTCATTTAAGGATTACATCTTTATCAGTTTCTACTCCTTCTAAGGGGGGAATTGAATTGGAATTAACTGAAAAAAATTGTAGTTCTAAATAATTGCAGTAAAAAAATTAGTAAATTTTTAAAGAAAGCAACAATATCAAATGATTACATATGGGGCAGAGCCAAGATGGGGAGTGAAAGCAGTGACTTGCTTGAGCTCTCCCCCAAACCTCTCCAAATACCTATTTTAAAAATGGCTCTAAACAAATTCTAAAGCAGCAGAACCCACAAAAAGACATAGTGAAACAAATTTCCAGCCCAAGACAACCTGGATGGTTGATTGAAAAGGTGTATCACACCAGCCTAGGAGAGGAGCAGTGTGGGCATGCAGGCTGCAGCAAACCTGGAGCAGGCCTCAAGGAGCTGTGGTGGTTTCCAGACTTCTCAACCCATGAATGCCAAAGACAACTTAGAATGTCAGTGGAAAAGTCTGTTTCTGCAGTGAGAGAAAGAAGAAAATGTGGTTTCAGCTCCAGTCCCCAAGTCCCTGGGGTGGCAGCTGCCTCCTGAGCTAGCCCACAGACTGAGGGGGAATCAGGGGGCTGATCAGAGAAGGGATTGCAGGGATCTCTTTGCCAGTGCTGAGGCAGGAATCTATTGCTTTGCCTGTGTTTGGATCTGGGTCACAGTTCTGACGGGTGGTCCTGGGGTGAGAAAGAGCAGTGGTGTGGTGGAGCTTGTAATGGCTGTGGAGAGAAAATCCTCCTCACAGTTCAAGGACAGAAAGGAGTGCTTGTGGTCACTAATAGACCAGAGCACAGTCCAGGAAAGGAGTAAACACCTCACCCTTGATTGTACCATCTTGGAAGAACTGAAAATTTACAGGTCCCTAGAAGTATCTCTGAAAACAGCTGCACAAAACACTGAAGCTTGGACAGTACATTTCCCACACTGGAAGCCGACCTCTACCTTAACCAAAAGTTTATAACTCAAGGAATTGGCTGGGATCATGGCCAAACCTCACAAAAAGAGTCAGACCTTAGAATCTTTTTTTGGTAACAAAGAAGATCAAAACATACAACCAGAAGAAGACAACAAAGTCAAAGCTCCTACATCTAAAGCCTCCAAGAAAAATATGAATCAGTCCCAGGCCTGGAAGAGCTCAAAAGGATTTTGAGAAGAAAGTAAGAGAAGTAGAGGAAAAACTGGGAAGAGAAATGAGAGTGATGCAAGAAAATCATGAAAAACAAGTCAACAGCTTTATAAAGGAGACCCAAAAAAACTGAAGAAAATAACACCTTAAAAAATAGCCTAACCCAAATGGCAAAAGAGGTCCAAAAAGCCAATGAGGAGAAGAATGCCCTAAAAAGCAAAATTGGCCAAATGGAAAAGGAAGTCCAAAAGCTTACTGAAGAAAACTTCCTTAAAAATTAGAATGAGCAATTGGAAGCTAGTGACTTTATGAGAAATCAAGACACTGTAAAACAAATCCAAAAGAATGAAAAATAGAAAACAATGTGAAATATCTCATTGGAAAAACAACTGACCTGGAAAATAGATCCAGGAGAGAGAATTTAAAAATTATTGGACTATCTGAAAGCCATGATCAAAAAAAGAGCCTAGACATCATCTTTCAAGAAATTATCAAGGAAAACTGCCCTGATATTTTAGAACCAGAGGGCAAAATAGAAATTGAAAGAATCCAGATCTCCTCCTGAAAGAGATCCCCAAAGGAAAACTCCTAGGAATATTGTAGCCAAATTCCAGAGTTCCCAGGTCAAGGAGAAAATATTGCAAGCAGCCAGAAAGAAACAATTCAAGTATGTGGAAACACAATCAGGATAACACAAGATTTAGCAGCTTCTACATTAAGGACCGCAGGGCATGGAATATAATATTCTGGAGGGCAAAGGAGATAGGATTACAACCAAGAATTACCTACCCAGCAAAACTGAGTATAATCTTTAAGGGAAAAAATGGTCATTCAGTGAAATAGAGGACTTTCAAGCATTCTTGATGAAAAGACCAGAGCTGAATAGAAAATTTGACTTTCAGATACAAGACTCAAGTGGAACATGAAGAGGTAAACAGGAAAGAGAAATCATAAGAGACTTATTAAGGTTTAACTGTTTACATTCCTGCATGGAAAGATGATATTTGCAACTCATGAGACTTTTGTCAGTATTAAGGTAGTTGGAGGAAAAAAATTATGTATGTACATATAGATAGATAGAAGGCACAGGGTGAGTTGAAGATGAAGGGGGTGATATCTGAGAAAATAATTATTAGGAATAAAATTAAGTGGTGAGAGAGGATTATACCAGGAGGAAAAAGGGAGAGGTAGAATAGGGTAAATTATCTCACAAAAAACAGAAAAGAAAAGGCTCTTACAGCTGAGGGGAAATGGGGGAAGGTGAGAGAGAATGAGTGAATCTTATTCTCATCAGATTTGGCTTAAGGAGGGAATAACATGCACACTCCATTGGGTATGGAAAATCTATCTTACCCTACAGGAAAATAGTGAGGGAAGGGGACAAGAGAGCAGGGAGATGATAGAGGGGAGGGCAGATTGGGAGAGGAGGTAATCAAAAGCAAACACTTCTGAGGAGGGACAGGGTCAAAAGAAAGAATAGAATAAATGAGGGGCATTTGTAAATCACCAACAATATGCCACACACTATGCTAAGTGCTGAAGATGCAAAGGAAAAAAAAAGTTCCTGACTTCAAGGGACTCACATTTTAACAGGGAAATCAATGTGTACATACATAGGTATTTACAACATATATACAATGTGGACACAAGGTAGCCTTAGGGGGAAAACATTAGTACCGGGCAGGACTGTGAAAGGCTTCTCACAGAAGACGGTACTTGAATCAAGTCCTAAAAGAAACTATAGATTCCAAGAGTAACTCCAAGGTAAGGAGGGAGAATATTCCAGGAATGTGAAGAAAGCAATGTAAGGACACAGAGATATTTGCTTATATGCTGTCTTAATTAAATTCATCTCTACTTCTCCATCTCCCCTCTCCCCTAGCACCTAGCCTAGCACTTTATTCTGAATACAGCTTAGATTCACCTTTGTTGAATTTAATTGTATAAAGTCCACTGAAGGCATCTCCCACCATTTCTCTTTCTATAGCAGATGTGTCAAGCAAACTGGGCAGACAGATAAGCAATGAATAAAACACAGCTTTCAAATGTCAGGTCTCACCCTTGATAATTAATCCACAGGGGTATTTTTTTTTTTTACCATTGAAGTGAGGTTTGAGGAGAGATACCGTCTACCTGCTCTTTACCCGTTCATTCTCAGAGCCCCCTTTTCTCCTAAACAAGCTGCCTTGTGGAAAGCCAAAGGGGAAAGGGGGAGGGGTGGCTGGCATAGAACTGGAATGTCTTAGTGATGGTTGAAGAAACCGATTCCTTTTTCTGCTGACGAGTCGGAATAGCACAACCACCTTCGCCACTGACACTAAGGTATTGATGATTTAAATGCTGTGTGCAATTACTCTGTCTTTATAGCCTTTTGTTTCTGCATATCCAGGAAGCGATGGGAGGGAGAGAATTGGATGTTCATGTAGCTTCTAAATAAATAGTATCTAAATATTATTTGTGATTCATGCTACCGGGAAACTTCCGTAGGCCGACTGCTTCCTATTTGTGATCTCTTCCCTTCTGTCTGCACCACAAAACAGAAATCCAAGACATCTGCAGAGCAGACTGAGATTCGAGGGTTGCGTGGGTAGGCTGTTCCCGCCGCGAGTGGCCTTGCATTTGAGGGTGTGATGAAATTTCCATTCACAAAACTTACAATCCTACTCCCGGCTCTCCCTGGACACCTCCAGAAACCTTGGTTCCCTCTCTGCCACAGCCGATGCATGGTCTTGGTGCTTAATTCTTGACAGTGGTACGAGCTAATTTAGTGGGGTTTTTTATATTTCACTTGTCACTGGGACTTCCTCCCTTTTAACGCCGAAATCCACGCTATTTACAGGACTAATCTATGTTATCAGGCCATGGCTCGGAGGCGATGTGTATAATAGAGAGACAAAACGTCTTATATTAAATAATTTAATAAAGTGTCATCCTTTGGTTTAATGCTGTCCGACATTTTGTGACCAGCATTTTAACTCCGTCGTAGATTTGAAAAGAAACCCTCAACCTGTGTCTCCAATACATTTTTAAACTACAGATTTTTGACAGTCCTATTTTTCCTCATTTGTTTATTTTTGGGGAGGAAGCAGGGAAAAGAGGTGTGGGGATGATGGGAGGATAGGGCGGTGCTCTTTCCAAAATGTGTTCTCCCTCTAAATAATGGATTGTAATTTATAATGATCCAATTTCCGCTAATCCCTTTAAATTTTCCCTTTACCCTGCCGGCTGTGTGAAGCAAGCATTTATTTGCTAAGCAGATTCTCTCTTCCCTTCCCCCGTCCCTATTACGCTCTGCTATGAAAATTACAACTCCACCATGCACCAGCACCTAGACTAGGAGGAGGAGGAGGCGGAAGGGGGGGAATTCCCGTGCAATCTGGGATCACGCCCTCAGCCAGCCGGCTGCCATCCTTGTCTAGAGCAAGGTCAGCCGCGCTTCGGGAGTAGCAGTGGAAAACCAAGGTAGCTTGTCCTGCCTAGCCTGGGACTGACGGCGACAGCAGTGGCAGCCGCAGCAACCCTATGAGGCGTAGCCGGATCATCCCCACCCAAGCAGCTCTCTATCAGTCGGGAACAGCAGCAGCAGCAGCAGCAGTTCCGCCCGCCTCCCACCTCCCAGACTGCGCCTCGTTTATCTCCAAAGGATAGAGGCATTTTCTGCCAGTAGGGCGCTGTCCAACAGGGTCCTGGTGCTGAATCCAGCTCTGCCTCAAGGCAAGTCGAACTCCCTATACCTTCCACTTCCTCTCGGTGAAGGGGCCCTGACAGCTACCTACAGGGGCTGCAGCAAAAGAGGGAGAGCGAGGAGAGACAGACTGCCTGCTCCCGTACCCCGGGTGTTGAAAAGCAAGCTCTGCAACTCACGGAGGCGCTCTTGCTGATTCATCACATATTACTTGGAGGCTTTTACCCCGAGAACATCGAGGAACTCACTCCAGGCCTGGGCAGTGGGACTGAAAGTAGCCGGGTGCAGGAGCCCTAAGCGTAAGGGCGGTCACAGAAAAAGAATAGAAAGAAGTGTGCACCACAAAGTGGGGGCGGGGCGGGAAACCATGCCTCTTTGATGTCAGTTACCTTCGTAGCTACACCGTGCTAATCACTATCTCGCCCCCCTCAACTCCCAGGGCTTCAAGCCTTCCCGCCAGCCTCTGAGCAACCGACACCGCCCGAGCCGCGATGGAAGAGGAGCTGAAGTGCCCAGTGTGTGGGTCCCTGTTCCGAGAGCCCATCATCTTGCCCTGTTCCCACAATGTCTGCTTGCCTTGTGCCCGCACCATAGCTGTACAGACTCCCGACAGCGAGCAACACCTGCCTCCGCCTCTCTTGCATACTCGGGGCCCGTCGTTGCCTACAGGCTCAATTGCAGGTCCTCCACCAGAATATGAAACTGGGACCGGACCAGCCTGTAGTGGTGGAGGCACCAGCAGTAGTGGCGGCGGCGGCGGCGGCGGTGTAGGTGGTGTAGTTGGGGGAGGGGATCATGCTGACAAGCTGAGCCTGCACAGCGAGACGGACAGCGGTTATGGCTCCTACACTCCCAGCCTTAAGTCCCCTAATGGAGTGCGAGTACTACCCATGGTGCCCGCACCCCCAGGTTCCTCAGCCGCCGCTGCCCGGGGAGCCGCCTGTTCCTCCCTGTCCTCTTCTTCCTCCAGCTCCATCACCTGCCCTCAATGCCACCGTAGCGCCTCTTTGGACCACCGCGGCCTCCGTGGCTTCCAGCGCAATCGGCTGCTGGAGGCCATTGTACATCGCTATCAACAGAGCCGGGGTTCTGGGACTGGAGCAACCGCAGCAGCTGTAGTTGCCCATTGCCAGCTCTGCGACCGCACCCCTCCGGAGCCAGCAGCTACGCTCTGTGAGCAATGCGATGTACTCTATTGCTCTGCCTGCCAGACCAAATGCCATCCGTCCAGAGGACCGTTTGCCAAGCACCGCTTGGTGCAACCGCCGCCGCCACAGCCAGCGGCCTCTGCACCTCTAGGTACTACCCAAGGAGCCCCCAGCGGCAGCGGCGGCAGCAGCAGCAAAAGCCCAGGCCCTGGGGCGGGAGCAGCAGGGAGTACCGGGGTCCGTAAGTTTCCCACGTGTACGGATCATGAGCTGGAGAACTACAGTATGTACTGTGTGAGCTGTCGCACCCCTGTCTGCTACCAGTGTCTGGAGGAGGGCAGACACGGCAAGCATGAAGTCAAACCTCTAGGGGCCATGTGGAAACTGCACAAGGTGAGCAGCAAGTAGAAATATATTAGGGGCAAATATACAGCTACGAGTTCTGAAAAGGAGAGTTTTGGACGGGTGGAATGCTAACCCTGGGAGGAATTTCTTCACTTCTTACAAGAATGAAGTAAGGAGTGTAGACAGAGATTCACACCCTCCACAGAAAGCTAGTTCAAGCAAAGAAAGGGCTTTCCAAACCAAATCTGATTCCCAAATTCCTGTGATAATGACCCAATGGCAACATCTTCCTTGGGTCACCAAATTCAAGTTTCCTCATATAGCACCAAGAAAATGCCTAATTTCTCCCTGATCCCATGGGGGGAAATATTCCTTAGCTTTTCCTCAAACTATAGGCCCATCAGGTTAACTCCTTTTCCTAGGTGCAGAACACTACCCTCCAACTTGCTCTCTTTGTAGTTTTTGGCTTCATCTTAGAATTGCATTCTGCATTTCATTACTTCTAGTAAGTTTCTTATCCCAGAATTTTTGAAAAGCCATTTTCTCATGGGTCTTGGAAAGCCATGTATCACAAGTCCATTATTGAATTTTAAATGCCTAATCCCTCTCCAGTGGGATGTTAGCTTCTCAAGTATTACCTATTTCTATACCCTAGTAGTTCTGGACAGTGTGAGAGGAAGGCTGAGTGAAAAGGACTGTACAGGCTATGCTTTTTAAATAAGATAATAGCTAATTACTTGCTGACTTTATAAAGAGACCCCTACTCGGATGACATATGGTTCCCACAACACAAAACTAAAGGGAGGGTACGTAGTGTGATGGAGTTCCAGACATATGAGAGAGAATAACATGTTTTAGTCAATGATGAACTCTAGAAGTACCATTGTTCAGTGGATAAAGGACCAACTTGCAGTCAGAATGACTAAGGTTCAAGCCCTACCTCTAATACATGATATAGTACGTGGAGCTGCTTAACCCCTTGGGGCTCCAGTCAGTTCTCTAAAAGAAAAATGTAGATTAGTTGCCAATATACACTAGTGAAGGAAGTTTACATGTCAGGAGTTTTCCATACTGTGATGAAATCACAGGAGCAGACCATTTAAAAAAAATGAGCTCACTGTTCAATGATGAGAAAGGGTACATACCAGTTAAAAAAACATTAAACACTCTTTAAACACTCAAGTTCTATACTTCCTTAAAAACCCAATTCAAAAGCCACTTCCATGAACCCTCCCTTAATCATCCTATTGGTAATGACCTTACTGCTCACAATTCACACAGCATTCTGTTTTTTGAGCTCCCTAATTCAGTATTATACAGAATATAATACTATTTATTATTGTTATCCCTGTTTGTATCTCAATCTCCTGTTAGATAATAAGTTCCATGAGGGTAGTAACCATGTCTTATCTAAACTTTGTATTTTCCTCAAGCATTGTACATAGTAGGTGTGTTTAATAAATGCTTTTTGGATCAATTAAAACCAGGGAAATGCCTTCTTTTTTAAAAAAATATGATTGGATCTTCTAACATTTATTAAAGAAAAAGACTTTCTCCAGGTTTTTCCTCCAAATCCTATGACCAATCTGAATAAGGTTGCTCTCAGGATTTGGTGAGGTTGGGGAGCAGGGAGTGCAGTGAAATGATCACCTTCCTAGTCTTGAACACTATGCCTATCAATGCAACCTAAGATTGTCATAGCTTTTTTGATTTCCATATCACATATTAACTCTTACTGAGCTTGCAGCCTACAAAGTACACAAAGATCATAGATTTAGAGTTACAACAGACCTTAGAGGCCCTCTAATCTAAGCCAGTCATTTGACAGATGAGGAATGTGAAGCCTAGAAAGACTATGTGACCTGCTCAAAGTCACATAGGGAGTATCAGAAATGGGATATGAACTCAGATTCTCTGATCTAGAGCCAGAATTTTTTCTACTGTGACATATTGCAATTCCATATATTTTTAGATGAACTGCCTCAAGCCACACCTTCCCTGTAGTATGCTTGTGAAATTAATTGGTTGCACTCAAATTAAGACTTTACACTTACCTCTATTAAATGTCACCTTACTTGATTCAAAGTAGTGATTTAGCCTAAGCTCATTTGGAGTTTTGACTTTGTCACTCAATTTATCCCTCCCAGTGTTGTGCCATCTTGAAATTTGATAATCACAAGGTTTATGTCTTTATCCAAGCTACTGATATTAAATTGAACAGGGCCAAGGACAGATCCATGGGGCCCTCCCCTAAAGAATTTCTTGAAATTGTTGTAGAAATTAGTGTTTTTTGAGTCAGCAACCATTCACCGGGTTCTGAACCCACCTAACCATATCAGCATCTTGCCTACTTCTTTCCATCTTTTTCACAAGCATAATGCTTTTGTTTGTGTAATGCCAGTGCCTTGAGAGACTTTGTTGAATATTTTGCTAATATCTGGTTTGACTACATAGATGGCATTCCCAAAGATGATAGTGCCAGACTTACAGATAACCACGGGTCAGAGGCAAAAATACTTCTTTAATTGATCATGTAGCCTAGGAAAAGAACAAGCTGGTAAATTTTAGCATACTGATCTAAGTAGTGCTAAAATAACTTTGTGTTAGGTGAAGCATCTACACTAGACCACAATGACTTTGTGTTTTAGAAGCAGAATATTTCACCATAATTGTTACTAATTACTACTTTCTAATTACTAATTTATCTGAACCGATCTTCTTGTCTTCATTTTATGTACATATTTGTTTATTTATTTGGCTTAGACAACTTTTATTTCTTCTGCAAACAGAGTTAAAACTATCTGTGGGTGCTCCTGGCATGAGAGAAAGGGGCAAAGTAAAGGAAGAATGACAGAGGGGGAAGACATGGAAAGTGGCAATAGGAAAAACAAAGGGAAAAAGAAGAGAAAGAAAAAAGACGGAGTTAGAGGGAAGGAGTAGAAAAGAGAATCAAGAGGCAAATGAAAAAGGAAAGAATTACATATGATCAGGAATTGTTGAGGACTATCATCTGCTTGAAGATAAGTGGGCAAAACTCTCTTATCCCGGAGCAGCTACATGGATAGAGCACTGGCCCTGAAGTCAGGAGGATCTGAGTTCAAATCCAGCCTCAGACCAAACACTTGACATTAGTAACTGTGTGACCCTGGGCAAGTCACTTAGCCCCAATTGCTTTAAAAAAAAAAAGGCTCTCTTATACCTATTACAAATAAGAAACAGCAAGCATATAAGATTATGATTAGATGACATCTGATTAGGAATGTCGACTTTCTGGATTTAGTAGCCCAGGAAATATGAGTTCTAAATCCATCATGTATTAGAGAGTGTAAAATTCATACTCCCTTCTAGAAATAAATCTGAGGGTTGTCTTCTAAAAAACGGTGGGAGGAAAAGGGAGAAAGAGGATGTGATCAAAAGTTTACAAAGGTCTTTTAAATGACTCATGAATTATTTCATAAAACATGGTTTGAGAGGCTTCTGTGTCCTGGGGAAAGCTATTTCAACTCCTTACCTTAGTTTTTCTGTTGATTATATGGATCTGATAGCTCCTACTTTCATGTCAGAACTGTAAGGACAAATGGAAAATACTTGTTAAACCTAACTAAGAAAATTCTGTCATGCTCTCCAGTACATTGAGGACTTGTGTTTCCATTAGCACAAGTATTCCCTCTCTTAATGCAGATCACAATCCCATTATGCTTTAGTAAATTGCCTTCATAAATTACTGTGGCCAAAATAAATTCAGTACCTTGTGACCAACATTGTGACAATAAACTTTGCTAGGTCCTTGGATGATTGACATACGGTCCTTTGCCATATCTGTAGAAATTTTTTCATTTTGATAAACCTTCTAGAGCTTAAATTCTTCTGAAAAAAAGAACCCAAGATCACTTCCATAAGATGAAGCACTGACAGGGCAGGAAATGATGCTTTGATGCCTTACCTACTGCCTCCTGGGGCTGATTAATAACTCTGAATAGGAAAAAAGGATCATATTAATCGCATTATTGAAAACATGCCTTTTCCATAATGAGAAATTATTGCTGGATACTTCGGCAATTGCCTTTATTTGTTTTGTATATGAGGGTACACAATTTAGCTGATGGCTGTAAGAATGTCTTCACTTGAAATGCATACTAGAAGACAGAACTCCAACCAGATATCCATTGTGAAAGGTTAGTTCTTTAGAAAAGCTTAGTCTCTTGTAGTAGGTTCCATCTCCTCCCACAGTCTTATAAAAAACCTTCAGAGTCACCACTAAAATTATACTAAACCTAATTATCCCATATCTGCCTCTATAGGTTTAAGTAGTGCATATTGAAACCCTGGGAAGTCCTCAATTATCTGTCATATTAAGCTTTCATCAGGCTTTGGCTTTGGTACTACTCAAATTTCACTGAACTTGACTCTGATCAGTATAGTCCTGAGGTTACAGATGAGGCCCGTGTTTGACACTTGATCTATTTTGAGGAAAGATTGCTTAGCACATTTTCCAAAGGAGTGGGAAAAGCTGCTGATCTCACAAACACCTTTTCACATTGGAAGAGGCTTAACGGTTCCAATGAACACTTCTGACTTAAGGAAAATTAAAATTGCACAAAAAATAGGATTGAAGGAATAAACACTTCAGAGCACATTTGGATATGAAACCCCATTTTTATGATGGTAAGGATGAGCACTGATTTATTTACGCAATGAGCTTTTATTAAGTATAGACTCTAAGCCAGGCACTCTGATAGGCACTAGGGATAGAAAAAAATATCCTCGATTTCAAGGAACTTGCATTCTAATGGGGGGGGGCATGAAATGTAGAGGGGCTAAGGAGGGAGAACATGGGCACATAGAAACAAATAAAAACAACATAAAAGTGATTTCATCAATACCGGGATGGCAGTGGAAACCAGAGGGTTCAGGAGAAGTACTTAGTGACCTCCAGCCCTGTTGTGATATCTCACAGAATATCATAAATTCCCTTATAATTCACCCAGGCATTTGGCATCTTGGCATTGTGCCTGGTCTGCTGGGTAGAGGTAATTTGACCCTGAATTGAAGGAGATGGAAATTGACCTCTGAAACATAGTGACAAAATTCTAGATGAATGCTTCTTTGGAATATGTTGAGAATAGCAGATGGCATATCTTTTTAATTACCATCTCACAGCCCTGGAATTGCTGCTTCCAATGAGCCGGTACAGATACAAAAGAGTACATGTCCTAGAAAACCAGGATCTAGACAGACAGGACCTCTGCCACAGACTTGTTTTGATTCTATGCCTGAGGGCTTTTGGCCTCTGCATTCTTGTTGCCTCCTCTGTTAAAAGGGATGTGGTAATAACCTTTAAAGCCCCTGAGAATACTATTATGAGCTACAATTAAGTTATTAATTTGTGCCTGAATTCCTGGATTTACCAGTGCTTGGGTCAGACTCCCAGGAACCATGTAAAAGTTCCTTCCATGGGCACAATTACTGTCTGGCAGAACCTGCAGGTCTATGAAAAAGTTGAAACTTTAGGCACATAGTAAAGGGTGTTTCTCAGAGAAAGAAAAAGACGCATTCATTTTGCAATTTTGCTAAGGGATTTAGAATTTTGTCCTACCACACTGATTGCTTCACATTACCTCAGATGTCAGCTGTAAGTACCATATCATTAGGCAGAAACCTGTCTGGGCTTTCAGGAGCATGTGGCAGGGCAGATCTAAAGATACTGCAATTTTTTCAGCTGAGAGATTAAATAAGTGTGAAGCAATTTTTATATATATACACACACACACATATATACATATATATGTATATATGTATGTGTGTGTGTATATATGTATATATACACACACATACATATATACACATATACATACATACATACATACGTGTGTGTGTGTGTGTGTGTGTGTGTGTGTGTGTGTGTGTGTGTGTGTGTATACCAACTTTGAGGTTTCTGGGAAGCAGAGCACTCAAAGTAGCTTCTGTTTAATCTGTCATTGACTGAGAATTAAGGAAAAATTAGCTAAAGATAGCTGAATAGACCAACTATGGGTTAAGATATGATGTTTCTTTTAATTTGCTTTCTTTCCTTTTTCTATTTCTTTCTCTTTGTTCCTTTCTTTCTTCTTTCTTTCCTTCCTTCTTTTTTTGTTTCTCTCTCCTCTCTCCTCTCTCTCTCTCTCTCTCTCTCTCTCTCTCTCTCTCTCTCTCACACACACACACACACACACACACACACACACATACACTGCAGCTCTATTTCAAGGCACCTAACCCTGCTCTCACTACATGGTTCACAAGTCTCTTAAGTCACATTTGTGGTGAGTAATGAATTGTGCAATGTATATTTATACTCTTATAGAGAGGAGAACTTCGGGATCAACTACATGCAAACATACCTGTGCTCTGGATAGAACTGAAAGGTTGTTGAACCCAGAAGTTAGAGATCTCCTAGTCCAACTTCTTTTAATTAATCAATAAATATTTATTAAGTATCTGCTGTATGTCAGGCACAGCACTCTATTTATCATGCTTCATCTAGAAAGGTGGTGTTTGAACTGTGTCTTGAAGGAAGACAGGGATTCTATGAGGCAGAGATGATGAGCACATTCTAGGCATGAGAGCTAGCCAGTGCAGAGGAGGGAAATGAAGTATCATTTGTGAGAAACAGAGAGAAGACCAGTTCTAGATCTCAAAATATAGAAGATAGAGTAATGTACAATGAGGCTGGAAAAATGAGTGGAGGATAGATTACAAAAACTATACATGGGAGTTTATACCTTATCACAGAGGCAATAGGGACCCACTGGAATTTACCGAGTATGTAAGTGTCATGGTCAGATATGCACTTAAGGAAAATCACTTTGGCAGCAGCAATGTGGAAGATGGGCTGAAATTGATAGACTTGAGGCAGGGGGACCAATTAAGTGACTATGGCAATAATCTAGGCAAGAGATAATGAAGGTCCAAACCCAGGTGGTCACTGTATGAGTAGGAAAAAGAGATTGGATGAAAGAGATATTATTGTAGAAGAAGTAAAAAGAAAATGAATTAACAATTGATTGAGTATGTGGTATGAGGGAGAGTGAGGAGCTGAGGAAAATGCCAACTCTACAAATCTGAAAGACTAGAAGAATGATGGTACCTTCAACAGAAATAGGAAAGTTTGGCAGAAGAATGGGTTTAGGAGAAAAAATAATGAATTCTTTTTTTGACATGTTGAGTTAAAGATGTCTCCAGAACATTCAGTTTGAAATGGCCAATAGGCAAATGGTGATGTGGAATGAAGCTCAGAGGAGATTGGGACTGAATATCAAAACCTAGGAGGAACTGATGATGTCACTAAGAGGGAGAGTATAATGACAGAAGAGTAGGAGGCCTAGGATAGAGCCTTGAGGATCATTGACAGTTAGGGGATATCCTACAGATGATGTGCCAGTAAAGGAAACTGAGAAGGAACTGTCAGTCAAATAGGAAGGGAACTAGGAGAAATTAGGATCACAAAAAACTTAAAAAGAAAGATTATCCAGTAGAGAGGGCAGTCAACATGTCAAATACAACACAGAGCTAAAGGAAGATGAGGATTGAGAAAAAAACATCCAATTTGGCTGTCCAGAGATCATTGCTATCTTTGGATAGAACAGTTTCAGTTGAGTGATAAGGTTGAAAGAGTGTAAAGCACTGAGGAGTGAAATGAGAGGAAGTAGAGTCAGTGAGTATAGACAACTTTTTCTAAGAGTTTATCTGAGAAAGGAAAGAAATATATATACGACAAAAGCTTGAGGGGAATGGTAGGTTCTTAAAAGTCTCTGAGGTTTTTTTTTTTTAGAGATGAGTGAGACTAGAGCAAGAGGGGAGAACCTGAAGCCTCAAGGCCATGTGCGGCCCCTTAGGTCCTCACGCGTGGCCCTTTTACTGAATCCAAACCTCACAGAACAAATTCCCTTAATAAAAGCATTTGTTCTGTAAAACTTGGATTCAGTCAAAAGGCTGCACCCAAGGACCTACAAGGCCATAGGTTTCCCCACCCCTAGACTAGGGCATGTTTAAAGGCAGTAAAGGAAGAAATTAACAAATTGGGAGAGGTTGATAGTTAAAAAAAAAAAAGGAATTGGCTTCTGGAAAAGGCAAGATAGGATGAGATCAATGGTGCATGTAAAGGGGCTAACCTTAGCAAGGAAAAAGGCCATCTCTTTTTCAGAGACTGGAAGTAAAAAGGAAAGAGTAGGTGATGATGTCAAGGGGGTTTGAAGAGAAAGGGAGAAGAGCAAATGGTCTCAATTTTCTCAGAAAAGTAAGAAGTGAGGTCTCCCTCTGAGAGAATGTGAGAAGCAGAGATGTAGGAGGGTTGAGGTGAGAAGAAAAAATTTGGAATAGTTTCTGTGGGGCATCAGATAAGGAATCAATGATGGAGGAATAAAAGGATTGCTTTGTTGCAGCAAGTGCCCAGTTGAAGTTGTATAATATGAATTTATAGTGAAACTAGGCAGCCTAGCTGTGTGACTTCCTGCAGCTCTATTCAGCATCATGTGGGTAGGATCAAAAATGGTGCATGGTGAAAAAATTTGGGGTAGATTGGCAAAGGATGAGCTTTGATGGAACAATGGGCTTAGGGATTCAGGAGTGGATGACAGCTTAGGGTTTAGTTGATTAACAATAGGGGAAGGAGGAAAGTGAAGTCAGAACAGGCTAAGAAAACACTAAATGATAGATGGGGAGATTAAACAAAAGTAGAGAATATGTTTAGGAGAGGTGAGGCAGAGGGAGAAATGGAATGATAGAAGGCTATGGTCAGATACAGGAATGTTAGAGTTTCTAATTAAGGAATGGAACACTTATGGAAATGATGATATCCAGGGTATGACCATTCTTATGAGCCTGATAATTACAGGCAGCTGGATGTTGCAGTGGTTAGAGTTCTGGACTTGGAATCAGGAAGACCTGAGTTCAAATCTGGTCTCAGATACTTACTAGCTAGTGTGACCCTTGGCCAAGTCACTTAACCTCTATCTGTCTCAGTTTTCCCAACAGTAAAATATGAATAATAACAGCACTTTCTTTTTAAGGTTGTTGTGAGGATCAAATGAGATAATACTTGTAAAGCACTTAGTACAGTGCACATTGTAGGCACTTAATAAATGCTTATTCCCTTCCCCCTGATGTGGACCAAAGGTGTCATAACATAGCAATAGAATGTGGCATTATAATGAGGCTAAAAATTGGGGTATAAACTTCTTCACAATATTACATAAGATATATCTGTTTCTATCACCCCTCAAATAGTGAGTGCAAGCCCCACTTTCTGATTTTGGTTCATTCACTCCATTAAATTTGCTTAGACAGACCACCTCCACACATATTCAAATCCTCTAAGGCTCTAGGGGTAACCCTGTTTAAGAGAGACACATTTCTCCTACTTACTACTCTAGTTCTTGAGTCTCATCTGACATAGTAAGGGATTAATAAATGCTTGTTAGCTTTTTTATGTGTATAAGTAGCCACTCACAAGGTAATGCATCTATGTAGTGTGTGATATTTATACAAACAGCCAGTCATAATAATGGCACTGTTTAGAGCTTAAATATAATCATTTACTTAACCAAACAAAGAGTTATCGATATTAACATATTAAGCCAATGGATAAATAATAAAATACATCATAACACCTATCACATTCTCCTACCAATGCACTCAGGATCTATGGTGATAAACAGGCATACACCTACAGGAACCTGACAGGGACACATATGAGAGAGAAAAAAACTTGTGCATTTAGAGTAACTCATAACTCTGGACTACAGTCTTCAGTGTTGTCAGTCCATTCAGGAATACCTGTATCACCTGAAACTGCTTATCTGCTTACCACTTGACTTCTTGCCACCTTTTACCTGGGAAAATTCTCTTCCATACTTTAACATAGCATTTGCAACCTCTTTCATTAGCCATAACCCTTAAAGGAATATTTAAAAGTCTTATAGCTCTTAATGTAAGTAACAGACAACTGTAAAGTTCATCAAACTGGCTCTCTTTGTCATACAGCCAGTCCCAGCCCAGCTAGTCATTCATTCACTTGGTTGTCTTGTCCAATCAGTAGAGAGCTAACAGCGACACAGTTCAGGTTGACTCCTTAAGCAAGCCCACCATGATACCCAAAGCAATTGCAAAGCCACCTCTGCTTTTCCTTCTGAAGCCAAGTAAGGCAGCAGAAAGGAACAAGCCCTTATAAGAAGCTTCATCTCTTAATCTATGTGGTGATGAATGGCATAGCATCACTGGTGCTCTTGGCCAAGGAAGTCAGTTCTCTTTCCAAACAATCAAGAATAACTCACATGATGTCTATCAGCTGAATGCTTCTAACAGCCACAAACCTGACAAAGCTTCCTTTCATCTCCTTCTCCCCCTTCTCTCCTCCAGTTTTTCTCTTTAGGTTCTTCTTTCAGTTTTCTCTAATATTTTTTTCTTAAATTCCTATACTTAAACGAGAGACTCTTGACTCTCAGGGACACAATTTATTTTATTACTTTTTTTTCTTACTTAAAAAGTCACAACTCCTCAAATTTCCCCATCAAATCAAAGATCCTTTTAAAATCATACCTTAGCCTACATTTTTCTTATGATTTCTCATTTTTAGTTTTACTCATTTTTATCACAAAACATGTGAAAATTAGTTATTACCCACCATGCTTTGCAGCTCTGAAGTTAAATAGGGGCCTTTGCCACTTTGGTGCCTTTGAAACTATGTTTCTTTGCATTTACATTTTTCTAGTTTTTAAAAACAAATAAAAAAACTTTCTCTGCCTCTTCATAACATAAAACTATTTCGATACAATCATAACATCACTCCGCATTGTTTAAAGAGACTTGAGTTCTCACATCTCTACCACATCATTTCTTGTCCAAAACTGTCTAAATCCCATCACACATGCATATTAACAATGTATATTAAAACAAAGTTCTCTTTATAATCCTAGTAGCTATCACAATAGGTTTAAGGATTGAGGAATTGGGAGGGTAGGAAGTATGGGAAAGGATCAACATGGATGCTGAAGACTCTTAGTTTAAAGGCAGAAGCTGGCGAGGAGGAAAATGGTGATCCAGGTGCTGAACTCCTTGAGAAAGGAGGGGGAATGACACGGTGACAGGTACAACATTTCTGCCAGGATTTGGATTTTTTTCAAGTGAGTACACTGAGGTGAGAGGTGAGATTATATTCCTAAGGACGCACAGGTAGCAAGAGGCAGAGCCTCTGGGTTTAAAACAAGCTAATTACTATAATGGGGTGTTACGCTGAACTGTTCTGACTACAGTATAGAACCTCTTGAGCTATTAATCTTATCAGCTTTCATGGGTTCAATTATCATCTCCATGTGAAAGATTCCCTGATCTATATATCCAGCCCAAGTCTCTCTCCTGAGCTACAGTGACACATCTCCAACTGCTTCTTGGACATTCTGAAATGGATGTCCTGTAAGTATTTCAAACTCAACAAATCCAAAACAGAGACCTCAAGAGAATCCAATCCCTCCCCCGGTGATGTTAAGGGGTGCTAAGGACCTGATCATCCCCACACAGCTAATAAAATGAAAATAAGGCTTTGCCCAATTCAGACAATCATTCTTCCTTCTTTCAAGTCAACACACATGTATTAAATATGTACTATGTGCCAGGGACTATGCTAAGCACTAGGGAGACAAAGAAATGTAAAAATTGAAGGTGCTCACATTTTAATGGGGGAGAGGACATGTAAACAATTAGGTTCATACAAGATATATATATATAGAGAGAGAATAGACAAAAGGCAATCTGAAAGGAGAAGGTATTAGTAGCTGGGGGAGCAGAAGTAACCTTCTATAATAGATTGGATTTGAAGGAAGTCCAGGAAAATATAAGGTGGATGTGAGAGTGTGATGGACAGCCAGTACAATGGCACAGAGAGGAGATAGAATGTCAAGTTCCAGGAACAAGTAAGCCAATATTGCTGGAACACAATGTGTGGATGACAGTAAAGTATAAGAAGATTGGAAAAATGGGAAGAGAACAAGTTATGAAGAGTTTTAAATGCCAAAAGAGTTTAAATTTGATCCTGATCCTGAAGGCAATAAGGAGCTATTAGGGTTTGCTCTGTGTGTGTGTGTGTGTGTGTGTGTGTGTGTGAGTGAGAGAGAGAGAGAGAGAGAGAAAGAGAGAGAGAGAGAGAGAGAGAGAGAGAGAGAGAGAGAGAGAGAGAGAGAGAGAGAGAGAGAGAGAGAGAGAGAGAGAGAGAGAGAGAGAGAGAGAGAGAGAGAGAGAGGAAAGGAGGGAGGAAGGGAGAGAGATGGCAAGACCTCCACTTTGGAAAAGATCACTTTGGCAGTGCTGAATAATGGATAGATTGGTGTGAGAAGACACTTGAGGTAGGGAAACCAGTTAGAAACCTATTGCAGGAGTGCAGTAGAGAGGTGATGAAGGTGTCAAAGAGAGCGGTGGTTTGTGAATGGAGAGAGGATGAGATAGATAGATAGATAGATAGATAGATAGATAGATAGATAGATAGATAGATGGGTTAAGCTAGAAATTTTAGGATTTGGCAAACAGATTAAATATAGGGAATAAATGAGAGCAAGGAGTCAAAGATGACACCAAAGCTGCAAACATGGCTTCCTGGGAGGATAGTGGTACCATCAACAATAATCTAGAAGATGGGAAGGAGGGAGTATCTGGGAGGAAAGCTAATGAACTCCATTTTGGACATGCTGTACTTGAAATGTTTATGGTCATCCAGTTTAAGATGTCCAAAAGGCAATTGGAGATGCACACCTGTGACGTAGGAGAGACACTAGGACTGGATATAGACATCTGGAAGTCATTTACATAGATATGATTAATGAACTATGGAGGCTGATTAGATCAAGAAGCAAGAGAGTATATATAGAGAATCAAAGTGGGCCCAGGATAGAGTCTTATAAGACACGCACATTTATTGGGTATGACAGATAAAGAATCATCCATGGAGACTGAGGAGTGATTGAACAGATAAAAGGAGAATCAGGAGAAAGCAGCATCACAAAAGCCCAGTGAGGAAGCAGTATCTTAGAGGAGAAGGTGATCAGCAGTTTCAATGCAGAGGGTTAGGATGGATGAGGAATAAAAAAAAGCTATGAGATTTGGTGGTTAAGAATCACCCAAATCTGGAGAGAAAAGTCATTTTAATGACAGGGTCAGAAATCAGAATGTAGATGATTTAGAAGAGAATGATAGGAGAGGAAATAAAAATACCTAGTTATAGATGGTTTTCTCATGTTTAGTCAGGAAAGGAAGAAGAGATGTGGGATATTAGCTAGTAGGGGTGGTAAGATCAAATGAGGATTTTTTAAGGATGGGGAAGACATGAGCACATTTGTAGGCAGGACCAGTAGATAGGGAGAGATTGAAAATAAGAGAGAGCAGGGATGGTAGGGCAATCTATTAGAAAAGCAGGGAAGGGTAAGATCAAGATTGCACGTAGAGAGGTTGGCTTCAGCTAAGAGAAGAACCACCTCTTCAAGTAATATAAGTGTAAAGGAAGAGGTAGTGGTGGAAGATGTTTCAGTAATGTGAGATGAGGAAAAGGAGAGAAGGGGGAGCTCTCAGCAAATGGCTTCTATTTTTTTTTTTCAGTAAAGCACATACATAAGATCTTCAGCTGGGAGGGTGAGGAGAGGGAGTACTGTGGGAGGCTTAATGAAAGCAAAGTTTAGGACAACTGCTTTGGAGACTGAGATAGCAAATTGATTAAGGGGAAATAGAATGCTTTGCTGTGATAATGATGATAATTGCCTAGTTGAGATTAGAGAGTATAAATTTAAAATAAACTAACTAAATAAATAAATGTACAGTGAACTCAATCAGCATTGTTTCTCCAGCTCTGCAGAATAGGAAATGAATGAGATTAAGGGATACAGATAGTAGTAGTAATTCAACTTAGGGAGTTGGCAAGGGGGTGATAGGACAAGAGGGTAAAGGACCTTTCATGACCACATCAATCACATCCTATCAGACCAGCTAAGAAGCTGTTGTAGGGTGTGATTAGACAAATCCTTGACATTAGTTTCTCTAACTTCTTATTTGGGTTGGCATACTGGCATTAACAAATGGTCCAACTTGGCAAAGCTCTATCCCCATAATGTGTCCACTGTAATAATATCAAGAATTCAAGAGTGCTGAAAAGAAGCCATAGTCAAGGCAGTTGGTCAGTCAACAAGTATTGATTAAACACTTACTATGTATTGGGCATTGTTCTAATTGCTGAGGATACAAAGAAAGTGAAAAACAGGTCCTGGACCTCAAAGACCTCACACCCTAATGAGGAAGACAACATGCAAACAGCTATGTTAATACAAGATATATATGGTGTAAAAAAGAGGTAATCTTGGAAGGAATGTACTAATAGGGCATAAGAAAGTAGTTGCTGGGACTTGAGCTGAGAAAAAGCTAAGGGGGGCAGCTAGATGGCACAGTGGATAGATCACTGCCCTGGAGTCAGGAGGACCTGGGTTCAAATCTGGTCTCAGACACATGATACTTACTAGGTGTTGTGACCCTGGGCAAGTCACTTAACCCCAATTGCCTCACACAAAAAAAAAAGGAATCCAGGACATGAAGTGAGAAGAGAAAGCATTCCAAGACTGGGGACAGCCAATGAAAAAGTATAGCATCAGGGAATGGAAGTGTCAGAGTGAAGAATAGCAAGAACAGTGTTATTAAATCAAAGCAGTTGGAGGGGATTATTGTTGTTATTTGTTCTTCATTTTGAAGATGATCAGGACATCAGGGAGGTTGATGCCATGACATGCAAGTGAACTGGATTTAAATGAGAGAGGGCTGTGCAAAGTCACCAGCCCTCTGGAGCATCTGGGTCCAGTGGCAAGATAGAGATCAGGACAACTGGAGATGGTCCTCAAGGGAATTAGTATAAGACTGGAAAGGCAGAAAGAATCCAGGTTTAAAGAGCTTTAAAAGCCAAATAAAGGATTTTCTATTACATCCTGGAGGAAATAAGGAAGTAATGGAATTACTTCAGTAGATAGAATGACATGGTCAGGCATTCATGTTAGGAAGAGCAATTTGATAGTTGTGTGGAGGATGGACTGGGAGCAGGAAACATTTAGGGAAGGAGACCAATCAGAACAGAATAATCTGCCAAGGTATTATAGAAGAGCCAGATTGCTTCTCAAGTAGTTTTCGTTATTTGAAATTCAGATAATGCTCCTCTGGGACTGAGGTGAAGTTTTTAAACTTCCTGTTTGGGTTGGGGTGTCTTAGGCTATCATGGTAAATGGTTAATCTTCATAAGGATAATCTGAATGGACACAGAGATAGGTGGTCTTTGGTGTATAGAAATAAATACTGACATGGAGTTAGAGGGCATAGATTTGAGTTCTGGTTCTGTCACTTTTATCTGCTTAACCTTCAACAAATCATTTTACCTCTCTGGGCCTCAGTTTCTTCATTCATAAGTTAAGAGGTAGGAGCAGCTAGGTGGCACAGTGGATAGAGCACTGGCCCAGGTGTCGAGAGGACCTGAGTTTGAATCTGGCCTCAGACATTTGACACTTACTGGCTGTGTGACCATGGGCAAGTCACTTAACCCCATCATCTAGCAAAAAAAAAAAATAAAATAAATTAAGAGGTAAAATGAGATAACCTTAGAAATTCCTGCTAGCTCAAAATCTTCTATGTTGGGGGGGTGCTTTCTAGTGCCACATGGGCATGTCTGTCCAATGCCTCGTTCATTTTGAGTTTTTATAAATGAGTGTTTTGGTAATGAAGTACTCTGGCTAAGTTCATAAATGAAATTATATTTGCCTTGAAGTTAGAAAGGATTAAGATAGGCAGGAAAGAATATAGGAAATAGCACAGTAGACAAAAGAAAGAGGAATAAGGCATTTTTCCCTTGGGCATCATGGAATGTTCATCCAACTTTGGTGTCCACCTTTCACCCAACTCTCACCTGTGGTTCCAAGAAGCTGTAGCATGCAAAGCAGCCACACCCTGGTAAAAACCATCTTGGCAGATGGGTTAAACCAGGTTGAGAGTAACTGACAGACCTCAAACACATCAGTGAGTTAGGGTAATGTCTACCACAAACAAGTAAAGATGTCCCCCAGTTGAATGGATGAATGAAAGCAATTTGTTCTGATGGCCATGAAGGTGGCTGAATCAGGCACTGTGGAGTGCTTAGAGGTGGGTCAGACATCAAAAAATACCAAAGTCATTCACTGCATCCCAGGCCATCACAGTCATCCTTACTTTTGTCTTGCCACTGGAGTTTGATGACTTTGAAAGAGAGTGAGGCTGACAACTTTGTACAACTGCCTCACTTAAGTCCAATTCACATGCAAATCAAGATTTCACTCCATGACATCATTGGTCCTTTTCAAAAACAAAGGTTGAAGAACAAAGACCATAGTGTTGACCTGAATATCTTGACCACATCATTTATAAAGTGGTGGGATAAGTAGCAATGGACTTTAGTTAGACTTAGGAACTCGCTTTATACTCAAATCCTACTGTGGTCAAATTGGGAAATAAATGTTTCCTCTAGATGGCCAATCTGGAATGAATGTGCAAAGAGCCCTACCTTAGAAGAATTAATTTCTCTTACCTTCATTTACCATGGAGCAATTGGACCTCCATCAAGTGAAAAGGCTCAAAAAGTCATCCTTGGGAAGGTTAGGCCTCTCTTTAATCTGTTATAACCCCCTGACCTTGAAACAGAGCTAGCTTGGAGCTAGCCCTCTTTTTTGTAGGGACAGAGTGGGCAATTAGTTTTGTAGGATATAGGAATCATTACATACACATGGTGATCAGCTATGGGAATGGTTTAAGTTCTGGAGGTGGTAGATTGTTTATTTGTTCTGTATACATATTCATTCAATAACATTTATTTAGCACCTACTTATGTGAGACTCAGTACTAGGTTAGGAGTGGGGACAGAGTAAAAGGGAGAAAATACAGAGATAAATATGATATGCCATCATCCAGGTGCCTTGGACTATTAGCAGTAACTGCCCCAAATTGACACAGTGGAAAAGAATCAGAGTGCCCTGGTGTGTGTGTCTAATGATCAGAACCTAGTTCCTGGCTGTAGTTCCTATTAAGCCTGTCTACTTTCATTTTCCACCCCACCATTAAGTTCAGACTGAGAATGGTTGCTGGCTCTGACACAGCAATATTAGCAGCTTGAAAATAAACATTGACCGACCAGGCTGTCACCATGCACGTGTGGAGGGTAGTAACTTATTGGGGACAGCTACTCTGAAAATCACAGAAATTAGAACTGGAGAAGACCCAGAAGATGCCTTACTGAGTAATAAGTAGGAAAACAAGAAAGTTATTCTTACCACTTGCTATCTCCACAGGGACATTTCAAGAGTCAATAATAAACATAAAGTATGATACAGCTGTTCCTGTACCCACTGAGTACTGGGGCTTATAAATGCTGGGAGGGACTGTATTCTGAGTGACAACCTCTCTGGAAGGTGATGAGGGAATGTAGCAGGACAGACCTGGGGATGCAACAATTTCTTCTGAACCAAGAGCCTGAATTATTGGGAAGCTGAAATTGCCACCAACTTGGAGGCTTCTGGAGAGAAGAAATGCCAGATGCGGCTTCTGTTCACTCTGGCAGCGACCAACTGGTAAAGAGTCACAAGCCAGCCTAAATGGTAAGGGGCATGATGATACTCCCCTACCTGGATGATAATTGGTACACTCCTGGAGAGAACTAAACCACTAGAGAACGTGCATTTGAAGATCATCTGAAGGAACTGGGGATGTTTCTCCTTGAAGAGAGAAGATTTAGGAAACATGATAGATCTCTTCAAGTGTTTGAAGGGTTGTTATGGGAAAGAGAAAATAGATTTGTTCTTCTGGGATCCAGAGGTCAGCACTAGAAAAACTGGGTACCAGTTGTAATAGAGAGAAATTTAAGCTTGATATGAGAAAAATGAATGACAAATGAATTTTAAAAAGCATTTATTAAGTGAATGCTATATGCCAGGCACTATGCTAAAAACTCAAGATACAAAGAGTAAAAATATAGCAGTTCCTGCCCTCTAGGAGCTTACAATCTAATAGGAGAAGACAGGACAATGTATTAGGGGAGAGTTAACCGGAGCTAACTAGAGAGGAGGAGGAGGAGTCATCATAGACGGCCTAAGTGGCTGTATGGGATAGGAAGCTGAAGCATAATCTAAAATCTCAGTGATCAACCAGTAGATAAAATGAGCTAAGTGGTCTAGTTTGCACATGCATAATTACCAGTAGGCTGGGTGGGGTCTTTAGGAGGGAATTCCAAAGATGTGTAGATTAATTTCCTTAGGAAAAATGATTCAGAAAGACCCAAGAATGGAGATCCAGGAATTTAGTTTCATGGGGAGTGTGTGGGACCAGATAGGGAGGACCAGGTCAGTGGCAAAAGGAAGAAGGGGAGATGGCCTGGATGAGTTGAGTGACAGAATGGGATTTGAAACTGAAATATAGTCTGGTCTTCCTAAAATGATGTCCAAAAGTGAATGGACTGACTTTGGAGGTAGTGAGTTATCTGTCCCTAGAGGTCTTGAAGTAGAGGCTGAATGACCAGGTTTTATTGCAGAGAACACACCTATTTAAAATGATTGGGACTAGGTGACCTTTGGACCCTGAGGTTCCGTGATTCTGTAAAATTAGATTCTGTAAAAATTGCAAGATGAACCACACAAATCAACTTATTAATGTGGTGCTTACATTGACTAAGAACAATTCTCCTAGTGTGTATGTGTGTACGTACACATATGTGTACGTACACACACACACACACACATACACACATACAACACACTAATTCCCTTAAAAGGGAACCTGGTCTAAAAATTGGATATCATGTACTCTTTATCCTTTTTTTTTTTAAATCCTTAATGAGAGTCAATCTGATACATTAATCATTTGGTTTGGTGTTTCTGTTTTCTATAGTGTATTCTAAACATTTATTTTTTTTCAATCAATAAAAATTTAATTTTTATCCTTCCCTCCAAGCGAAAAAAGAAAAACAAACCTCTTTTAACACAAGCATAGACAAGCCATGCAAATCCCTGTATTGTCCATGTTTATAGATGTATATTTTATTCTGCATCCTGAGTCAGTCATCTTTGTCAAAAAGTGGGTTTTCACTGAAAAGAGAAACAAGTTGGTTATAATGTTAATTGTGTTGCTTTATTTTTTTACTCCATTAGATTTGCTAAATATGCATTCACCTTTCTCTCTCTGCTACGTGTTCCTGCACCATTTACTTTCCTGCCCATCATCTGGTCACAAACTATATTCATTCATTTGTTTGAAATTAGTCATTGGTTAAAATCTTTCCAAATGGAAATGACTCATAACTGGATCACAGATGTAAATCTGAAAGAAATGCTAAAGGCCATCTAGTTAAATGCCCTTACTTTACAGATGAAAATAATGAGGTCCAAAAAGATGAAATGACTTGCCCCAGGTCATATAAGTGGTAAGTGGCAAAGTCATGATTCAAATGGAGATCTTCTGGTTCTAAATGCAAGACTCTTTCAGGGGTGGGGAACCTGTGGCCTTGAGGCCTATCCTGGGGGCAGCCTTTTGACCAAGTCCAAGTTTTATAGAACAAATCCTTTTATTAAGGGGATTTGTTCTGTGAAGTTTGGATTAAGTCAAAGGGCAACACTTGAGGACCTAGAGGGCCACATGTGGCTTTGAGGCTTCAGATTCCCCACTCCTGCTTCCAGTGTACTATTGGTGGCTCATGATGGGGAGTCTGGGTTCTTGAAAGCTGTGCCAGTAAAGTTGTAATCTTTTTTCCCCTCATCTAATGATATCATTATTGATTTTGTGCATGCAAAAGCTTTTAAAACTCAACCAACTCTAGTGAATATTACCTCTAGGATCAAATACAAAGCCCTCTTTCTGGCTTTTAAAGCCTTTCACAACTCAATCCCTTTCTTCCTTTCCAGTCTTCTTACATTTTACTGCCCTCTCTACAATTCAACAACATTGATCTTCTTACTATTCCTCAAGCACAATTCCATCTCCCAGATTTCCTTTTTGTTGGCTGTCCGCCACGCCTGGAATATTCTCCCTCTGGCTTTCCTATCTTCCTTCAAGACAGTTCATATCAGACCTTTTGCAGAAGACCTTTTCTACTCCCTTCTACTGCTAGTGGAGAGATTGTCTAATGCTATGAGCTCATGAGCCCCAACTGAGTTTACTTCCTTTTTTACAGTGTATATGTGTGTGTATGTGTGTGTTTATATGTGTGTGTGTGTGTATATAGCACATTGCTGTTTGCAGATCATCATCCCCATTAGTATATAAACTCTTTGGAGAAGGGACTGGGTTTTCACCTTCCTTTGTATCCCAAGTACTTATGATGCCTGACATATAATAAGCATAAAGTTGTAATCTTGAGAAAAGTAACTAGATCTGATCAAAGACATATGGACAGAATTAGTGCTAGAGGGAACCACTGTAAAGACACTGAAAAATCAGTTTTCAAAATGTCTCAAGGAGGAGGAAATGTTCTAAAACAACAGAAGAGTTCATGGACAATATTGTTACCCCCAGATGACAAATGGAAAGAAATGGTTAACTATTGGTTGGCATGATTATTTTCTCGTTACTATAGAATCTTTATAAGACTGGTCTATGCACATATTGAGGGTCTCCTTGATGAAACTATGGATGGGAAGCTGCCAGCTTTTGTATATGATTCTCTACGGTAGAGCAACCTTCGCAGTCATACAATTGGCAGAGAGATATAGGAATTCTGTTTGTTTGTTTGTTTTTGTTGTTTTTCAGTTGTTTTAGTCATGTCTGACTGTCGATTACTCCTTTTGGGTATTCTTGCTGAGATACTGTTGTGGTTTGCTATTTCCTTCTTCAGGTCATGTCACAGATGTGGCAAATAGGATTAAATGACTAGTCCAAGGTCATACAACTAGTAAATGTCTGAGGCTGGATTTGAACTCAGGAAGATGAGTGTTCCTGACTCCAGGCCCAGCACTCTATCCATTGTACCACCTACTAGTCTGATATAAGAAATATAAGAGCCGAATTTCCTGCTTTTTTTTATCACAAAAAAAGCATAGGATTTGCTGGAATTAACACTTTAAAGCATTGTGATTTCATCAATATGGATAGTCTTTTCACCAGTTCAGATCACAACCCATCCACATCTTTTCATCCTGTTCGCTTCTTGTTCATGTGCCCCCATAAATTTTCCATAAAGGATGTACTCAGTATGCAAGAGGCCTTCCTCTAGATCTTTTAATCTTTGGGTGTCATCAAAGTAGCATTCAGGCTCTTTTTTGTTTTGTTATCTTTCATTCTCACCAAAAGATTGGCACTTTTCTGATAATATATTTCCTGAATTATATTTTTCACATCCTTTCTCATGCATTAGTAATTTCAGATAATACATCTCAGCCTATATACCTCTTTCTGCTCCCAACTCTTTCAAATGAGAACCCTTCTTTTTGGAGAGAAAGCCAATCTCTTCATTGCCTTTTGGGTGACCCATTATTTTAAGTCTTTGGTAATTGTGGTGTTTCTTTACTCATAGCTGTATAACATCACTAGAAAAATATTGATTTTTAAAAAATAGGTTTTTGTGTCAGGCAACATGAAAGATGCCTTTGATATATTTGTAGGTCACTCTCACAAATGGTATAGCAATATGCAGCCTTTTATTTTGTCTTACTGGACTTTATTTTTATTTATTTTTCTTGACATCTTTTAAAAATATCACCTGCATTTCCCAACATATCCATTCCTCTTTTCCCTCCCAGAGCCATCCCATATAACTAAGAATATAAAAAAAATTAAAGAAAAAACCAACAGTTTGCCAAAAGTAGTCAACATATCAACCATGTATGAAATTATCCTCAGTAATGACTCTTAATGGGTCATTACCTCGTAAAAAAGAGTGGGAATTATATTCTCATATCTCTCCTTGGAGGTTAAAATTAGTAATTATACAGCATCCTATTTTATTTATTTTTAGTTTTCAACATTCACTTCCATAAGATTTTGAGTTCCAAATTTTCTCCCCATCTCTCCTCTCCCTGCACCCCAAAACAGCATGCAATTTCATATAGGCTCTACATATACATTCATATTGAATCTATTTTCACATTAGTCATGTTGTAGAGAACAATTAGAACCAATGGGAGAAACCACAAGAAAGAAGGAACAAACAAAAAAGAAAAAAGAAAAAAAAGAGAGAGCAAATAATATGTTTTCATCTGCATTCAGACTCCATAGTTCTTTTTCTGGGTGTGGACAGCATTTTCCATCATGAGCCTTTTGGAGTTGTCTTAGATCCTTGCATTGCTAAGAAGAAATGAGTCTATCAAAGTTAGTCATCGCACATTGTGATTATTACTGTGTACGATGTTCTCCCAGTTCTGCTCCCTTCACTCAGCATCAGCTCATTCAAATCTAGACCTAGAAAGGGTATTGCTGGGTGAAAGGGTATGCACATTTTTATAGCCCTTTGGGCATAGTTCCAAATTGCTCTCCAGAATGGTGGATCAGTTCACAACTCCACCAACAATGCATTAATGTTCCAATTTTTCCCACATCTTCCCCAGCATTTATCATTTTCCTCTTTTGTCATGTTAGCCAATCTGATAGGTATTCCTTTCCAGTCATCTTACATTTTACTACACTCTCCACAATTCAACAACATTGACCTCCAAAGTTGTTTTGATTTTCATTTCTCTAATAAATAGTGATTTAGAGCATTTTTCATATAACTATGGATAGCTTTGATTTCTTCATCTGAAAACTGCCTGTTTATATCCTTTGACCATTTATGAATTAGGGAATGACTTCAGTATCCTGTTTTTGATTGTTTTGTTGTGGCTATTCCTCTATTTGCATAGTAGGTGGTGCAATGGATAGAGTTCTGGGCCTGGAGCCAGAAGACTTATCTTTCTGAGTTCAAATCTGGCTTCAGACGCTTACTAGCTGTGTGACCCTGGGCAAGTCACTTAACCCTGTTTGCCTCAGTTTCTTCATCTGTAAAATGAGTTGCAGAAGGAAATGGCAAACCACTTCACTATCTTTGCCAAGAAAACCCAAAATGAGATCATAGAGTCAGATATGACTGAAACAACTGAGTAACAGCAGTATCATTGTGTTATTTCTTGGTTCTGCTTACTTCACTTTGTATCAATTCACATAGGTTTTCCCAGTCCTTCATCATATTGACAGTTTATTATAGTAGTAATACCTATTTCATTTGCAAACCACAATTTGTTTATCCATTTCCCAATTCCTGAGTATTTACTTTGTTTTCAGTTCTTTGATACAACAAAAAAATTGATGCTATTAATATTTTGGTGTATGTAAGACCATTCCTTTTCACAATTGACCTCCTTGGGATATCTGTCTAACTGTAAGATCTCCAGAATACAGCCTATGGATGTTTTAGTCATATCCTTAACATAACTCTATATTTCTTTCCAGAATGACTAGACCAATTCATGATTCTGCCCACAGTGTATCAGTAGTGTTCCAGTCTTTTCACAACTCTTCAATATTGATTATGTCCTTGTTTTGCCATCTTTGCCAATTTGCTGAGTGTGAGGTGAAATATCATAGTTATTTTGATTTTCGCTTCTCTTAGTGATTGGGAACAATCTTTCATACAGTTTTTAATAGTTCAAAGTTATTTTGAGAACTTTTAGTCAAATACTTTTGTCACCTATCTATTGAGGAATCCCTTTGGTTCTTATAAATTTGTTTTAACTTAGTTTTCAAGCAAATAGCACAGTTCCTGGCACATAGTAAGCATTTAATAAATGCCTATTGATTTATTAATTGTTCCATGTATGTCTTTGGTTCTAGAGTCTTTTTGGATATGTTTGATGCAAATATATTTTTTTCTATGTTGACCACTTATCTAGTTGTATTAATCTTGTTTTTACAAAAATCTTTTTAATCATATAATCAAAATGATCTATTTTTTCTATCTCTTGTTTCTCCACTAACCATAATTGTGAAAAGTACCTTATTTAAATTTCTTCTAATTCTTTTATAGTGTGACCATTAATACTCAGATAACATATCTATTTTCAGTTGATTGTGACATATGATGTAAGATACTGTTACAACATGCAGTTTTAAAAGGTTAGGGTTACTGAAGACACTGAATTTCCTAAATTCAGTCCAGCCCACTCTTTTTTTCAATTCTAAGCACTATTCATTGTCTATCTACAGTGCCTGTCTAAGATAAATGTGCTGATGGATTAACTCAATGGATTGCCCATCTAACTCTATGTCAGAGTATGGACAATATGCATTCTTTATATCCTTTGAGATTTTCCATTGTGGCTGATCTCTTCTGAATGGACATAGTTCTCATTAAAGAAATTCCTTAGTATACTGGACATTGGTGGAATAAGCACTAAATCATCCAGAAAAATGAACATCTAGAAAACTTTGCTACCTACAGGGAATTTTTCTTCCATTTGGACTCTGCTCAGGACATCCTCCATGACAGTGATGCACATCTCTGACAACTCTTTTTTCTTTTATGAGGCAATTGGGTATTAAGTGACTTGCCCAGAGTCACACAGCTAGTAAGTGTTATGTGTCTGAGACCGGATTTGAACTCAGGTCCTCCTTACTCCAGGGCCGGTGCTCCATCCACTGTGCTACCTAGCTGCCCCCACAATTCTTTCTCAGATTTATGCCTTGCTTGATGTTGATAATCAGAGAAATATTAAAGAAAGTTATCTCCATGGCTACATCAAGGAATATGCCAGTCCTGGAGTCAGGAAGACTCGTCTTTCTGAGTTCAAATCTGGCCTCAGACACTTACTTTCTGTGTGACCCTAGGTAAGTCACTTAACCCTGTTTGCCTAAGTTTCTTTACTTGTAAAATAAGTTGGAGAAGGAAATGGCAAACCACTCCAGTATTTTTTGCCAAGAAAGCTCCAAATGGGGTCATGAAGAGTTGGGCACACCTGAAATGACAACAACAATATACACACAAACACACACACACACACACACACACATATGTTTGCTTAATATGTGTATATATTTAAAACATATAGTTATTTATCATGGAAATATATGCATATATATAAATATATTTATTAAAGCTGTGACTTATCCCCATATCCTGAAAAGAGTCAAAGGCTGGAGGTTACAGATGTGCTACCAAGAAGCTGAGTCTCCATCCTTAGCTATTATCCCTGTTTTCACATACCACTCTCCTCTAACATGCTATAATACCACACTGACATGTAGGGATTGCAGCCCCACAACCCTAAGGTGGGAAAGGAAGAGATTAGGGAATAGAAATGATAGGAATATATTTCAGTGAAGACAAACTGAATTAATGAGAGACCACAATGCCAAACCCTACAGGAAGTATAATTCAAGAGCTATCCTATCTATAGGACACATGGCCATTTTTCTTCAAGCCCTGCCCTTAGAGCAAGTTTAGGGCACAGAAATCATCTGAGTTGTGCCTCTCAGAGCTCAAAAGCCCTCACACAGTTTCTCATCCCTCAACATCAATCAGTCAACAAGCATTTATTAAGCTCCTACTATGTGCCAGGCACTATGCTAAGCACTAGGGATACAAAGGAAGGTGAAACCAAGAATATAAAAGGAAGGCTTGGGTAAAGAGACATAAATGTTCATACCCTTCCTCTGAATTGTTTCTATCCTGCTGAGGTCTTTTTAATCTACATATTTCCATAACACCCATGTTCTCCAATCTACCACAGAGTAGTTAGGCTAAAAAGGATGCTAATCTTTCATGGCATATAAATCTTGAACAGAAGATAAATCTCAGAGCAGAAAGCCCAGAGGCTGCCCAGGCAGCCAGAGAGTAGAAAGACGATCCCAGCTGTGCTGATTGCTCATGTTTCAGCTGCTCTGTCCCCCATCTCCTACACTGCAAGAGGGGCTCTGAATTGGAATTCAGGGAAGGAAATTGCTGTGGCCCTACCTCTGCCTCCCTAAGGCATATGTGGTTCATTGGGAGGGAGGATGATAAAAGCTTTCCAACTCTCCCTTCCCACAATTCCCTTTCACCCACTCCCCTAATACCAAACAGAGAAACACACACAAAAGTAAATCCTTTATGCCAGGATTGTTTGGCTTTCAGAACAGGGAGATGAAGTAGTCACCTAGGTCAGCACACTATATTTTTTAACAATGGCATTCACTGTTATTCTTTGGGAATAAAGTATAGTCATGCAGGTGTGTGGAAAACATGTCCAAGAACTATTATTGTTCTTTATACATAATCCCCACCCCCACCCCCATCATCTCATTCAACAAACAATAAGTGTTTTGTACATTTATTATGTGGAAGGCAGAGTCAGCATGGCATATTGGGTACAGGACCAGCTTCAAAATCAGGAAGGCCTAGATTCAATACCTATCTCTGACACATACTAACTGTATGATCTTAGGCAAGTCACTTAACCTTTAAATGCCCAAGGCAACTGTCTAAGAAAATAGGTTGTAGAACAGTGAGGAGTACGCATTGGTTGAGGGAGTTTCCTCATTTTGATGCTTAATGTAACAATGAAGTCACAAGTCAGGATTTTTAAAAAATGTGTGGAACACAGTGCTATATTCTGGGAATGCAAGGTGCTGTTCTGTAAATGAGAAAACATTCCAATTCTATTAAGAGATTCATATGGGAATTTGCAGTCAGCTGATAATTTTTTAAAAATGTCCAATTACTACTGCCAAGGCAAGGTGGCATAGGAGATAGAGGACTGGATTTAAAATGAGGAAAATCTAGCTTCAAATTCTGCCTGGATATTTAGCTATGTGACCATAGGCAATGCCCTTGACTTCTCTAATTCTTTTTTTCCTCATCTATGAAAGAAGGATAATACTAATATCTATTTTAAAGAGCTGTTGAGAGGATTGACTGAGACATTGTATATAATGTGCTTTGCCAATGTGAGCTATTATTATACTTTTGTTGATAATTATTGACAACCCCTAGGGTAAAGGGGGTGGCGGAAGGTCCCAATGGGTCCAACCCAACTAGAGAGATTCTCCTGACTCACCCCATCATGGCAGGTATTTCCCCTTCTACTTCTATTGAATTTCATATGCTTGCCTTATTTTGTGTATCTGTTAACATTTGTTTAGGTGTTTAAATCCTCTTTCTGTATGTCCCTTTCTTATCATTCATCTTAGTTTGGAAACTCCCTGCAGGCTAGCATATTTAATGTAATACTTCATGCAGGCAAGTATTTAATACTTCCAAATTGAAAATCAGTAGGGATTAAAAAATTAGGGGAGTTCAGCTGAACAAGTTATTATTGGCTGTGTCATTCATAGCTGATAGCAAGGTCTTTCATGCTTCTTTTTGCACACTCCTCCTCTCCCCCCACCCCCACCTCAATAGCTATTCACATATTTTACTTTCTTTCCTCCATTGCAACTTAGGAAGGTCTGGAGAATGAGTGTACCCTTTGGACAACTATGTTTTATTACTCAAATCCAGTTAAGCAGCAGATGTTAAACACCACCCCCCACCCTCATTTGAATCTAACCCTTTTCTGAACAGGAATCCTTTCTCTAATATTGCTAGCAAATACTCATCCACTCTCTACTTGAAAACCTTCAGAAATGAGGAACCCACTATCTCCCAAGACAGGCCATTACACCTTTGTACAGCTCTCTTAGGAGAGTCTAAATCTTCCTCTCTTTAGAATTTATTGTTCTTGCTCCTAGGTATGCCTTCAGAGGCCAAACAGAGCAAGGTTAATCCTCCTTCTGCTTGACTTCCCTTCAAATACTTGAAAACAATTATCATATCATCCCTAAGGGGAATTAAGCCTTAGAAAGATGGAATGACTTGCTCAAGATTACTCAGCTGTTCAGTCGTTAGAACTCAAATTTAGGTTTTCCATTAGAACGTAAGCTCCTTGAAGAAGGGGACCATGGCTCTTTTGTCATTGTATCCACAGAGCCAAGCATTATGCCTGGCACATAGGTGTTTAATAAATGCTCATTATTGATTGAATCTAAGTTAAGAATTCTCTGGTCCTCTATTTTTGTGCCTCCTTTTCCACTTATCCCTCAGACTTAGTTTTCATTACCCTGTTCCTATCTTAGTCAAAATTGCTACAGTGAATTGTTCCCATTGAATAATCTGGGAAGGGGTTGTGATATGGAAGGAGATTTAGAGTTGGCATAGTTGTACATAGGCTTTCCAACCTGTTTCTCCTTTACCTTCCTCAATGAGTTTGAACCCTGTCTCCTCAGGGAGAAAATATTCAAGAAAGAGCAATGATCCAAGAAATTCTTATGGGAATTAGGTAATACCTCCCAGGGTACAAAACAGGCACATTCCTAGGAGCTGGATCTGGAAGGGCATAGTTGTAGTGCTGTGGCAAAAGTGCTGTATTTGGAGTCAGAGGACCTATGTTTGAATCCTGACTCTGTTAGTTGTAAAATGTATTACCTTGCATCAAAGCTTGGATCACTTTTCTGGACCTCAGTTTCTTTATCTTTAAAATGAAGAGGCTAGAAGAAAGACCTGCCAAGGTGATGGAGTAAGAGGAAGCAGTACAGCCCATTCCCCCTACTTCCCCACCCTGACGACTACTCCACAATGACATAGAAAAGCACCAGACTGAGTTTAAAGTAGAAGAATAGAAGTAGAAAACTATAAAAAAAATAAGGAGCATGTTGTGTCCCCCATTAGAGTGAATTCCTTGAGAGAAAGAATGGTTTTTGCCTTTCTTTTTATCTCCAGCACATAGCACAATGCCTAGGACATGGTAGGCACTTAATAAATGCTAGCTGACTGACTGACAAGGAGGTAGGGAAGGGAAAGTAGACAACACTCAAGCTTTACTTTATCTGAATTGGTCAAAGGAGGCTAGAATATATATACATATACATATATATGTATGTATGTATGTATATACATAAATATAACACACATACATATACATATATAGAATTAAATGAAAAAATATATTTCATTCAACAAGAAAATAAAAGGGAATGGAGAGAGAGCCAGAAGGGAAGAATAAGAGGGAGGGTATATTCAGGAAAGGATTAATCATAAGCAGGGAAAAATATCCATGGAGAATGGACCACCTGGAAGGATTTAAAAGGAAAAAAAACGAAAGAACTTGTGATCATGGTTTAAGTTAAAAAAAGAAAAGAGGGTCAGAGGAGTGGAAACAGATTACATCCAGCACTAATGCGAAACATACTCCTCACTCACTACCCATTCCTTCTTTATAAAGTAGAGGCAAAAAGCAAAAGGAGGAAAAATAGAATTAGGTTGGAGTGGAATATACAAATTAATGATACTAATTGAGAATGTGAATGGAATTAACTCACCCATAAAATGTGACAGGATAGCATACTGGATAAGAAAGCAGAGTCCAGCAATATGTTGTTTGTAAGAAACACACTTGAAACATAAAGATTCACTCAGTGTTGAAATAAGAAGCTAGAGCAAAATCTATCAAACTTGCACTAAAGTAAAGAAGGCATAGGTGGACATTTTGATTTCAGAAAAGACAATGGCACAAGATAATTTGATTAAAAGATAAATAAGGAAACTATATTATGCTGAATGGTATCATTGACAATTAATACTAAACATATGTTTGCCAAATGACATAGCATCTAAATACTTAAAAGAAAAGCTAAATGAGTTATAGGAAAAAACAGATAATAAAACTGTAATACTGGGTGACCTTAATGTACCAGTATAGAGCTATCCAAATCTAACAAAAACATAAACAAAAAAGAGGTTAAAGATGTGAATAGAATTTTAGAAATGTTAAATATAATAAATGTCTTACAATTGCTAAATAACACTTGAATGAAGTATACATATTTCTAAGATATTTATTACACTTATGCAAAAACTGACCAAGTATTAGGGCATGAAAACCCCACAAATAAATTTAGAAAAGCAGAAATATTAAATATTAAATACATCTTTTGCTGATGACAATGTAATAAAAAGTTATAGTCAATAAAGGCTACTAAAGAAACAATTTAAAATTAATTTCTGACTAAATAATTTAATCTTAAATAGAGGATGGGTTAAAGGATAAATCATAGAAACAATAGATAATTTTATCAAAGAAAATGACACGAATGAGACAACATACTAAACTTTTAGGGATTGAGTTAAAAACAATACTTAGAGGGAAATGTATAGATCTAAACAAATTTATAAATGAAAGAGAAAGAATAGATCAACAAATTGGGCACATAATTTAAAAAATTAGAAAACCAACTTATTCAAACCCTGAATTAAACAAAAAATTGAAGTTCTGAAAATCAGAGTAACAAAATTGAAAGAAAAAAATAAAATAAGTAAAACTAGATTTCTTTAAAATAGTAAAAAAAAGATATGCCATTAGTTAATTCAACTTTATAAAAAGAGAGGAAAACCAAATTATCAGTATCAAAGATGGAAAAAAGAACTTACAAGATATGAAGAAGAAATAAAAAAAATTATTAGAAATTGTTGTGCCTGATTATATATTGGTGAAAGGGAGTTGGTAATGAAGGACTGCAACTCAGGGGAGATACTGGAGCTGAATATAAAGATCTAGATGTCATTTAATTTGATAATTAAATTCAGGGTAACTGATGAGGTCACAAAAAGAAGAGGGTCTAAGATAGCCCCAAGGGACACTAACTGTTAGGAGGCATGTTATGGGTAATAATTCAATAATTATCATGAAAAGGAATAGTCAAATAAGTAAGAAGGGAATTAGGAGAGAGAAGTATCACCAAAACCCAGACAAGAAGGACTATACAAGAGGAGGAAGTGGACAACAGTATTGAATGCTGCCAAGAGGTTAAAAAAAAAAGGAAAAGAACTGAGAAAAAGGCCAGTGGATTTGAAAATTCAAAGATCACTGGCAGCTTTTTTTAATGGATGGCATTATTTTATCATGATCTAAGAAATGATTTGGTAGTAGTAATAGCTCCCATGTATCTAGGATTAACTAAAGCTTTGCATACATTAGCCCATTTGTCATTAAAATGTTAATTGCTTAATATATTCCTTTCCCCAGCATATTTGCATTTTGAAAGATTTAAGCACTACAGCAATATATACCCTGACAAAAAGGAAATAAGCTTTTGTCTATGAAGATATTTTTGAAAAGGACCTTTGGGCAAGCGTTCCTTAAATTGAGCTAGGTGTTATTACTCTGCCTATATATAGAACTGACCTTGAAAATCATAGCATTTTAGAGTCCAGGGAACCTTAGGCAAAATCTAAATTCAATTTTTTTTCTGACAAATGAAGAAACTGAGGCCCAGAGAAGGCAAGTGACTTGACTTACATAGGGCTTGAACCCAGGTGTTCTAACTCAAACTTTAGTGCTCTTGCCATCACCCAACTTTTAGCCTGACTGCTCAGTACATATTACTACATCTTCTGTATGAGTAATATATTGTTACCAGTTGTTTTTATTCAATACATATTTGAGTGCCTTTCAAATATAAGGCAATAGTCACATATGTGTATGTTGCTGAGAAAGGTAACATGGAAACTCTGGCCTTTTCCATGTATGCCCTGTTTCCTGAGTTAACTGAGGAAGAAATATGTTTGGCAGAGCCATAAATAGGACAGGGCTTTGCCCGAGAGCACCAAAATTGATTGGGTATTGATATTACTTATAATGCTTCAGCAGCATAGAAACCAATGAGCTTAGCACCTCATTAGCAAGAATTATTAGTTAAATTGGGAAACTGTAAGACTGAACATATTTCTTCCTCCACAGTGGAGGCACCTTGGGAAGATCGCTGACAACTTTGAAGACAGCAGTTTCAATTGAGTGATATGGACAGAAACTAGATTTCAAAGGGTTGAGGAATGAGAGAAGAGGAAGTGGATTAATGGATTATAGACAGATTTTTCTAGGAGTTTGAGAAACTGAGGAAAGACATAGGATGGTAGCTTGAGGGGATGGTAAGGTCTAGTGAAGTTGTTTCTTTTTTTCAAGATGGGAAGACTAACGATTGTTTGAAGCTTAGAGAAAAGGAATAAGTACACGAGGAGAGACTGAAGATTAGAAAGGGGAAGATGGTTGATGTGCAATCTGCAAAAGAAGGTAGGAGGGGAGAGGATCAAGTGCATTTGTAGAGGAGTTCACCTTGGTGAGAAAAGCCACCTCTTTGTAAGAGACTGGGGAAATGGAGGAGAGAGTGGGAAATGATGTCAAGGAGTTTTGAAATGAAAAAAAAATAGGACAAGAAGGAGTTCATCAAATGACCTCTTTTTTCAGTGAAGAGGCAAGATTTTCAGCTGAGAGGGAGGCAGAGGGTGGAGCAAAGTGGGGGATGATTGTCAAGGGGTTTGGGAATGAAGAAGAGAAAAGGGAAGCCCACAATAAATGGCCTAAGACTTATTTTTAATTCTACAGAGACTATAGCATTCCATGGCTTGCAGCCACACAACAAAATATGAGCTTTTGATAATAATCATCATCATTAATCCTTTTCACTAGCACAGTGTTTACCTCCTTTCCTTCTTAGTTTCTCATCCCTCTTATCCCAGGGGTCCTGGGAGATCACTTAAGGGAAAATTCTATGTTGCTGAGATGACTTGAGCTTGGGAATTAGGGAGGCCTGACAATGCCATGTGTGACTGAGTCATGACCCCACTTGATGCCTTGATTTTTTTCTGTTTGAACAATGGAGACTTCAGTACCTACTCCTTCTCTGGGCTCCCACAACTTCCATGAATACCTCCCTCTTCCAGTTTCCAGTGAGCCATCTTCAATGAGTCCTGTAGAGTACTATTTTGTTTTCCGTATTCACAAGTCTGTTGTTGTCTGTCACTGGGTCTCCATCAGTAGTAAGGGCTATTAAAAGATCACTGTCAAGCTTTGTGAAACTCTAAATAGAACTGTTATTTAATTTTTGGTTACTAGGTTCTTGAATCCTTAAAAAGATCAGTTCCCCAGCTGGCTTGCCAGTATAGAGACACTGGGAAATGAAGCCTGAGCTTCCTACAGGAAGGGCTTTGCTAACTATAGGCAAGTTGCCCCGGAGAGAAACAGCAGGGAACTACTAAAGGGTTATCATTTAGTTCCATGGGTTGAAGTGAAGAGTAAGAAGTGAGCACAGGTTCTTTGGCTTAGAGTTGAGCTTTGAACTCTTTAGCCCCAGCGACTCCTCTGGGAATGAGAAACCTCCAAAAGGTCTTAAAAGGCATAGACTCTCCTTCAATTATTCCAACCAAATTAGACTAATCATTGTTCCCATCTTGCCCTCATCCATATTGTCTCACTTTCCAGAAATGGACCTTTTATACTTTCTTCACCCCAACTCCCACCTCTTCTTAATGAAATGCCTCTCTTACTTTGTCTCAATTCAGTTGCCAACCTCTCGGTGAAGTATGTCCCCAGACCCACCTCACCCAGAAGAAGTAAGCATTCATCATCTAGCAAGCATTTATTAGGTACTTACTAAGTACCAGGAAGTGTGAGTAGGTACTCATGATGAAAAGACAAAAGCAAATGACTCCTGCCCTGAAGGAGCTTATACTCTAGTGTGAGGAAACAATATGTATACAGAAAATCAAATACAAAATATATGCAGAGTAATTTCTGGGGAAGGTGGGGGAGAAGCTTGCATAACCAGAGAGATGAAAATAAGCTTCTTGTACTGACTTATTTTTTTCAATTTTAAATATTTTATTTTTTCCAATTACATGTAAAAACAATTTTGACATTCATTTTTTGATAATTTTAGTACCAAATTCTCTCCCCTCCCTCATTTCCCCCCCTCATTGAGAAGGCAGGCAATTTGATATAGGTTATACATGTGCAGTAATGTAAAACATATTTCTGTATTAGTCATGCTATGAGAGAAAACACAGACCAAAGAAATTTTTTTAAATGATGAAAGTAAAAAATAGTATGCTTTCCTCTGCCTTCAGACTCCATAAATTCTTCACCTGGAGGTGGACAGCATTTTTCATCATGTCCTTTGGAATGACCTTGGATCTTTGTTTTGCAGAGAAATGCTAAATCATTCACAGTTGGTCATTTTATAATATTACTGTTACTGTGTACAATGTTCTCCTGGTTCTACTCACTTCACTTTGCATCAGTTCATGTAAGCCTTTCCAGGTTTTTCTGAGAGCATCCTACTCATCATTTCTTATAGCATGATAGTATTCCATCACAATCATATACTACAACTTGTTCAGCCGTTCCCCAATTGATGAGCATTCCCTTAATTTGCAATTCTTTGTCACCATAAAAAGAGCTGCTATAAATGTATCTGTACAATATAGGTCCTTTTCTTTTTTTAAAAAAAAATTCTTTGAAGGGAATAACATATACACTCAATTGGGTATAGAAATCTATCTTACCCTACAGGAAAGTAGGAAAGGAAGGGGATAAGAGAAGGGGGTGGTGATAGAAAGGAGGGCAGACTGGGGGAGTCAGATGCAAAACACTTTTGAGGAGGGACATGATGAAAGGAGAGAGAGAATAGAATAAACAAGGGTAGGGGAATAGGATGGAGGGAAATGAAGTTAGTAATAGCAACTGTGAAAAAAAAACTTGAATCAAGTTTCTTTGATAAAGGCCTCATTTCTCAAACATATAGGGAACTGAGTCAAATTTATAAAAATAAGAGCCATTCCCCTATTGACAAATGATCAAAAGATATGATCAGTTTTCAGATGAAGCTATCTATAGCCATATGAAAAAAATACTCCAACTCTCTATTGTTTGGGGAAATGCAAATTAAAACAATTCTGAGGTACTACCTCATACCTATTAGATTGGCTAATAAGACAGAAGAGCTAAATAGCAAATGTTGGAGGGGATGTGGAAAAATGAGATATTAATGCACTGTTGGTGGAGTTGTGAACTGATTCAACCATTCTGTAGAGCAATTTGGAACTATGCCCAAAGGGCTATAAGCCATGCATGCCCTTTGACCTAGCAATACCACTACTAGGGCTATATCCCAAAAGAGATAAAAAACAAAAAGGAAAAGGATCTACATGGACAAAAAATATTTATAGCAGCTCTTTTCTGGGGGCAAAGAATTAGAAATTGAGGGGATACTCATCAATCGGAGAATAGCTGAACAAGTTATGGTATGTGATTATGATGGAATACTATTATACTATAAGAAATGATGAACAGGATGCTCTTAGAAAAACCTGGAAAGACTTGCATAGGCTGATGCAAAATGAAATGTACTCTGTACAAAGTAATAGCAATATTGTAAGATGATCAGCTGTGAATGACATTCTCAGCAATACAATTCAAGACAGCTCTGAAGAACTTATGACAAAAAATGCTATCCATCCCCAGAGAAAGAACTGATGATGCTTGAATACAAATTAAAGCATATTTTTTTAAAACTTTCTTTATTTTTCTTGAGTTTTTTGTTTATGTTTTCTTTCACAAAATGACTATTAAGTTTGGGGGTTTTTTGGGCTAGGCAATGGGGGTTAAGTGACTTACCCAGAGTCACACAGCTAGTAAGTATCAAGTGTCTGAGGTTAGATTTGAACTCACATCCTCCTGAGTCCAGGGCTGGTGCTTTATCTACTGCACCACCTAGCTGCCCCTAAAATGACTATTATGGATATGTTTTACATGACTACACATGTGTAACCTATATCAAACTACTTGCCTTCTCAATGGGGATGGGGTAGGGAGGGAGGAAAGGAGAGAATTTGGAACTCAAAATTTTAAAAATGAATGTTGAAATTATTTTCGCATGTAACTGGGGAAATTGTTTTTTATTTTTTATTTTTAGGCAAGAGGGGTTAAGTGACTTGCCCAGGGTCACACAGCTAACAAGTATCAAGTGTTTGGTTTGAGGCCAGATTTGAACTCAGGTCCTCCTGATTTCAGAACTGGTACTCTATCCATTGCACCACCTAGCTGCCCTGGGAAAATTTTTAAATAAATAAATAAGTAAATATTAAATATTTAAAAAATCTCTTTGGGATACAGACATTGATATTGCTGGGTCAAAGAGTATACACAGTTTTATAGCCCTTTGGCTCATTCAAGTTGTTGGAGACTGTATTAACATGCATATTTCCTAACAATGAAAAACCTTACCCATGGGGATTTGTTAAACTGACTTGAAAGAAGCCAAGGGTTCCAAAAGGCTGAGATTAGGAGAGACTATATTTTAAGTATGGAAGTTATGGAAATATGAGAGGGAATGATCTGTACAAGAAGCAGCAAGTAGGCCAGTAGAGTGCATGAAGGGGAATAACATGAAATAAGCCCAAGGGGTAGGCTCCAGTCAGATTGTGAATGCTTGAAAAAAACAAAGAGAAGAGTTTGATTTTCATCCTCGTGGTAATAAGGAGCCACTAAAGCTTCTTGAGTAAGGGATGTTGGTGGTTGTGTGGAGGATGGATTGGAGAAGGAAAAAATATGGGGTAGAAAGACCAGTTAAGAAGCTATTGCAATAGTCTAGGCAAGATGTGATATAGGTATAAAACTTTATTAAATTTAATTGAAAGTGAACTGAAGTGAATTCACTGAGTCTCTCTTGATTTCAGTTTCCTCGTGAGGGGATATGACCTTTAAGGTCCCTTCTAGCTATAAACTCATGATTCTTTGATCTTATGAATTGAAATATAAAATTCTAGAGCTGAAGGGACCTTAAGGATATCTAATCTAATTTAATATCTTCATTTTACTTTTACAGATGAGGAATCTGAGGATGAGAGAGGTTAAACAACTGGTCACAGGGCCAGTTAGTAGCAAAGCTGGGACTAGAATCTAAGCTTTCTGATTCCCAGTTCAATGTTCTTTCTAACATACAACATTTCTCTGTTGTCAGTGTATGTCAAAAGGACTTGAATTTGGTTCCCATACATGCTTTCTATGTCCTAGAAAAGTTGAGTTGCGTGAAGTCAGATGGCCATTCATATGTTGTCCAGTGTGTATGTTTTGGAGGGATGGAACCTCAAGGGAGCTAATTAGGCAAAATCTGGAGCAAACAGATGGTACATCCTGAATGCAAGTTTCTTCACTCCTGGTGCCATTATTTCTGCTTCTGAAGGAAATCAGTAATTCCTTGAAGGACTCCCTAAACTCTCATTCACCTGTGAGCTATAAAGTCAAAGAGAATTATTCTTTTGAGCATAAGAAAAAATGTTCTAAAGAATATAACTCTTGCCTCCTCTGCTCATACCTCTATCCCACAAATATAATTAAATGACTATGAACTCATACAAGTTGTTGGAGATTGCATTAACATGCATATTTCCTAACAATGAAAACCTTACCTATGGACAGCAGATTTATGAAGGATAGTTTTTGAGGTGCCCAGATTCTCTCTCTCCCTCTCTCTCTTTCTCTTTGAATCATTAGCTCCCTTTCATGCTGAACTCCTTGAGAAAGCTATCTTCCTTCTCATTCTCTTCTAAATTCTCTTCAGTCTGGCTTCTGATCTTGTATTTCAACTCAAACTGCTCTTTCTGAAAACTATCAATGTTCTCTTAATTTTGAAATTTAATGGCCTTTCTCAATACTCATCCTTTTTAGCCTCTCACATTGTTAATCACTCTATTCTTCTTGATGCTGTCTTCTTTTTAGGTTTTTGTAACATTGTTCCCTTCTAGTTCTCCTGCTATTTGATTACTCTTCAGTCTCCTTTGCTGGGTATTCATCCAGGTTGAGTCTACTAACTATTGGTGTTCCTTAAAGCTCTGTTCTAGACCCTTTTTTCTTTTTCCTCTACATTATTTCACTTGATGATCTCATTAACTTTGATGATTTCAATTATTATCTCTTTGCAGATGATTCTCAGGTCTATTTTTCCAACTCTCTTCTGATCTCCAGTCTTGCATCTCTAACTGCTTATTGGACATTAGACGTCTTAAATCCAGCAGGTCTAAAACTGAACTCCTTATCTTTCCCCCTAAACCCTGCCCTCTTCCTAACTTTTCTGTTACTGTTATCACCATCTTCCCAGTCATCCAGATTCAAAACCTATCATCCTTGACTCTTCACTTCTCTTTCTCTCACACACACACCCCACATCCAATCTGCTGCCAAGTCCTATCAGCCTTACCTTTATGGTATTTCTTGTAACACTCCCTTCTCTTCACTGCCACCACCCTGATGCAGACTCTCATCACCTCATACCTGGATTATTGGAATAGTCTTTCAGTTGATCTCCCTGCCTCAAGACTCTTCCCCACCACAGTCCATCTTCCACTCAGCTGCCAGAGTAAACTTGTCAAATTGTCAGTCTGACCATGTCATCTCCTCCTACTCAAATAACTTCGTCATTTCCATATTATCTCTAATATCAAATATAAAATCCTTGATTCATAACCTGTCCCCTTCCTACCTTTTAAGTCTTCTTTTTTCACTTTGCTACTTGCCATAAAATCTAAAATCCAGCAACATTTATTGTTGTTCAGTCATTTCAGTTGTGTACAATTTTTTGTACCCCATTTGGGGTTTTCTTGGCAAAGATACTGGAGTGGTTTGCTGTCTCTTTCTCCAGCTCATTTTACAGATGAGGAAACTGAAGCCAACAGGATTAAGTGACTTGCCCAGAGTCAAACAGCTAGTAAATGTCTGAAGTTGGCTTTGAACTCAGGAAGATGAGTCTTCCTGACTTCAGACCCAGCACTCTATCCAATGTGCTACATAGCTGACCCCAATGATATTGCCTTCTAGCTATTCTTTACACAAAATGCTCCATCTCCTGACTCCACGTGCATTCATTGGCTGTTCCCCACGTCTGTAATACTGTCCCTCCTTGTTTCTGTGTTCCACCTTCCCTGGCTTCTTTTAAGTGTCTGTTAAAATCCCACCTTCTACAAGAAGCCTTTCCTAGTCACTGCCTTGCTCAATAAATTCGTGGCTCTCAATTGTCTATAGGACCAAATACAAATTCTTGTGCTTAGCATTTAAAACCTCCAACCTACCTTTCAGAGCATTTTACATATTACTCTGCTTCCCACACTCTATAATCCAGACAAAATGGCTGGCTATACCTTAAATATAGCATTCCGTCTTTGCACAGACTATTCTCTGTGCTTGGGGGGCACTCCTTCCTCTCCTCCACCTCTCAGAATTCTTGGTTTCCTTAAAAGCCCAGCTCCAATACTCTTCACAAATGAGGCCTTTCCTGATCTTCTAAGCTTATGGCACCTCTCCTCCCAAAATTATCCTTTATTTACTTGTCATTGTATGTGTTTCCCCACCACTCCCACCCTACCACCAGCAGCAATAGAATAGTAAGCTCTAAAAGAGCCAAGAAACTGCTGTGTTTGTGTCTCCAGCACCTGGGACAGTGCCTGGCACAAAGTAAGTACTTAAATGCTTGTTGATGCTATTATTCCAATTTTACAGATGAAGAAAAATAAGGCTCGGGGAGATTAAGTGATTAACCATGGTCACACAATTAATAAGGATTCAAATTCTTGACTCTAAGTCTAAAATGTTATTCATTTCACCATGCAGTTATATAGGAGGCAAGAAGTTCCAGAAAGATATAACAAAATTTACAGTTGATTAATCTATCAAGAGTTATTAAAAGGAGACCTAGACTGGTCTATGTAGGTTGCTAAGCTAGGAGATAATGTTACATCAGACAGAAACCGTGCTATCAGACAAACTGTTCCTCTGGGCCATTGCCAGAAACTGAAACCTGGGCTAAATACATCTTTGGTTTAACCTTGTATGACAATTCTTATGCTCCTCTATTCCATATGTCACCCTGAGGACTCTCAGTTAGAACTCAATTCTTGACCTGACTTACCTCAGGGAAGGTGAAGAAGAGATGTGGCCTCTTTTCTTAAGCACAGCTTTATAAAGCAGTCGCATCCACATAAATGCCATCTGTGTTTCTGTTTCCTTGTTCTATGAGTTTAATGCACCTGATATTTTGTTAGATTATCATAAGATTTGTACAAGACCTCAGAAATAAAATCAAATCCCTTGATTTTACAGATAAGAAAACTGAGGCTCAGAAAAGTCAAGTGACTTGACCATGGTCACATAGACAATAAGTATCAGAATACAATCCCAGATTTTCTGATTCCAAATCCATTGTTTTCACTATAACTGTACCATATTGGCTGGCATGTTTGTGGTTCTTGAATCTACACTGATGGGAAGAGGTAAAAATGACTTCTCAGGCTGGAAAAAGAGCCAAGATTTTCCCACTTCCAGGCAAGGGCTCACTTTATATACTACCTCTCTTCCACTTGATCATCAGTAAGGAGTTCAAGCTGTCCAGGGCACATATATTATGATGTTCAAGAAGCTGGTTTTTAAGGGCCAGCAAGGTTGCTCAGTGGGTAGAGCACTGGCCCTGGAGTCAGGAGGACCTGAGTTTGAATCTGGCCTCAGACACATAATACTTCCTAGCTGTATGACTCTGAGCAAGTCACATACTACTTCACTTTAAAAAAAAAAGGAGCTGGTTTTTAGATTCATTAGAGCTTGAGCCATCTTTCAACCTCAAACTGGCACTAACAAGCATAAGTAACACATCACAATGTAAGATTGTGACTAGCAGGAGAGTGCCTATTGAACTACGAGGCTGTCTTCAGATCTTATCAGCCAGACACTTGTCAGGGTATTACCACCACCACCACCTCCCAAGTTGTTGTTTTTATATATGTATAAATTATATATATATATATATAAAATTATATAAATATATAATATTATATTTTTCATTAAAAGAGATCTATTTTCTCTTTTTCTCATCCCCCATCCCATTGAAAAAACAAAAATAAGTTTCTTATAATAAATATGCATGATCAAATAAAACAAATTGCCTCATGTCTCATTCTGCACCCTAAGTCTATCATCTCTGTGTTAGGAGATAGTAATGTGCTTCATCATGGGTCCTCCAGAATCCTGGATGATCATTGCATTGATCATAGCTCTTGAAGCTTTCAAAGCTGTTTATTTTTAAATGTTGTTGTTATTGGATAAATTGTTCTCTAGATCTGCTCATTTCATTCTTCGTCGTATTTATAAATAAACAAATTTATAGAATTTATTCATCATTTATAAAAGCCTTCAAAACTATTCATTTTTATAATATTGATATCATAGTATAAAATTATTCTTCTGATTCTGCTTACTTCACTCTGTAGCAATTCACCAAAGTTTTCCCACACTTTTTTGAAAGCATCCATTTCCTCATTTCACAATAGTACACAATAGTTCACCACATTGTTCTATCACATTTGTATTCAAATTTTCAATTCGATTACCATTTATTAAGCATCTACAATGTGCCAGGCACTGTGCTAAGTGCTGGGGAGATAAAAAGAAGCAAAAGACAATTCTTGTCCTCAAGGAGCTTACAATCATATAACACGTTTGGTTCAGCCAGTAATTATATATATTGTTTTCCTAGTTCTGCTTTCCTTGCTCTACTATGTCAATTTATGAATCTTCCCATGTTCCTCTAAATTCCTCATATTTATCATGTTTTTTACTATGCAATAATATTCTGTTATATTCATGTACCACAGTTTATTTAGTCATTCCTCAATCTATAGTAACTCACTTTGCCTCCAATTTTCTACCACAAAAACTATTGCTATTAATATTTTGCTCTATGCTAATATCTGGTTTAGAGAAGCATGGATTAAGTATAAATAATCATAAAGAGCACTCACGGTCCAGCACTTGCTGACCTCTAGTCCGTTCCAATGTTAACACTCTATTATTCTTAATTTCATTCTTCTGCAAGACTAATAAGAATCAGAAAGATTGGCAACAAATTGACAAGCAGCTGGTACCTCATGCTTCCACTGTGCATAAGCCATGCCTCTTAGAGTCCTGGGGGAAGGACAGCTGAAAAGGACAGGATGGGAGAGCTGTAGCATAGCCAGATAGGTCCCCTTGCCTCTCTTCCTTCTGACTACCAATTTTTATTAAATTTATAATATCCACTCTCTTTATTTGTATTTCTATTTATCATTTGTGTACATGTCGTATACCTCTTATTAGACTGCAAGCTCCTTGAAGGCAGGGGCCATATGTCAGCTACAGTGAACATCATAGATGTGACCATGTGAGAAATGATGAATAGTGTTTTAATAAGGCTTCAAGGCTTATAACACATTCCTACCCACCTACCCAATCACCTTGTGAGGTAAGTAGCTTAAGCACTTAGCTTCACATGTCGTTTGATCATGGACAAGTCCCTTAGCCTCTAGGACCTTCAGGCTCCTCATCTATATAAAAAACAAATGCTGCACTTCCCTCACAGGACCATTGTGGCTCTAAATGAGATAATGTATGTCAAGATCTTTGCAAACATTAAAGTGCTATGTAAAGATCAACTGCTGTTGGTATGATTCTGCCTACAATATTGTCTGAACTCTGCAGAGAGATGTGCTCTTTAAATGAAAGGATTTTTTATTAAATGTAAATTTTGCCCTCTGCTTTATTTCTAATTTTTCTTTTTTCCATATCTGTATATTATGGTTTAGGCACAGCTATCTCAAGCATTGAATGGTGTTTCTGATAAAGCAAAGGAGGCTAAAGAATTCCTAGTTCAGCTCAAGAACATACTTCAGCAGATCCAGGTAAGGATGTCCTGGGGCCGTTTGAGGATGACTGCCCTCAAACCCTCTCCTGGGAAGGATTTGTTAAGTGATGAGTCAGCAAGAGAATAACAGGCTCATTTTAGAGGATTGGATTGGTTATAAAATGAAGCCCAAGCCTTGACCCTTGGAAACATGACAAAAGCAAGTTATTGACAATTATCTGACAGCTAAGAAAAGAAAGGAAATGGTTAAATAAAAACTAACAAAGTGTTATGAGTGTCATAAGGAGGCAGGTGGAAGGAGCAGGGCAGAGGACCTGGTTTCAAGTGCTGCCTCTGAGGCTGACTTTATTGAACCTGAGGTTCCTCATTTGTAAAATTAGGGAGTTATATTAGATGACCTCTGAGGTCCCCTCCAGCCCTACATCTGTGATCTATTAGAATATTAAAGTTAGAAAGAACCTTTAGATCTTAAATTGTTCATCTGTAAGATAAGGGGGTCAGGCTAAATGGCCTTTAAATTTCTTTTCATCTCAAGGATGACATAAATAGAGCTAGGCTGGGAATAGTATAAATAATGAATTCTGTAAAGTGGTTAGCATTATTCAAATTTGCACTGCACATCTTCATTTGACTAAAAGCAATTACCATGTTTTATACAGATATAATGTAAAGTTTAGATTCAGTCAAAGGGCTGTACTTGAGGACCTACAGGGCCACAGGTGGCCTCATGGATGCGTGTTTCCCACCCCTGTTTGAACTGTACTAATTTTAATACTTACAACCACCTCCCAGGATTCATTATTTACACTAATTAGAACCTGGCTAGTACAATAAAAGCATCTCACCTAACTCCCTTATTTTCAGAGAAAGAGAGATTACGTATGATACATTATTTTTCAGTAGTTGAGAAGATCTGTGATTCTGTAGATTATAGGATTTCCTCCATTGACACACATTTCATGACTTTGAGGGCCAAAAAATTCCTCTATTGGTAACCAACACTTTGGCAATAAGGCTGTCTAAATTTAGCTAGGCTAGTTCTTAGATGGCAGGTACATAGTTTGTCAGAAGGCCTGTACTTAAGGCCTTTCCAGCTTGAAAAGACCTGCCCACGTTTATATTCCACTGACAACTCAAAAACATCTTTGTTCCAAAAGCAATGGTCAGATAGGACTTTAGTGGCAAATATGTGGTATATAATAGTGTGGCACATGTTCTGGAGTGAATTTCTCAGCCCTTACTCATGCTGCAGTGCTATGTCCCCAGAAGGTGGCTACTACATCCCCTCAAGGCTCTAAAAAAAGGGGTTGGCAAACTATTGCTGACATCTACCACCGGTGAGCTAAGAATGGTTTTTATATCTTTAAAGAAAAAAGTTTTATTGTATTTTTAAATGTAGAAACCATTCTTAGTTGACTGGCTGTATAAAAACAGGGATTGGCCAGGTTTGGCATTCTGGCTATAGTTTGCCAACCTCTGCTCTAGAGTTAACCTGAAAGGGGGAGTAGGTTTTAATGTCATTGCTCATGAGCCCCCACCAGTGTGGTTCACCTGATTATCGACTGATATTAGTTAGTCAAACTTGAGTAGCTTTTAGAAATGGATATTTACTATAATACCATAGTTGGTACAAAACACTCCCCCTCCCCAAAGTCTACAACACTGTACCACAAGTACATACAAAATCCAAGGGAAAGTGTACTCAAGCTTAGAACACAAAGGGAATAGTTCACAGATTCTGAAAGTCCTTTTCTCCTTTTTGTGGAGTCCTCGTGGTGTTCCCTTTAGGGTATAAGTGTAGTACAATATAACTTTTCTGCTTAGGCTGCTTGGCCTTTTCTCCTTGATTCCAAACTGTTCTTGGATTCTGATGTAGACACTGCCATTAGCTGTTCCAGGAACACTGCTCAGATACCAATAAAAGTCCAAATATTCTGATATTCTGAAGTTCCCAAGGTTTTCCTCTAACCAAGGTGGGGGGTGGGTAGGAAACTAAGAACTCTCCTCCCCATCAGGTTATTCCTTTTTCAGGGGCTTCGATGAAAGGTTTCCAGTACTAAACAGCTAGATACTCAATTCCTTGATTACAAATTAGCTTGAGGATTTTATAGAAACACCATAGAATATTACCAAGTCTCTCAATAAATCCAAACAGACTTCCTGTCATACCTAGTTGAAATTCCTTTTATTGAATGAGTGATTCAAGGGTATCTATCTTCTGACTGATTACTTATATCAAGATATGTTCTTACCTGATAATCAGGGATAAGTGAAGTAAGGTGACTGACTCAGTAACTACCACTCCTTTATAATAAGATTATACACACACACACACACACACACACACATATACACATATACACATACATACAGAGAGAGAGAGAAGAAGAGGAGAGGAGAGGGGAGGGAAGGGGGAAGAGAGAGAGAGAGAGAGAGAGAGAGAGAGAGAGAGAGAGAGAGAGAGAGAGAGAGAGAGAGAGAGAGAAAACTGCAAGGAATTTTAGAAACTAACTAATCCAACCCTCTCATTTTATAGATGAAAAGATAGAGAACCTGAGAGAGACTTGCCCAAAGTCTCATAGGCAGTAAGTATCAGAGGCAAGATTTGAACCCATGTCCTCTGACTTAAGATGCAGTGTTCTTTCCCCTATATCATGCTTCATGTTTATATGTGTGTGTATATATATTCTGAACATAGCATATGCACATTGAAAAGCCACATGACATGATGGATAGAGGTCCAGCCTCGGGCTCAGGAATACCTGGGTCCAATTCCTACCTCTGCTACAATATTGACTGTATGACCATGTGCAAGTCACTTAATCTTGCAGTGCTCAAGGAAACTTTCTTAGACTATAACTCACGGATGGTCCCCAGTCTATAACAGTGGAAGCAGTTTCTATACTATACTATACCCATGAAATCAAAGGTCCAAATAAGCAAAAGGCACAATAATTACAATTCACATTTAAAGGATACTTTAATATGTTCTATTATATAATTGCATGCCTAATGTAATATATTTTGTATTTTTCTAATTATATGAAGCACTTTCCTTAGAGAGATTAATCAGTTTAACCAGGGTCACATAACTAGTAAGGAATTTATTCAAGGTCAAGGGGCTAGTAGGTAGCTGGTCCTCTAACTTGGAGTTCTTTAATCTTTCCACCACATCACAGCTTCCTCCAACATATTTATAGTCATATTTGCGTAAAAAGATCATGTTTCTTGTTAAGCTTTCAAAAAGGAATAAATTGTAGGACTATTGAGTTGTTAGAGATTCACTAAAGACTAGTCCTCTTAACAAGCTGAAGTAGGTAGTCATGAAATGTTTCAGGCCACAGGTTAAAAAGGAGGATGGGGAGGAAACACAAAGAAATATAACATTGAGAAACTACTTAGATGCTGAAGATACAGGGGAACTGATAGAGATAAAACCTTATGAAACAGATTTTCACTTTAACTTTTCTCCTTGACAAACCTTGATTTCCCCAGGAAAATGGGCTAGACTATGAGGCCTGCTTGGTTGCTCAGTGTGATGCCCTGGTTGACGCTTTAACTCGACAAAAAGCCAAATTACTCACCAAGGTCACTAAAGAGCGGGAACACAAATTGAAGGTGAGTAACTGGGAGCCTGTTTCCTTGGGAGCTGTCCACTAGAAGAAATCTGTTTTTCGGTACCCATTCACAGTCTCCATGGAATAAAGAATTTTAACGTTCTTTGTTGTTGTTCAGTCATTTCAGTCATGTCCAACTCTTCATGACCCCATTTGGGGTTTTCTTGGCAAAGATGCTGGAGTGGTTTGCCATGTCCTTCTCCAATTGAATGCTCTTATCAAATCAGAAAATATCACATCAACCACTTGCCCTTTCTACAGAAACATTCATGAGGGTATACCAGGGGCACATCTCTCCCTTTTTAGAACCCACATGCTTCAGGCTCATGTCATCTGGGAAGCTTTCACCTCTTGTCAAACTCACCTGCCCCACCACAGTCTATAAATACACACATAATTCCAACTCTTGCAGTTACTGCATTTACCTATACTTCTATTCCTTACATAGAAGTTTCTCATCTTGACTGTTTAATGCAAGCTCCTTGACAGTGTGATTTAGGTCTGCTTTTAATATGTATAGGCTTTGTGGTGGAGACTCACTCAGGACACAAAGGTGTTAGGGACACAATGGGGATTTTCTCATTTTGTTGGCTCCTAGGATCCACCCAGGAAACATGGGATAATATACATACATGAGACTGCAGCTGACTCCCCACTCATATCCACATAGTGTGCAGTATTACAGAATAAAGTTTTATCAAAAGAAGAGAAAGATGTAACACATATATGCAAAGACACAAGAATCATCCTTAAGTATGGGGCTGTTCTGACAAAATATTTTTCTTGTTTTTGTTTCTGGTTGGGCAATGGGGTTAAGTGACTTGCCCAGAGTCACATAGCTAGTTAGTGTTATGTCTCTGAAGCTGGATTTGAGCTCAGGTCCTCCTGAATCCAGGACCAGTGCTCTATCCACTGTGCCACCTAACTGCCCCCAACATATTTTTCTTATAAGTTCAGCTTTGCTCTGCTTGGCCAGATGTATACCTGAGTTCAATGTCTGGTTTTACCATGAGACCTCGGTCAAATTATTTCATATCTCTGGGCTTTAGTCTGCTAATCCATAAAATGAAGAGGTTGAGCTAGATCAGCACTTCCCACACAGTATTCCACAGCCCTGATGTTGCCTGTAATGGCAATAGAATCACATGAGAAAGTATAAATGTGAATCAAAGTTTTTCCTAAAATATTGAATACAAATTATATTCATATCAAAATACTCATTATTGGGACATCTGGATGGCACGGTGGATAGAGCACTGGCTCTGGAGTCAGGAGGACCTGAGTTCAAATCCAGCCTCAGACATTTGACAGTAAGTGCTGTGGGCAAGTCACTTAACCCAATTGCCTAGCAAAAACACAATGTTCATTATTTCCAGAATTTTTAAGTGGAGCTTTTTTTTTAGGCAATTGGGGTTAACTGACTTGCCCGGGGTCACACAGCTAGTAAGTGTCAAGTGTTTGGTCTGAGGCTAGATTTGAACTCAGGTCCTCCTGACTTCAAGGCCAGTGCTCTATCCACTGCACCACCTAGCTGCCCTTCCAGAATTTTTCAGTATAAAAATCAACTTCATTTTTCTTCTTTGCTCGAAAATTTCCCACTTCTCTTTCTTTGTGGTATTCCATAACCCTAGTTTTGTAAACTGGGTTTTGTCAATGTTTCAAAACCAAAAGGATCCTGTGACTAAATTAGTTGGAGAAAAATAGAATAAATAATTTCTAAAGATCTTTTCAGAGTTTTATAAGCCTATTGTAAGTCTATGCATATGTGAAGAAACCAAAGTGCATTGAGCTACCCATGGGTCACATAGAGAGCCAATCACTGGCTGCTTAGGATCATCTCAGTTCTGATTTTTCTATATTTAGGGTTTAGGAAGGTATATTTGGGTATCTAATCCAAGATCATTGGGGAAAGGTTCAACATTGTTTCCTACCACAGACTGCATGCAGAATTCAGGTACAAGCAGAAAAGAATGCCAGGCAGCTATCTCTACTTATTTATTTTAAGTTACTAATATTACTGTCCCTATCCCTTTGTTTTTGTTGTTGTTCAGTCATGTCTGCCTCTTTGTGACCCCATTTGGGATTTTTTTGGTAATGGTACTGGAGTGGTTTGCTATTTCCTTCTCCAGAAGAGGAAATGGAGGCAAACAGGGTTAAGTGACTTATCCAGGGTCATACAGATAATAAATGTCTGAGGCTGGATTTGAACTCAGGATGATGAGTCTTCCTGACTTCAGGTCCAGCTCTCTATCCACTTTGCCATGTGGCTGCTCCTCCAGCCCTTTGTTTACTTCTCTTCAAAAGGCAGAAAGCTATGGTGATGCTGCAAGTGTGAACTCTTCTCCTCTTCACAGGTGGTTTGGGACCAGATCAACCATTGTACATTAAAGTTACGCCAGTCAACAGGCCTAATGGAATACTGCCTAGAGGTGATCAAAGAAAATGACCCCTCTGGGTTTTTGCAGGTAAGTGTCTTCTTCATGATCTTTGCTATGGGAAGGAGGGTGTTTTTTCTCTCTTTTCTACCAGCACTGCCACTGCTCACACTTTGTAATTAGAAATAAAACCCTTTCCCATGGATTTGGAATTATATTGCTATTAGAAGCTTTCTATTAGAAGAACATTATATCATAATATTCTAGAAGTAGATAGGTGGTCCAGTAGATAGAGGACTTCATCTGGAGTCAGGAAGATCTGAATTCAAATCCAGCCTCAGCACTTAATGACCCTGGGCAAGTCACTTAGCCTCTATTGGCCTCAGTTCCCTCAAATATAAAATGTAGGTAATAACATCATTTACCTTGTGGGTTGTTGTATGTGCAAATGAGATATTTACAAAGTGCTTGGCATAGTGCCTGGCACATAGTAGGTGCTATATAAATATTTGCTCCCTTCTCCCCCTTCATAATGGTGAAAAGAACACTGGCCTAGATGCCAAATGAGATGGGTACTTGTTTTGACTCTTATAATAACTAGAGAGTATAAGCAAGTCACTCAACCTCTGTAGGCCTCAGTTTTCTTATCTGTGAAATGGGGATTGTTGTACTGAACGAGTTTTAAATTTCCTCCCAACTCTGACATTGTATGATTCTACATTTTTGTGTTTTGCTAACCATACTTCTACTCTTTTGTCTAATCCCCTGTAGAAAAGCCAAGGATGAGGATCAAGTGACCTCTGTATAGCAAGTTGGGCACAGTCCAGTGATGTCAGGCTGCTTAACAGAGTGTCCACTGATGGCAAGCCAATGCTGTCATTTCTTCTCACGTTCAAAAGTGCAAGTTCCCACAGGACAGAACAAATTTCCAGTTGTCCTCTGGGGTAATCCAGACTTATTTAGAATTTGATTCCTAGCATAGCAGACCAGCTCAGAGTTGTACAGTTTCTGAAATAAAACAGTGAGGCAGATCTAAGTGTGACCTTCTTTCTATAGAGGGAATGAGCAATTACCTTGATTATTCCTAAGGACTCTGCAGAGACAAATGAAAGTTACTAAGAGCTACTCATGCTTTGTCCATGTTCCCAGGAACCAAAGATTCCTACAATCTTATCCTGGCCTTAGGTAAGAGCCACCCACTTCTTGGCAGAGAGGTGATGGATTAGGACTGTAGAACAAGACATTTTAAGATGTGGCCAATGTGATTAATTGTTTTTCTAGCTATATTTATTGTCAAGGAAGGATTTCTATGGAGAAGTGAGAAGGAAAGTTAGTGGATGGTAATAGGAATGCAAAAAAAAAAGGAAAGAAAAGGGAATCAATAAAACATTTTAAAGAACACAGAAGAACAGAAGAAAACAAGAATTTCCAAAAGGACACAGTACTTGGTACACAGTAGGAAGTTAGTAAATTCATGTTTATTGATTTATTTACAGAAATAAACAGGACAAGTTTATTACTATCAAATTAAATTTAATACACATTCTAAAAAGACAAATTATATTTACAGAAGTTCATAATTTCATACAAAATGTTTTTTTGTATCCTGAAATGTTTATATTCATTGGTAATTGTTAAATACATTAAGTACAAATTAAGTCAATCCTGGGCAAGTCACTTGAGCCTGTTTGCCTCAGTTTCCTCATCTGTCAAATGAACTGGTGAAGGAAATGGCAAACCACTCCAGTATCTCTGCCAAGAAAACCTAAATAGGGTCACAAAGAGCCAGACATGACTGAAAAATGACTGAACTATGTGCCAGTCATAATGCTAACTTGATCCTGATAACAACCCTATGAGGTAGGTCCTATTATTGCCCCCATTTTACAATTGAGGAAACTGAGGTAGACAGAGGTTGGATGGCTCGACCAAGGTCACATAGCTGTTAAGTGTCAGAGGCAGGATTTGAATTCAGATATTCTTGACTTGAGGTCTATTGCTCTATCCTCTGTACCACCTAGCTGCTTCTAACACTTAAAGGAACTAGTAATTCTAAGAGGTAGGAGTGAAGAAGTACATTCTAAGCATGGCAGACAGCCATAGGAGATGGGGTGTCATGTGTGAGGAAAAGAAGTCTAGTTTAGCTGAATGGTAAATTGGGTGGTGCTATGAACATGATGCTAATGGGGTTGAGATGACAGACTATGGGACAGCCTTGAAAAAACCAACCAAGTAAAATGAGATATAAGTGATTTTCAGCAACTCAGTTTATTTTCTTTTGCTCTTAAGAATCTATCAAATCCAGCCTTAGACACTTGGCACTTGCTAGCTGTGTGACCCTGGGCCAAGTCATTTAACCCCGAGTTCCTCACTAAAAAAGCAAAAAAAAAAAAAAGAATCTACTTGATAAAACACTCAACTAATTTTAAAAAATTGAAATAAGTATTACCCTTGCTACAAAAGATATCTTTTTTTTATTTCACAGAAGGATTCACTGCAGGGTTCTTTTAAATAACAAATGTCACATTTCAAATGTGATTTCATTTTCAAAATAAATTTTTTACAAAATAATATTAGGTAGCATTTACATGGTACTTTAGGATTTGCAATGAGCTTTACATGTTGTCTCATTTGATCCTCATAACAACTCTGTGAAGTGAGTGCTATTATTATCTCAATTTTATAGATGAGGAAACTGAGGAAGACTTGGTTAATTGATTTGCCTAAGGTCACAGAGCTAGTAAATCTCTATGATTTGATTTGAACTCAGTCCTCCTGGCTCAAAGTGCAGCATTCTCTCCATTGTGCCACCTGGCTGCTACATTTTCTCATGAGACTCATCAAGTGAGGTAGTCAGAAACAAAGTTGAAGTCTCTGGCTCTGGCTAGGTCTCTCTCTCTCTCTCTCTCTCTCTCTCTCTCTCTCTCTCTCTCTCTCTCTCTCTCTCTCTCTCTCTCTCCCCCCCCCCCTCTGAAGTATCTAGGATGCTTGAGCCTAAACAAATCACTTAGTGGTTTCCTGTTCTTGATCCCCAAAGGCTGAAAATAAACCTGTCCTCTCAACTTTCTATTTATCCTTCCCTTTGAAGATTCGTAGCCCAAACCTAATGGTTTCTTTAAGATTTCAGATGCTCTGATCAAGCGTGTCCAGGTGTCTCAAGAGCAGTGGGTCAAAGGAGCTTTGGAGCCCAAGGTGTCTGCAGAGTTTGACTTGACCTTGGACAGTGAGCCTCTGCTGCAGGCTATCCATCAGCTGGACTTCATCCAGATGAAATGTAGGGGTGAGCTTTGGTTGGGCATGTGTTCAATGCTTCTTTTGGTGAACATTTGTTCGGTAGCAGCACTGTAGGTGATATCCAGGGCAATAGTAATGACCAAGCCCAGTTCTCTAAGGTCCAAGGTCTCCTGTTTAAAAAAAAAAAAGTAGGGTTGGAATGGCTAAGGGATAGGGATATACCACTGGATTCAATCAGAATGAAATACCATTTCCAAGGAGAGAGACATAGCACATTGCTAACTTTGATTAGTAAGCAAAGAAAACTTAATCTCAATTCAATAGGACGCTTTAATAGAGCTACCCAGAGAATCCATGAAAATAATACTGTGTAGTGAGGAATGCAGCAGAAGTCCATAGTGGAGTTCTCTACTGCCTCTGGTCTTCAGAGAAAGGCCACTGGAAGCTTCAAGGGAATATCTTTCTCCCCCAAAGGCCTAGTTATAGTGTAATGAGGAAAAAGAGGAGGACTACTCCTACTCAGCCCAATCTGCATGCTATTCCAGTTGTGTATTTGGAAGAATGAATAGTGAGCTTTAGTCGGTAAAACACCAAAGAGGTGGGTTATTTCCATGGAAGCTGAGACACTTCAGATTTTTGCCTTGGAGGCATTCACCTATATCCATTTTAAAGAAAAGAGAGACTCTGAAGAAATACCCTCACCCTTCCCATGAACATATTCCCAGGCTTATGCCCACTTTCATAGTTTGGTGCTGGAAGAATTTTTAAGCTCATCTGGAGACACAGTTTGGAAATGCTGCTGTGTCGATATAAATGAAGCTACTTGGAGCAATACTGACCATTGCTTCAGAGCCTTGGCTCAGAGAGTTGGTGAGAGAGCTCCAATAAAAGCTCACCATCCTTCTTCACCTATGGGACCCTGGGACTGGTATTATAAGGATAGGAGTCTATTTCAGCCTTCCCAAAAGACTTGGTGAAGGCAAGAGGTTCTGCACTGATTGGTCCAACCACTGTCTCCAAAAGGAGAGGGGAAATGACAGTGAGAAATCGATTTTTTTAAAGAAAAAAAAAGCAGAGAAATTGCCACAGGACAAAGAAATAAATGCAAAATGGAGATTTTATTTAGTTTTTAAATGAGGGACTAGAGGTGTCAGTCTATGTCTACTTGTCCCTGAATTCATGGTTCAACTGTATTCCAAACCAATTTTAAGCCAACCAAACCATGACCCCCAAACTGGAAAACCTGAACCTGAGCTAAAGGTTTCAATCAATCAACTTCCCAATGAAATCGCTTTAATCTATTAGAACCTGTGCATTTTCTTTAAAAAAAACTTAACTGAATTTTGGGGGGAGAAATTAAAATATACTCCCAGTCATACTTGAGGGGATTATATCCCCATGCCAGATTCTAAAGCACTTTGATTTGTCAAGCCTGAGGCAGGTTGATCCTGAGAAAAGGAGTGAGTAGACACAGCATCTCCTGGAAAAATGAGGCTGATCCCTGATGTGGGCTGATCCACTGGCAGAAGGGCAGCACATCCCTAGGCAGACTGGGGATAAGTGGCAGGCAAGAGTAGGGTTCTTTGGACCACTTTCTACCTGAGAAAAGAGGCCCTTCAGGTACCTCCCTTCTCCATGGAGGAAGGGTACTCTAGGGGCCTGATAAAACTCCTCCCAGACAAAGGAGCAATGCAGCTCCCAGACAGCCTCAGGGCAAAGTGTTTGGCTGTAAGAAGTCCCTCTGACCATGATCATCCTTGGAGAAGGAGAACTTCAGGGCCCCTGGTCCTCTCAAGACAAGGATCTAGCAGGTTCTATGCTGGGAGTGTAAAATATGTTTCGAACTGGGCAAAGGGGGAGCACAGCTCCAGGGCAGCCCCAGGATAAGTGGTGGGCTAGAAATTAGTCCCCTAACCATGAACTATCGCCATTGATCCTAACTGAATTTGCCTTAGCCCACAGAATTCCTGGTTATGACTGCTGCTTCTATACTTAGTTCACTATCCCTATGACCAAGCTTCTGCCTTAAGGCTACTTTGAATGTTTTCAAATTAATAAATTTCTGAACGGAATACTGGAAAGGCCTAGACCATGAGTTGGAAGACTTGGGTTCTAATCCTAGCTCTGCTACTTAATTCTTGTTTGACTTTGGGGAGGTCATTTAATCTTTCTGATCCTCAACTTCTTCATCTTTAAAATGTGATGTTGGAACACATAAACCTTAAAGTCCCTTCAAGTTCTGATATGAAGGGTCTGACCAAAGGTGCATATATATATTTGGGATTCCTGACAAACTCCTTGAGGTTGCTAACTTGGAGACTGTCAAGGAGAGATTCAAAACCCAATTAAGTTTTCTGTGGCCGTGACTCACAGTGGTTGTAGTTATCACTTGGATAAGGGGAAGGGATGATTTTTTGGATGTAACCTTCGGATACCAGATGGGGAAGGATAGGGTTACACTAACCTGTGCTCAGTTCCTGTCGCAGTGCCTCCCGTCCCTTTACTGCAGCTGGAGAAGTGCTGCACCCGAAATAACAGTGTCACCCTTGCCTGGAGAATGCCACCTTTTATCCATAGCCCTGTGGAAGGCTATATCCTGGAGCTGGATGATGGGGATGGTGGGCAGTTTCGGGTGAGCTCATCTGTTCTAGGAGTCTGAATGGCATGCAGGTGATGATGATGGTGGTGGTGGTGATGATGACAATCTAGATAACTTTCCTCTCTGTGGCAGCAAAGCAAGATTTTTTCCACAGACTTCTCCCTGGATTCAGCCTTTGGAAGTCAGGAGACACAGGTTCTGATCTCAGCTCTGATGCTATCTAGCTAGGATATTGGATAACTTACTTAACCTCTTTGGTTAGCCTCAGTTTCATTATCTGTACAATTGGGATTGAACTAAATGACCTATGGTCCTATCCTTACTCTAAAGTCAAAAGGAACTAATCTGAGATCTTAGAAATAGGGTGAATACTAATACCAAGGCAGTATCTGACTAAGGAAAATTGGTTTCTGATTGATATATATATGGTTTCAAGCAGGGGGAAGAACCAAATACAGTGTAGTGTTCAAGATCATTTTAAGAAGTAGCACAGAACCCAGAAACAGTATCAAGTGTATGAGGATGTCATTTGCATATGTATAATTCTGAGTTTCACTCTATTTATCCAAATGCTATCCTTATGGAGTATCACCTTTGTCAGTCTACTTAAATAGCATCCTCTTCTGAATCTGCAGCATTTATTGTGTGTACTATTCATATTGTCCAAGGAAGATAGCATGGTGTAGTGGATAGAGTGCTTGCTTGACACAGAATCAGGAATACCTATGTTCAAATCTCACATCTGAGCAAGCCCCTTAAAAGGGTGTAGAATATACCAAGAATCACAAAGTTTTGAGACTCTCCAGAGATATACTTAGCAGTTGATACATAGTAATGAAGAAACTGAATTATAAGAGTGTTGATATTCCTGATCTAAATGAAATCAGAAATCCCAAATAAGTTGCAGCTAAATGGCAAAATAGCTCACAAATTCTCTTTGGAAAAGTAAATGAAGGAGCTAGTAGTGTAGACTTGAAAGTACATCCAAAGGCAAAGAGAAACAGCATTTCACAGGACTTCTGGTTATTTCTTATTGCAGGGCTCAGGATAAGCATGTGCAAAAAGGCTATTATGAAGGTAATTGCAGTTTATGTGACAAATTTTTTTGCAGAGAATAAGGAAACAGAAATTCTACAAGTAATCCATTATAAGTCTTCCAATTTGAATCAACATATAATTTGGTACTTTATGACTTCACTGCAAAGGTAGTCATAGGGAAAGACAGTAAAAAGTGTCTTCGAAAAGATAGCTTTAGAAGTAAGATATAAGGGGTAAGAGGCTTGCGGAGGAATAGAGAAGAAGCTTCATGCCTGCATATCAAGAATACTTCTTAATAAGAGAATCAGAATATTTAGGACATGGTGAATGCCAAGTATCATCAAAAAATGAAATTATTTATATTTTGACACACAGAAAATGACTGGCTACCAATGTAAGAGTCATTGTGCACTCTGTTCCACTACAATACAAAAAGCATTTATTGAAGTTATTCTATACGCAAGAGCTGTGGTGAGCAGTAGGGATTCAAAGACAGGACAAAAACTATTTTGCTGTTCCTTTCTATGTACAGTCAAATCAACAATTTGTTAATGCAAAGATCAAAATCAATTCCAAATTAGAAGAAAAGATAAAAGTGAGAAGAGTACATGGAGCACAACTAAGGCTACTCCAATCCGAACTGTTGAAGCTGTTAAGTAGGAAATGGATAAAAAATAGACATCTACATAGACTATCACCATTTCCTAAGGGAGTTTAACTGATATAAATCAATGGCCATAACAGGGGAATTTTAAAAGCATAGATTCTATGCAAGCCAGAAAACACTTGATTTCCTTCTAGAATCAACAGATGGCAGGTGGAACAACCCTGGCTTAGTACATAAACTCATTTGTAAAGTCTTACAGAAAAAGATAATAGAAGATTATGAGAAGAATTGCCTTACAAATTATCAAGAAGCAGTAGATCAAAAGAAAAGTTTATGGAAAGGTCATTTGTCAAGAAGACCAATTAAGCTATAGCATCCCAAAGACATTTAGAGATAAAATTGGATATAGGACAATAAACAGATGAAAAATAGACAAAAGACTGGGTATGGTAGTACAGTCCTGTAATTCATGCTGTTAGAGGAGGATGAAGCTGGGAGATTATTTGAGTTCTGGAGCTCCAAGCTGCAGTAGGGCTGAAACCAATTAAATATCTGCACTAAATCTAGCATCAATAGGGAGAGCCCAAAAGAAGTGGCAGGGAGAGGGGAACACCACACAGCCCAAGGAGGGACAAACCAACCAAGGTCAGAAATGAAGCAGATCAAAGCTTCCCTGCCTATTAGTAGTGCTATTGGGCAATGTGACTGATTGTTGCACTTCCAACCTAGGCAAGATAGAGAGATCCAGTCAAGATGTGGGGAGAGAGGGAAATGGGGGGGGGGGGAGAGAGAGAGAGAGAGAGAGAGAGAGAGAGAGAGAGAGAGAGAGAATGCAAAATATCAATATGAATGAATGAATGAAAAAGTTTAAATGCTTATTATGTGCCAGACATTATGTTAAGCACTGGGAATACAAGTAAGCAAGTCTCTTCCCTGGAGTTTATATTTTAATAAGAGAAGACAACACATAAAGGAGAAGGGTGGCCAGGAGAAATGTTTTGGACCAGGAAGTCAGAAGATAGATAGATAGAGCAACTGTAAGTCAAATGACTGACATATCCTTTCCAGGAATAATAATGTTCACTTGACTACTGTTCTCACTGATAGAATTGGAAGGTGGGACTGAGAATTGGGGGCAGAGAATACAGAGGCATTGCATAGAGATTCTGAGAAGTGATGTGATGGGCCTGAGAACAGGCAAGATAAGGCAATAAAATAAGGTAACACGCAATGCTCACCAATCAGAAGTCAGAGTCACATGGATGGGAGCTTGAGTTCTGGTTGGAGGTAGGGATTTCTATAACAAACTGCTTTCTCCACAAATGACAGATGTCTTCACACTTGAATCATAATATCACAGTCACTGGTGTACTGTACAAGAAGTCACTAGAAAAGAAAGGAAGAACAGTTAAACTAGACCAAGTATACACAGAGATCTGTGCTGGAAGCAACACAATGTAGAGGACATTGAGAGATTAATTCTTGGGCTATCTGAAAAAAGGAAAGATACCAATCACTTATAGAAAAAAACCCCTATATTTTATGATTACCCCAAAAAAGTGATTAAGAAAGTATCAATAACTACCATTCCATAAACCTGTCTTTCCATCCACATAGAGTCTTTTAAATATGTTTTTATAATAATAATAAACACATGCATTGAGAATATCCTTGATGAAAGCTTGAGAAGGGAACAGGCAGATTTTCACAAATCGTATCCTGCTTTAGGCTATTCTTTTCAGTCACATAATGACTGGATGGAAATGTGCAAAGAATACATGATCCCATTATGCTTATTGTTGGCTGACTATTAAAAAATGTTATACTATAAAGTAAAATGCCACTTTAAAGGCTTTCTTTCAACAAGGCAACTACCATGCATAGATCAAAATTATATTAGAGTCCAAGAAAGAAAGAATAACAGATAACTTTGTTCAATGACTCCCTGATAATTAATCCAAAAGAAGTATAAAACCACCAAATGTGTGCTCACCAAATATCATTGCCACTGCCATGGAGGAGGTCTGAATAAGAGGCCAAATTAAAGAGGGATTCTTTATAGATGGTGAGGTCCTCCAGATTCTTGTGTTTTCAGATCACACTGTACTAGATATATTAAGCCCTAAAACATTGCAGAATTTCCTGTTGAGATCTCTACTCAATCAAAAAGTTCACCCACCAATTCAAACGGGGAAAAAAACAAGTGGATGAATAGTTGTCCAGACTATTATATGCATTTTGATGTATAAGTCACATATCTGGTCTACCAGTGCATATATCTGGACAGGTACTGCACATGGACAATGAACTAGCCCCAGAATTGACCAGGACAATGAAATTAGGCTGCATTGCCTTTGGGCAATCAAACAATGTTTTTAATGAACTCAGGTTTCTCCCTGAGACAAAGGCTCGTTTTTTTAAACTTCAGCATTATTTTGGTGATACTGTATAATTTCAAGCCATAGAATAACACAGAAACCTAGCAGGGAGGCACATGACTAGGAAAACCCAGGTAGCCAGGGCACTTCATAACTCGAGATGTCTGCTTTGTCCTTGGTTTCTTTGGAGAATACCTGTACCACTAGTCACCTTCTGGGCAAAACTACTTCTCTGATATCTGCTTTCCTCCTTGTCCTCACAGCTTTCTTGATGGACAAAGTTGCCTCTGGGCTGCTCTTGGGATGTTAAAGCAATGATAAGCTCCAACTTCCAATAGCCAGCCTTAACAGGGTGCTGAAAAAAGTATTATGCTCTTTTAGTGTCAAACAATGGCCTTAAACTGGAGAACTACTAAGCTCTCTGAGGTCAGCTCTGTGGAGTTTCTCCCTCTCAAGTTGTATATAGCAATAGGGCCATGCACCCTTACCCCAGCCAGCTCCTCAAATAGCAGGGAATTCTGTTTTATCCAATCATTTCTCAACAAAGTTCCGCCTCTTTTCAAAGCAAAGAAGATGCAAAGCATGCCTTTCCCACTCTGTCTAACCAGAGAGCAGAGGAAAATAAAGGGTAATGCAGGCAAACACTTGAGAAATTTCCCTTTTCTAAGGCTGTAGATGGCACTAGAGGATAATACTGCATTTCTTCAACCAATCAACTCTCAGAAAAGCAGCTTCTCTCTTCTAATCAGCACAGTTCCCAACAAAACAGCTGTAGATCCTTCCTATAAGCCTTGATCAGCTTCTGTCAGCTGCTATACTCTGTTTTCTATAAGTAACTACTGTTGTAGCCTTCTGTATCTTCTGTCTCTGACTCTCCTACTTCTATCTTTACCTGATCATCTCTTTCTCCTTATTTTAGCTCCTTCTTCCTAGCTTCTAGTCCCTCAAATAAGTACTCATAAAAAAGATCAATTTGCAACTTATGATGTGAAAATCAAGAATTGTACTTTTCTTTCAGTTATGACCTCAAATGCTCTCATATGACTGTCTCATATTCCCCAGTTATTTGATTTATAATTAACTACATCTTTCAAAGAACTGAAAATAGTAATATACAAATGAGCTAATAGACCATAGTGGCCTGAATCCAATTATCTCAGTCAATGATCTGCCTTCAAATAGTTCTTCATGTACTCATTTATCTCAGGGGCAATTCTCTCTCAGATCCTCAGGAGCATCTGAATCTTCTATCAACATTTTATCTGAGAGGCTATTTTTTCTTCAAGCTGATCTTATCACTTTTCCTTACCAAAGCAGTATTCTTGTTCTGCCCCTTTCAGTTACCAACATATTCACATATATAAGGAGCAGAATCTTTCAGCAAAAATTTTTTGTCCTATTCCCAATGTCTAGCATAATGCCTGGTCATGGTAGGTGATTAATAAATTATTGTTGGGTTGAATTGAATTGAATTAGATAACAGATACTACTGGCTAGAGGAGGTTATCAAGTCAATATATGTCAGCCAGCTTGATATTACTAAGTACTCTGAATTGATGACCAGCTTTAATGTTGGGCTGATCTTCTGCTTTGAGGTGACCCAGGGCAATAAGGGATCATTGATTATTATGATTCTTACTCCAACAATAGCTGCTATGAAGTTCTATGAAAATCATAGGATCATAAGGCTTATAGCTGAGAGTAAATTTAGATATCATTAGATCTACTCCTGCTCCCCACCCCCCAGGAAAGTCTTAAGTTACTGAATTATTATCTACTTATTGCTTTTGTGCCATTTCCTAATTGAGATGTACAAATAGGAAAAAAACTTAACAATCTTGCTTCTCATTTAGGAAGTCTATGTTGGCAAGGAAACCCTCTGCACCATTGATGGCCTTCATTTCAACAGTACATACAATGCAAGAGTCAAGGCTTTCAATTCCTCTGGAGTTGGGCCTTATAGCAAGACTGTTGTTCTCCAGACATCTGATGGTGAGTCTTGTTTACATTTTTCTTCAGAAGGTGACAGATATGGCCACACATGTCCCTGGTTTCCTCTGGAATATTTATTTCCCTAAGGATGCAAACCTGGACTGCATTTCATCTTGAGGGTGGGATGGCCTGATAGCAGCAAACATTGCAAGGGAAACATCAGCAGCTTAGAACACAGAACTAATATGTTGTTATACTCCTTGCTCTGACATAAGATAACAAGATGCCTACTTCATCTTGTCCTAAGAACACAGAAATATCCCTCCTTGTCTATACCTAACCCCATGCAGCAACTAGAACAGCTATTCTTTAGTCACCTGTGTGAGAGACTAAAAATCCACCAGTCCTAGAAGGTTGGGAAGATTCCCTTGATGTCCAAGCTATGCTGGTGGGCTAGGCATGGAGCCGCCTGGGCGGTAGGGTTGTTGTTGCTGCTGCTGCTTGCTGCATGTGATGACCTCTGAATGGCATTTGATGTTGTAAGGTTGAATGAGTTTCAGTCTCTAGGGCTTTAGCCCTTTCTACTCACACTAACACATTCATCAAAAACAAAGTGAAAAGAGCTCAGATGTGACAGCTGGCTTTATTTAGCCTAAACACCCATCTGGTTTTTAGGTCATGTGAGTACATTTATAGATAATCAGATCCTGATTTTCCATGCCAGTAGTTGGGAACAATACCAGGGACAGAGAATCAAAATCCATGGATATTTTGCCTCTGCTAGATCAAGGCCACAGCTTTCCCTTTTCCCCAGCTGCTGTCCCTTCCTTGCCCCACAGTGGCCTACTCCCTATTACTCATTCACTGCTTACTGTTCATAAAGAATCAGAAGTTCCACATTGTAACCCAGGTGACCATGCTCCCAGGGGAGCATAAGAGCCCAAGAAGCAGCAAAAATAAAGGGGGAAGCTGGTCAGTATTTTTTTTTCACAAGCCATTTCAATCAGTGCATAAACTTTGGCACCTTCTCTGCAATGGGTAGCGTTAGACGCTGGGGTGGGGAACCTGCCGGAAGTACTCAGCAGTTAAATGTCTTGCTGAGGTCACACAGCCAAAATGTATCAGAGGTAACAGTAGATCTGCCTGCTAGATGCATATTTAAAATATTCCAGCTTACAAAACAACTAGACAACTCTAAAAATGTTCACCAGCCTCCCTTACCCTTGTGGATGGGTTCTGTTCTTCACTATGTAAAGTCGGGCAAATTGAGTAACATCTCTGTGTCTCAGTTTCCTCATCTATAAAATGAGGATTGGAGTAGATTCCCTCACAACTTTAAACTCTATGATGCTAGCAGCATGGCACACCTCACGGCAGTGGACTTCAGTAACCTAAACCTTTGCCAGGAGGAAAAGATGAGGAAGGAATACCTTCCAGGTATAGGGGTCAGCCAATGTAAGGATATGTAAAAATAAGATGGAGAGTCAAATATGCAGCAAATTACAATCCAGCACAGGGCATGCGATAGAGAGTAATGTGTAAGAGGCTGGAAAAGTAGGTTGGGACCAGGTGGGGAATGATCAACAGAAGAGTTCATAATTGATTCTAGAACTAATAGGGAGCCACTGGAGTTTACTGAGTAGGGAAGTGACATGGTCGGATCAATATTTTATGAATAATTTCTTTGGTAGCTGTGTGGAGCCCTTTTTCTATCAGACTGAGAAGGGAGAAAGGATTTATATAGTGCCTGCTTTGTGCCAGGCACTGAGCTAAGTCCCTTCTATAATTATTATCTCATTTTATCATCACAACAACCCTGTTGGGGTAGGTGCTTTTTTTAACCCCATTTCCCAGTTGAGGAAACTGAGGAAAACAGAGGTTACATGTCTTGCCCAGGGTCACCCAGAAAGTAAATGTCTGAGCACAAATTTGAACTCAGCTCTGTCTCTCTGTCTCTCTCTCTCTCTCTTTCTCTCTCTCTCTCTCTCTCTCTCTCTCTCTCTCTCTCTCTCTCTCATCTCTTTCTGGTACAGTGGCCTGGTTCACATTTGACCCCAACTCTGGCCACCGGGACATCGTCCTATCAAATGACAACCAGACAGCTACATGTAGCAGTTATGATGACCGGGTGGTGCTGGGCACAGCAGCTTTTTCCAAGGGAGTCCATTACTGGGAATTCCACGTGGACCGATATGACAACCATCCGGATCCAGCTTTTGGTGTAGCCAGAGTTAATGTGGTCAAGGATATGATGCTGGGCAAGGATGACAAGGCCTGGGCCATGTACGTGGACAATAACCGCAGCTGGTTCATGCACTGCAACTCCCACACCAACCGGTGAGTGGTCCTGGGCTTGACTATCAGCTGTCCCTTATGATCTGGGCTCACTGGTATCTCTCTGAATGAACCTTCCCATTTGAGTGATGTCCTTCTCTTCTTCTGTTTTATAATCATCATCATCTGGGATGCTGGGAAACATTTTAGTTACTCTTGGTCCCTATTTTCAAGAGGGAAAAGTGACCCAGAGCACAAGTAGGGGGAAATGATTACTTGGCTCAGTACAAGATGGTACTAGGAGCAAGAGATAAGTTGAGAAACAGCAACAACAACCACATACATCTTCCTTTATTAGTTCCTATTCAGCCCATCTCCTCCACAGTCAGCCATGGCAAGGATTTGTGCCCTAGCTTTAAAAGGTCTCTTGTGAATTGAACTTCCTCATTTCCTGAAACTTTGCACTTTAACCCAAAACTCACTTCCCTCAAATTCACAGTTCTTCTTTAATTAAATGGCTACTGCAGCCAAGTGCCATTAGACACTAATTGGTTCCTGTTCTTTGGGATTTTATGCCTCTGTCTTATTGAGGATAGTTTCCCTCCCTGGCTTTGGGATGTGCATGCTTTGTCCAGCATTCATTGTGTTCCAAACTCAGTTTCATGCTTCCTCTAGCAGGGGTTACTCAGGGGAAAGAGGGTTCCATTTCTTTTCACTTTGCAAATAGGCACATTGTACCTCCTAGATCATTGATATAGTGCTGGAACGGACTTCACAAGCCCTCTATAACCTCCTCCTTTCACATGTGAGGAAACTGGGGCTGCTCAGTTAGGTGAAATATCTAAGATCACAGAGATAGTAAGTGTCACAGGCAGGATTTGAACCCAGGTCTTGTGACTTCAGAGAGAATAGTTTTTCCACTGTACCACATTGCTGTCTATCTGCCTGCTTTTGCTTGAGTATAAGGCAACAGAAGCAAATTACAGGAGATAAAAATACCTAAAAAGAACCATGTTTTATTTATCTTTATGTATCCCTTAGCACTGAGTATATGCACACTATATGCATAAAATAAATAGCAAGCTCTCAGTAAATAGTGTTGGAATCAAATGAGTGAAAGAAAAGAATTTTTTTAAAAAGAATTAAGTTAACAGGCTTATTGTAACCTCCGAGTACAGGAGGGCTGATTAAGACCTGACCAACCTAAGGTAGGTTGCAGCAGGGGAGACTGGTGTTCTATTTAGCCTGGTTGGAGAGAGGTATCTGCAATGCCTGGACTCACTCCAGTATTTCATGGTCACCTTGGTCACTCTCCTTAACCACAGTGAATGCAACAGCACCGACCTGACTCCTCCCTTCTCTACTCAGTGCCCTCTTTCTGTTTCTCTAGAGAGATTTCGTCTTTATCCTCTGCCAGGGTATACAAGGAATGGAAAATCACTGAAATCAGTCAATGTGCTCTCCTCTGGCCGAGAAACCTAGAAACAGAGAGGGAGAAGGCCCCAAGCCACACTTTGCTTCTAGATTTTCCATGTGCTATTCTCTCTCTTCAACCAGAAAGGAAGGAGGGTTAGAGAAATCTAAAGGGCAAGGCTGGAAATTGAGTCTGCAAAAGGAAATTCTTTGGTTTCCTCTGTCTTGCTTGGCTCTTTCTGGCAAATCCCTTAAAAATAGCAATCAGATATTTCTCCCAGACACTGAAAGGTGTCATCTTTTTCTTATTGGGAAACCTAGACCTGCAAGAGGGAAGTAATTTGCCCAAGGGTTTCCTCTGTCTTGCTTGGCTCTTTCTGACAAACCCCTTAGAAATAGCAATCAGATATTTCTCCCAGACACTGAAAGGTGTCATCTTTTTCTTATTGGGAAACCTAGACCTGCAAGAGGGAAGTACTTTGCCCAAGGGTACCCTAATGGTCCAGAGAAGAACTGAAAACCGTGGAAACCCCCTCCCCAACCTCCTTTAGGTAGAGCTGTATTTGTCCTAATGGCATGCATATGGCTATTTTTAGGGGAGAGGGATCTCGGTTCAGTCTTTACTCTCTGGCCCATGCCCTTACAAAGTGGGAGACCATCTTCTGGCCCAGATTCTTGAGGACACGTCACTTTCTTCCCTGTTTTCTGTAGTTAAGAGAGATTTGTCCAGTCAGGCCTTTAGTTAGCCTTTAGTAAGGAAATGGAGACTGGGAAACTTATAGGACTGTAATTTGCAGAGAACCCAACAATCTCATGGGCACCACTGATTTCAGTTTCTTCCCTCTCCAGATCTTTAAGTTATGAGGATGAGGCTTAGAGTTATTGGCAGCATATGTACTGAAAGGCCACAGGAGAAGGCAGAGGGAGGGAGGCACTCTGGATTTCTTCAGTATCTGGGGCTAACAGGTTTATAGAAGATACTGCTGGAGAAGGCTTTCAGGCAACAGTCAGGAGACTAGGAGGGGTAGAGATGGAGCCAGTTAAGTTTGGGGAAGAAGGATGTTTGAATCTGTTCAAGACAAAGGCTGGCTTCACCTACCAGAGTACGGCATCTTTGTCGCCATGCTATCAACCACTTCCCTATCCTGTACTGCCACACTGTGGTCTCTCTCAAAACAGCACTAGCACTGATTGTCTATGGCGTTGCAGGACCCTGAATCCCCAGCCCCAGACACATCCTTGCTCTGCACTGTGAGGGAGCCTTTCCACAGCCAGTATTAGGGGGGAAAAATTGTGAAAAGATAAGGTCTATCTTCAGTGTCTCCAATTCCCCTTTTAAAGCTTTCCCTCCCCCTTCATTATAACCTAAATTCATTCCTCTTTCCTGTTCCTACTCCAACCAAATTAAAAAATCTTTCAGATAAGGGATGAACTCATTTGTACTAAGGCATAAATATTTAAAATATCACCTCTTACGAAAGGATTTGAATTTTTAGTAGATACCAATGCTGAAATAGCTCTAATATGTTTTCAAGTACCAGGATGAGTTGATGGGCAGGATTTTTTTTTTTCTAAATGAGAGCCTTAGATCATACCATCAGTGAAAGTTAGGCTGATAGGGAGATTTATTTTGAACTACTCAGTCAGTCAACAAAGATTTATAAAGCTCTTACTGTGTTCAAGATATTGTGCTAAGTGCTAAGGATATTAAAAAAAAAAGGCAAAAACACAGACCCTGCCCTCAGGAGCTCACATACTAATGAACTACTGTTGGAAAAAGTTAGTTTATACATAAAACATGACCCTTGATTACTCTGACAAGGGTCTGTCTAGCAGGGGTGGGGAACCTGTGGCCTTGAAGCCACATGTGGCCCTCTAGGTCTTCAAGTTTGGCCCTTTGACTGAATCCAAACTGGATTCCAATTCCCTTCATTTGAAGTTTGGATTTTGAAGTTTCCTGGTCTAAAGTTTAAACTCAAGATTGGGGAGGAAAGAGCTTAGGTCCTCAGACAGAAATAGTTACGAGTTGAGTAAAGAACCTTGGCAGCTTTGGCTGGGAATATAGTTGCCATGGGAGAAATGTCAATTTCTCTCAAAGGAAATGAGACAAAGCCCAGATGAGTGATTGGGGAGAAAAAAAAAGAATTTATTAAGCACCTACTATGTGCCAGGCACACAGTAAGTTCTTATTCCCTGTTCTCCCCTACATACTCTGTGATACAATGATAATGTCCCCCTTGCTGTTAGGAATAGCACACAAGACATCTCATCTCTCCCTCCCAACCTGTGCCTCCTGGCTTTCCTTGCTTCCTTAAAGAACCACCTAAAATCCCACCTTCTGCAACAAGCTTTCCACTATGTCCCTTAATGCTGTTGCTTCCCTCCCCCCCTCCCCAGCCCCACTCCCTTCCAGCCACTGTATTGATTATCTTGAATTTATTCTGTTAAAAGGCTAGACTTGAGGGAACAATTTTCCTTCTTTGGATACTTTAACAAAGGGCTGAGAGGCCTAGAATTTTAACTTATGCTATTAATTACAGTTCTCTCTTTTAGCATTTTTTTGTGAGGAGTAAAGTCATTTCTAGGCAAAAGTGTAAAATCATTTAAGTTCTATTGACTGCACCGTTCCCACTTTGCTGACATACTTGCCCACCTGGCATACTCAGTAACCTCATGCTGCCTTATGCAGCTTCCCAATGAGACCTGCCCTAATCAGGTAGGGCCTAGCTCAAAATATAATCTCTCCCATCAAAACTCTGAACTCCTCAGTACTCTGATCCCAGTTAATTAGGAAGAAGAAAATGTCCAAATAAGGTGAATCTCACTAAGAGGTAGGCTAACTGCTTACTGCATTCACCTTGCTGGGGGTACTTACATTTTAAAAGGAATTTATTTGTGAGAGACAACATGCCTTAGGAAAATGAGTTCTGGGCTTAGAGGTTTAGGTTTGTCTTAACTCTGTCATTGTGTAACTGAGTGACCTCGAGCAAGTCATAAGCTCTCTAAACTTTCCTTATCTGAAAAAGGAAGATAACAGAACTATTGTGAATGCTAGGCTATTAATTAGCCAATAGAGGTCATAAATTTAGAACTGAAAGTCACTTTAGAGATCATCAGGTCTAAGCCGTCTCATTTTAAAGAGTAGGAAACTGAGACCTAGAGAGATTGTGACTTGCTCAAGGACCCACATGCAGTAGCAACAGAGGGGAGATTCAGCTGGGATTCAAAGGTTCTCTGCCTCCAATTCCAGCACTGTTACTTACCCACTGCACCACCAAATTACAAGATATTTATGAAGGTCAAACAAGATAATGTACATAAAAGTGTTCTGAACTTCTTAAAACAAACCACTGGATAAACACTGAATTTACAGCTGCCCAGGAAACATCTGTGCCTATATGCTCCAACCTCAGATTCTTTTATGTCCCAAGTTGAACATCACATCTATCATCTCTAAATTGCTTCCCCACTCTCCCAAACATCCAGTGTCAAAACTTGGGAATTATCTTGGCCCCTTCTCTCCCTCTCCCTCTCCAAGTCTAATGACTTGCTAAGTCCTATTAACTCTACAGTAGTGGTGTCAAAGGCAAATAGAAAGAGGGCCACCAAACCATACATAAGGATCCCTTGAGCTGGTAAATTAACTTAGAAAACCACATATTAACATTTGTTATTGTTCAATCATTTAGTCATGTCCGACTCTTTGTGACCCTATGGATTATAACATACCAAGTAGTTCTATCCTCCACCATCTCCCGAGGTCCGTCCAAGCGCATGTTCATTGCTTCCATGACACTATCCATCTATCTCATCCTCTGCCATCCCCTTTTCCTTTTGCCTTTAATCTTTCCCAACATCAGTGTCTTTTCCAATGAGTCCTGTCTTTTTACCATGTGGCCAAAGTATTTAAGTTTCTGCTTCAGTGTTTGACCTTCCAGTAAATAGTCTGAATTAATTTTTTTAAAGTATTAACTGATTTGATCTCTTTGCTGTTCAAGGGACTCTCAAAAGTCTTCTTCAGCACCACAATTTTAAAATGTAGATTCTGTGGCATGTGGCTTTCCTTATAGTCCAACTCTCATAGCCATACATTGCTACTGGAAGAACCATAGCTTTGACCATAAGGACCTTTGTCAGCAAGACGATGTCTCTGCTTTTTAGTATGCTGTCCAGATTTGCCATAGCTTCTTTCCAAGGAGCAATCATTTTCTAATTTCATGGCTGCAGTCACCGTCTGCAGTGATTTTCTAGCCCCAGTACATAAAATCTGACACTGCTTCCATTTCTTCTCCCTCTGTTTGCCAGGAACTGATGGAACTAGTTGCCAAGATCTTAGTTTGGTTTTTTTTTCATGTTAAGCTTCAAGCCAGCTTTTACACTCTCCCTTTCACCTTCATTAAGAGGCTTCTTAATTCTTCTTCACTTTCTGCTGTCAGAGTGGTATCATCTGTATATCTGAGATTGTTGATATTTCTTTTTGTTTTGGCTTCTCTTTTCTTTTCTTAAATTTTATTTATATTTTTGTTACACTTTAAGTTCCAAACTGTCTCTCTCCCTCCCTCTCCACCCTGCACTAGAGAAGGCCACCATTGGACATAGATATAGACATACACACATATGTGTATATATAAAAATATATGTAAAGCCATACTATGCACACTTTCATTTATTTGTTCTTTCTCTGGAGGTGGACAGTATCTTCCTTTATAGCTCTTTTATAGTTGATTTAAGTATTTATAATACTCAGAACAACTTAGTTATTCAGTTATTCTTTGAATAATTGTTGTTACTGTTTACAACATTCTTAGTTCTGTTCATTCACTCTATTTTTTCATGCAAGTCTTTACATGTTTTTTTCTAACCTCAGCCTGCTCATTTCTCACAGCATAGTAGTGTTCCATCACAGTTGTTTAGCCATTCCCCACTTGATGGGCATTCCCTCAATTTCCAGTTCTTTGCTACCACAAAGAGAGCTGCTATGAATGTTTTAGAACACATATGTTCTTTTCCTTTTTCCCTGATCACCTTGGGAAACAGACCTAATAGTGGTACTGCTTGGTCAAAGGGTATATATACAGTTTTATAACTCTTTGGGCATGAATTCAAATTGCTCTCCAAAATGGTAGGATCAGTTCACAGTTCCACCAAGAGTGTATTAGTGTCTCAGTATTTCCGTATCCCTTCCAACATTTGTCATTTTTCACTTCTATCATTTAAGCCAATCTGGTAGGTGTAAAATGATGTCTCAAAGTTGCTTTAATTTACATTTATCCAATTAATAATGATTTAGAGCATCTTTTCATATGACTATATACGGTTTTAATTTCTTCATCAAAAAACTGCCTGTTTATATCCTTTGATCACTCATCAATTGAGGAATGACTTGTATTCTTATAAACTTGGCAAAGTTCTCTATATGTCTGAGATTTTGAGACCTTTATCTGAGAAATTGGCCTTAAGTTTTTTTAAATTGTTGATTTTTCTCCTAGCAACCATAATTCTGGCTTTTAATTCATTCAGTCTGGCATTTTGCATGATGCACTCTGCATATAAGTTAAATAATGTGACAATATACAGCTTTGTCATTCTCCTTTACCAATCTTAAATCAATGAGTTGTTCCATGTTTCTTCTTGGCCCACATACAGGTTCCTCAGGAGACAAGTAAGATGATCTCCTTTCTTTTTGAGGACTTGCCACATTTTGTTGTTATCCACACAGTCAAAGGCTTTAGTGTAGTCAAAGAAGCAGAAGTTTTTCTGGAATTCCCTTGCTTTCTCATAATCCAGCAATTTGGCGATTCAGTCTCTAATTCCTCTTCAAAGGCCTCTGCCCCTTCAAAAAAAATCACCAATTATAGTAATTCTCAGTTCATATATTGCTGAAGCTTAGCTGGCAGAATCTTAAGCTGGCATGTGAAAAGAGCACAGTTATTTGGTAATTTTAACATTCTTTGGCATTGCCCTTATTAGGATTGAGACATAAACTGATCTTTTCCAATCTGGTGGCCACTGTTGAGTTTTCCAAATTTGCTGGCATATTGAGCACCGCACTTTAACAGCATCATCTTTTAGTACTTTAAATAGCTCAGCTGGAAGTCTGTCATCTTTACTAGCCTTATTGTTAGTAATGCTTCCTAAGGCCCACTTGATTTCATTCTCCAAGATGTGTATGGCTCTGGATCAGTCATCACACCATCGTGGTTATCGATGATGTTAACATCTTTCTTCTGTAGTTGTTGCCACCTCTTCTTAATCTCTTATACTTCTGTTACTTCTCTACTATTTTTGTCCTTTATCATACCCATTTTTGCATGAAAATATCCCTTAATATCTCTAATTTTCTTGAAGAGATCTCATCTTTCCCATCCTATTGTTTTCTTCTATTTCTTTGCATTGCTCATTTAAGAAAACCTTCTTATCTCTCCTTGCTAGCCTCTGGAATTCTGCATCTTTTCCTTTCTGCTTTACTTTTCACTTTCCTTCTTTCAACTATTTGTAAAACCTCATCAGACAGCCATTTTGCTTTCTTGCTTTTCTTTTTCCTTTGGAATGTTTTTTGTTGCTGCCCCCTGTACAATACTGTGAACCTCTGTCCATATTTCTTCAGGTACTGTTATCTACCAGATCTAATCCTTAAATCTAGTCATCATTTCTACTTCATATTCATAAGGCATATTGCTTAGGCCATACCTACATGGTCTGATAGTTTTCCCTACTTCAGTTTAAGTCTGAATTTTGCAATAAGAAGCTCATAATCAGAGCCACAGTCAGCTCCAGATCTTGTTTTAACTGACTGTATAGAGCTTCTTCAGCTGTGGCTGCAAAGTATGTAGTCAATCTGATTTCAATATTGACCATCTGGTGATTTTCATGTGCAGAGTTGCCTTTTGTGCTATTGAAAAAGAGTGTTTGCTATGACTAGTGAGTTATCTTGACAAAATTCTTAGTATCTGCCCTGCTTCATTTTGTACTCCAAGGCCAAACTTGCCTGTTTTTACAACTATCTTTTGATGTCCTACTTCAGTATTCCAATCCACTATGACAAATATGACATCTTTTTTTGGTGTTATTTCTAGAAGATGATGTAGGTCTTTATAGAATCGATCAACTTTGGCCTCTTTGGCATCAGTGGTTGGAGCATAGACTTTATCACTATGATGTTGAATGGTTTGCCTCGGACTCAAACAGATATCATTCTGTCATTTTTGAGATTATAGCCCAGTACTTGCTTTTCTCACCCTTTTATTGACTATGAGGGCTCCTTTCATTTCTTCTAAGGGATTCTTGCCCACAGTTGTATATGTAATGATCATCTGAATTAAATTCACCCATTCGCATCCATTCAAGTTCACTGACACCCAAGATGCTGATATTTAATCTATTACCTATCGACCACATCCAGCTTACCTTGGTTTCTAGCTCTTACCACATTCCTATGCAATATTGATCTTTATAGCATCAGACTTTTTTCAGTCACCAGACACATCTGCAGCTGAGCTTCCTTTCAGCTTTGACCCAGCTGCTTCATTCTTTCTGCAGCTACTTGTAGTTGTCCTCCTCTCTTCCCCAGTGATGTGTTGGACACCTTCCCACCTGAGGGGCTCATCTTCTGGCATCATACCTTTGATCATTTTAATATTGTCCATGGGGTTTTCTTGGCAAAGATACTGGAGTGATTTACCATTTCCTTATCCAGTGGATCATCTTTTGTCAGGACTTTCCCATCTTGGGAACCCTGCCTGGAATAGCTCTTAGTTTAATTTGAGCTACATTGCCTTTACCAATAAGGCAATGATCCAGGAGGGGCATATTAACATTACATGTGTTTTATTATATTTTAATTTATTTTGTTAAATGTTTCCCAAATACATTTTAATCTGTTTCCCACAGTTTGACACCTCTGTTCTACAACATCTTTCATACCCTATGCCTTTCTCTCTACTCACATTGTCAATACCCTAGTTCTAGCCCTTGTTACTCGGACTATGCTATTTCCTAGACTATAATGGCTTCCTCAATGACCTCTCTGACTCTAGTCATTACCTTTACCTCACCATCCTTCACAGAATCACCAAAGTAATTTTTCTAATTCATAGGTATCATAAAGTCAGGCTCCTGATCAAAAAACCTTCAGTAATTCATTAGTGCTTAAAAATGAAATAGAAACTCCTTAGCCTGTTTTTCAAGTTCCTCAACAGCCTGGTTCCAACATGGCTTTCCAGCTTTATGTTACACGGCTCCCTTTCACACACTCTGTGCTCTGGCCAAGTTACTATTTGTTTCTCACTGATTTCATCTGCTCACTCTTGTACCTCTATAGATTTGCTAACACCATGCCTTGAGGTAACTTCCCACTGCTACCTGTTGAAATCTTCATTCTTAAAAGTCCAAGGTTAGGTGCCACCTCCTTCAAGACTTCTGTGATTCTCCCTTTCTCCCAATTAAAAGTGATCCCTTGAATCTCTTGGGCCTATTACTTGATTTGGACCACCCTTTGCCCTCCCATGTTACAGGCACACAGAATGTAGTTGGGAGCGGAGATTTACAGTTGAGGAACTTAGGTCCACAGAAATTAAGTAATATGCTCAAGGTCACATGGGCAAATAAGGGGCAGAGTAGTGTGATTTATACCTAAATCCTCTGACTCCAAATCCAGGATGCTTTCTACTGTACCACACTGCCCTTTCCTTAATTATATTTTAATAGATAATGTTTATTTGTGACTACATCTGGTTATTCACCTGATTTTTGACTCCTGGAGGACAGAGACTGTGACTTTTTTTTTCAAGGTAATTGGGGTTAAGTGACCTGCCCAGGGTCACATAGCTAGTAAGTGTCAAGTGTCTGAGGACAGATTTGAACTGAGGTCCTGCTGACTCCAGAGCCAGTGCTCCATCCATTGCACCACCTAGCTGCCCCAGGACTGTGACTTCAAAAAAAAAAATCTTTTAATCCAATTGCCTTGCACCAAGCTTGATGTACAGTAGGTACTTAAAGATTAGTTGAATTGATTTCAGTTGAATAAAGCCAAAGGACTGAATGTCTTATGCTGAGATTTCATCAGGGGTTTACTAACTGACTTGCTAAAGCTGATTGTGAAATTTTCAATGTAGGCATTTACGCTTTGGAATTGCTAAATGCTGCAAATCAGGGCTTCATTTATTGTTTTATTGATTGTCTAGATTTAAGAAAGTGTTAAATATATATTAAACTTGAAGGTTTGTGCATACATTTCTCCCCCCCCCTCTGCAGCCCAATTATTAAACATTTACCAGCACACTCCTGTATTGCTTTATAAACAATGCAGAGTCACTTAACTCTGGGTCTCAGTTTCTGATCTGTAAAATGAGTAAGTTATAGATGGACTCTGAGGTCCCTTCCAGCCTTAACTCTATGATTCTGTGATCATCTATTTCTCCAACAATGTAAGGTCAGCATTGGTAACTGGGTTTTGTTGGGTTTCTCCTAGGACTGAAGGTGGTGTATTTAAAGGGGCTACAGTTGGTGTACTTCTGGATCTGAATAAGCATACTCTGACCTTCTATATCAATGGGCAACAACAGGGTCCTACTGCCTTTGACCATGTAGATGGGGTCTTCATGCCAGCTGTCAGCCTCAACCGGAATGTTCAGGTATAGTGAATTCCTTGGGTCCCAAACTGGTCTGGAGACTCAGCTCAGGGACCCTACCTGTAAATAAAGTCCTACATTGCTCCAGCCCACACGGTTGTCTTTGAAACCAATCCTGCCTCTTGGATGTTGTTGATGATGGAAGGAATGATGCCCAACACACGTTTTGTTTTTTTCCACCCAGAGAGGAAGGAAATAGCTGTTTCTATACAGCTATTAGAGTTCTAAACCACTGTATTAGAGACACAGTGGTGTTTTAGTTCACTGAAGCTACCGACCCGGGGAAGTTGATGGAAATGTTGGAGCAAGTGATAGTGTTTTCCTTTCTCAGACTGTATCATACACACCACCTCCCTAGTTATGGAGACCTTCCTGAGTACTGATTTTTAATTGTATGTCTCAGATGTGCTGATATGCTATTTCATGTGCCTGCCCTTTGAGAGTGATGTAAAGAAGAAAATAATTATAGGAGACTATTTGAACAGAGGGAGATCTTCCCTAGTGTCCTCCTCCCCTACTACATTTCCTATGGCTCTCACATGGACTAGGAGGAGAACCTTTCTTTGGGAACCACCAGGATTAAATGTAAGCCTCACATGAATGATGATGACATGTGGAAGCCAAGTCCCATCAGGTACAAGGTTAGAGGCATTTCCCCAAAAAATGTCAGCGAGGCAGAGGAGGTAAAAGTAAAATATGTGGGTGTGGGCCCAACCTTTACTTAGATTTTAGCAAAGCTCCTACTACATGTCATGCTAATCTTGTGCAGAAGATAGAGAGATATTGATTAGATGATACTATGATTATATGGAGTCAGACCCGGTTGATTGATGGAGTCAGAGCCAGACTTAAAGAGCAGGTTTTGGTGGTTCAATGTCGATGTGACCGATCTCCATTGTAGTGCCTCAGAGGTCTCTATTTGGCCCCATGTGTTAAAATTGTTATCAGCGACCTGGATAAAGGCATAGGTGGTAGGCTCATGAAATTTGCAGATGACCCAGTTTGAATGGAATAGCTAAAACACAAGATGAGAACTAGGATCCAAAAGGATACTGCCAGGCTAGAGCATTGGGTTGACTCTAATAAAAAAGGGTAAAGTTTGATACTCAAATGGGGGAAAAATCAACATCGCCAGTACCATGTAGGGGAGGCACAGTTAAACAGCAATTGTTCTGATAAGGATATAGGTGTTTTATTGGACTGAAGCCTCGAGAAGAGTCAGCAGCATAATGTGGCAGCCAAAAATTCTGCTTCAGTCCTGGACAGTATTAAGAGAGACATATCTTCCAGGAAAAGACAGGCCTACTCTCTGTTCTGGTCATGTCTCACCAGGAGTGCTATGTTCAGTACCCCTCTCTAGGACTCAGTTCTGGGTGCTACATCTTCATTCTTGTTATCCCCACTGCTTAGCATAGTGCCTGATACATAATAAGTGCTTCACATATTTAAGTTTGTTGACTTGACATGGTTAAGTGGAGAGTGCCCAGAGGAGAACAACCAGCACAGTGAAGCACCAGAACCTGGGCATGTTGACCTCCCTGGAGGAGAGAAGATTTGGAGGCGAGTACAGAGGAAGAGACATGATGACTGTTTTCAAAAACTTGAAGGACAGTCCTTTTTTTCTTTTTTAAGGCAATGAGGGTTAAGTGACTTGCCAGGGTCACACAGCTGCTATGTGTCTGAGGCCAGATTTGAACTCAGGTCCTCCTGACTGCAGGGCAGTGCTCACTGCACTACCTAGCTGCCCCAAAGGGGCAGCCTTACGGAGGGATAGGACTTGTTCTGTTTGACCTCCGAGGACACTGCCAGGAGCAATGATTGGACATTGCAAAGAAGCAGTTTAAATATCAGAAAAGGCTTGCTAATAATTGGAGCTGTCCAAACCTTAGAGGTCTTCAGGCAGAGACTGGATAGACACTGGTCAGGTAGGTTATAATGAGGATTCTTCTCACGTATGTATATGGTGGACTACACGGTCAATGGGGTCCCTTCCACCTCTCAAATTCTATTGATGCTCATGTCCACAGTTGAAGTAGAATTTCCTCTCATGCTTGGGTCTTCTGCATACACAGCAGTCAGTTGGCCAACAAGCATTTATTAAGAGCTTATTATCTATTGAGGCTGGAGATAACAGAGAAAAGCAAAAAGAGTTTCTATCCTCAAGGAACTCACATTGTCTAATGTCTAATGGGGAAGGCAATATGGAAATAACTGTCCAGCAAGATACATGTGGTGTAAACAGAAGGCAATTTCAGAAGGAAGGAATGAGAGTGTTCTCTGGGCCCATGTCACAAATCACTACAGCTGCTATCCTTGTGGTTTCTAGACTGCTTTAAATACCCTATTTGGGACAACAGGATAACCCATAGCTATCCCCTCTTCTTTCTCCAGGTCACTCTGCACACAGGACTAGAGGTGCCATTGAATACCAGGCAGCAAAAACTGTCTGGCAACTGAAATCCCAGACATTGATGATCTTCAGTGAGAAGATCCTCCCTGAGAGAAGCCCAGCCATCCCTCTCTTCAAATTTAGCACAGAATCTGTTCTGAGTAACACAAAATGGTCAAATGATGGAGGGCAGCCCAGTAGCCACTGAAGACCATGTAAAAAAACTTTTCCTATGGAGAATCAGGAATGGGTCTCCTCATTACAAGTCCTTTTCACATACAGATGTGGGTGTATGATCTGTACATTTTATCCTCATAGCCTCATTTTTCCACAGCAGAGCTCTTTAGGATGGGGTAGGAGATTGGGGTAGCTTGAGATTAAGCTGTTACTCTGAGAACCTCAGAAGTCAGAGTTCCTTCCCCTAATCGTGAGAAAGGGAGTTTTAACAGGTGAGTGAGATAGCAAGTCCGAGTTCCATGACAGTTCCAGAAAGGGCAAAGACAGCTGTTCAATTCTCAGTACTAAATGGAGTATACTGTGTGTTTTGCCTCCTTTCTGAGATGCCCCTACTTCTTTGCAGTCTTAAGATTGCTAGACTCTCTTCTTGGGACAGGAAACTCATTCCTTATCACTAACATCTCCAATTTCTTCCTTCAGGAGTCTATAGTCTGCTACCTGGTGCCTGCTGGTATCAATCTAGTCTAAGAATGCAATTTTTTTTAAAAAAAACATTAATTAAGCACCTACTGTTTGCATAGCATAAACCCCTGCACATGAAGTAATCCAGGACATAGAGAAATGAATGGATCCTGGATGCTAGCTTTTCCATTGATTTATTCTGGACTTCACAAAATGGCTTTCCTAGAACTTGCAATATCTGACTCATCTGTATTGTAGTCCAGGCAGTTCCCTTCTCCTTCCTTAACTAAGATCTACCTTAAAACAGACACACAAAACACACACACACACACACACACACACACACACACACACACACACACACACACACCCATGGAAGAAATCTGCCTAAACGCTCTAATGCAAACACTAGAATTTTCCTGAAAATCTATTGAGCAAATCACAACCTATCCCCAGGTGGCATATCCCTTCCTGGAAACTGAGTTCCAATGAATGATTTGCTGGTCAATGTCTAACAACCAGCTCTCTGGGTGGAAAATACATGCACAAAACACTTTCAAGTTTAGTCTTAATTATTAACATTTTCTCCATCACTTTAAGTCTAGACAATCAACAAAACAATAAGTCAAGCCTTGATGTGTAGCATTTGCTGATTTCTAAGGTATAAATGCTCACTAAAAGCGTAACAATCAATTTTCATCCCTGGTTCCAATAGTCAAAGCAGAAATGATCTCCATGTTCTTTTGCAAGGAATCCTTCTGTTCCTCATTTGGAACTGCCAGGGGCTAGCACATAGTAGGTGCTTAATAAATTCTTGATAATTGATTGATCACCAGTAGTCCTCTATCCTAGCGAAGAAAAAAAGAAAAGATATCACTGTTCTGGCTACTCATGTTTCTCCTTGGAGGAGAGCAGGCTGGGAAAATACTGTTGGGGCCTTACTTGTAAGGCTGATTTACAAAGCACCTAAGAAAGAGGTGACTGGAGAGTTGTTGGCCTTGGAGTTGCCCTTCCTAGTACTGTCAGTCTCAGAGTCACAAGCAAGTAAGTAGTCATAATAGGACTTCTTATCCCCCCCATACCCATTTGCCTCAAAACCTGTGGGCAAAAATGCCAATGAAGTCAATGAAAATTCTGTCCTGGGGTCTCGGGGTGGGTGTGTAGTATGGATTTTATAATGGTTGGTCTACTGGTGAGAGTAGGAAATGGGTCAGTAAATACCTTGTACTTACCGCTGAACTGGGACCTTGATGGTGTTTGAGATCCCTGATGTATAAAAGAAGCATTGCATTGAGAAAGAAGCAAACAGAGCTCTGGGATTGCACCCTCTCTTCCAGTACCACAAAGCTGAATATGATCAAAACATCCCAGTTAGTCAGATGCCATGGTAAGTGCTATTTCATACCCTTCACCAGGGAATCCCAATACTGGCCTAGCTTTGGGGATTCTGTAACTGCTGGAGGTGGCTCACTCCAGGATTCCCAGACCACTATGAGCCTGCCCTAATTCAAACTTGCAATCCCATTGGACTCATTTTTTTCTCAGAACATTTGTCTCTGCTCTGCCCACCCCAGATACCTATCACCAGATAGGATGTTCTCAGAGGCACCACACAGAAGGCAAATTCTACACCTCAGTATCATCCACACAATTCACAGTTGAATTTGGTCAAGGTGGTCAGGACTTAACTAGACTCTTGACAACATTAGATGATATGGGTAGCTCTGGAGGGCAACACCATAACACTTCTGCCCTTTCCATGGGCCCAATTTCCTGGGTATTGAGCTGTGTGTACAGCTGCATAGCTCTCATTTTTTGCCTGCATACTCACTCATCCAGAAGCACAGCTTGTAAATTGGCATGCTATTTTTTCCCCAAGATACACAAACAAGCCAGTCCATAGGCTTATGCCCAGAGTCAAGTCTGTAGATTGGAGTCACACTGTAATCTCCTTTGCTTATATGGGTTGGCGACAGTTGAACACCAGCTTGGAAAGCATTCTTCATCTGCTCACTATGTGGACAAGAAGACCATGACAGAGGAAATTTGTAGTGACACCAGGACCTTTGGAAAGGAGGAGATAGCACAATGGGTGTGTCTGAGAAGTGAAGTACACTAAGAATCCTGCCTTCAGTTTCCCTGGCTTACCTGTGATCATCCAGACTTCTTCCCAGCTCTCACCCTACTATCCAACAGAGACATACACTTTTGTATCAAGAATGAAATGAAGGAAGCAACATAAATAAGCAATTTCATCTGATAGCAACAAGTGATTTCTCTTTCCTTTTCTTGAAGAATATGTTTTATCAGGCCTCTTACTTTTGAGGTTGAGAGCTAACCTACCTGCTGAATCTCTTCTTACTTTCATCTGTAAGCCGAAGCCAACTGTGTTTTTCTTAGGTTCTAGATTCTTCTTTATATATTAGGTTTCTTACTAAGCACCGGTCGATGCTGTGCAGGTTTTGATCTTTTATTCAGTGGATCCAACAAGCCTACCTCAGATCTCATGCTTCCAGATCCTGAAGACTCCTGGGGAACCCTCTCATTCTGCTTTCTGCAAGAAGAGGAAGAGTGGAATAGGCATTGCATGGGATTGTTGTGACTAAACTACCACTGAACTTTGTCCTAGAAAATGTCCTCTTCCAGACTTGACTTCTGAGCACAGCAGTTTCCAACAAGGAGGAAGGCAGTTCTTCCTTTGACAGTTTCTGAGTAGGTCTGTTTCCTGCCAGACCCTTCAAGAGAATGTCGAACAGAGGTTACTTTGCCACTGCCTATGTGGGTGATTTATCTCTCTCTCTCTCTCTCTCTCTCTCTCTCTCTCTTCTCTCTCTCTCTCTCTTCTCTCTCTCTCTCTCTCTCTCTCTCCCCATTGTTCAAGTAGGGAATTTGTTGTCCCTTCTTGCAAATCATTTCTGAGGATCATGACTCTGGGTTGATTTTCTAGGAAGAACCAGTGGAGATGAACTAAGAACTATTTTTTTTGTGCTATCAGGAGATGGAGGTAATGACAGATGCTACATTCCCACCTCAGGTGCTTTGGCCAGCCATTTCCACTGCTGTGAGAGAGAGACACACACAGCTTCTTTTGAAAAAGATGAGGCCAAACTGCTAGGGACTGATTTGTCTCCAGAGGCATCTGAAACAAATTCAAACAAACAAAAAGAAGCATGTGACGGCACAGAGGGTTTCTTCTTTCCCTAAACTGTGGCTGGAAAGAAGTCAAACAGAATGTTTTCAGTGATGTCCAAGACTGAAAGATATTAAGTTTCTGGGATCATCCAATGACAGCAGTTAAGCTAGATCACTTCAATGAGCTTGGGATAATTCTCCACTTTTGAAGATAGTGATGGCATTTAATCAAGTGAAATAATAATGTATGTAAAGCACTTTGTAAACTATTGTTATTATTTGTGAGAGCCGGCTAAGGGCCAGACTGGACCTTGGGACCCATGGAGACTTCCCACATAGAGTCTTAAAACCGGTGGCTTGAAAGAAAGGAGAATGAGGTAGAAATCAGCTCCTTGGAGCTCCTTCAATACTAAAAAGAAAATCCTTGATGTTATTCATTTGGGTGCAGATTACAACCTCATCATGCCTTAGAAACAGTCCTTGTGAATTACTGTGAACAAAACAAAACAAAAAACATTATCTGCTGGCCAACTTGTGGTGAACAGCCTTTCTGCCCTTGGTCTAAAGCTCGGACAATAGCCAGTCTATAGTCCATAGGAAAGCCTGTATTGGACATCATTCTAGTATGGTAAGACCTTCCAAAACATCTATTGGGATTGTGCAGCCTTCCAAAACCGAAAGTCATATGGGATGGAGACAGTTCCTGTTTAGAGTAGTAGGAAGATGTAGACTAAAACCCCTCTCTCCCAGCTTTCTTTAACCCAAGCTCAAGTAAATAGAAGCCCATAGTACCTGGCTTCCCAGAGATGGAGGAGATGAGAGCTACAGAGGATTCAGAAAAGTTTGTACTGATTTGTGGATCAGGAACAGAGAAGGAGAGAGGGAAGAGAAGACTCTTTGCAGTACCCAGAAATACTAAATCCACCTCTCCCCCTAAAACAACTTATGTCGGTTTCCGTTAGGAAGCTGAAAACATCTAAGGTTTCAGGTGGCACTGATTATGTGGAGGCTGAAGAGAAACTAGTGCCTAAAATGTGACCTTTGGGAAAGACTTCCCTCTGCTTTTTCCTCTCAGCACCCTTCCTGGGTCCTTTGCCATATGCCTTCTTCTAATTTTTACCTTCCCCTCCCCGACTCCTTAAGTGTAGAGGGTGTGGAAGGCAGTGGATAATCCAACTTTCCATAATTAACACCTCAAAGTGAAAACTCTTACAAATTGGATGGAGCTGTACTTCCTCATTCTTTCCTCAGTGTTAGTTCAAAGCGATGTCCAGTTTACTGAGACCAAGGACAGATGCCAGAGGGAGGGGCAAGCCTGCACAAACTCACCTTTGTCTCTCAGCATTTAAAAAAAAAAGATTGAGTTATTTTTGCAAATACTGGGCTCCTAGGACTCAGGATGGAATAGTATGGAGTTATTGTCTCTCATCAGAGTCTCTATTGTGTTACTATATGGTAATGCATTCCTTTGTACATTAAAAAAAAAACTTAACAAGAGTTTATAATAGGCCAGCTATGAAATCCACTTGATTAATTTTATCAAGCAGAGTTTAGTGAGAAAGGATGAAATGTGAAGTAGTTTGAAATATTAAGGATCTCATTCCATTGTAAATAATGTTATCCTAAAGTAGTTCTTGTACAGTATTCAGTGGTGATACAGTTTGGTCAGTGTTTTTCTTTTTTTTTTTTTTACATCTCTTTGAAATATCCAAGAGAACTTCAGAGCAGAGCTTCCTAGAGCTTGATCTAGGACAAGGTGAAACATCACATATAATCTTGCTTTTCCTCACTCACTTTTCTGTTCTGATGTTTGGAAAACCACTAAGCCCAACATATAGAGGATGTGGGCAAAGGTAACTAACTGGGCCACAATGTAACTGATCTAAACATTTTAGAAATGTGTACTGAGATGCTGCCTGAACTCATAAGCCTCCAAGTTCCTCTGGGCAATATGCCTTATAAGAGACCTGGGACTACTTCTGGGAGGTAAGGCCCTTTGTCCCACTCTACAATGCTCCTTATCACTCTCTTGGGGCAGCTATTGGCACAGTAGATAGAGTGTTGGGCATGGACTCATTTCCTGAGTTCAAATCCAGACTCAGACACTTACTAGCTGTGTGACCCTATGCATGTTGCTTAAGTTTTAAGTCACTCAGTTTCTTCATCTATAAAATGGACTGGAGAAGGAAATGGCAAACCACTCCAGTATCTTTGCCAAGAAAACCCCAAAAGGGGTCACAAAGAGTCTGGAAAAACAACTGAAAAACAACTAAACATAATTTTCTCCCCCTCCAGGTACTCTGCTTTACTAAAACCTGCCCTTAAAAAAAGATCAAAATTTGCCGCTCATCTTGTAGCCAATGCATCATAAGACTGCTCTAATACCAAACCATCTGCTTCCTCTTCCCAGATTCTCATGAATAGGGGTGGTGGATAAAATGTTCTTTGGAAGTGGAATTTGTGAATACTGTAAAAACATAATTATTAGACACCTTGCAATACAACTTATATAGATACTCTCTAACCATGCTGCTTCACATGCAAAGTGATGAATCAGCCATTTCTTCCATAGTAACCCAGGAAGCCCAATGTGCAACAGCTGTAGTGCATTTTTTTTCCTCCAACACCAGCATCAAAATGGAATTTTCGACTGTATTTCAGGAACTCTGGGGGAAATAACTTAATGAGGCAGATCTAGGGATATCTAACGCTAAACAAAAGGGATAACATTAGACTCCCACACCTATACTCACCTCAGGAGATGCTCCCTGCCTACCCCACCATCTATAGAAAATCAAGCCTTTGGCTTTAGAATGAAAACAGAGTTCTTAGTCTTCTCTGAAAAGGGAAGTCAATGACATAGGGGCTTTAACTGATTAGGAAGGAACATTCTCAAACTTGTTTAGAAGACAAATAGCAAATAAAAGGACTATATTATCCTCAGGATTCCTCTTTTCTAAAAGTAGCTAATTTTGGTTTTGTTTGGGTTTGGGTTTTTTGTTTGTTTGTTTTTTGCAGTGGTAGTATCCCTTAAGGATTCCTTTTTGGGTATTAAAAAAATCAAAGCAGTTCAAACTGGAAAGGAACCGAAAGAAGATATGAAGTAGTAGGATTTATTGTCCAAAGTACCAGGTCCTGACTGCAGGCTTCTGAAGTTGAAACTTTTTACTCTGGCTCTGTTACTGACTCACTGTGTGGTCCCAGGCAAATTACTTAATCTCTCTGTGCCTCAGCCTCCCCATCAGTAAAATGGGACAATTACTATTATCACAGTGTAACCTACCTCTACTGGCTGTTGTGAAAATGAATGGTCAGTCAATTAATGAGTATTAAGCAATTATTATGTGCCAGGCACTTCTCTAATACTGGGGATATAAAGAAAAGTAAAAGGCAATCTCTGCTTTCAAGAAACTTAGTCTAGTCGGGGAGACAGCATGTTAACAGCTTTGTACAAACAAACTATATATAGGATAAATTGGAGATAATCAACAGAAGGAAAGCACTAGAATTAAGGGGGATTGGAAAAGGCTGCCTGAAGGAGACAGGATTTGAGCTAGTACCTGAAGGAAGCCAGGGAAGCCAGGGAGCAGAGATAAGGGAGAGCATTTCAGGTATGGGAAAGTCAGTGAAAATGCCAGAAGTCTTGAGATGGAGTGTCTTTTCCAAGGAACAGCAAGAAGCCTTTAAAAAAAAAGTAGCCATCATCTCTGAAACCTTTGCTAATGAACCCTATCTATAGAATAGTTGTTTGTACAGGGGTTTTTCACTGATCCACTCTCCTGCTTCTTTGGTGATCAGCAGTGTATATTTACAGGATGGCTGGCCTGGTTAGGGGCATTAATAGGCACTGAAAACAGGCCTACTTTGACTACTAAAAATCCCAAGTGCTCTAGCTTTAAGTGGGGCTAGTTTTAATGAGTCACCTTATACAAGTGTTGTGTCACTGTTCTCATTGTTAGTTATCAAGGCATCAAATGGGCAGAAACCCTTATAAGCCATTCAAAGAGATGGGTCAGGGCTTCTGCCTCCTCATTCAAGATTGGTGCTCACACACACACACACACACACACACAATCACTCATCAGATAGCATGCCGTTTTTATGACTGAGGGCCTCACCCACCATGAGGATCCTTACATATGAGTGTCTGGACATATGACAAGATATAAACCAAACTCAGATCTAAAAGGTAGTAACTTTAAGAGTATTAAGATGTTTCTAGGTAATTGGTAAATGCCTGGACTTCCATTGAACCATCTCCAATGGGAGTTTACTAGCCCTTTAAATGAATTAAGCTATTTTTAGGTAGATACAGAATTGGGAGATTAGTCACAGTGTGGTTTCTTCTGTGGGCATCTATTTGTATTTTCCCAAACAGTCAAAGTTCATCACCTGTGGATGTTGCATGATACACTTGAGGATAAAACCATGAGGCTGAGTCCGAGGATAAGCATCAGGCTCAGGAAAGATATTTCTGGTAGGGGTTTAAGCATGAACAAGATGGGGGCCACCTCAGTGTCGGGGGTGGGGGAAGGAGTGAGTGGAATTTGGAGTGGAGAGAAGAGAAAAAATGGTGGCTATGGACTCCAACCCTTCCGCTCAACACTGTGGCTAGAAATAACTACACACCAGGCTTTCTCAATCAGCAGTGAATGGAAGCACAGCCAAGAGGCACCATGGGGCAAAGCAGGAGAATTAAAATGCATGAAATAGGATTGCTGCCTTTGCACCAAACTATTGTATGAAGCATGAAAGATATTAGTTTAAATGTTGGCAAAGGAATTTAAAAAGTATGAAAAAAAATTGTGTCTTGTTTGGTTGTTAAAAAAAATTTCCACCTCTCTTTACTCATCCTTGTTCCTCCTGTAGTGTGGTCACTTTCTGTTGTTCATTGTTGGGAGTTAGTGCCAGTTGTTGGTCACATCTGTGCTCATGTGTTACTGGAGACAGGAGGAAAGGAAAGAAAACTTTTTTCTAATTTTTGTATTGGTAGCTGCAAGCATTTGTATTTTTTGAATTGGAAACACAAGTGTTTTTTGGTCTTTTGGGGTCTGGTTGAACTTTATGTATTACTTTTTGGAAAACCTAAGTTTTACCACTGTCTTAACCAGATTTGAAATAAATTCTTTTGACACTGCCAACAACCTGTAGGAAGGTGTGGTCTGTGGTTATTATTCATCTTCAGATCTCTGGTTTCCCCTTGGTTTGAACTCTTTCTACCAGTCAGTCCCATAGATCACCAGACTGATGAAAGAAGAATGATACTCTGTTCCCAAATACAGCCAAGATAAGTTTTTCTGTTAGTGTTTGGAGTTGTTGTTTTAATTGTTAAATCCTTGGGGTCAATGTTCCTTTTCCCTAGTACAAAGAATTTAGAGAACATCCTTCTCTGGGTCTTCAGCATCTGTGGTTGTAGAAGAAGCAGTTGCTGTAGACCCTGCTGGGACAGTGACGGCGGCATCAAGGACCAAGCTTGAAGAAGGACTGGAGGGCTGAAGGGCACTGCTATTCCTGTGGTCTTTGGGCTCAGGATCCTATTCTGTCTCCACAAGGGTCTGAGGGGAGGTGGTGTTCAAGGTGGTTTGACCTGCCTGGCATATGCATCTTCTGTCTTTCTCTCAGAGTGCCTTCCTGCTTCAGCTAGGCTGGCTTACCTGTTATTCAGTGATAGGTGATGTTGGTTTTAAAATTCTGTGGTTATCAATGCAAACAATCAGACTATCAATCTATTATCCTTAATCTTGCTACATGGCTAGCCCACTTTTTACAATTATGCATTTCAGTAGTAATATTTTTTATACCATCTCTTGCATGCAATCATCTTCGGATAATGGGGCTATTAAGACCCACCATGCATCACACTGTAGTTCTTTGGATCCCTGGAAATTTTGATTCTTTGAAGATTACAGTGTTCTGTAACTCATGACCATTTTTAATCACAGGAAGAATACCATGTTAAAAAGTTATTATGAAAACCTCACAATAATATGTAGAAAAGCAGAAATGGTAAATGCATCCTTTTCAGATCATGATGCAATAAAAAATACATTCAACAATGGACAATGGAAAGAGAGATGAAAAATCAATTGGAAATAAATAATCTAATCTTAAAAATAAGTGGGTCAAAGAACAAATCATAAAAACAACCAATAATTTCATTAAAGAAAATTACAAACAATGAGACAACAGACCAAAATTTATGGGAGACAGCCAAAGTAGTACTTAGGGGATAATCATATCTCAAATTGCCTACATTAATAAAATAGAGAAAAAATGGATCAATGAATTGGGCATGCAACTAAAAAAAAAAACTAGAAAAAGAACAAATTAAAAATCCCTAATTAAACACCAAACTGAAAATCCTGAAAATCAAAGGAGAGATTAATAAAGTTGAAAGTAAGAAAACCAATAGACTAATAAATAAAACTAGAAGTTGGTTTTATGGAAAAAAACAATAAAATAGATAAACCATTGGTTAATTTGATGTAAAAAAAAGGAAAGAAGAAAACCAAATTACTAGTATAAAAAACAAAAGGGTGAATTCAATACTAATGAAGAAGAAATAAAGACAATTGTTAGGAGCTATTTTGCCCAATTGTATGCCAATAAATTTGACCATCTAAATGAAATGGATAAATATCTACCAAAATATAAATTACCCAGATAAACAGAATAAGAAATAAAATACTTAAATAACCTAGTCTTAGAAAAAGAAATTGAACAAGCCATCAATGAACTCCCTAAGAAAAATACTCCAGGACCAGATGGATTCACAAGCAAATTCTACCAAACATTTAAAGACAATTAATTCCAATACTATACAAACCATTTGGAAAAATAGGTGAAGAAGGAGTTCTGCCAAATTCTTTCTATGACACAAATACAGTGCTGGTACCTAAACCAAGAAGAGCTAAAACAGAGAAGGAAAATTATTGACCAATTTCCCTAATGAATATTGATGCAAAAATTTTAAATAAAATACTAGCAAAGACATCACAGCAATATGTTGCAAGGATCATACATTAGGACCAAGTGAGATATATACCAAGAATGCAGGGCTGGTTCAATATTAGGAAAACTATGAGCATAATTCACTACATCAATAACAAAACCAACAGAAATCATATGATTATCTCAATAGATGCAGAAAAAGCCTTCGACAAAATACAGCACTTATTCTTATTGCAAACACCAGAGAGCATAGGAATAAATGGAGTTTTCCTTAAAATGATAAATAATATTTATCTACAACCATCAGTAAGCATTATCCATAATGGGAACAAACTTGAAGCCTTCCCAATACCATCAGGGGCGAAGCAAGGATGTCCATTATTACCTCTATTATTTAATATTGTACTAAAAATGTTAGCTTTAGCAATAAGGGAAGAAAAAGAAATTGAAGGAATTAGAATAGGCAATGAGGAAACAAAACTATCACTCTTTGCAGATGATATGATGTTATACTTAGAAAATCACAGAGAATCAAATAAAAAACTACTTGAAATTATTAATAACTTTAGCAAAGTTGCAGGATTCAAAATAAACCCACATAAAACATCAGCATTTCTGTTTATTACCAACAAAATCCAGCAGTGAGAGATAGAAGAGAAATTCCATATAAAATAACTGTAGACAATAAGAAATACTTGGGAGTCTATCTGCAATGACAGACTCAAGAACCATGTGAACACAACTATAAAATACTTTTCACACAAATAAAGTTAGATCTAAACAATTGGAAAAATATTCATTGCTCATGGGTAGTCCAAGCCTGTATAATAAAAATGACAACTCTACCTAAATAAATCTATTTATTCAGTACCATACCTATCAAACTATATAAAAATATTTTATATAGCTAAAAAAAGATAATAAAATTCATCTGGAAGAACAAAAGTTCAAGGATATCAAGAGAATCAATGAAAAAATGCAAAAGAAGGTGGTCTATCCATATCAGATCTCAAACTGTATTATAAAATGATAATTATCAAAACAATCTGGTACTAGCTAAGACATAGAGTGGTGGATCAGTGGAATAGGTTAGGTATAAATTACATTATAGCAAGTGATCATAGCAATCTAGTACATGATAAACCCAAAGATCGAAAAAAGAAAAAAAGAAATCTAGCTGTGAGGAAACAGAATCAGAGCCAGTTATCATGGCCAGTGCTCAGCATAGTGCATGACACATAGCAGATGCTCAATAAATGCTAATTAATTGATTGACTGACTGCACGACTTGGAGTTAGAGTGTTGCCATATATAACCAAGTAATGACTTTGACATTTGAAGATGCATTCTGGTATGTTGGAGGACATATTATCCCAGAATCCAAAGAGTGAAACTGTACAACTCCATTGAGAGGTTGTATGGAGGATAACATAACTGGCAGATAATATATCATACTGCATTGGTACAATAAACTGTATGTGCATGTGCACAAATATGTATAGAAAGCTAGCCACCATAAAAAGAATCAGAACTTTGGGAAAATATTGAGTGCCCAAAAAAATGCTTTGGAACATGCCCTGTATTTTGCTTTGATCTTGCAGGGCTCTCAATGCCTGAACTTCTGCTACAGTTTTCCTGTTTTTGTTTTTGTTTCTTCCTCAAGCCTTGGTAAATGGGTCTCCTCACACACCTTAGAACAACTTGGTCTGATTTTTAGTTTATACTTCTCTTCCAAATTGATATTCAACATCCACTATGTGTATAGAGTTAAAAGAAGGTTTCTTGTCACTATCTCTGAGACCACAGACAAAACTGTGTCCTAGACATTCTAGATCAGAAACATACCATTTAAAATAATTAAATATGATTTTTTAAGTCTCATTTCCTTAGGACTTAATCAAGACCATGAAAATAATGAAATATTTTTCTATGGCCACAGTTAAAGTGGATCCCCAGTATTTCCACATCATTAACTCATAATTAAATAGTCCTTTACCACTTTCAAGTCATTTTCCTCAAAACAACCTAAACCATTTTATAGATGAAGAAACTGAGACACGAGAAAGTTACATTCACTCTCAGGAAGGCAATCACTAAGTGCAAGGAGTAGACTAAAACTTACATTTTTTTTTATTCAAGATGAGGCTATTGACATAAGGACATATTGACATGCACAGAAGTGAATCCTCTTACTGACTAAATTATTATGTACCTATAGAAGTTTTGTTCATTACTAAATGTAGTCTTTTTTGAGTTTTAGTGCTATGCATGCCATAGTGATTTAGGACAGAGTCAGCCTATAACAGTTTTGCAGTAATAAAGAACTTGTCAAACAAAAAAAAACCAACAAAAAACCCCCTCATTATTTGACAAAAACTGCTGGGAAAACTGGAAAACAATATGGCAGAAACTAGGTATAGACCAACAACTCACACTGTATACCAAGACAAGATCAAATTGGGTACATAATTTACACATAAAGGGTGATGCCACAAGCCAATTAAGAGAGCATGGAACAATTTATCTGTCAGATTTATAGATAAGAAAAGAATTTAGGACACAAGAAGATATAGAGAGCATTACAAAATGTAAACTAAATAATTTTGATTATGTAAAATTAAAAAGTTTTTGCACAAACAAAACCCACGCAACCAAAATTCTAAGGAAAGCCGAAAACTGGGGGGGGAATTTTTGCAACAAGTATCTCTGACAAATATATAGAGAATTGAGTGAAATTTATAAAAATACAAGTCATTCCCCAATTGATAAATGGTCAAAGGATATGAACAGGCAGTTTTCGGACAAAGAAATCAAAGCTATCTATAGCATATGGAAAAATGCTCTAAATCATTATTGATTAGAGAAATGCAAATTGAAACAACTCTGAGGTACCACCTCACATCTAGCAAATTGGATAATATGACAAAAAATGAAAATGTTGGATGTTGGAGGGGATGTGGGAAAACTGGGACACTAATTCGCTGTTGGTGGAGCTGTGAACTGTTCCAACCATTCTGGAGAGCAATTTGGAACCATGCCCAAAGGGCTATAAAACTGTGCATACTCTTTGATCCAGCAATACCACTGCTAGGTCTATGTTCCAAAAACAGCCCAAAAAAGAGAAAAGGATCTATTTGTACAAAAATATTTATAGCAGCTCTTTTTGTAGTAGCCAAGAATTGGAAATCAAAAAGATACTCATCAGTCGGGAAACAGCTAAACAAACTGTGGTATATGATTGCAATGGAATATTATTATGCTATAAGAAATGGCAAGCAGGATGATTTCAGAAAAACTTGGAAAGACTTACATGAACTGATACATAGTGAAGTGAACAGAACTAGGAGGACATAGTAGCAACAATATTTTAAAATGGGCAACTGTGAATGACATCTATTCTCAGCAATATAATAATATAATTCCAAAGGACTAATGATGAAGCATACTATCCACCTCCAGAGAAAGAACTGGTATTTGAATACAGACTGAAGCAAGCTATTTTTCACTTTCTTTCTTCCATTTTTTTCCTTTTATTCGAGTCCTCTTGTACAAAATGACTAATACGGAAATATTTTACATAATTGCACATGCACAACCTATTTCTGATTGTTTACCCTCTCAAGGAGGAGGAAGGGGAGGGGAGGGAGGAACAGAGATATAGAATTTGGAACTTAAAACTTTAAATAAAAATGTTTTAACAATGAATAGAAAAAATAGATTATGAGTGTGTATGTGTGTGTTTGAGTCTGTGCTTGTAGCATGAAATTATTGAATGTGCCAGTCAGTTTTTCAAATCATCCCATTTTTCTTCTCTTGTTCAATTCTGGACCCAGATCATTGTCTATCTGCAGTATTTGTCCAATATCATTGCACCGATGGACTTTCTTAATTGTCTATATGTCACGGTCAGAACACTTTTGATAAGCATATATATACACCTATGTTATACCTCACTTCATATTGATAATCCAAAGTTCTTTGAACAAAATTATCTTTGTGATTCTAAACATGAGAGGTCACCAAACTGTCACCCTGGGAATTTACCAAGTTTTTTGGACTGGTTTCAGTTTAAAACTACTGACGATACTACTCAGTCCCGACTCAACTGAATCTTCCCCCTTTCAACCCAGTCAGAATTATCACATGATTTCATATGATAGTGAGAACAAGAAAATTTATTTAAAATAAAAAGCATTTTGATTTCCGGGGGGGGGAAATCAAAAGATACCCCAAATCCAATCATCACCCCCAAACTACCCTCTCCCTTTCTTCTGACTCCCAGACTCAGGCAACTGGGCTATAGTCCTGGTTCTTCCATCAAATGGCTATACCACAGCCACTTGCAGTTTATAGGAACAGGGGCAGGTTGTAGTGAAAACTTGCCGCAGATGACTGCTAACGATGCTATGATTTGCCGCCTGGACTTGTACTGTGTCTTGTCACTGAATGGGTGAACCCTGCAGCCATAATGTCCCACTCAAAAGGAGGGGGTCTGTGCTGTGCAGCCATATTTGAGTCCTTAAGTATGGTGTCATCAGGAACAAGAAAAGCTTCACAAGCAGGAGTGTGTTGATGTTGGTTGAGAATAAACCCAACCCCCCAAAAAAGTTTTAGGAAGAACTTTATTAAGTTGTCTGGCAGAGGGGAGAACCAAAATAGGTGACATTCTCCCCCCATTCTCTTTAAGTTCTACATCATATAGAGTTCAGACAATGACACAGGGAAACAACAGCCATTTGGACAGCAGGTAGGCAGTTTCCAGTGAAGACATGTTGGTCACTTCAGGTATATTATGGGAGGTAACTCTTTACATTCTTTGTAGTGATGTCTGGCTCCCCTGGAAGGTTTCTGGGGGTCACCACGACCTGCACAACCTAGTTAAGCAAAAAATCTGCCACACAGGGCTACATTCAAACAGTGCAATAAAGTTTTCCCCCACTGGTAAATATTTAACAACTGGATCCCCTTCCCTCTCCCCAAAAAAATGTAGGATGTACTTTTAAGTTTAATGTGTGACATTAGCATTTTCTAAATCTACACAATCAACAAACAATAGAGCAGGCCCGGATTTATAGAATTTGCCAATTTCTGAGGTATAAACACTCACACTGAAAATTTAAGCTTCCGCTCCCCTGAGCTGGTTTGAGCTGGCTCCAACACAACCCTGCCACAAGCCTCTCTGGTCTGCCATGGTGCTCCCATGTCTGTCTTCAAGCGTCTTATCCCCAAGAGCAGGAAAAGAACAATAACCACAATCTCCGAGAGAGATGGAACTTGGCTCCCAGATCACTCCTGCCACAGAAGCTGTTTTTTCTCCCCACTTCTGCCTCCTTCCAGCTCTGAATCTTAACCTTGGTTTTTCTTGCTTTGCATCTAGCATGAGTTCACATCAGCCTTAGCCAGTCTAATGTCCTATGGACCCTGAAGCTGTTCTGGAAGCATCCATGCAAGTCCACAACTGGAAATATTAGTTTAGAGACATATATTAGACATTTCCTTTACAAGTCTAGTGAGAATCATAATATTTACCTGGGAAATACCTCATGGGAGAAGAGCATGGTTGAATGTATTGTGTTCTACCACAGCAAATGTTTTGTTTTGTTTAATAATTGGCAAACAGCAAACACAGTAGAATACTGTATTCATCAAACATGCAATTATGAAAGTGTGTTCAGATGTTGGCACTTGAAGCCTGAAATAGGTAAATTTCAGACAAGTAAAAGTGAAAACTATTATATTCAATGACTCAAAATGTTTAGAACTTATTAATCCAAGATGCCAAGAGGTGATAAAGGCTGAAAACATAACTCAAAACGGATTTAGATAGATTTGTGGATGACAGCTCCACAATGGATCACTAAAATAAATTCAATTCACTTAGCAAATAAGGATGTTTGGGTTTTAATACTTGCCCAAGAGTCTGACTTCAAAGACAACAACTATGCCCTTCCAGAGAATATGCTTTGGTCCTTCTGTCAGAGGTTCCCAGCTGGATGGAATAAGATCTGACCTGGTAGGCCAAATTCTTACATTAATTATGCTCCTCAACTGAAAAGTTGCTAAGTACATTCTTCTGTTAAAAAAAAAAAAGGTTTAGAAATTTGTTCATCTTTTGGCTGCTACAAAGTTTCCTAAGGCCGTTAACAAGAATCATTTTGGAGGAGGGAAGGAACCAGAATTGTGACTTCATTGTTATCACAGTGGATAGAGTGCTGGGCCTAGAGTCAAGAAGACTTGAGTTCAAATCTAGCCTCAGACTCTTACTAGCTGTTTAACCTTGGGCAAATCATTTAACCTCTGTGAAACAGAGATTATAACAGCATCGACCTTGAAAGGTTGTTGTAAGGATCAAATTGCCTCCCATTTCCCATATAATAGTGAAGTGGTGATAGAGTGCTTGTAGCTTACAGAGCTTCCGAGAGGCTGGATTTCCTTTTCTTTCATGCCTAAATTGGCTCTGTGAGGCAAAAAAGGAAGAGAGGGAAGAAGAGAGCTAAAGAAGGTGGAGAGAGAGAGAGATAGCAAGAGAGAGAAGGAGAGAGAAACAGAGAAGGAGGGAGGGAGAGACAGAGTGACAGAGAAGAAGAGAGAGAAAGAAGGATGGAGGGAGAAAGAAAGAGAAAGAAGGAGAGAGAAAGAGGGAGGGAGGGAAAAACAGGAAAAGGGGGGGGATATAGACATTAGTAGCAGGCAATGGTAAGATAGCCTGGATAGATCACTTCATAGGATGTGTGAAAGTAAAGGATTGCTCTAGGGCAAGGGGTCATATAGATATAGTGGACTAGGGTATTTCAACATACATGTTGATGTTATTAGAGATGGTAGGATCTGGTGAAGGTTTGTTTTTTTTAAGGATGTGAGACATGGATTGTGTTATAATGAAGGAAATAATAGATAGGGCAGTAATTAAGGACTAGAGAAGGGAATGATAGTGGAATGATAAGGATATGGCCATTCCTTTCATGAAGGTCAATCCCTCTATATACACCTTTTTTTAATTAAATTTTATTTCTTTTTAGTCAGCAAGAAGCTGCATTCTGTCCCTTCTATCCCCCACCTCCAATTGAGAATGAAAGAAAAACAAAACCCTTGTAACAAATTTCCACCTTGGCTATCTCTCTCTCTCTCTCTCTCTCTCTCTCTCTCTCTCTCTCTCTCATATACACACACACGCACATATGCTTGTCAGATTTTGTGCTCTGATTATTTCAACTCCCTATCAAAAGGTGGGTAGCATGCTTCATTATTAGTCCTCTGGAATTTTGGTTGGTCATTACACTAATCAGAGTTCCTAAGTATTTCAAAGGTTTTGATCTTTACAATATTGTTGTCATATAAATTGTTCTGGTTCATTTTACTCTCCTTCAGTTCATATAAGTCTCCCCATGTTTCTCCAAATGCATACATTTCATCATTTCTTATAGCACAATATATTATTCAATAGTACTCGATCACATTTTCAGATATAATAATTTATTGAGCTATTCCCTAATTGATGAGGATCAGATCTCTAAGATTGTTATTCTTTGCCACCTCGAAAAAAAAAGCTATACATATTTTTGTACATACCTAGATTTTGTTTTGCTTAGGACTAATGGTTCCTTTAATCTACCCTTCCGATAATTCCTCTTTCTCCCTTTTTTCCTTTCCCTCATAATTCCTTGTTGAATGAAATTTATTCCTGTACTCAGCTATGTGTATGTTTTCCCCTCTTGTGAACAATTCAGATGACAGTGATGTTAGTGCCAGCTATTCCTTCCATCCCCTTCTTCCTTGTTTTAAGGAGTTTGTTGCTTGGGCAAGGTTTTGTACCTCTTGTGCCAAGCTATTAATGACATTTCTTCCATAACTCATTTATTTTCCAGCCTCTTCTTCCAGCACTTTCATTTTATTCATATAAACATTTAAAAATTCTTTGTTCATCTCTTTTAGGAATTCTAGTTGAATCTATGCCCAAGCTGTGTTTTTCTTTGGTGGGGGCTTTGATTGAAGATGTTTTGGAATCATTCTCTTCAGAGTTTGTGTCTTGAGCATCCCTGTCATCATAATAACTTTCTATTGTGGGATTATTTCGTTTGTTTGCTCATTCTTCTAGCCTATTTTCTGACTTCAGACTTTATATCAGGGCCAGGTTCTACATACTTCTGGAGGTAATGTCTGGGTTGATCCTGCTTCTGCTTTCTTAGGTTATTGAGTATTATATTATTCCAGGCTTTCAGGGACAGCTCAACCTAAGGCAGGGGGGAACCTGCCAGCTTTCAATGTTCCTCAAGTGGACTGATCCAGGGCAAAGTCTGATTTATTTTCTTTTTCCCTCTCCCCAACCTCAGGTCTGAGCTCTGCAAGTTTCTGACCTCGGTTTGGGTCTGAGCAACAGTAAACTGCTATTGGACTGAGTCACCATTAGCCAGCTTGAAAACTCTGCTAGTTCAGTGACAGAGCTCTACACTTACCTTTGGTTTGGGATTCCTGCCCTGTTTATTCCACTGTAACTTTCAGATTGGGCTACAAGCTAGAACTGAGAACCTGCTCCACTTCTGGTATCCAAGCCCCACAGGTGATGCTTGCTTTTCTGAACTTGCTCCTTGCTTGGTAAAAAGACAAGAGCTCACAAGCCCTCCTCATCTTAGACTACCACACCTAGGTGCAAGACCCTTTCTCAGTCCATCCTGGATCTGTGACCTGGACCTGGGCGGTAAGTTGGCAGTTGGCACATGTTCCTGCACAACACATATCTAGGTCCCTTTATACTGGATCTGAGACCTCTTCTTGCCTTGGTACACAGTCTGACTGTGCTCTGGAATGCTCCATTACAGGAACCATGTGGAGTATGGATTGGAATTGAGGGAATCTTGAGGCAAGGTCACCAAATTGTCCAGGCAAGAGGTAATGAGGACCTGAATTAGGGTGGTGGCTGTATGAGTGGAGAAAAGGGGATATATCTGAAAGATGTTGTGAAGGTAGAAACAGCAAGATTTGACAATGGATTGGCTACGTAGGGGTGAGTATAATAAGGAGTTGAGGAGCATGGTACCACAGTTGTAATCCTGGATGACTGGAAGCATGGTGGTGACAGTAAAGGGAAAATTTGTAAAAGGGTTGGTTTTGGGGGGGGAGAGTAATGAGTTGTTTGGTATATGTTCATGGCCATACCCTATCCCCAGCATTTACATACCTTGCTGTCTTTGTCCCTATACCAACCTAGGCTAAAAAAAACCATGACTCACTGTGATTTTTTTCTTGGATTTCCCAATCAATATTTAGTCTGGCATATTTTCTACATCTGTTTGGAGGAGCTTTTGGAGGGGGGAACTCACTGTACTTCCATCTACTCCACCATCTTGGTTCCATCTCCTACATTCACCCTTGATTCCATCTCTACCAGTCTTCTCCTGATGATTTCCTTTACTATCTCCCCCTAATAACCACCGAACTGTCCCTATTTCCTGGTTTTGTCTCTACAAACATGCCTGAGTCACCCTCATCCTTCAAAAAATCCCCACTCAATCCTATCATCAATACTATCATCCCTTCCCTTTTTCAGCCAAATTCTTTGAAAAAGTCACCTGTGATTGGTGCCTCCACCACTCCTTTTTAGCCCTCAGCAATCTGACTTCAAACTTTATCATTTAACTGAAACTACTCTCTCCAAATTTAGCAATGGTCTCTTAATCTCAATCTTCATCCTTCTTGACCTCTTTGTAGCATCTGACACTGTTGGCCACCTTCTTCTCCTGAAAACTCTTCTTTTGGGGTTTTCCTGATACTGAACTCTCTTGGTTTTTTTACCTGCCCAGTCTCCTATGTTAAATCCAAGCAATCCCATAAATATGACGGTGCCCTAATATGTTCTCTACACTCTCCCTTAGTGATCTCATCAGCTACCATGAGTTCAATTATTATCCCTACATAAATGGCCCCCAGATCTATATAATTGTCTAGTCCCTTGTGAGCTGTGGTCCCACATCAACAGCTACTGGATATTTCAAACTAGATGTCCCACAGGCATCTCCAACTGAACATATACCAATAAACTCATTATCTCCCCCATAAAACCAAACCTTTTCCAAATTTTCCCTTTACTGTCACCACCATACTTCAAGCCATCCAGGCTTGCAACTGTGGTACCTTGCTCTCAACTCCTTATTACACTCACCCCTACATAGCCAATCCATTGTCAAATCTTGCTGTTTCTACCTTCACAACATCTTTCAGATATATCCCCTTCTCTCCACTCATACAGCCACCACTCTAACTCAAGTCCTCATTACCTCTTGCCTGGACAATTTGGTGACCTTGCCTCAAGATTCCTTCAATTCCAATCCATACTCCATGCGATTCCTAAAGTGATTTTCCTGAAGTAAGGATCTGATCATCTCGACTGACCCCCTGCTCAATATAGTGGCTTCCTATTGCTTCTAGGATCAGGGCATCCATCAATAGCTCTACTTACTGACAGATCTTGAAACTGGTTGCCCCCCTCTTTCAGCCTATATACCCCTAACCCCAACCTATTATGTCTCCAGGTTTAGAGTAGAAAAGCTGGCAGAAGTATTGGGGTGCATGAAGTATTCCAGGAAGACAATTACGTTTGGTGTGAGGGCTGCTGAACATTTTTCAGGGCTGTTTATTCACCTTTGGTGTTCATCTACCACCAAGTTCTCATCTGTCACTCCAAGAAGCTGTAGCATTCATAGTAGCCACACCTAGTAAAACTGTCTTGGGCAGATGGGGTAAACCAGGTTGAAGGTAAACAACAGGTTTCAAACCCTTTTGTTAGTTAGGGCAGTGTCTACCCCAAGCATGTGAAGACTTTCCCCAACAGAATGGGCAGATGAGAACAATTTATTCCAACAGCCAATGAAGGCAGCTGAAGTAGGTGCTGTGGAGTATTTAGAGCTTGGTCAGATATCAAAGATGCCAAGGCCATCCACTGCGTCCAGAGCCATCTCCATTCATCTTGACTTTTGTCTTGCTACAAATTGCTGCTGTGTAGATACCATGAGATCTTCTTCCCTAGCCATCCCTCTCACACTTTCCAGTTCTAGGCCATTGCTATTCCAAAGGGCAAATTAATCTACTTTTTGATGACTTTACTCACCATCCCAATAACTTTCCAAAACACAATACTCCATCCTTGCCAGGACTCCCCTATTTGTGTTTTCTCTCCCTATCAGAATGTAAACTCCTAGAACATTGTACACAGTGACAGCAATATTACAAGGATGATCAACTGGAAGACTTAGCTGCTCTGATCAAGACAATGATTCAAGACAATTCCAAAGGACTCATGATGAAAACATACTATCTACCTCCAGAGAGAGAGAATTGATGATCTCTGAGTGCAGATTCAAGCATACTTTTCAAACTTTATTTTTCTTGCTTTTTTGTGTTTTTTTCTTTTGCAAGATGGCTAATATGAAAATGTTTTGCAAGACTTCACATGTATAATCAATATAATATTGCTTGCCTTCTCAGGGGGTGGGGAAGGGGCAAGAAGGAGGAGAGAATCAAAAACTTAAAATTGTAAAAAATTAATGTTAAAACATTTTAAACAATTTTTACATGTAAACTATCTTGTATTAATTTTGTATGTAGGTGTCAGTGTGGAGAACAAAATTCATTGGCTGGCAACTCATTCCTCACTAACCATTTCTAGGATAGGGACAGGAACAGAATCCTCCCAGATCACAGTTTCTCTACCCTTTGGTGCAGGCTCAGGGGAAGGCTTTCCCTCTTGGCCCCTGTCTCATTCTCCCTTCTCTCCTTTAACTTTCTTTGAAATCATGAGAAAGGAGAATTCCTTAGCTTTGGGGCACCTATGGCTACAAAAACAATAGGCTCACTTATATCCAGAAGCAATAACGGCCCCAGATTCACATAGACTCCTTTCTCTTTTGTCTAAAGAGGCAATTGGTAGCTCTAGTGGATAGAGCTCTGGGTCTGAAATCAAGAAGACCTGAGCTCAGATCTGAACTTAGTCACTTACTAGTTACTTAACCTCTGTCTGCCTCAGTTTTCTGAACTCTAAAATGGAGGTAATAATAGTATCTTCCTCACAGGGCTATTGTGAGGATCAAATTAGATAACATTTGTAAGGCACTTTGCACAGTGCCTGACACATAGTAGGCTTTATATAAATGCTTTTCCCCTCACTTCTTGGGGGAGTTCATAGTGTTGTTAATACCATAATACCTGTCCCTAGATAGCACCCAGCCACAAAACAAAGCAATTTTGCAGTCATTTAGTTCTCTGTAGCTACAACACTAAGTCATCTCATTTTCAATCTCCAATCACAGAAACATAACACCCGGAATAACTGAAATCCATCCTATCATTTATCTGGACTCTAGATAGACTCTAGGGGTGGGGAACCTGCAGCGTTGAGGCCACACGTGGCTTTCTAGGTCCTTGGGTGCAGCCTTTTGACTGAGTCCAAGTTTTACAGAAAAAAATCCTTTTATTAAGGGGATTTGTTCTGTGAAGTTTGGATTCAGTCAAAGGGCCACACTTGACAACCTAGAGGTCCTTGTAGCCTTGAGGCTGCAGATGCCCCACACCTGATAGAGAAAGCCAGACAAAAAAAAATTATCGAAATAGTAAAGATGAGCTTAAAAGGGAAATAGGAAACTTTTCATTTTGATCTCTGTCTTCTCAAAGGGACAGGGAGAGAAGAAGGGAAAATGGAAAGAGGAGGAGACCCTCTCAGCCACCTGGATTGTGGGGGTGGGGCAGCACCATCATGCCTGCAGTGGACAAAAATCTTGGTCATTCTGGTGTTGAAGCCATCGCTGCTGTCTCTGTCACATTTTTTCCTTGCTTGATTTTTTTAAGGCACTTGGGGCTAAGTGACCTGCCCAGGGTCACACAGATAGTAAGTGTCAAATGTTTGATCTGAGGTCAGATTTGAACGCAGGTCCTCCTGACTTCAGGGCCAGTGCTCTATCCACTGTGCCACCTAGCTGCCCCTCTCATGTGCTTTCCCACTACATCTACGGCATCAATTCTCATCAAACACCTCCATGCAAGCCTTCTACAAGGCTTCCATAATCTCCCACAGTACAATACTAAGTAATGTGATACTCTTTCCATATTTTACAGGGGTAGGAAAAGAAGCAAATGTTATAAGCACCAGAATTCTCAGTGTAGGTCCTTTCTTGCATTTGGAAGATTACCTCCAAATAGCTGTCACATTTATATTCTGTATATACTTATATGTGTATATATATGTTGTCTCTCCCATTAGAATGTAAGCTCATTGAGGGCTGGATTAATTTCCATAGCAGCTCAGAATATATATTCTACAGGTCTGCAGAGGATGTTAATCTTAGTGGGAAGAAGTGGAATGGCAGCAGTAGCAGACAGATTTCAAGATGGCCTGGGAGATAGCTACATCAAATTTGAAGGTGACATAAAGCCTGGGGTCTGGGCCAACTGGGCAGCTAGATTGAGAAGGTTAGGTAAATTTGCATTCATTCAGCAAGTAAGGTAGCTGGGCTCCAGGGCAGGAATTACAAAGGTATTTTTCAGAGGCAATAAAAGCATACTAATCCTTTTTCCAATTGGATTTTGCTCTTACAATGCAAAGCTCTTCTGGGAAAGGCTTTAGATTAATACAAGTTGTTATTTTAAGTACTCTTACCTGGGATCGTTGTACCAAGATGAAGCTGAGTGATAAGCCACCAAAATAGAGATGGACAGTCAGCTTTCTAAATAATAAACTCTCTCCCTAATAAGAGCAAAGAGGGTGCCAAAACATGACCAGCAAGCACACTGATTTTTTTTCCTTTTAGTTTTTCTAAAACTAACATTGTAGGGAGAAGAGATGTTGTCTAGCACTAGAATAAGCCATTGTTAGATTTATTTATTTCCTGGATGTTCTGCCTACCTTGATCTTCCCATTTCTTTCTTTTTTGGCTAGGCAATGGGGTTAAGTGACTTGCCCAGGGTCACACTTACAGCTAGGTAAGTGTCAAGTGTCTGAAGCCGGATTTAAACTCAGGTCCTCCTGACTCCAGGGCCAGTACTCTATCCACTGCGGCACCTAGCTGCCCCTTGATCTTTCCATTTCTGATGCTTTCATGACAGGTTATTAGACAGATGTGCTCACTTTGGGGGAAGGAAGATGTCAGCTATTCAGCTGATTTCCCTAGTGATGGGCCATTCTCACATTATTCTATTTCGTAATATAAACAGTACTTGTTGACAGTGATTTTTGATGCCCCCTGCTCTTCAGAATTCCACAGGACACTTAGAATATTTGTCATGGCCCTCCTGAACACCATTCTATTATTTAAAAATAAAACTTCCCTTCCCTCTTTAGACAGGGATGTGCTGGCAAATGTTTAACAACTGGTTTGCTGGGGGCGAGGGGGAGAAATGTACATTCAGCATGCTTTTAAATTTAATCTGTATTATTAATATTTTCTCCATAATTTTCTTGACTGTAAATAATCAACAAAACAATAAACCAAGCCTTGATTTATAGCATTTGCTAATTTCTGAGATAATGAATTCACATTGAAAATTTAACAATTAGCTCTCCCCAGTCATTGGAGCTGACCTCGGCACCCCTGTGACTTTAAATATCTCATGCTTCCGTCTTTTTGCACTCTCACAGAAACCTGGCTTGCTTCAGTGGCTGCAGGAGACTAAGGTCCCTTTAGAGATAAGGAACCAATTCTGATGTATCCAGGAGAAACATGGATATCTAAAACAGAATGCTTTTGCATAAATGATGCAATCCATCATAAAAACTTTTCAAATCAAATATTAAGGTGGAGTGGTTTGAAGTAGAAGACCTTCCAGTTCTTTTGGGTGGCTTTCATAATTTAACTTCTTTTGAGGAGAAGAAAAGCTCTCCAGAATACTCACCTGTCCTTTCCGCCCTCCTCTCTCCCCTTTGTTACCTTTCTTCCCCTTTGATCTTCTCCTTTGTACTACTCCTGCCCTCTGAGAGGGGTTTGTTATCAAGGTGGGCATTGGGCAGGGGCAGTGTCACAAGATGAAAGATGGAGGAAAAGAGACAGGGAATCCTCTCCCCTATGATGGAAGGGAAACATTCTAGAGTTTTTTATTTGGCATTTCAAGCCCTTATTAAAATTCTATAACTGCTACGCTGATTTCCCACCCACCCTCGTTTTTTCCACTTTTTCTCCTGACCATATCAAGGAGATCCGGAAATGCTAGAAATTGCATGTTAGACAAGGAGGGGATGCACTTAGATCTTGCTCAAAGATGTCACTTTACATTTTTGTTGTACTGTTGCATAGATCTAGTTCATCAAATATGTGTGGCAATGTGTCCAGGGACCTCTTTTTCATTTCACAAGTGGGCACCTTTTCCTGGCTGAACCTTTGCTGCTGTCACAGGACTAAGGGATTAATAAAGGGATTTCTTTGTTAATCCAAAGCAATAAAACTTGTCTCACTCAGAGTTGGCTAGAAGCAGCTGCTGTTGTTTTCGCTGGTCAAGTCTGATTCTTCTTGACCCCATTTGGGGTTTTCTTGGCAAAGATACTAGACTGGTTTGCCATTTTCTTCTCCAGCTCATTTTACAGATGAGGAAACTGAGGCAAATAGGGTTAAGTGATTTGCCCAGGGTCACACATGTATCTGAAGCAGATTTGAACTCAGGTCCTCCTGACTCCAGAGCTGGCACTCTATTCACTTCGCCACCTAGCTGCCCTAAAGCAGCTAGGGTATCTCAGTATGTGTTACATGGGATGACCCTTACAGGCCTACCTCTACCTCCCCCACTATCAATCATTGTTCAGACCTTATCACAGGATCCCAGTAATGTGTGTGGAATCCACAGCACGGGATCTTGCTACTTGTCTGCTTCCCCTTGGAGGGTGCTTGCTCTCTTGATCCCGTTTTCATATGTCTTGCATCACTCCCAAACCTTATATCTTTGTCTATGTCCCCACCCGGACTTCTTGTCTTGGATCTGGAACTTCCTGGCCCATGCTAGTGTAGTTGATTTTCCAGGATGTTTATTGCAGCCACTATACCCAGAAGTTGCCTTTTTTTTTTCTATTGCACATGACTTTGGCTTTTCTCCAAGCCACATTGGGGAGGAGGGAAAGCTACTTCTGCACTTCTGGCACATGCCTAGCATATATACATCAAAATGGGGTGTTCAGGAGGATTAGGACCTCAGGTGTAAGGGCCTGCCAAGCCTTTTTCAGGGTTGCTCATCCACCTTTAGTGTCCACCTGATTCACCCAACTCTCACCTGTGGCTCCAAGAAGCTGTGGCACGCACAGTAGCCACACCCTGATAAAATCGTCTCAGCAGACTGGCTAAACCAGGCTGAGGGCAACAGACAGGCCTCCAACCTGTCAGTGAGTTGAGACGTCTACCCCAAGCATGTGAAAACTTTGCCCAGCAGAATGGGTAGATGAGAACAATTTGCTCCAATGGCCATGAAGGTGGCTGAAGCAGGTGCTGTGGCACGATTAGAGCTTGGTCAGACATTAAAGATGCCAAGGTCATCCACTGCATCCAGAGGCATCACCAGTCATTCTAACTTTTGTCCTAACACTGGATTGCCATGACTCTGGAATAGAGAGTGAGGCTGACAACACTGTGCAATTCTTTCTCACTTAAATCCAATTTATGCACACAAGTCAAGACAACCTTGTGATATCATTGTTCCTCTTTGAAAATAAAGGACAAACAATACATCAAAATGCCACCTTCAGCAAAATCCTGTTGGTTCAATCCCACTGATTTAGAAAAATGGTATTGCTCATCATTGTGTCTTATTCTTTTCTTGTTGACTTTTTCTCTTGGGTCTGCTTTTGCAAAAAAAAAAAAAACAACCCTGCTGATCATACATTATTCTTTGTTATTACCCATTCCCTCTACTCCCACTTGGAAAAAGAGGCAAAGCGGGTGTTATCACATGAGCCACCCTTTGGTGGCTTTGGCTATCCTGTAGTCAGTCCCGTGAGTAGAGTGATCAAGCAACAGTGGTGGCTAGTTGATTGTGGGTGGAGTCACTTCCCATGGTGAAAAGTAGTTCAGACTACCCAGGGGACTACACGGATGGCATGTGAACAAGCAGGATGCTATAATGAACAGCATCTAGACTTGCAATCAGAAAGAGCAGGTTCAAATTTCATTTCTGGTGCTCATTAGCTATATGACCATGGGCAAATCATTCACCTTCTCTAAGCTTCAGTTTCCTCAGCTATAAAATAGGTATAATTCTGTAGTAGCTCTCACAGGGCAGTTTTGAGGCTCAAATGGGATTGTGTATTTAAAGGGCTCTGCAAATCTTAAAGCGCTGTGTAGTTGTTAGTTATAGCAATGGTAATGAATATGAAATGGTGATGATAACAATGACATTAGCCTCGTACAAATTCAAAGGATCGGTGGGTTTAACAGGTATTGCAGATGACCTGGAAAAATGTCCCTAATGGCACCTGTTCAGCTTTCTCCTCCTCAGACCAAGGCTAGTGCTAAGAGCCAGCACAGAAGATATCGAAGAATAGTTGGAGGGGGGAGAGGGGAAGGCTGGGGAAAGGACTGATGCAAGGAGGTTTCTTACAATTTTTCTTCATTGTACATCCCAACTATCCTTTCTTCTCAGAGTCGTAGTTAATCAACCAACCAAGAAACATTCTTGGCAGTGTCTGTTATGTGACAGGCTCAGTCCTAACTCAGGAGATACAAAAAGAGGCAAAAAAGAGTCCCTACCTTCAAGGAGCTCACACTCTAATAGGAGAGGCAATAAACAAACAAATATGTCCAAATATGCTATACACAGGATAAATAAGAAATAATTAACAGGAAAGGCAGTAGAATTGAGGAATTGGAAAAGGCTTCCTGTAGAACAGAGGTATCAAACATGTGAGAGGGTTAGGGTTAGTACAGCACAAACCAGACTAAAATGTAATGGAGAAAAAAAAATCAAAATAAATAAAAATATAATGAAACATATATGTTAATATGTGGTTTTCTAAGTTAATAGGTTCCCATAGGGATCTTTGAGTATGGTTTAGTGGCCCCCTTTCTATTTGGCTTTGACACCACTGCTGTGAAAGACAGGATTTTAGCTGGGACATAAAGAAAGCCAGGAAAGCTAACGGGGGAGAACATTCTAGCTATGGGGGTCAGCCAGGAAAATGTCCAGAGCCTAGAGAGATGGAGTGTCTTGTTTGTGGAACAGCAAGGAGGCCAGTGTCATTGAATCAGAGTACATGGTGAGGAGTAAGGTATAAGAAGATTGGAAAGATAAGAGAGGGATAGTTCATGGGGTGCTTTGGATGCCAAACAAGATTTTATATTTTATCCTGGAGGTGATGGGGAGTCATTTGAGTTTACTGAACAGGGGGGTGACATGACAGAATCTGAGCTTTACAACAATCACTTTGGCGGATGCATTGGAATGGGGAGAGACCAGAAGTGGGCAGACCCACCAGTAGGGTATTGCAATATTCCAGGAGTGAGGAGACAAGGGTCTGCACCAGCTGTTGAGAGGAGAAAGCATGAAGTTCTAGACTTTCTTCAGGTTCCTGAAGGGAAAGAAAGGTTCTAGGTAGAAGCTGATATGTAGAGGAGCTGTATATTTCAATTAGTTGGAAACCCAAAGAAGACCAGGATCTCTCTTTTCTTCCACTCACACAGGCAGTGAGCATTGAGCAATCAATCTCCACCAATGAGGATAATCCCATGCAAATGACCCTTTGAGCCAAGGGGTTACAATAATTTTATCTAGAAGCTTAACCAATATAAATAATAAGTCCAGCACTGTATCCACTATGCTACCTAGCTGCCTCAAAAAACAAAACAAAAAACCCAACCTTTTCCTTAGAACAAAAATACTGCACAGACTCCTCTCTACACATCAAAATCATTCCAGATTCCTTGAAAGGGTAAAAAGACCCTGCTGTATCACTTATTAGCCTTGACAGAAAAAAAAAATCACTGTAATATGCGCATGCTTCCTCTCTGTCTAATGGGAGCAATAACTGTTCTACCAGGTCTGTGAGGATTAAATGGGACAATGTAAACTGTGAATAGGCAGTCTAATACTGTTTAAAGGAAAAAATGGTCGAGGAAACTTTCTGTTTTTCCACTGGAATCTTGGATTCTGTCCCAAGAAGCTAGATTGTTAAGTAAGCTTTCTATACCATGCTGCCTGCACTCTGGTGGTCATCATCTTTATTTCCTTCTCATGAGAATCTTGGATTCTGTCCCTGGGAAATGGGGTTCTATAGGTGAGCTTTCATCTCATCTTGTCCCAAACCAGGTCCCAATACCACTTCCCAAACATCTCCATAGCATGCACTATCCTCTCACTTCCAGCTCTCCTTTATGCTTCCCTTCCCCCCATTAGAATGTGGGCAGGGATCGTCTTGCTTGCAGTTGTCTTCAGACCTTAGTGCCATGTCCTGTCCACAAACAATTATGTTCGTTTCTCTTATTTCCTTTCCTCTTACTCTTCTACATCCTGTGCAATCTGGCTTCTAACATTATCAGGAAATTGAAACCTCACCTTACAGAGTTACCGATGATCTCTCAAACACCCAATCTAATGACCTCTTCTCAATTCTAATCCTTCTCGATCTCTCCACAGCATTTGACACTGTTGACCACCCTGTTACACTGGGCACTCTCTCCCTGGTGAGTTTTTGTGACACTCATTCTTTCTGGGTTCTCCTCCTACCTATCCAACACCTACTCAGTTTCTCTTGCTAAATTGTCATCCATACTGCTCCCCCTAATCGTGACTGTACAAAGCTCCTAGAATCTCTTCTCTTTTCTCCCTATACTTTCACTTGGTGAGACTGTCATTGAACCAAGGGACTTTCCTGTATTTAATGATCATCTCTGTGCAGATGACTCCCAAACTTAAGTCTTTCCCAAATTCCAGTCCTGTATCACAATCTGCATATTGAATAGTTTGAACTGTATGTCCCCATACACATCTCACACTCAACAGGTCCAAAACAGTGTACTATCTTCTCAAAAACTATCCCTTATCTAGACCTCCCAATCACTACAGAGCTCTGTTCAGCATCCTTCTGATCATCCCAGTTTGTAATCCTGGTGCCATCCTTAACTCCTCACTCTCACTCAACCCTACCTAATTACTTGCCAAATCTTTTTCTTTCTACTTCCACATCCAGCACATCCATTCACTACTCACTGTCCACATGCCCACCATACTAGTTCAAGTCCTCATTATATCTCAATTGTATTACTGCAATAGCCTCTTAAAATTTACTTCCCTAACTCATTTCTTTACATGAATCTAGCCTCTATATAGCCACTAGTGATTTTCCTACAACATAATTCTGACCATGTTACCTTTCTGAACTCTAGTAAACTGAAGTAGTTTCCCTAATATCAATGAAAAAATATTAATACTAATACTGTATGTACTCTAGGCTCATCATTTAGACTAGAAACAATTTTACTTTACTTTTGTTTTTAAAAAATTTACTTAATTTAGTTAACGCTAAATCTCTATAAAATCTTTATAATTCATGATCTATAATCTGTGTGTATTCACAAACAAAATCTCTAGCATCCAAGTTATTTCTAGCTTGGAGAGAGACACACCCAAACTGACATAGCTACTTATGTGTCCAACATATCTTCTCTGGCCCAAGAAGACATCAGGTAAGTTATAGGCATCTCGAAAAAGGAAATATCACAATACAGTTTGGGTTAACATTCTGGAATTGTTTAGTAACCAAGTCCATTCCCTGCTGGGCAACTTCTCTCACTCCCGGAGTAAACAAATCCTTTTTCAAAGGAGAAGGGTAGATCCTAGCTACTACTTCTAGTGGGTGGGGAGCCCAGGAAAGAGAATCCAATTCAGTCATCACTCTGAATCCACATCCCTAGAAGATCCTTTTTGTCTTAGACATGTCACCCTTGTTTTCTAAGAGGCTTTCCCACAGAAAGTGCTTTTTAGAGTAGAGAAATATTATTTAATATTTCTAGAGAAACTGAAAAGGTTTTAATGCACTTCCACACTATCATCTTTAGGATCAAATATATATTCCTGTTTGGCATTTATAAACAGGCTCTGTCCTACCTTCCCAGGCTTATCACATATTATTCCCTTCCATGGACTCTATGGCCCAGCTAATCTGGTTTTCTTGGTGTTCCCCACGCATCACACTCTATATTGCATTAACACACATTTGTACTCACTGTTTCCATTGCCTGGAGTGCACTGCCATATCACCACCATGTTTTGGAATCATGGATTCTCTATAAGAACTTGGCTTTGGCAGGAGGCCTTTTGTTTTCCTCATATCTGCCTTTCTACTTGTTAGAGCCTAGTACTGCACCTGTTTTGTATATACTTATGTACATAAATAGAAAGTAAGCTCCTTGAGGGCAGAGCCTAGCACAGGACTTGGTCATATTAGATGCTGAATAAATCTTGTTGCATGTTCATCCTACCTGTTGCCTAGGGTAAAGTGCTTTTCCAGGCTAAACTGGAATTCATCACTGAAATCCTTAAGTGAAATTTTTGCTCATACTCTTTTCCCTTGGCCCAAAATTGTTCTTAAATGGCAAAATTTAATATAATTTCCAGTCACTTGCCCATTTCTCCCACTCTCACTCATGTTAACAATTCTGGTTTATTTCAAGCATCTTGCCCCCACTAGCACTGAGACTGTAGCCTCCTTTGTACTGTAAAGATAACCATAACCCAAAATTCAGGTTTTCTCCAGCAACAGGCTATCCTCTCTTCAAGGGCACTGCTCTACCCAACATATCCCCTCACCTTCTTAATTAAAAGGCAGTCCAAACCTGCCCAGTTGTAAATTTGTGGGGCCATTTTCTAAACACCAGACAGCACTTGAAAAAGCTAGCATCTCTCTAGACCTGCTTCCCCTGAAAACCAGGCAAGGACAGAATTACTGACTCTTGTGAAGTAGCCAGTATTGGGAAAATAACCCATGTCAACTACATATGGTGACCTTGTTGCAAGGTCGATTTCCTTCCACGCCAGCCCTTGTAGCTACCATTGAGGGGAGAAATCATTGTGAAGGGGCCTATGTTCCTCATCACCACCAGCCATAAGTGCTGACCAACTGCCATCAACAGATGAGCCCTGGAGTGGCAGCACCCTGTCCTGCTTCCAACTCGGTCTGTATAGACATCACCTGGGGAAACAGCTCCTATGGAGAAGTTACCAATTTTCCCCAGTAATTGACAACCAACTACCACTTACAGAGCAGGCAAAGCCCCCCTTTGCCATTGTTCAGTCATTTCAGACTCTGTGACTCCCTTTGGGGTTTTCTTGGCAAAGATACTAGAGTGATTTGCCGTTTCCTTCTCCAGCTTATTTTACAGATGAGGAAACCGAGGCAAATGAGATTAAATGACTTTCTCAGGGTCACACAGCTAATACATGTCTGAGGCCAAATTTGAACTCAGGAAGACTAGTCTTCCTGACTCCAGGCTGAGTACTCTATCCATTGCACCACCTAGCTGGGCAATGTCCACCTGGCTTAAGCAATCGGGCACTCTGAGAGACAGTAAGCAGCTTATGCCAGTCAAGTCAGCCTCTACTGTAGACAGATCAGAATCCTGGACCTAAATCCAAGAGCCTTAGGAATAGCAATGCTTCCAGCCCGGTGCCCTCACCAACTATCCTAGAAAACATCACCTGATGACTACACATGTATAAACTGTATTGAGTTGCTTGCCTTTTCAACGAGGGTGGGTGGGGAAGGAGGAAGGGAAAAAATTTGGAATCCAAAGTTTTAAAAACACATTTTAAAAAAACTGTTTCCACATGCAACTGGGAAATAAGAAATACAGGAAATGGGGTATAGAAATGTATCCTGCCCTACAGGAAAATAGAAAGGGAAGAGGATAAGAAAAGGGGGGGGTGAGATAGACGGGAGGACAGATTAGGGGAAGGGGTATACAGAATGCATGCCATCTTGGGGTGGGGAGAGGGATGAGATGGAGAGAAAAGCTGGAACTCAAAATCTTGTGGAAGTGAATGTTGAAAACTACAAGTAAATAAATAAAACTACACAGAAGAAAAAAAAAGGAAAACACCTGTGGAGATGCAGCCTGGCAGCCACTCCTGTAGGCGCTCCAGCCGTGGCTACCGAAGACTCAGAAAGGGAAGCTGTTGCCACCTTGGCACTGTCAAATGGTTCAACATCAGAAAATGATATGATTTTATCAGTATAAATGGCATCAAAGCAGCACTGACACCTGCTTTGCTGCTGCACTCTTATGGACCATGGGACCTTTCCACCTGACTAGTAGCTAAAACTGTTTTTCTCCCACTTGAATATGAGCTTCTTGAGAGCAAGAAATGTCCTAGTTTTCAATTTGTATCCCCAGAACTTGCTACGGTGCTTTGCACATAATAAATGCTTAATAAAGGCATTATTCATTCATTCAAAAGGACTTAGCTCTTGGAGTTACTTTCCTAAGTGTCGTGCCACTCCACTTATCCCCAGGTGCTGGACACAAGGGCAGTAACATGGTGTACCAGTACGGGGGTGGGATTTTGCGAGACTACATCTTTGGAAATTCATGCAAATTACACAAATTGATACTGTTTTGAGGATGTGAATTATTATATGCCTTGACTATTTTATCTTATGTAATTATGTGAGCCTTTATGGTCTGTTTACACTATGATGCCTAATTATTATTGGGCTGTTTTTTGGCAATTTACCTGACCCATTATGCCAACTACGTAAAAGGCTGCCACCAACAATCATTCTCCAGCTTAGTCTAGCCAAAATCATTAGTTCTGAAGGATTCCTTTCAGTTTCCCAGTTGGAGAATGTTCTAGTGACAGGTATGTTCCCATGTAACTCAGAGGTGAGAGGTTCCGAAAATCAGGGAACCGCTACATGGGTACAGAATGGTACTGTACACAGACACACACACCCTGGTATATAACAAAAATATACATAGATGATATTGTATACAATATATAGGATCTCCTTGTTGTATGAACCAGTCGAGGGACTGAGAGATAACCAATCTACTTGACCAGTAGCAGTGCTCAAAGTAAGGTCAACCTATCTGTCAGGTCATCCAATGCCCTACTGAAACTGGGAACAACTCAGACATACATGATTCAAGGACAAGCTGTACCGGACAGAAATCTACTCTTATAGCCTTTAGTCACAGATCACTGTACTGACATATGCTGCACAGGTAAGCAGGCAGAGTCTAGCAACCAGATCACCAGCCCTAGCCCTGTAAGATAACCAAGCAGGGCAAGAAGTTCCACTAACTCAACATTAAAAAAAAAAAATGTAAATAAGAACAAAAGGACATTCAGAAAGAACACACATAAGCAGAGAACTTTTGAAAGTAATGTAGTTGATTGCCTTTTTAAAGAACAAGAGGTTTGAAATGGAGCTTCATGGTTTCATACACAATCCTCTGCCCTGTATATATACAGCTGGTGGCACAAAGCTTGGAGTCAGGGAGACTTAAGTTCAATTCTGGCCTCAGATGCATACTAGCTGTATGATCCTGAACATGTCACTTAACCTCTCCATATGTAAAATGGTGATAATAATAACACCTACCTCTCAGGGTGACTATGAGGATCAAATGAGAAAGTATTTGTAAAGTGATTAGCATAGACCCTGTTAGCTATTATTACTACTATATACGTGGGAATGCTCATTGTTTTTTAGATGTATGAATTCAAAATTTAAAAAATTAAAATGTCATGCTAACTACATAAAAGCTTTTGAGAGCTTTCTTAAGGCCAATTTATACTTTATAACCTACAAGAGACAGAAAATGATGGTATAGCAGGGAAAGAGAATTAGATTTGGAGTAAGATGACCTAGGTTTGAATTCTAACATTGTCCCTTCCTGCCTATGTAACCTCGAGCAAGTCTCTTTTCCTCTTGAGCCTCCGTATTCTCATCTATAAAATAAGCAGACTGAATTAGATAATCACTAAGGTCCTTCTAAGCTCTAACATTCAACTTACCCTTTCTATAAAACACTTAAGAAACTAACATGCACGACTGGCCATTTTTGGACTTTGACCATCACCGTCTCACTCCTCTGAAATGTGACATGAATGATTAGATGATTTTTCTTTCCTTAAAGGGTAAAAAAGTCTCAGAAAATGCAGAGATCACATAGCTAGGCATATACCACCCCCCATTTCCTCCAATCCCCAAGTCAATGATAAAAATGTCACATACACACTTGATGTCTTATGTTTTTTTCAGTAGCACTTTTTGTAGTGGTGAGCTAATGGCTAAAGAAACTATGGTACAAGTCTGAAAGAAATGATGAAGGCAGAGATGCATGGTAAGATTTATATGAATTGATGCTGAGTAAAACAGAATCAGGAAAACAACATTCATTGGAAATGGAAAGAACAACAATAAAACAATAGAAATGGAATCCTTGGAAATGATAATGACTGAGTTTGGCTTCAGAGAAGAGGTGGAAGAAGGCACTTTCCTTCTTTCTTTGCAGACAGAATTGGAAGATGTTGATTGTAGAAGCACAGAACACAACACTGGACTTCCGGTTTGTTCCTTAGTTTAAATGAATTCTTTCTTTTCCTCTTTTTTGTTTCCTTTTGTCAGAAGGCATGACTCTTTGGGAGGAAGGAAGGATATAATGGAGATGACGTAAAAACAAGAGATACCAATAAAAATAATTGTAAAAAAAAAGTTGCAAAAAACAAAACAAAACCCACGCAAAATGTGAAAAGGAGGAAATTTCTGAATGAATTCATGTACTCTTTTAAGATAACGGGGCTTATCTCAGCTTCTCTTGTCTTTTGAGCTGATTCAGCAAATGCTTCATTTAGTCACTTTCGAGGAATTTATTTTCTTAATATCCACACCACTTAGAATCAAGGTCCCGTTTTTGAATTTTCCAATTTGTCCTGCTGATCCTGTTGACAAAATATTGGGAGCCAATTTCTTCTTTTGGAATTTCCTAGGTTTAAAAAAAGAAAAAAGAGGATATAATGAAGAGTGAAGAAGGTAAAACACAAAGCACCTATCAAAGGTCCTAACTCAGGGGGAGCCAAAATTTTATCTTAACATGTACAAAAATGAGAAAAGACTATTTTGAATAAAAGGTTACTGAGATGATGAAAATCAGAGCAAAAGAACATAACACAATGAAATTACTGAAAATTACTGATGTTCTATATTGCATGGTATTGTGTCAAAGAAAATGGAAAGGTTTGTGTGCTCAAAAAACCCAATGATAGTCCCAAAGAAAAGATACTGAAACATATTTCCCCTTTAATGGTAGAGCAATAACAGACCATAAAGACACAGTACTGTATATATTGTCAGATGTGGTCACTGTATCAGATGTTTTTTCCCAATTGGTTTTCTTTCTTACAAGGGAGTTTACTGGAAGGGGTGGGGGGTGGAATTGAGATAACTGTGATATAAAGAAAAAGGGCATCAATAAAACATATTTTTCTTTAAAGAAACAGTCACCTTTCATTTTGCAAATGACGAAACAGACACCGAGAGGTTCGGTGACTTGTCCAGGACCACACAGATATGGCACAACCAGGTAGGTGATACTGTGGACAGATCACTGGAACTTGAAGTCAGGAACACCCCAGTTCAAATCTGACACTTACTAACTGTGTGACTCTGGCAAGTCATTTAATCCTTGTTTGCCTCAGCTTCCTCATTTGAAAACAGGGATGATAATAGCACCTACCTCCCAGGATTGTTGTGAGAATCAAATGAGATAATAATTGTAAAGAGCTTAGCATAGTGACTGGCACATAGGAGGTGCTTACAGTAGATGCTTAATAAATGCTTATTCCATTTCAAAAACAAAGAAAGAAATGGTCACGGTATCCTTTTAAGTCAAGTTGAAACAGTCTGGGAAACATAAAACTGAAGAGGATAAACACAACCATGGCAGGTTAACATGGTCTTAGACAAGACCTCATCAACAAGACAATCTTAACAAACCAGTGAATTGTTTGGGATTTAGGCAAAGGATGGGGAGGAAAGGATTCTAGAAGTTCCAGTCTTGTGTTGTTGCACATAGTAACAAAATTTGCTAATAATTTACCTTATTTTTTCCTCTGAAATTAGTCCTGAGTTTGGAAATGTCAATCTGGGTCTATGTCTATCTTAGACTGCTATGTATGCCCAAGGGCTAATTTCAAAGGTTCATGAGTCTGTCTACAGTTACTAAGTTGTCTGACAAAAAGATCTGTGAATCAGGGAATCTAAGAAGAGGTACAGCTTGGTGGAAATGGAATAAATATGTTGTCTGGGGGAAGTTATTTCTCTAACTCTGCATTTTTACATATAAACTGGGCATAACATAACTAGCTTACCTATACTTCCAATAAGGTTATCATGAAATGGTCAAAGGATATGAACAGACAGTTCTCAGACGAAGAACTTAAAGCCATCTATAGTCATATGAAAAAATGCTCTAAATCACTATTGATTAGAGAAATGCAAATCAAAACAACTCTGAGGTACCACATCACACCTATCAGATTGGCCAATATGACAAAACAGGAAAATGATAAATGTTGGAGAAGATGTGGGAAAATTGGAACACTAATACATTGTTGGTGGAGTTGTGAAATGATCCAACCATTTTGGAGAACAATTTGGAACTATGCCCAAAGGGCTACAAAAATACGCATACCCTTTGTTCCAGCAACAGCACTTCTAGGGCTATATCCCAAAGAGATCAAACAAATGGGAAAAGGACCCACATGTACAAAAATATTCACAGCAGCTCTTTTTGTGGTGGCAAAGAATTGGAAATTGAGAGGATGCCCATCAATTGGGGAATGGCTGAGCAAGCTGTGGTACATGAATGTAATGGAATACTATTGTGCTATAAGAAATGATGAACAGGCTGACTTCAGAAAAACCTGGAAAGACTTATATGGTCTGATGCTGAGTGAAATGAGCAGAACGAAGAGAACATTGTACACAATAACAGCCACGTTATGCGATGACTAATATTGTTAAACTGAATCCTTCTCAGCATTACAAGGATCTAAGACATCTCCAGAGGCCTCGGGATGGAAAATGCTGTCCACATCCAAAGAAAGAACTATGGAAGTTGAATCACTATCACTTATTTTTACCTCCTGTTGAGTTTTGTTTTATTTTTCTGATGGTTCCTCCTATTGGTTTTAATTTTTACTTACAACTTCACTAATGTGAAAATATGTTTAATAGGAATGTAAATGTAAAGCCTATATCAGATTGTGTGCCATCTTGGGGAGGGTGGGGGGGAGGAAGGGGGAGAAAAATTTTCAACTCAAAAGCATATGGAAGTGATTGCTGATAAATCAAAATAATAAAATTTTTTAAAAAAATAAGGTTATCATGAACACAAAACCAGATGAGGTAGAATTATAATCAGGGAGGTAAAAAATAATATATTAGTGGCAAGATTCTGTTATGACTCATAAATAGGGATTTAACCATTGACTTTTTGAAACAAAGGTTATCACTCACCGATTTATCCTCTGAACTTTTTCTTTTCTTTTTTTCTGAGAGTGTCTGTGACCTGGGCCTAATTTCAGAATTTCAAAAAAATGTTAAAGTAGTTGGCATCATTTTCCAATGTCCCTACAAACTACTGATTCTCACAAAGACATCCACAGTTTATTTCTAATGGGTCATTCAATTCAACAAATACATATTAAGAACCTACAGTGTAGAGTTACTTTATAAAATTCAACAGAAGTCCTAGTATCAAGGGAAATAAGGAAAAGGTAGGAATTAAAAGGGAAATAGTACTTCCAGATCTCAAATTCTTATTATGAAGTAGACATAATCAAAACCTCTTGTATTTCCTAGCAACCAGCTCCAAATCATGCCAACTTCCCTCTGACCTTCTTTCCCACCTCCTCCTCCCCCTAAAGTAGAACTCCAACTCTGAGAACCACCCAGAATTTTGAACTTTTCCCCTATCTTGATGGGAACTGAGCCTCCACTATATTTCAGTCACCAGCTCCAAATTATGCCACTTACACTCAGGCTTTCACCTTAATCTGCTCCTCAGTGGAACCTGTACTCTACCCAATGAACTATCCTGGGTTCTTATCTTATGTTGCCCAGAAATCAAGCCTCCACTATGCTTTCCAATTACCGGCTCCAAACCATGCCACTGGGGTCACAGGCCCCCCTCACTCTTCTTTCTATCTGCTCTTTATGTATTGTTTTCTTGGTTTGTTTTTTTTTTGGCTAGGCAACAGGGTTAAGTGACTTGCCCAGGGTCACACAGCTTATAAGTGTTATGTGTCTGAGGCCAGATTTGAACTCAGGTCCTCCTGAATCCAGGACCGATGCTTTATCCACTGTGCCACCTAGCTGCCCCTTATGTGTTGCTTTCTTAAACAATGTAAGCTTTTTAGAACATAAGCTTTTAGAACGTAAGCTCTGAGGGCAGTCTCACTTGCCTGTATCTGCCACTCTCAGCATGGTACCTGGCACATAATAAAACAATCAATGCTCTATCTATTGGCTGAAAAAAATTATGGGGGGCAGCTAGATGGCACAGTGGGTAGAGCACCAGCCCTGAAGTCAGCAGTACTTGAGTTCAAATCCAGCCTCAAACCAAACACTTGACACGTACTAGCTGTGTGACCTTGGGCAAGTCACTTAACCCTGACTGCCACACACACACACACACACACACACACAAACCACATGAAAGTAAAGCAGTGGAACAGACTAGACAAGGAAGAATAAGAAATAACTGAACTCAATAATCCAGAAAACTGGAAAATGAATTAGAAAGGAAAGAAGTGTTTATTTGATAAGAACTGCTAGGAAAACTGGAGAAATTAGGTTTTGACAAACATGTTATACCATATTCCACAATAAATTCAAAATGCATAAATGACTTAAATATATGAAAGATCATACTATAAAAAACAAAAATTGAAGTAGATCATATGCTTTTTTCAGCTGTGTATAGATTAATGCTTAACCAAATAAAGTGACAGAGGTATTTGGAAAAGATAAAATAGATAATTTTGATGACATGAAATTATAGAGCTTTTACATTAACCAAATTGTTTCATCTAGGCTAAGAAGAGAAGCAGTTGACTAGGGAAAAAAATCTTTCTATCAACTATCTCTGATAAGGGTTTGATATCCAAGATGTATCAGCCTCAAACGGAAATGTGTAAGAACAAAAGCCTTGTGGATAGAGCACCAGCCCTGGAGTCAGGAGGACCTGAATTCAAATCCGGCCTCGGACACTTAACCCCAACTAGCTGTGTGACCCTGGACAAGTCACTTAACCCCAACTGCCTCAAAAAAAAAAAAGCCGCTGTATGTAGAGAAGTGGTCAAATGATTAACAACCATATAGGATAACGTTCCATCTTACTAAGAATAAGAAATGTAAATTAAGGTAACTCTTTGATTCCACCTCACAACTAGCAAATTGGCAAAGACAGTAGATAGTAAATGTTGGGAACACTGTGGAAAGACAGGCACACAAATGCACCATTGATGAAGCTGTGAATAGGCAAACCATTCTGGTAATTTGTAATTTTAAATAAAATGACTAAAATGCCCACACTCTTTTGCCCAGATATTCTGCTGCTAAACATTTAACCCAAAGAGATCACTACCAAATAGAAAGGCTCCAAATATACCAAAATATTTATAGCAGTACTTTTCATGGTAGCAAAGAACTGGAAGCAAAATAGATTCCTGTCTACTGGAGAAAGGCTGTGTGACCCAGGACTTACCTATGCTGTTTGCCTCAGTTTTCTCATTTGTAAAATAATAATAATAATAATAATAATGATAATGATGATGAAAGAACCTATCTCCCAGAGTAGCTGTGAGGCTCAAATGAGATAATAATTGTAAAAGTGCTCAGCATGGTGCCTGCCACATTGCAAGCACTAAACAAATGTAAATCATCATCATCATCATCATTGTCTTAGTGCCTTCCCTCTAAAATCACCCCCAGTTTATCCTGGACATATCATTTGTATACAGTTATTTGCATTTTGTCACCTTCATTAGACTGGGAGCTCTTTGGGAACAGGGACTATTTTTTGCCTTTCTTTGTGTCCCCAGTATTTAAAACAGTGCCTGGCACACAGTTAGTACTTAATAAATGCTTGTTCACTTGATAAGACTTCTCATTCAGAGTTAAATTGGCAGGCTGTGGTGACTTAAACACACCAGATCTTTTCAAGGTATAAAAATCAATAAAGGAAAAAGATCATACCCACCATTCTTTTTTCTTCTTCCTTTGCTGCCTTTTTTTCTTTAATCTGCTCTTGCAAAACCTTGTAATTCACGTAATTATTTTTTGGAGGCTGCAATGAAATAAAAGGGACATACATTACTGACCTTAACTCAATGGCAATTTTTAGACAACTCCTAATGTGTTTTCCCTTAAGTCTCCCTCAAAGCCAATCTTTCCCCATTATCCCCTAAATGGCACAGAAGGCAGAAAGGAGTACCTGACCTTAGCACCCAGCATGATGGCTCTCTCTTGTTCCAGAATCCGTTCTTTCCTTTTCCCATAACCAGTGATCCCAAACCGATGCACTTCCAAACGGGCCTGGGAACACAAAGCAACATTAAACACTAAACCCTTTCTAACTGCCCTAAAGAAAGCATGCCATCCCAAGGAACAGTGCATTTTAGAGAGGCTGCACTGAAAGCTAACTATGTGTGTACTCTTAAAACTAGAATTCCCTACTATTAATGTTACTAACCTATTAAGAATAATTCTTTTATGCTGTGTTTTATTAAGTCAAGGGGCTTTAGTGATGTTAGAAACATTCTCCCTGTATGTTTTCCTTTCCAACCACAGAAAAGAATTCTAGTCACTTCAAAGAGCAGTATGAAAGCATGCAGGAAACCACCATCTCAGATCTTCCCATGTCCCTATTCCTGCAAGGACTATTTATTCATTTATAAGGGTAGGATAAGGTAAAGGGCAGCTACCTCATAAATCAATGAGAGGCCTAGGAATAAAATTCAGGATTTGCCCAACATTAATGTTCACCTATCCTCTGAAATCTCTTTGGAGTATCTTCAAGTACATACCTTTTCCAAATTAAACTCCTGCATACCCACGTCCTTCTCAAGGGCACTGATTTTTGTCTGGAAGATAAAGAAAAGGTTTTTACTAAACAATTCATTACTGTACTGGAGTAATGTCCATGACCCTTGAACAAATACAAAAACAATTTTTAAAACAGCCAGAATGTTTACCTGTTCATTCATACTTGTCAACTTTCCCTTACCCAGGCAGGAAATAACCTTCTCCCTTGGACCTCACAAAGAAATCTGTTCTGCAACTTGTATATTTATCACACAATTTGGGGGAGACAAGGCATCTATACCTGGGATTTTATTGATGCAGGGAATTCCTCATGAATAAACCTCCTCCACTAACAGGCTGGCAAATGATAAGCAACGTATAATTTTAGACAGCTGCTTAGGGCACTGAGGTTAAGTGACTAGCCAGTATATGTAGAGATGGGTGGATTTGGACTCTGGCTTTCTTGAATCTGAGGCTGGCTTTTTATCCCTTATCTCATGTTGCCTCCCACCACTCATGTCTGTCCCTTTTTCTCTACTCTCATGTACGACTATGTAGTTCAGGCCCCTAATCACCTGTTTTTGAAAGGTCTCCATTCGGGGGCACCTAGGTGGTGCAGCGGATAGAGCACTGGCCCCAAAGTCAGGAGGACCTGAGTTCAAATCTGGCCTCAGACCAAACACTTGACACTTACTAGCTGTGTGACCTTGGGCAAGTCACTTAACTCCAACTGCCTTAAAAGAAAGAAAGAAAGGTCTCCCTTCCCCCTCCTGGCTGTGCTTTTGACAACTAACAACTTTATCACCATGACTCACTCCAGAAATGCACTTATCAGCTAGGGCCTTATCACCCTCCAATATCATTCTGCTACGTCAAGCTCCCATTTGCCATTTATTTGCCATTCATGAGCTCTTTTCCTGGACTCCATTTTGGAAACAGCCCAGAGTAGCCATGCTCCGTTTTCCTCTCAGTTGTGCTTCTGACCTGAATGACTTTGCCACCATATCCTTTTCTTGGTACCCATACCTATCCTTCCCACTCCCCCTAAGGTATTGTCTTCTCCAACTGGAATGTAAGTACCTTGAGGGCAGAGACTGCCTTTCTTTTCGCTTTGCATGTTCAGTGCTAGTATAGTACCTGGCACATAGTAAACACTTACTAAATGCTCCTTACCTACCTATTGCTGCCTCTAGATTCTCTCCTTTCTATCCATTTCTCCACATAGTTGCCAAAGTGATATTTCTTTCTTTTTTTTTTTTTCATTTCAATCTGAGTTTGTTTAATATTTCACCCAGCTGAATTTAAATAGTACATTGATTCCATCAACACTGGCAAGACATTGTGCTAATACTGAAATTAATAATATTAAAGTGATATTTCTAAAGGACAAGTCCAACTATAAATCACTGCCCTGCCCAAGAAACCCCAATGGCTCCCTATTGCCTCTATGATCCAAAAGAAACTCTTCTGTTTGGTCTTTAAAGATCTTAATACTCTCAGGGCAGCTAGATGGTGCAATGGATAGAGCACCAGCCCTGAAGTCAGGAGGACCTGAGTTCAAATCTGACCTCAGACCAAACACTTGACACTTAACTAGCTGTGTGACCCTAGGCAAGTCACTCAACCCCAATTGCCTAAAAAGCAAAAAAAAAGCCCAAATAAAGATCTTAATACTCTTGTTCCAACCTACTTTTGAAGCCTTATTACAAATTATGACCTCTGCCACGCCCTCTGCAGTCCAAACTGGCCTTCTTTCCCCTCTCACGACATACCACTTCCCACCTGTATGCTTTTGCACAAGGCTGGAGTGGTGTCCCTCCTCTAAGAATTCCTAGCTTCCCTCCAAGCTCAGCTCACATGCTATCTTGTCCATGAGACCTTTCCTGATTCTACCAGTTGCTGCTACCACCTTTCTCCCCCAAATTACTTTTTACTTACTTTATATATGTTCTACTATATATATATCTACTCTCCGGTTTCCCCTACTAGAATGTAAGCACTCTGAGGGCAGGGATTGTTTTAAAAAGAAAACCTATGCAATAAACTTGGGAAAATGGACTGGTCAACAAAAGTATGCTTAATATCTAGCCTTTGATAAGTGAAAGCCTAGCTTCCCAAGTAACCGAAATATTAGTGTACTTTGAATATACACTGTGTACCAATATGTATTTTTGAACCATTGCTATTTATCATCTGCATTTCACAGGTGCCTTCAAAAACAGTAACTTGGATGTCTACCTATTACATGCTAGTCAGGCTAATGTCATGAAGATTTACATTCAATCTGCTATTTTTGACAAATTATTTAAAAAATAATTAAGGAAGCAGTGGAAGTAGGATCAATCTTTGAGAAGAGGATGGAAACTGACAAACATTTACTAAGAGCTTATTGCACGAAGACTGTACTGGGTGTCAGAGAAAATACAAAGTCCTTGCTGAAATGGAACTTACACACTGGATAACTATCATACACTGTACTAGATAATGCATAAACACTTATTAAATGATTACTATGTATCAGGCATTAGGCTAAGCAATAAGAATACAAAAATAAACCCTATTTGATACAAATTATTGTTCTTTTTAAACACATAAATTTAACATGCAACTTGGGGGGGGAACGTGCTCGATTTAGTGCTGTTAAGCTACATTACATGAATTTCACAATTCTCCTGCACCTGTAACGTTTTGTCACCTCTCCCTTAACAGAATAAGCAAATACTTTTTAAAAATGCTTGGGACAGGTAATCTTTCCTAAGACTTCCTTTACAGCGACTTGATTGATCAGCCAAGTGCATAAACACAGCACATAAAACCCTGACTCTATTTCTGGCCCTTCCCTTGTAGCTTTCCCCTAAGCAAAATGATGACCTCTACTGTTCCCTATCCCTTCTTATCTAAATCCATGGCTGTGACCAGCACAAAGCAACAGGAACTGGGGAACTGGGACACCTGAGTTACTGATCTATATGACTAATACGTTTAATATGGTTGAAAGCCATTCCTAATCATTTTATCACACGCCTAATCTCTTATATTAATAAAGGTAGATGGATTAGAGATCTCTAAACTCCCACATATTATAACATAGTGCTAATAGTACTATTTAACAGATGGTACTAATTAATTCAAAAGATTACAGACCAGTACTCACTGATCAACTGCACTACCAGTTGAAAGTTGCTTAATGGCCCAAAGTATTTCCAATTTGGTTGGTGGTGATGCAAGTTCTCTACTGCCTCCATAGTAGGGAGGACTATGATAACAGAGAAACCTAATGGCTAAATGGCTCATGGAAAGGCCCTGCCCATCAATCTAAGGTTGCCCAATATTGCACTGGAACATCATTGAGTAATTCCTATTTGACCTAGACACAGTATTCCTCCTTCCGGTAAGGGAGTTGGACAAGAAGACCTTGAAGTTCCCCTTGCAGATGATTATAAGTTTTGTGCAAACTCTTTGGTTAGTTACAAATACAGGAAGCCCCCGACATGTGTGTGCACACACATGTGTTAATTTTGTCAGTCAATAAACATCGATTAGCTGTCTACTATGTGCCAGCCCTGTGCTAAGTGCTGGAGACAGGAATACAAAAAAGATAGGCAGTCCCTGCCTTCAGAAGCTTACAATCTAATGGAGGAAGATGACACCCAAAGGGAAGCTGAAAAGGTACCTGCAGTGAAGGCAGGACGAGAAATTCAGAGGAGGGCAGCCAGACAGGTAAGGAAGAGGCAAGATGGCTGGCACGAGTGCTCTCCTTCATGGAGGTTCTGGGAGGAGCTCTGCCCTTCTGCTCCCAACTGCAGAGGCAGAGGTTTCTGGTGAGGGGCAGGTACCAAGGCTGTTGTGCTGCTGCAGGATGATGAGGTTCCTGAGAGTATGATGGAAAAGTCCAAAGGAACACAGCTGGGCACCCTCCCTTAATCACTAAATTATAAACTCATTAAAGTCAGGGACCATGTTTTATACTTCACATGGTAGGCACTCAGTGAACATCTGCTGGTTGACTGATAACATGCAACTCTCTTGTCTGCTCCCTATTTAAGCTTTTATGAACTTCTTGTCTTTCAAGAACATGTTTGTTTGTTTTAACTGGATGCTTGTTAACAATACAAAAGTATGACTATAAAGTCTCTTCTGCCTTGCATGGCTTCCTGTTCATGAGATCTATAATTGAGGCTAGTACTATAAGTACTATTCAGCTACACACATTATGGGTTAAACAGGCTTTTTTGTGTGCTGCCCTGGAAATGTAACTACCATTTAAAATAGCTGGGCTAGGCCTCTCAAGATTATTGAACAAGAAAAGAAAGGACTGCTTCTGCTGCTAGTTGTGTATGGTACCTTCACAAAAACTGATCATGAGTTTATGCATAAAACCCTCACAAACAAATGCAGAAAAGTAGAAATATTAAATGCATCTTTTATGGACCATAATGCAATAGAATTACATTCGATAAAAGAGCCTTTGAGGCAAAGAATGAAAATTAATTGGAGTCTAACTTAATTCTAAAGAATAGGTGGGTCAGTCATAATCATAAAAGCAATCAAAGAAAAATCATAAAATCAATCAATAATTTCATCAAAGATAATGATAACAATGAGACAACACACCAAAATTTTTAGCACGCGGCCAAAACAGTTTCTTATGGGAACATTTGTATCTCTAAACACTCTCACTGAGAGACAAGGGGACTGGGAGGCAGAAAAAGAGAGACACAGAGACACTGAGAGAGCACAGATCAACGACACAGGCGTACAACTAAAAACCACTGGAAAACTGACAAATTAAAAGCCAACAACTAAACATCAAAACAGAAATCCTGAAAATCAAAAAACAAAATTGAGTAAAAAATCCACTGAAAAAAGCTGGTTTAAAAAATCCAACCAAACCAAACCAATAGAAGAGAATATTATCCCCAGGGGAAAATGCATTCCAAATGCAACACTGCAAGTCCACACAGCACTCTGATCAATGCAGAGGCCAAAGCCTGACCTCAGAAGGGTGCCAGGGAAACGTGCCTGCCCCTCCTCAAACAAGCAGCTTAACCTCTCTGGGATTCAGTTTATTCATTTAGGAAATGAGGGGATTGGATGAGATGACCTCTAATTCCCCTTCCAGTTCTAGATCTATGGTACTATTAGTTGAAAGACATAGTTAATGACTATGTCTGTTCTGTCTAGCCAGGCTTTTTGTAACAAGGGAGAAGTCTATTGATATGCCAAAACAAATAACTTAAGTTACATAACTTAACAAACATAACAAGCTTTTGGAATCAATCCATTTTTAGCTGGGGACAGTCTTCACTACAATTACAGAAGTGAACTGATGGGGAGTAATTCAGAGTTCATACCTGAAGTTTGAAAAATTAATGGGATTTCAGTAGTGTACAAGAGATGACTTAGCTAGAATGCTCTTATACTTTAGTAACTTAAAGAAGTGTGTACAATTATCCTAAAGCTAGTACGGTATGGGTCTGAGGTAATCCATAAAAGGGCTTTTTATCGGGAGGCAGCATGGTGTCATGGATAGGGAGCCAGCCTTGAAGCTAGGAGGACTTGTTTTCAAGTCTCACCTTTGGTCTACTCATTTTAAAGATGAGGAAACTGAGACACAATGGGATGAAGTAACTTATCCTTGGTGACAGAGTCTGGAGCCAGCACTCTTACTGGAGAATATCCTTTGAATATTATACCTGGGATTACAATAGAAACCAGGGCCAGTGTGCCACACTTAGGTTACTACAGATGGACCTCTCAGTCATTATTATGCAGTCCTTGTGAAGAGAGTTTGGAACGTACCGGGGTGTCTATGTGTGTACACACACACGTATACATAAGCTCTTAGAAGAAAATGAGATCAAAAGCCTGTTTATCAATTGGCTACTGCCTGAGTAGCAGGCATTATGGCCAGAAATCCTTGGCTAGATGTCTCAGACTAGGAAAGTGGGTGTTTTTAAGTTAGACACTGACCGTATTTATATATTTCTGTTGATTACATGTTAGCCTATCCTGTCTCAATTAGATTATGGGACTCCTAGAAGGCAGTAAACAAGGTCTATTTTTAATATGTAACATAAGCAACTAAAATGGTATTATACATCTGCATCAACCCCAAATTGCTGATCACTCTTTTCTTCTAATCTTAAAATAGTCTCTAACCTAAGAATTAGCATATTAGTTTGTTTGTTCATGTTGCTTTGTAAGTGTCTTTTTAAGCTATCTAGTATCCATTTCTCTAAATGTGAATAAGCTCAGATTTATAAGGACACACACAAGAAAGGAAAGAGATAAGCATAACCAAAGATAGAGATAAATTGAATGGAAAATTCTTGTTATAGTGTCAGGTAGACTAATTCACTTCAATTCAATAAATATTTAACAAGCACCTAGTATGTGAACAGGCCAAAGTTCAGAAATAAACAAGCAAGTATTTATGAAATGCCTACTATGTGCCAGAAACAAAAATGAGACAATCCCTGACAACTAGATGGGAAACAACATGTAAAGATATGTGAAGAGAAGAAATGTCAAATCTGCCTGGAAAGACACACGAGAACCAGACTGTGAAGAGCTTTAAATGCCAAGCAGAGGAGTTTAGGTTTTATACTAAGGCCACAGGAAGCCACTGGAGATCCCTGAGTAGAAGAGTGACAAGGTCAGACTCACAGTTTACAAATATCAGCTTGGAAGCTGTCTGAAGGATGGACTAGAGATGGGAAAGGCCAGGAGACCAACTAAGAGACCATTATAGTAGACATTGTGGAAGTGGTAATAATAGGTTTGAAATTGACTACATATTTAGGGGAGGGAGGTTAGACAAGAGTTGAGGATGACTGGTAGGCTGTAAATCTGAGTGACTGGAAGGTAGTGCCACAATAGAAAAAGGAAGGTCAAGGGAATGAGTGGCCTTGGAAGAAAAATACTAAGTTTGGCTTTGGGTATGTTGGATTCAAGATACTCATAGGTCATGCAAGCTACCAAAAAGGCCCAGATGGAGATGGGGGACTGACTGTTTGGAACTTAAAGAGTGGTGAGGGCTGTATAGAGAGACACCAGTTGAACCCATGAGAGTTAATGAGATCACCAAGGCAGAATTTGTACAAAGGAGAGGACTCAGGACAGGGCTCTGGGATTCCTCCATGACAAGGGGCAGGATAATGATCCTGCAGAGGAGACTGAAGAGTGAGTGGTTAGACAGGTAGTAGGAAAACCCAGAGAGATAAGTGCTGTGAGAATCCAAGAAGGACAGAGTAGTTGACAGTATCAACCACTGCTAGAGGAATCAAAAAGGTTTTTATTAAGAAAAATTCACTGGATTTTAGCTAAAGATATCAGTGATGATCTTGGAGAGAGCCAGTGGGGACAGTGATAAGGACAGAAGCCAGATTGCCAGAGGTTAAGAAAGTAGAAGCAAAGAGGATTTGGCTGTGAAAGAGAGAAGAGATATAGGATGACAGCATCAGAAGCAGTGAACTAAATGTTTTTTTTAATGATGAGGAAGAGTAAGCATACTTACAGGCATCAGGGAAGAAATAAGACATCGAAAATTAGATTAAGAAAGATAACAGGGACAAAATTAAGGACCATAGAGGCAAGCTTCCAGAGGAAAGGGGATAAGATCAAGGAGACAAACTAAGGGGTTGACACTGGTGAGGAGAAAGGCCACCTCTTTCTCCAAGGCTGGAGTAAAGGAGAAGAAAATGGAGCATGATGTTGAGAATTAACTCAGGACTTTGAATTTTTCTGGATTAGCCAAGACATATTTATTGTGTATAGAAGGGGAGAACTTGAACATAGACTTGCAAGCACATGTCAGAGCCGTGTTCCTTCCAACCAAGTGAAGTGTGCCTGATCAATTTACAACTCAGTTGAGAAGAGAAAGAATAAACTGGGGGAGGTGGAGTTTATGAGGACAAAGGGGGTTTGTGCGATACTGTGAGAGGGAAGTACAATGTTAGGAGACTAATAAAGGCTTGGCTAGATGGACAGTGACTGAATTCTGATTGAAACATTATAAAAACTGAGCCCGGACTTCCCATAGCTCTACCTAAGGGCAACATCCTTTTTCCATAGGAAGATATTTCCCCACATTTTCTTCATGTTAATATCACTTATTTTACCCACAATCCTCTTCAGTGATGTCAAACTCTCTAGAAGTACCACAAAATAAGAAGTTTGGGGTCTTGATTCCACAGGTGATGGTCAGATTGGGGAAAGTAAAAAGTACTAGCCAAGGCTGTGAAAACCCAGTTGAGATTACATAACCTAAATACGTAGTAAATCAAGATGGCACAACTGTATGATTTTCTCCAAAGGCATTTAACAGCATTAGTAGATGAGGGGAGTATGCAAATGATGGGCATGATCTATAGCTAAAATCTAGAAAGGGATGAGCAGCAGCAAAAGGAAAAGGAGGCAAAGGACTTATGGGAAGAGAATAAGTGTAAACGTGGATGGATAAAACTATAAAGTCAAGAGTTTGAGGGGTATGAAAATGAGATTACCACAGAGGTGATGGCTTGGAAAAGTAGGATGAAGTGGATTGACTGGAGGTTACAGAAAGGTCAAAGAATAGGTTTAAGAGAGGCGAGACTGAGGGAGAGATGGGAGGTTGAGGTTATGGTCAGATGAGGAATTCTGGAATTATGGATGGGAGAAAGAGTACACAGAGAAGAAATCCACAAGTGATGAGATGATAAGATCAAGGATAGGAAAATTCCCATGTATGGCTAGAACACAGCGAAGGCACAGATTGTGGGATTTGAGGAGACTGACGAACCAGAAATTTAAATGTGTTGGAGAGAACATCAACATGTAAATTCAAGTCACCAAAGACAAGAGTAAGAATGGAGGTGAACTTGAAGTCTGCGAAAAAGCAACCATAAATATTTTTTTTAAAAAGAGGTTTTTAAGCTATGTTTGGGACAAAAGGAACAAATAAGAAACTGGCCCACTGCTTTACTTAGGACAAATGTAATGCAGATGACTGAAGGTCACATTTACATGGCTATTTTATACTTGGAGCTAGCAAAGTGTCAGAATTTTAATTTGAGTCTTTTGCTACCAAGTCTAATAATACTCTTTCCAAAATGTCTTAGTGCAGGTGACAGGAAGAAAACAGTTACCAAAATGGTTATTTTGCTGCCATCTGCTTTATTGAAGAGAATGGTCTACAAGCTGTAAAAGCTGGAGAAAATATAGTCAACAGGTAATCGAAACGTAAGAGCCATCTAGATGGCTCAGTGGACAAAGTGCTGGGCCTGGAGGCAGGAAGACTTGAATTCAAATCTGACCTCAGACACTTACTGGCTTTGTGACCCTGGGCAAGTCATTTAACCTCTGAATACCTATGGAGAAGGAAATGGCAAACCACTCCAATATCCTTGTCAAGAAAACCCCTTGGACAGTACTGGCACGCTATGATACATGAGATCACAAAGAGTCAGACATGCCTGAACAACAACTGAAATGTAAGATAGCTGAGGAAAGAATAAGAGAACGTCTCAGCTGTTTTAATCAAGTTCAAGTCTGAGCTATTCATTTGGGGTTGTGGAAAAATTGCATGTTACTTTGGACAGAGAACTGAACTTTAAGTCCTGCTCTAAGAATGACCAACTATGTGCCCCTGGGCAAGTTGCTTAAGTAATTAATTTCTTCATCTATAAAAACGTCACAATGACATTTGTACTACCTACGCACAAGGCCATCTTAGCCTTTAAGACTGTATAATTGTGAGTTGTTTTTGAGCAAAAGACTGTATAATTGTGAGTTGTTCTTGAGCAAAAGCCAACGTTTTAGAGTTCATTCTTGGAAGTTACTGCTGGCTCCACCTCCATAATCTGAAGTAAACCTCAGCATAGAGAAAATAGCACTCTCTAAAACACAAAAGCAAAATCGGTAGAGGAAAAGCTGACAAAATCTGAAAATGCTCCTGTATTCTATAACTACATGATTCCAATTAAAAAGTCCTTATTTTCATTGCAATGATTTGCTTTGAACGATGACCTTCCCAATTCAATTCAATACCCTGAGGCAGAAAATCATCTTTTCTGTGGCCTAGCCCATTCTAGATCTTAAATTGTATTATAAAGCAGCAATCATCAAAACTGCTTGGTACTGGCTAAGAAATAGAGTGGTGGATCAGTGGAACAGGTCAAGTATGCAAGACACAGCAGTCAATGACTACAGTAATCTATTATTTGATAAACCCGAAGACCCCAGCTTCTGGGATAAAAAACTCACTCTTTGACAAAAACTGCTGGGAAAACCGGAAGAGTATGGCATAGATCAAAATCTCACACCATATACCAAAATAAAGTCAAAATGGGTTCATGATTTAGATATAAAGGCTGATACTGTAAACAAACTGGGAGAGCAAGGAATAGTTTACCTATCAGATTTATGGAAAACAGAAGAATTCATGACCAAACAGGAGATAGAGAACATTACAAAATGCAAAATGGATAACTTTGATTATATTACATTGAAAAGTTTTTGCACAAACAAAGCCAATGCAACCAAGATTAGAAGGAAAGTAGAAAATTGGGAAAGAATTTTTACAACCAATCTCTCTGATAATGGCCTCATTTCTAAAATATATAGAGAATTAAGTCAAGTTTATAAGAATACAAGTCGTTCCCCAATTGATAAATCGTCAAAGGATATGAATAGACAGTTCTCAGATGAAGAAATTAAAGCCATCCATAGTCATGTGAAAAAATGTTCTAAATCAGCATTGATTAGAGAAATGCAAAAAATAAAAAGAACTCCAAGGTACCATATCACACCTATCAGATTAGCCAACATGACAAAACAGGAAAATACTGGAGAAGATCCGGGAAAATTGGAACACTAATGCATTGTTAGCGGAGTTGCGAACTGATCCAACTATTCTGGAGAGCAATTTGGAACTATGACCAAAGGGCTATAAAAACTTGCATGCCCTTTGATCCAGCAATAGCACTTCTAGGTCTGTACCCCAAAGAGATCATACAAATGGGAAAAGGACCCACATGTACAAAAATATTTATAGCAGCTCTTTCTGTGGTGGCAAAGAATTGGAAATTGAGGGGATTCCATCAATTGTGGAATGACTGAACAAGTTGTGGTATGTGAATGTAATGGAATATTACTGTGCTATAAGAAATGATGAACAGGCTGACTTCAAAAAACCTGGAAAGACTTGTATGGTCTTATGCTGAGTGAAGTGAGCAGAACCAAGAGGACTTTGTACACAGTAACAGCCACATTTTGCCAGGAATAACTTTGATAGACTTAGCTCTTCTCAGCAAAGCAAGGATCTAAGACATCTCCAAAGGCTTCATGATGGAAAATGCTATCCACAACCAAAGAAAGAACTATGGAGTTTGAATGCAGACAGAAGCATACTATTTGCTTTTTTTTTTCTTCTGTTGTGTTTTGTTTCCTCTTTCTGGTGATTCCCCCTTTTGGTTCTAATTCTTCCTTACAATATCACTAATGTGAAAATATGTTTAATAGGAATGTATATGTATAGCCTATATCAGATTGAAAGCTGTCTTGGGGAGGGAGGTGGGGAGGGAGGGAGAGAAAAATTTAAAACTCAAAAGCTTATGGAAGCGATTGTTGATAAATCATGATAAATTAATTTAAAAAAAGAAAAAGAAAATAATCTCTTCTGTCCCTTATCTCTCTCTCTTCTTTTTTTTTTTAAACAAAAGCCAGCCAAGTCTTCATTCCACTGCAGGATCCACTCTTGACTCTTTGGACTTTCTCTACCAGGCAGCCCCAGATTTGGGACTCTACCCTCCTTTCTCCCAGCCTGTTCAGCTTCCTTTTATGTGCTGTCTTCCCTTATTAAAATGTAAGCTTCTTGAGAGCAGGAAACTTTCTTTCTGTTTATATTTTTATTTCTAGAGCTAGGCAAGTTCTTGACACATACCAAACACTCAATAAATACTTATTGACTTGACAAGGTGGGGTTTCTGGTCAGTGCCTTTCTGAAAATGAGAAAGGTGAGCAGTCAACAAACATTAAGTAACTTGCACAAAGAGTGACAAAGGAGCTAGATTTACAAATCACACCTTCAGAGTCTAGAGTCAACGAATCAGCAAGTACTATGGTAGGCTCTGGGGATAACCATCCCTGCCCTCAAGAAGCTTATATTCTACATAGTTGCCACCTTTCCTGTGTGTGGCATATTCTCCTATAAAAATAAAACTTTTAGGAAAAAAATTAGTGTTTACTACTATTAAGGTAGAAAGCCTGTACCAAGTACAAGAGGATTCAGGGAACTGTATTAAGTAGATACAAACAGATATTTATTACCTTCGTATCCTCATCCTTGGGTGGTTCTAGTTCAGTTTTCTTCTTTTTATTCCAGCTGTGAAATTCAACCACTTCCACTGGTTCTCTTTTTCCCTTTGTTAGCAATGGTACAGGGGAAATTGTGGTAGAGACTTCTGTCTGAGTGGGACCAGTGGAACTCTCTAGAGAGTCACAAAGAAGCTCTTCCTTAAGCTTTCTGAAGAAGTTAGAAGCACTTTTCTTTTGCCCTCTGGAAAGAGACTCTGGCTGCAAAGCTGTGTCCGCTGTTGTGACTTCTGCAGTTACTGAATCTCTCTTGTTCTTTTTGTTTTTGCTTCTTTTCAATGTCTTTTTATCTAGGGTCTCTCCTGTGCTTTCAAGGACAAAAGAAAAATATAAACACATTGAGTTTTAATGTGATGTCACCATCATCAAACAAAATGTGAAGTAATATACATAAAGGCACCCAGACAGCTAGGTGGCACAGTGGAAAGGGCACTGGGATTGGAATCAGGAAGACCTGAGTTCAAATCTGGCCTCAAACACTTACTAGATGTGTGAACTTGGGCAAGTCACTTAATCTGTCTGCCTCAGTTTCCTCATCTATAAAATAGGGACAATAACAGCACACTGCCTGCCACACAGTAAGTGCCATATTGTGTGTGTGTGTGTGTGTGTGTGTGTACAGTTACTGTGGGTAGCAGAGAGAGGGAGTGCAACTCCACTTTGTCAGAAGTTCCTCTAATGCCCCTGACCCTACTTGTTCTTTAACCTTTCTCCCCCACCCTCCTAATCGCCCATCTGGGACCTTCCTTATTGTGGAAACAGCAAGGACAGTCCTATCTGTTAGAACAGGGTTACAAGAGATAGCTAATCTGAAGAGTCTTTCCTGTTACTAGCCTGAGCAACAGACCTGTCTAGTCATAGGATACCACATCCCCTATTCCTACCCTGAAAGCACCCAGCAACAGCCTTGTCCAACCCCATACCCAATTCACCTCCTTCCTGAACTGAAACTTATATAAGCGTTGTCCTTTCGTTCATTCAGGGAGTTTCCACTCATGGGGGTGGGGCTCCTCTGCTGGTAAACTCAATAAACCCTCATTGGTTCCTAAATTTATGTTATTGGGTTTGGGGTATGGCTTTGGTTTGGGGGTTTTAGTACTGGTTCTGTGAAAGCAGCAAAAGGACAGAAAAAAAGAGGACAGAAGCTTAAGCAAGACATTCTTCCCCATAGTGTACAGGGTCCAGAAGTAACAGAAAGTCTAAAGTCAAGAAGCAGAAGAACTAACAAAAAAATCCATAATGACTTATTTTGGTGACAAGAAAGTTCAAAACACAAACCCCAAACAAAAAAAATGACTTGAAAACATCTCTAAACAGGACACAGGTTCAACAAGAATTCCTACAAGACTTAAATTTAAAAGGACCTAAAATAATTTTAAAAATTAATGAGAGTGGTAAAGGAAAAAAAATTGGAAAAGAACTGAAATCTGTAGAATAAAGAAATGAAAAGAATTAACAGCTTGGAAAAAGGAACAAAACCATATTGAAGAAAATAACTCCCTGAAAATTAGATCTGACCAAATAAAAGCTAATGACTTTAAGAGGCATCAAGAAATTAAAATAAAATCAAATGACAAAAAATGTGAAGTACCTCATAGGAAAAATAACTGACCTGGAAAACAGACTGAATAGAGATAATTTAAGAAATCAATGGACTACCTGAAAGTCATGACCTAAAAAAGAACCTATACATTATATTCCAGGAAATTACAAAAAGACAATTGCCCCATTCTCTTAGAGCCAGAATACAAAGTAGAAATTGAAAGAAACCATTGGTCACCTCCTGAAAGAAACACCAAAATGTAAATTCCCAGGAATATTAAAGCCAAAACCCAGAACTATCAGGTTAAGAAAAAAATACTGCAAATAGCCAGAAATAATTGAAATACCAAGAAACTATAGTCAGAATCGCAGAAGATTTAACAGCCACCACTCTAAAGGAAAGACGAACTTGCATAGATGATATTCGAGAAGGCAAAAGATCTAGCTTACAATCAAGAAAAACTTACTCAACAAAACTGATTATAATCCTACAAAGGGAAAATGGACCTCTAATGAAATAGGGAGTTGCCAAGCATTCTAAATGAAAAGACCAGAGCTGAATAGAAAATCTGACATACAAACACAGGAGTCAAGAGAAGTACAAAAAGTAAACAAAAGCGAGCAATCACAAAAAACTAAACAAAGTTAAACTGTTTATATTCTTATATCGAGAGATGATACATGTAACCCCTTGGAACTCTTTCATAATCAGGGGTCATAAAGGCAGTCTAAGTAGGTAAGATAAGGCCTGGGAATAGTTTTATATCTTCATGATTTTAAGAAGAAGAGAGAGGAAGAGGATATAGTAAAGGGGAAGGAAGGGGAAGAATGGGGAAAATTATCTCACATAAATGGGGTATACAAGTAGAAGTCTATATGGGCAGTAGGAGAAAGTGAGTGACACACAAACCTCACTTTAACCTGAACTGGTCAAAGATGGGAAAAATACAGAGTTAGGTCCAGAAATACATCTTACCCAACAAAGAAACAGGAAGGAAAGGGCCTAGGGGAAAAGGGGAAAGAATAATATGGGAGTAAATCAAACAAACTTTTAAAGAGGGGGCAGGGGAAAAAGAGAAGGAAAAGTTTAAGAGAATAGGATAGAGGAAAACACACAATTAGAAATCATAATTGTGAATGTGAATGGGATGAACTTACCTCCAAAAATGGAAGAGGACAGAAGAATGGATTGGACACCAGGATCCAACAATATGTTCCTTATAATGAACACATTTGAAACAGAAAAATACAAAGTTAAAATAAGGAGCTGGAGCAAAATCTATTATGCTTCAGCTGAAGTAAAAAGGCAGAGGTAGTCATCATGATTTCAGACAAAGTGATAGCAAAAATAGACCTAATTAAAAGAGAAAAACATTAAACTATAGTTTGTTAAAAAGTACCATAGAAAATAAAGTCATAGGGCAGCTAGGTGGTGCAGTGTATGGTATACGGGTCCTCCAGACCCGAGTTCAAAATCCGGCCTCAGGCACATAACACTCACTAGATGTGTGATTCTGGGCAAGTCATTTAACCCCAACTGCCTCATAAAAAAAAATAAAAAATAAAAAAAAATTCATATCAGCACTACATATAAAAGTAACGAATGTCATAGTATCTGAATTCTTAAAGGAAAAGTTAAAAATGAATTCTAGGGAGAAATAAACAGTAAAACCATAAAAGTGAGGGGCCTCAATTTACCCCTCTCAGACCTAGATAAGTCTTAATTTTAAAAAAAGAAAAGAAATGAAGGACCAGAGTAGAATTTTAGAAAAGTTAGATTTACTAGACCTCTGGAGAGTAGTGAATGGGAACAGAAAGGTGTATACCTATTCCTCAGCAGTGTATAACACTTTCATAAAAAAAAAAAGGACCATATATTAAGGCCTAAAAACCTTACAAAGGTATAAATGCAGAAATGTTCAATGCATCTTTTACCAACCAAAATGTTCTAGAGCTTTTAACACAATTTATGTTGTCCTGCAAGGTATGGCTTCCTGAGATTGTTACCACTTGCTATGGTAAATACTGAGGTGGAGGACAGTAATATTTTGTTTTGATTAGGAATTATGTTTTTAAAAAAATATTCTCGGTAAAGATACTCTTATTGCTCTTTTTGATCCATGAGTACCTTATAGCATTCTATTCCTAAGCCTGAGTTGCTAGTCTTACCTGAGTTAGGTCTGGTCTAGAATACCCTTCTGTGATCACTGCTTTCTCTTCTAGATATTAATCAACTACCCCTTTAATAATACCTTCTATTTGGGCTGTGTAATCTTTCAATATTTGCATAACCTTTTTATGACCCAAGCAATTCTCTAAGACTATAAGTTGGAGAAGAATTGCTTCTCTGCCTCGGGAGAGGAAGTTCCCTCATAGGAGCTCTCCATACCTTGAAATCACAAGTCTAAAACAAATGAAAAAAGAAAAAGAAAAAATATGTTCTATAAGTCAAGCTCAGTGGCTTACAGTTTTTAGCAGTGATTTTCTTCCCCTGGTTAGAGATCAGGACATTTGCCCTTCTCCAGACCTCTGGTACCTCTTCCATTCTCTAGGATCTTTCAAAGAACACTGACTCAACAATCATTTCTAACAGGAATATTATAATGAAGATTCAGTTCATTTGGGCCTGGTAGCATGAACTCATCATCTAAGGCCGGTAGGTTCTCTTTCTTTTCCCCTACTTCGCCTATTAAACTCCCTATTAGCCATTTTCTGCTTTTTCCAGTCCCAAGATCATTCTCCTTAGCAAAGAAAACAGAAGAAGAAATGTAAGAGTTGAACAGCTTTGCCTTTCTTTAATATATATTATCACTAGCTTTGATTAACACAGAAGAGGCCACACATAATCTGGCCGAGACAAGTCAAGTTTATATAGCACTGAAGGCTTATAAATTAACCTGCATTAGCGATTATTTCATTTAATTCCCCACAACAACTCTATAAAAAAGGTGCTGTCATTATCTCCATTTTATATAGGAGGAAACAGATGCAGAGAGGTCAAGTCTCTTGCTCAGGGTCATACACATTGTTTGAAACAAAATTTGAGGTCTTTATTATTTATTATGGACTCTGTTCCTTATAGGCAAATATATAATTATACATATACAATATACAAAAACAGTGATGCAGAGGACAGTTTAAATTTTACACACATTTGTTGTTCGGTCATTTTTCAGTCATGTCTCTCTGTGACCCCATTTGGGGTTTTCTTGGCAAGGACACTGGAGTGATTTGCCATTTCCTTCTCTAGCTCATTCTGCAGATATGGAAAACTGAGGCAAACAGTTAAGTGACTTGCCCAGGGTCACACAGCTAATTAAGTGTCTGAGTCCAGATTTGAACTAAGGAAAATGAGTTGACTCCAGGCCAAGTACGCTATTCACTGTGCCACCTAGCTGCCCCACGTACATATTTATTACTGAACCAATCAATTCAACATGTGAAAACAAAAGGGTGAGAATAGTCTTCCAAAATAAGTTCATTGCTTTATTTTGATGGCTGCATCTTAGCAGACAGCTTCCAAAATTGTAGGGTAGTGTCATTTTCTTATCAGGGGTAATAGTAGGGTGTTTGGAGTTGGTGCAGATTAAGTATGTCCTCATGCTGATAATTTTTATAAACTAGTTTGGTTCCTTCCCCAGTATTTCTTCTTGAAGTTGTACCTGATCTTATTGCCTGTTTTCTTGCTATTTCGTTAAGGAATGGAACAATTTTGCTTCTGCTTCTTTGCAAGAAACCTCTTGATCCTGAAATGGTCATGGTGGACATGGTGGAGAGGTCACTCCTGAGCTTTTACCACCATGTTAGGATAAGCCAAAAAAGTTCTGACATTCTTAGAGGACCATATCACACTCTAGCATTCATTCTGTTACCTGTACTTACTTTCATCTTCTGTACTTCTCTTTTAAAAAAATCTTGCTTACTGTCCACACTTTGTGCATTTGTATATGAACACCTGAGGCAATATGCTTTATTTCTGACATTTTCCTGAATTTTGTTTTCTGTAAATTTCTGGCTTTTTGTACTTCTGAGACTTCATTGTACATTTTATCACAAAGACACCTTTCTAACTCTCCCTTTTCACTGCAAAGTCTTTTTGGTCTGCTGTTTAAAACTCTAAGGAAATATATTTCTATTAGCCTTTGTTAAGTATCCTTCACCCCTCTGGGCCTATCACTCCTCTATTTTCAGCTATGACCCAGAAATAAAAATACCATTCTGAGACACCATTGCTTCACTTTTCTGCTTGCTTGGTGGACTAAAGCTGATAGTGGCATCAGAAAATGGTTCTTTCTGCTCAAAAAGCTTTTCTTGCATTATGAGATAGAAGGTATACAATCTTCTCACTCCTGATCTTCCACATGCAAAAACTTAACAATTAAACTAAACCTGAGGCACCAGTAATCACTTTAATGCCCTATTTTCCCTAAATTACAATCATGTTCTTGGTTTAACCTGAGCAAATCTGTCAGTCACCCAAGGGCCTGCCTCTATCCCACCTCATAATTAGAAGCTTCTCCAGCTTTGTTGGCCTCTAGATTTACCTAGCACCTGTGCATTTAAAACACCCAGTTCCCTGATCATTCAGCACACCTACTGCCTGACTCTCCAAATGCGAGCTCACTTAGTTCCCACCCCATATGTCAGCATATTTTGTATTGTATGGTATTATATGTACATCTAATATTATAACACATAATTTTCTCCATTAGACTTTAATCTTCTTAAAAGCCTTTAATCTCCAGCCTTCTGCTTCGTTTGTAACTGCCCTCTCCCTCCTTCCCCTCAATTCCCCAGGACAGGGTGCTTTCCCCATAAAAGGTACTCAATAAATACTATTCACCACTTTTATATTAAAATAACCTAGAAGTCCAGTCTACCCAGTATCAAAACAGACAACTAAAAAGAAAACAGCATTTCCAACATTTTAACTAATTTCGAAAATGTGCTTGCATTTACATACATACAAAGCCTCCTAATAATAATTATTGTCTGTGATATGCACAAAAGGGTTTTTTTCCCTCCCTCGATTTTCCCCCACCCCTCCTACCACCATTGGCTAAAGGGGTGTGGTGCTATCTTCAGTGGAAGTGCCAGGTAGGATATTACATCTCAACCATTAATAACATGCCCATCGCTCCCCCAACGCAGCCAAGAGCTACTCTTCTTCCAGGGCAAGGTAGATGAATTAGGCAGGGCTACAGACAGTAAAAACGAGAGAAAGCTGGGTAACCTGGGCCAAGCAGGTTTTGAGAGGTATCTTTTTTTTTCCTTTATTTTTTTGAAGCGGCACAGAAAGGTATGGAGAAGACTGTGAACTTGGTAATTGTATCCCCAAATACCCTGGTGCCCAAAGTGCCCAAGAGACTGCAGGAATCGCACAGAGAACAGGTCTGTACCAAGTCAATGGGTCAACAGAAATGGAAGGGGCCTTTTCGGGGGGTGGTGGTGGGTGTGTGTGTGTGTGTGTGTGTGTGTGTAAGTAAAACCCACTATTACCCAACGGAGCTGGAGTGGGAGCCGGCCTCCCGTCTCTAGGCTAGTTCGTGCGAAAGTACGCTCTTGGCCTCGCCCGGGGATAAACAGACGCTCTGAGAGGTAGGGCAGGATCACTGGGCGCCCTCTAAATCACTCCTGCCCGGGCTCAGGTCTACACGAAGGGTGGAGGAGCTGCCCCTGGATGAAACTAGCTGGTCCCTTATTCCCCAAGAAAATACACATGCAAGACACCCCGCCGCCCCCCAAAGCAGCCGCTTCTTCCCCCACGTGGGTGCTGGCCCAGCTCCTCGTACTGACCGAAGTCGTACAGGTTGTGCAGCAGTGTATCCAGAAGACTCTCAGGACTGCAAGAGTCATCCGGTCTCGGCTTCTTCTCCTTGGCCATTACTGGGTCTGCGGCGAGGGGAGAAAAAGGGAAAGGGCGCCGAAGAACCTTTCCGAGTTGCGACCCAAACCTTTGGGTCTGCGGCAATTAATAATGAGACCCCGCCGACTTCCGCGTTTCCGGGGCCGAGCCTGGGCTCGCGCTTTGGCTCCGCGCGGCTTCCGTCCGGGCCAAGATGGCGGCGCCCGGGGCCTCTAAGAGCGCCTGCCACGGGTGCCGCCGCCCCAGGCGAGGTCGGGCCGCTCAGCGCGGGTCAGCAGCTGTCAGCGCCACCCTTCCTGCTTAGCTGGGAAGCTCCGGCGCCCCCGGAGGGCGGCAGCGGGATCATGGCAGCGGCTCGGTCATCCGAATGCTTCGCCGCCGTCGCTTCCACCTCTACCTCCACTATCGCCGCCCCCGCACCCCTCTATTCGGTAGGCTCCGGGGCCGGGGCGGGGAGTGGGGCCAGCCGAGAGGTCGAGCTTTCCTCCTGCCGCGGGGCTCTGCTGCCCTGCCCCAGCCCGGCGAGGGGCGCGGACCCGGTCGGAGTCGAGGTGGGGGGGGCCTGATTTCTTCGGCGACAGAGCTGGGGGGCGGTGGTCTAGTCCTCAGACCCGCCACTCCCCACGGACCATCCGCGGGGTCTCTGTTTCTGCCCCTCCTCCCACTCCTTGCCGATCACTCTCCCCGCTTTGAGGGCGTGGGGAAGGGAGTGACCCCGACCCAGAGAGAGCACTTTCTCCAACACCTTCCTGGGCGAGGCGGACTTACATTCCTCCGCACTGGGCTATCCCCGCTCTGGGAGCCGCGTGGGGCCGGGCGGGGACGAGGGAGTGCTGGAGTGTGGCAGCCCCGGGCTCTTAGTGGTGTCCCACCCGAGGAAAAGAATGCGCGCCCTCTCCCCGTCTGAGCTGGCTCCGGGCTGCAGCCACCTAGTCCTCCGAGAAGAAATTCTCTTCCACCGACAAATCATCGGATTTTGGGTGGGATTGTAATTTGGAGGATTTGGTTGGCTTTGGAGTTGACTATATTCTAGAAGATCTTAAAAATCTTTCTAGAAATTTTCATTGCCTCTTTTGTCTTGTGCCAGTGTGTAGTGTTTGTTTCAAGAGTAATGGACAGGAACGGCTGACGCCACTAAGCTTTTTTTTTTTTAATATCCTCCTATTAGCAACTCGTTTCTCTCCCCCATTCCCTCCCAACCGCTTTCCTCCTGGTTTATCAGAATTGTCTGCTTTAGCAATTCCTTTTCAGCAGTTTTGATCTCTTAAAACTTACTTCAAGAAGTCAACAAGTAGAGAAGCAGTCCTGCCTTCCAAATTGCATAATCGTGAAATTAGATGCATGTTGAAACGGCCGGTCTTTATTAACCAGTATTTTAATTTTTAACCACTTCTCAAGGAAACAAAAAATTCGTTTAAGAAACATGTGAATACTAACCTCTGACTTAGAAATTAAGTGAAAAGTACAAAAAAGACAACTAATGCAGACAGTATAAAAATTTTTTTCGAATGAGACTATTTTCATCTTCTAACATTTGGACTTTCCATGTAATATCCATTGCATTGGATATATTCTTAGCTTGTAGCTTTTAATATATGAAAAATAATGAGGGGAAATTATTAGGTATATCCTTTTCAACAACAGTAATATAAGTAAGACTCATAATTGGCAGCAATTGCCATTTAACCAACTTTTGAGGTATATCACTCTTCCCTTTTCTTTCATTTTTACTGCCCTGCTCTCTGACATTTGATTTTAATAGTCAAAATATTATAACTCTTCAGATAAGCATAACTCCTTTGATTCCTTCTCTACTAATTCTTTGACCTCTTCACTTATATCTTTTTGCCCCCGTCTCAGTTTCTTTAGTCCAAAAACAGTCATCCACAGGACATCCAGTCATCCAAGGGACAGAGGATTCCAGGTATGTTAGACTCCTAGGTCTGCTTTTTCTGTCATTGACCCATATAGCTGTCTGAACTGCACAGATGTTCAGTTCTTTTTTTTTTCCTTTTTTTATGGTTGGGCAGTGGGAGTTACCGTGACTTGCCCAGGGTCACACAGCTAGTTAAGTGTTACGTGTCTGAGGCCAGATTTGAGCTCAGGTCCTCTTGAATCCAAGGCCGGTGCTCTATCCAACTGTGCCACCTAGCTGCCTCACAGATGTTCAGTTCTTTAAACTTTCTCTGTACCTTCTCATTTTAATACAAAGATTAAAATTATTTTTTTGTATAAAAGAATGACAACTACAACTCCTTCCTTTTCCTTTGATAGTTCTTCTTTGCAATTCTACCTATTTCCTGCCAACTTCAAGCTCCTAATTTTTTCAGATTGCCTTTCTGCTGTGCAAACTCCTATCCAACCAGGAAATGATGGCTTTAGGAGAGTTACTTAATATATCATAACATTTTATTATTTCTGTATGCATACAAGTGTGCATATGTAATAAATGTATATAGACTCATGTGTGATGCTTTTTGTTGATTTAATTAAAAGTTATTGAACACCTTACTATATGATGAATTAGGTATTATCAGGTCAAAAAAAGAAATATGAGCAACCCTCCCATTTAAAAATGTGTAAATCAAGTTAGAAGATTGTATTTCTACTTAAAGTTATCAGTGAAACTCTGTAATCAAGTTGTAGATTCATGAAGGAGTTCAAAGAATCAGAGAAAGAATACATCAGTGTGGTTCACATAAATGATGGAAGTCTTCATGAAGAGGGGAGACATTCGCTGGACTTGATGGAGGCGGCCTGATATGATTAAGAGTACAGGATTTAGGGAGAGGAATTCTGAGTTTCAGTCAGTCCTGCTTACTAGCTTTGGGACCATAAATAAGCTGATAAAACTTCTCTTCTTCCTCATCTGTAAATTAGGGATAACAATAGATGCACTTACATAAGTGTTGTGAGGAAAGTGTCTTAGTAAATATTAAAGTGAAATATAAGTGAGTTATTGCTGATAGTAGTTATTGCATAACTACCTTATTAGATACTGTGGAATGAATATCATGTCAATGAAAAGAATTAAAAAGTACTTATTAAGCCCCTACTATGTGTCAAGCACTGTACTAAATGCTAGGTCACACAAAAGCAGTTTGATATAGAGACTGCCCTTGAAGCACATGTAATAGTGTCCCACCTCTGCTACTTACTTAACTTATATGACCTTGGGCAGGTCATTTAACCTCTCTGGTCCCCTACTTCCTCATTTGGAAAGTGAAAGGTTTGGACTAGATAATCTCTAAGGTCCCTTTCAGCTCTAGACCTCCTATTAAAGTTTTATCAACAGAATCTTTTTTTCTTTCATCCCCCACCCCATTGGAAAAAAAGGAAAAAGAAAAACACATTCCCTGTGATAAACATGCATAGTCAAGCAAACAAATTCCAATATTGGCCATGATCAAAAAAAATATATGTTTTATTCTGCTCTCTGAATTACATCACCTCTGTGAGAAGGTAGATAATAATGTGCTTTGTCATCAATCCTCAGGAGTCATAGTCATTGTATCCATCATAGTTCTTACTGCTTTCAAAGTTGTTCTTTATAGCATTGTTGTTATTGTGTAATTGTTCTCTCAGTTCTGCTCATTTCATTCATCAGTTTATAAAAATCTTCAAAGTTGTTTATTTTTATAATAGTGATGTTAGAGTGTAAATTGTAATCTCGTGCTTCTTAACTCTATCAGTTCATACAAGCCTTTGAAATTGTCTGTTTTCTCGTTTCTTGCTGTATAATAATTATTCCATTATGTTCGCAGACCATATTTTGTTCAGCCATTCCTCAACTGATGAGCATCCACTTCATTTCTAGTTTTTTGCTATCACAAAAAGAGATGCAATAAATATTTTGGTAAATATAAGGCCTTTTCTCCTGTCTTTAAAGTGAGGAGAAGAGATGCTAGTCTCTTGCCTTTTTGGTGAGGGGAGAAGGTACTATTCTATCACACTGCATCAACTGCCTGGTGTTCAGTCTCCCTCAGAAAGAGAAGAAATATTGTTATGTCAGGCATTAGATTCATTTCTGGGGTAGAGAAGAAAGGCCATTCTATCAAATATGATGAAATAGACCCTAATTCATACATCCTCAGATCATTTCTCACCTCCAGCCCCAGGACCTTGTCATGCCCCTTCCCTTTTCAGCTTTGTGTTTTTTTATATTGTCTCTCTCTTCCCCTCCCCCCTTAGATTGTGAGCTCTTTGAAGGCAGGGACAGTCTTGTGCCTTTTTTCTTATTCCCAGAGCTTAGCACAGTGCCTGGAACATAGTAGGCACTTAATAAATGTTTATGGACTCCCTGACTCTTAACTCCTTCTAGTACTTTAGCTACACTCACATTTTTTTAATGTGCATGTTTCCCATAACTTACTCCTCCCCTCTACCTAAGCCACATATAAAAATGGTCATACTTTTGATTTTGCCATCACCTACAAATGCACCGTATCCATGTTCATGAATCCCAAAATTTACTTACCTGATCACCGGCCATTGTTATTCTACCTTTTCCTCTGACTTTTAATCCCAAATCCTATTCTTTGTCCAAACCTTGACTTCCAATTCCTTGTTCCCTCAGTTCTCTCCCAGGCCATCATCCCTGTACTGGCCACACTCTCCTTTTTTCCATCTTGACCTTTTCTTGAACCAGTTCAGCTCTACACCGTTCTCTTGAGTCCTTTGTTCCCTTATCATATTCCCCAACTCCTGCCAAGCTTGGTTCATTTCCGATATCTGCTATACATATATGGGAGGCAGGGTGAACAAAACTGCCAGAGTTGGAGAAAATCACAGAGCTGACTAGTTCCACTACAAATTTATGTTATAAACTCAACTCTTTGTCTCATTTGCTAGATCTTCATTCAAGTCATGCTCCTTAACCACAAGGATTTGTCCTGGGCCCTCTTCTCTTCTTCTTCTATATTATTCCACTTGATGATCCTTAGTTCCCATAGATTCAGGTATCAGCTCCATCCTGATGATTCTCAAGTCTACTTATATAGCCCTATCTTCTCTGCTGACTTCTAGTCTAGCATCTCCAACTGCCTACTAGATGTCCTGTACTTGAACTGGATGTCCTTAAACTCAACATGTCCATAGCTGAACTCATTATCTTTCCCCCCCAAAACCATCCCTGCTTCCAGACTTTCCCGGTATTTGTCACCCACCCTCCTAATCCCCCAGGCTTACTCCATTCTTCAGCCTCTCTCACCTTCCCTTCCCTACCCCCACCTCCCATATCTAATCTGTCACCAATACTTACTCATTTTACCTTTTTAACATCTCATGAATATTCCGCGTTCACTACTCTGACACGGCTAGCACCTTGGTGCCAGGCCTTTATCACCTTGAATCTGGACTCTTGCAGTAATAGATTGCTGGTTGGTCTGCCTGCCACAAGTCTCTCCCCACTCCAGTCCATCCTCTACTTAGCTGTTAGTGATTTTCCTAAAGCACAGGTCTGACAACTGAATAAACTCCAGTGACTCCCTACCACCTCCAGGATCAAATATAAAATCGTATATTTGGCATCCAGAGCTCGTCATGACCTGACTCTCCACCTTTCTAGTCTTTTTACACCTTATGCCTTTTTGATCTGGTGACATTGGCTTCCTTGTTATTCCTCAAGCAAGGCATTCCATCCTCCCAACTCTCCCTCCTCACCTGTACCTCCTGACTTTCCTGGTTTCCTTCTAAGTCCCACCTAAAATCCCACCTTCTACAGGAAGTCTGTATGAATCCTTCATTCTTGTGCCTTCCCTCTGTTGATTGTTTCCTATTTATCCCATCCATAGCTCATTCATTGGGCATTGCCTCAGACAAACTGAGACCTTAGCTAAAAAGGCCATGGTCTCCCACTGCATCTGGGCCATCTCCAGTCATCCTGATCTATGTCTTACCACTGAACCCAGATGGCTCTGGAGAATAAAGTGAGGCTGTTGACTTTACACAGCCCTTCCTCATTTAAATCCAATTCACTTGCAAGTCAAGACATTATCTTCCGGATATCATTGGTCCTCTTCTAGAACAAAGGACAAACTACAACTATACCTCATTCATACATAGCTAATTGCCAGTTGTCTTCAGACCCTGTGCTCTCTTTTACCTTTCTTTGTACTCCTAGCCCTTAGCACACAGTAAGTGCTTAAAGTTTTCTGACTCACCTTTTCCTTTCTTTGATCTCCTTGGGCTGTGGGCCCTGCAGTGGTCTAGCTGGGCCAAAGGACATGAACTATTTAGTAACTTTTTGTGTATAATTCCAAATTGCTTTTCAGAATAGTTGTACCTATTCAAAGGTATATAAACAGCATCAGTGTGTCTATTTTTCTACAGCCTCCCCAACATTCATCATTTTCTCTTTTTTGTCATCTTTGCCAACCTGTTGAGTGTGAGGTAGAACCTCAGAATTACTTTAATTTGCATTCCCTCTAATTATTAATGATTTGGAATATTTTTAATATAATTATAGATAGCTTGAGTTTTCTTCTCTTGAGAATTCGCTGCTCATATCCCTTAGATCATTTATCACTTGAGAATGATTCCTATAAACTTGAATTGATTTCTCATATTTTGGAAATGAGACTTTTTTTTTAGAAACTTGCTGCAAAGAGTTTTTACCCCCAGTTGTTTACTTTTTAATCTTAACTTTATTGAATTTGTGCACAAACTTTAAATGTTATGTAAGCAAAATTACCCAGTTTTTCTTTGATCTTTTCCCTCTTGTTTGATCATGTACTTTTCCTCTATCCATAGATCTGAAAGAAGGGATGAGTAGAATGGTATCTTAAAAACCTTGTGTTTATTTTGTATTCTATATATACTTATAGATGTGTATGTTGTCACCAGGTAGAATTTAAGCTCCTTGAATGCAGGATTTGTTTCATTTTTTTTGTCTTTCTAACCCCATTGCCTAGTACATAGTAAGTATTTAATAAATGTTTACTGATTGATTGATCAAAGACCTTGAATGTTAACTGAGGGGTTTAGAGTTGGTTCTATGAGCAGTTTCTGTTACATTCAGCGAAGGATTTGAGGGGCAAGTGACACAAAGAAAGTGGAGTTTTAAGTTAGCCTGGCAGCAACCAGGGAGATTTATTAGAGGAGAAGGAAACTAGTCAGAGAATACTTCTAGATGGTAATTGCAGTATTCCAGATAATTAGTTATTTATCCTCCTATTTGATAGACTTTTAACTTAGCATGAATATATATATGTATTTATGAAGTCAACATGGGGAATATTTTAATCCTTTAGAGAAATTGATTGAAATTTGGTTATCCCCATTGACAATGAAGGATAAGTAAAGATTAAATGTTTGCTGAGAGGAGTTAACAGAAGAATCATAAACCATGACTCTTCCACCAATTCTTTATAGGAGTTGTAAGGAAGAGGTGATAATTGAGGGCTATAATAGAGAAGGTTTTATGGAGGAGACAAAACTTAAGCTAATGTACAATCTAAACAGGCAAAGAGTGGCAGGAAAACCATTCCAGTAAGTATGGGCAAAAACATTAGAATTAGGGCATTATTTGTCAAACAATGACAAATCAGCCAAACTGGAGAATAAAATTACTTTGATATTTCAGTGGTCTAATCAATATGATGCTTTAGCTGCTCCTTGAAGAAAAATTAGAGATTCTGTGAAGAGGAAGGGAGCCAACATACCACAGTCCACCATAATTTGTTCTGTGTAATTTTTTAGTCTGTATCTTCCCAAAAATCTGAGTGCGTAGGGGAGGGGAGGGAAGAGGGTTGTGAGGAGAGGTTCTGGACCCTCAGGGAAGGGAAGGCACTACTCAGTGTGCTGAAAAGCCCTTCTCAGATCTCTTATCAAAAGGTGATAGCTAGTTCTTTTTTGATATTGTTGTCCACTCTCTACTCCTAGACATACCTCCTACTCTGGATTTTCGGGATAGTGCTCTCTGTTGGTTCTCCTTTTACCTATCTGACTTTCTCCTTAGTCTCCTTTGCTGCATCATTATCCATATAATCTACTGAAACTGTAGGTACATCTCAAGGCTCTGTTCTGGGCTCTCTACTCTCTCCATACTTTCTTTGTAATTTCATCAGCTTGCACGGATTTAATCTTCACTCTTCTGATGACTCACAGATCCCTATATGTCCACCTGAAGGTCTTTCTTGAGCTCTGGTCTTATATTTGTAATGAGCATTTCATACTGGATATCCCAGAGATAACTCAAATTCAACATATCACAAACAATTCTTTATCTTTACCCCAAAACTCTCCCCTCTACCTAACTTCCCTATTTTTATTAAGGGTACCACCATTTTCTGAGTCTCCAAGTTTCCTACTCTTACTATCATCCTCGAGTCTTTACTGTCCCTTACCCAACATATCCAGTCAGTTGCCAAATATGGCTTTTCTGCCCCTACAGCACCTCTTATAACCAACCCCTTCTCTCTCCTCCCGTAGCCACCACCTTAATTCAGTGACTTTTTCACTTCTTTCATAGACTATTGTAATCAATGGCCTCCTAATTCATCTCTCTGCCTTAAGTCTCTCTCACCCCCATCCCCCACTCAAGCCAATTTTTACACAGCTGTTTAAGTGATCTTCATTAAGGACAGACTTGATCGTGTTACTCCTCTACTCAAATTCTCGTGGCTCCTAATTGCCTCTAGGACCAAATACAAAATCCTCTGGCATTCAAAACTCTATCTAACCTAGCCCTCTCCTAGCTTTCCAGTCTTCTTATACTTTACTCCCTACCACTTACTCTGATCCTGTGACACTGGCCTTCTTACTACTCCATGAATAAGATATTATATCTCTTGGCTCTGGGCATTTTTTCTGGCTGTTCCTCATGCCTGAAACACTCTCCCTCTTCATCTCTGCCTACAAGATTCTTCCTTCAAGTTCCAAATAAAATCCCATATTCTGCTCTTTCCCCACTTTTCTTATTTCTACTTTGCCTTCCCTTTTTAAATTATTTCCTGTTTTTTCCTGTCTATAGCTAGTTTGTCCATATTTGTTTGCTTCTGTCTCCCTCATTGGCTTGTGAGTTCCTCGAAGGCAAGTATTGTATTTTGCCTCTTTTTGTGTCCCCAAAGCTCAGCACAATGTCTGGCTCATAATGGGTGCTTAATAAATGTTTGGTGACTGACTGATTTGGTGTACTTGACAAGCACGCATTTCCCTATTTTATACTTCACTTGAAAATTGGAGAATCATTGGTCATCTCTGTTGTGTGTCAATGAATCTTGCATAAGCTTAACATACATGGAAGACAATTAGAAGAGAGCCTTTAAAATTAAAAAAAAGATGATAAATGTTGTGGCATTTTATATCTTTTTACCACTAAGTTATATCAACTATAAAAACATGGCTTGCTTTAGAATATTGTTTGCAAAAGCCTTCCTTTCTGCTTAAATTTTCAAATGATTGCCTTCCATTCCTGTAGAAAATAACCTTATAAAGATTTTGTGGAAGAGAGAAAATAGGTGTATGGGTCAGTAGTTACTAATATCTTCTCAGTTGCTTTTTTGTAGCAACAAAGTCTGTGATTTTTTTTTTCTCCTCATGTTTGGTCTTTCTTTCCTATCAGATAACTTGAAAATTGATCCCTTAACTCAGATATGTCAAACTTCTGGCCTAGGTGCTCTGCCCACTTTTGTTTTCTCTAATACTGTTTCTACCTTCTCAACCAGCACATCGGAAAGCAGGATGTTACAGTGCAGATACAGTCATCCTCCTACTTCACTGGCCTGATGTGCAGCATCAGATGAGAAGAGAAGCACAACCTTCCTCTACCCAGCTTTCCGTCTACTTCTGTGTGTGTGTCCCCTGAGGGAAGGCTGCAAGGGGTCTGGCGGACTGCCATCTGCCTCAATCCAACTTCCACCTGCAGAAAACTTGGGGGAGACTTCTACCTCCTGCTTCACCAGCCTGATCTGAGGCCGCACTGCTTCTTGTTGCTGTGGAGTGTCTGACCCTTTGACCCCATTTGGGAAAGGTTTTCTTGTCAAAGATACTGGAGTCGTTTGCCATTTTCTTCACCAGCTCATTTTCTAGATGAGGAAACTGAAGCCAACAGGGTTTAGTGACTTGCCCAAGGTCACACAGTGTCTGAGGCCTAATTTTAACTCAAGAAGACTCCAGGCCTAGCACTCTATTCACTGGGCCATCTAGCTGCACTGTAGGGGAGATATCTACCTCCTGCTTCACTAGCCTTATCTGTAGCCTCAGGTGAGACTGCACTACTGGCTTCACTATTTTGGGATGCCTCTGACTGACTGTTTTCACTCTGCCTCGGGAATCTCATTATTAAGATTACTTCATCTTCTTGTAAGAAGATTTCATCAGCCTTTGTACTCCCCCATCACTACTTTCTGCCTCTCTGGGGATTTAAGGAGAGTATCTAGCTCAGAATATCTCCTCATTTTTCACCTGATTGCTGTACTTTGAGATTTCTCTAACTTCTCTACTTTTTCCCTGCCTCACCCTGATTTTCATCTTCTTTTTGTGCTTTGTCTTTTTGTCTTTTCCCATTAGATTGTAAGCTCATTCTAGGTAAAGACTATCCTTTTTTCATATTTTAGCCCCAGAGCTTAGCATAGTACCTGGCACAAAATAGGCACTTAATAAATATTTATTGACTATTGAAGAGGAGTAAGACCTTCCTCTGACGAAGCCTTTCATCTCCTATTGTGGGTTTCCCCTGAAGAAAGATGAGATAGGGCCAGATGACTTCCATCTGCCCCAAACACAACTTGTCCCTGCCCACAGGAATTCCACTTCCCGCTGCCTGCCTAATCTCCCCCCTAAGATATGAAGGGCCTCCCTTACAAAGAAGAGCAGCCGCAAACATGGCGGCCCCCAGAGGCAGACTGCTCATGGCGTGCTGAGTGTGAGCTGCCGTGGAGGCCACTCCTTGACTTCTTCACTACCGGATTGGAGCACCAGGCCTCAAGATGGAACATAATCAAGAAAATATGGAAAGAAGATTAAGAATTGGTGAAATCATAGCCAGAAAAGTGGAATGACTTCCAGAATCGGATCAGAATTTGCTTATGACTAGATCAGCTTATGTTGGACTAAACACAGCTTTTTGTGGCCTAATAGCAAACAGTTTTTTCCGACACATCTTAAATGTGACACATGCTCGCATAACATCAGCTTTACCAATGGCTGTTCTAACCATTTTTGTCAACCTATGTAATTTACAAAAGTGTTGTAAGTTTACCTTTGAGTTCAGGTGATCTAAGCTGTGAAACCTGTACTGTTTGTTATAAGAGGTGGAATGGTTGGCCTCATAATTGGGGGTCTCTACCCTGTTGTTCTGGCTGTACCAATAAATGGTGCTCTGGCAGCCAGGTACAATTTGGCTCCACTACCACAGAAAGGAAATATTTGGACCTACAGGATCACAGTCTCTTGACCTGTCTTTGGAAAGATGGTCTTTCCCATAATGCTTCAGACTATGTTTGCAGCATACCTTGGTTCTAAACAGTATGAAGTACTCATAAAGCATTTGAATTACCTGAACCTGGCTTCCAGTTCCAGAATATTCAGAATAAATCAAGTATACAGCTAAAAGGTTAAAATTATGTAAAATAAGATACTCAATACCCAACAAATATACAAATAAAATTGTACTTACTCCAATTTAAAAAAAAAAAAAAGAGCGACATTCCCTTTGAAGGTCTTTCGTCTACTGTACCTGTCCCTTGAGTGAAGAAGAGAAAAGTGGGTACAGAGTGGGACTTCCATCTCCTGCGCCACCGTCTCTTGCCTCATCATCAGCCTTTGGAGGAAAAAGGAGTAGTGAAACAGGGCCTGTGATCTAACCATCTGACCATGTCCTTCCATCTTGTGCTGCTCCTGTCTCCTTCCTGATCTCCTGCCTCCTCTGGGATGAGGAATAGTACTTTCCAATCAATGGAAAACATTTTCACACATTGTGATACCCTACTTATTCTAGAGATTCTGAACCCCTTGTAGGTCATCATCCAAACTCCATTCTTCTCCATCCACTAACTATTATTTCTTATTCCTCTCTCCCTGAACCCTTTCATCCCAAAGTGCCAACCAAACACCACCCACCATTTCTGTAGTCATTGTATTAAGGAGACTTTTATAGAGGAATATGAAATAAGTCTGGAGAAATAGATTGGGACCAGATTGTGGTCTACTCTTGCATTCTGGGCTAAGGACTTTGGACTTAATCTGCAGTCACAGTGTTCAGGAAGTTCATTCGTTGTTGTATGTAGCATTTCCACTTTGTTGCTTGCTGGGCAAAATGTTAGGTTTAGACATCTGTTGAATCATCTGCCTTTTGCTCCCCTTAAATATTTTCTTACAAATGTGCTTCAAAATATGTAATACTTGACACACTAAATAAATACCTTACCAGAAAGTATTCCTCTCCTTTGATCTTGGTTCTGGCAATGGTCAGTTGCTGGTGGCTAATTGGGCAAGAGAAGCATAAATACTCTGAGAAAACAGAAAACAGATTTAGGAAGAAAACTTGGTATTTTAGAGCCAGAAAATTCAAAAGGACTTAGAAACCATTTAGTCTAACTATGAAAATGAAAAGTTGAGGCCAAGAAAGTTTAAATGACTTACCCAAGATTACACAGGTAGCAAGTTACATGCCAGTCTTTTTTTTTTAAGTAAAGTTTAGCTTCATTAGAACCATTGTCTTCTCAGCTTATTTTGTACCAAAGTTCTAGTTTTTGGGAAAGTCTTTCCAACAGACTCTTCACCTTAATATCGCAATACTTCATTAGATCTGTGATCCCCCCCCCATTGTAGGTACTTCTTTTACTGGTCCAGATTGCAACCTATCCATACTTTCTCTTCCTTTGTGATTCTTGACCGTATCCTCTCAAATCCTCCATAAAGGCTCTAGCCAACATCCTGGAGATCTTCTTCTAGGTCTGTTAACATTTCATGGTTACTAATGTAGCACTTGTGCTATCCATTTGTCTTATCTCATTCTCATAGGGCCAGCTCACTCCTTTGACATGCATTCCTTGATAATATCTTTTGTGCCAATTCTGGTGTTTAAGTCAATGGTAGCAAAATGATAAAGGCTATTTAAAACCACTACGTATCTCCCCATTGCTGTTTTAGAGATTGTGGTGTTCCTTGATTTTGAGCGTACAGCATCATTAGTATGTTGGTGTTAATATGACTCTTTGTGTCAAGGAGGAGTTTAGGATTATTAGAATCATTGTATAATTGCTCAAATACAACCCATTTTGTCTTTTATGTTTAATTCTGCTTATTGTCCGTCTGCAATCCCTGTACAAGATACGTACTTATATGCTAATTTAATAACTTTCTCATCCATCTGCATGTTATAATCTGGGCAATTTTCATCTTTCACAAATTTTCTTTTCCCTATACATATTGATAAGCCAGTTTCTTTTAATTAGCCATGGATTTTCTTGTGGAGCTATATTAGTAGCATTATTTATGTTGATTATTGATATAATACTTATCCATCTCATATATAAATATGTCTTCCTTCAAACTATACCTTCTTAAAGGTCAGGAATATTATCATTCTTAATTGAACCTAGAATATGGTCAGTTAATGTTAATTAATAATAACAATGTTGTAAAAACAAAGAAAACCTTTTAATGACTTAAGGACTCTGATCAGTGACCTAATTATTGTTCCACATGACTAATGAGGAAGCATGCTGCCCAGCTCATTTTTTTTTTCATACAGTTGCTTTGCTTGACTGAATGTTTGTTAGAGAAGTTTTTTTTGTTGTTGTTGTTGTTTTCCAATGGGAGGGAGAGGAAGTTGGGATAGGATTGCCAACAAAGAGAGAAAGGAACAGGAAAAAAAAGTTATTGATTATCTGTTTGCAGGAACTCATGCAAGAAGTTTGTTGTCTGAGGACAATTTGGACTTCCTTTTTATCATTAACTCTGACTTTTTTCATTAATGTGCTTTCTTATCTTACCATTTGTGTATATCTACCTATTTTAATTTAATTCTTTTAACATAATTTGAAAGTTTTATCCCCACATTTTGACTTACTTTTTTAAAATTAAACTCTTTTAATTAGAGGTAAACTGTTAATGAAATTGAGTAGCCTATTTGAAACAAATTTAGTTATAGGATGGTAACTGCTAATCAGCACAATGATGTACCATAGTTCTAAAGGACTCATGATGAAAAAATTCTGTTTGCTTCCAGGTAGAAAACTGATGGACTCAGAATACATATCAAAGCATTTTTTTTCTCCTTTTTCTTCTTTCTTTTTCCTTCAGATCATACTAATGTGGAAATTTATTTTGTATGACTTCATATTTGCAAAGGCTTTCTATTTCTTACCTTCTCGGTGGATGAGGGAGGGAGAGAATTTAGAACTGAAAATAAAATAAAATTGAATTAATAAAACAAGAAGGTAACTGACAAAAATTTCAAGACACTGTATTTGTGTTATCGATTTTATTTTGTAAATTGTGCCTATGTCTATATAGAATATTGCCTGATGATAATAGCTTATGTTTATATAGTGATTTATAGTTTACATAGCATACTTGTTTATATAAATGCACTATATAAATATATTTCTATGTATATCACATATATTTATAATGCATTTGTATATTTAGTTGCATTTACAAAGCATTTTTTTCACAAGCCCATAAGATAGGTTGTGTATTAATATCCCTATTTTGCAAATGAGGCAACTAAGTATCAGAGAGATAAAAATCACTTTGTCCATGGTCACGTATCCAGTATTCTTTTCACTCTGTCATATAATACAGTTATCCCTTCCACATTGAAGGTATTAAGGGATCTGTGTGAAATTTTTTGGCTGTCCCTTCATACCAGAGAAGAAGTCTGAATTTTTTTCCTTTATGGGATGTTTTTAGTGCCTTACTGTAAAATTTGGGTTAAGTATTTGGTCATTGGCTCTTCGTTGTCTGCTGGCCTTTGCATGTCATCTCCGACTTCCACAAAACTCCCCCCAAATTCCCACTTAATTTCTTATCCACGATATACCAAAACCATGATGGGGAGTATTGCAATATGTAAAGAATAACTGCATATTGTTGGCCAAGATCAAATGACATTTTTATGAAGAAATAGCAGGTTATGGTAACTCTTTTTCCCTGGAAAATAAGGTCTAGAACCTTAGAATAAAGGTAGAAGAAATCTGTAAATAGGCAGACTCAATGAAACAGTTGGAGTTTCATTAATACTATACTTACTCTTTTTTTTTTTTTGGCTAGGCGATGAGGTTAAGTGACTTGCCCAGGGTCACACAGCTAGTAAGTGTTATGTGTCTGAAGCTGGGTTTGAACTCAGGTCCTCCTGACTCCAGGGATGGTGCTCTATCCACTGTGCTACCTAGCTGCCCCAACCAATCGCTTGACACTTACTAGCTGTGTGACCCTGAGCAAGTCACTTAACCCTAATTGCCTCGCCAAAAAAAAAAATTATACTTGTTCAGTTTTACCAAAAGGGGTGCTGATTTTCCTAGATCCAATTTTCTTCCGTAATTTTTATTTGATGTATTGGCAGAATGATAATACTGTAAAGGATATTAATGGAAGGAAGTTCAACATATATTTGCATATTTACATTTTTGTTTTTCATTACATGTAAATTTTACATCAGAATAAGAATTTATCTACTGGGGGAAAATATCCCTTACCATGTAATAATTATGACAGATAACTTAGAAATAAAAATTTACCCCTACAACCACCAACTTCAGTTTAAGGTCATGCTCTCACTGTTTTCTTTCTTTTGTCCCTTACAACAGAAAGAACTTAAAAAATGGGATGAATTTGAAGATATGTTGGAAGAGAGGCGGCATTTCAGTGACCTGAAGTATGCAATGAAATGTTACACACCTACCGTCTACAAGGGACTTTGCCCTTGCAAGCCAGATAAAATTAAACTTACTGTACTCAGATCTCAGGAAGTTCAGTATGTCATCAAACAGGTGAGTGGTTCCTATCATTGCTACAATCAAATGTATTCAACATTTTGTTTCCTGAGTGACCGGGTACTTTCCCTGTGGATGTTTTTATTTTGCTCTTTGTCTTCTATATGTCTAGGCTTATTTAAATCAGTTGATTAGTGTACCCTATTTTAGATTAATCTTGAGTTTAGACTCTATAGTTCAGTTGCTTTCTTTGTTTTGGTACTCAGGGAAGAGAAGCAAAGATCTGCTCTTCACCTCGTTCTTCCATGGCTGGGAATTTTTTGGCCCCCTACTTTTGCTATCTTGAGATACCTCAGTATCCCTATTTAAATCAGCAGATATTCATGAAATACCTACTGCGTTCAGAGTATTATGTCGTTCTTGTTACCACCTTTCATTTTTTTAGACAGTTGGGCAGTGGATAGAGTGCTGGGCCTGGAGTCGGAAAGAACTGAGTTCAAATTTGGCTTCAGATACTTGTTAGCTGTGTGACCCCAGCCAAGTCACTTTACTCTGCTTCATTTTCCTCAGCTGTAAAATGTGAATAATACTAGCACCTACCTCACAAGATTATTGTGAGGATCAAATGAGTATCACAGTGCCTGGCACATAGTAGGTGCTATATAAATGACAGATTATCGTTGTTGTTGTTGTTGTTACTTCTATAAAAGATAGGCTACACATTTCTGAATAGTGGGTGATGAGGGTCTGTTCTTTTCCCCCTATCTTGTTTCCTAACCTAGCTGCCAGCTTTCTTTTAATCCAAAACACAATTATATTAGACCAAATTGTTCATACCCTTTTACTGGGCATATGCTCCCAAGGAAGACAGAGACTGAAACAAAAATCCAATAGACACCAAATAAGTTATAGTTTTCTTCTCTATGATAGCAAAAAAATTGAAACTAAGTGATGATAGATTGATGAATAGCTCAAAAAATTATGAGATATGGATATATTGTAATATTGTACAGTAAGAAATTATGAATAAAAGGAATTCAAAGAAATAGGGAGATTTATATAAACTGATACAGAGCAACAGAAAAAAGAGAACAATATATACAGTATCTTCAATGATGTAAATGAAAAGATCCCTGCAAAATAACTGAACACTGAGTAATGGAGAAACCAGGGACAGTCCTGTAGCATAGATAAGAAAACACTCCTCCTGGTAGAGAGGTGGGGGACTACTAAGACAATATTGTACACAGTCAGATGGGGCTACCATTTGGGATTTTTTTGCTTAACTTTTTTTTTGGTGGGGAGTATCTTAAAATAGGTTCAATGTAGAAATCAGTGTTAAAATTATGAATCATGTAAATAAATCAACAATATAAAATGGAGAGAGTCCTTACTTCAAGGAACTTACTTTCTGTGAGGAGGTTATAACATATATTGAGGAATGCTGGCTGAGGAAGAGAGCTTTGGTTTAGGCTACTGATCTTTAACCTTTTTGTGTCATGTACCTGTGTGACAGTCTAGAAAAGCTTACGGGCTTCTTCTTAGAGTAATGTTCTTAAATGCATAAAATAAAATACACAGGATTATGAAGGGAACCAATCATGGAAATCCAATTATCAAAAAATTTTTTAAACAAGTCCATGAAGCCTAGGTTAAGCATCACTGGTCTAAGTAGTTAGGGAAATTGTGAGTGGGGCTATAGAGTAGTGTATACTTTGAAGTAGCATTAACAAAGTTTACTAGAAGCAATTTAACTTTGTAACCATTATCATAGACATTGAAGTGCACAAACAAGAGGAGGGAAACAATTATGCTTGAAACTGTAAACTTCTTTTATTTATAGTTTGTGTACAAAGGGGAAATAGCAATAAAATGACAAAATCATCTTGTTTGCTGCCATATCCCCATCTAAACTTGGTTTTTCTCTTGTGTAATCTTTGAGATTTTTTGGGTTTTATAGCTATACTGTAATCAATGTGAAGTTTTTGTTCAGTTTTGCTCTTTTTACTCTATATCCTTTTCTTTATTTTGTTTATTTTTTTGCATATTTTATTAATTTATTTTGATTTATCAACAATCACTTCCATATGCTTTTGAGTTTAAAATTTTTCTCCCCCTTCCTCCCTCCCCAAAACCGTGCACAATCTGATATAGGCTATACATTTACATTCCTATTAAAGATATTTTCACATTAGTAAAGCTGTAAGTGAAAATTAAACCAATAGGAGGAACCATCAGAAAGAGGAAACACAACTCAACAGAAGAGGAAAAAAAAAGATAGCGATTCAACTTTCACAGTTATGATTACTGTGTCTTTTTCTCCGTCCTTCCCCCCTCTTCCCCCCCCCCCCGTTCATGCTTTTCTTTCTCCTCTCTCCCTTCCCCCCATCAGTACTTTGCTTTTGACCACTGCCTCCTTCAGTCTCTCCTCCCTTCTATTTTCCCCCTTCCTCCTCTTTCCCTCTGCTGTAATAGGATTTTCTGTCTTTTCCTGTAATGTGATTTACCCTTGTCTGCCTCCTCCTTTCTCAGTACATTTTCTAAGATCAGGCTAATCCACTTACTTGGATCCATTTAACCCACTTGATTAGATTTTTTTTTTATCATTACATCAAAGTAAACTAATTATCCACCCCCTTTATGTATACTCCTTTAACATGGTATAATAACAATACAGCTCTCAAGAGTTGCAAGTGTCATCCTCCCTTGTAGGGATATAAGCAGTCGGCCCTTATTAACAGTATTTTGTATCTTTCTGTCCCATTTACCTTTTTATGTCTTTCTTGAATCTTGGACTTGAAGATCAAATTTTTTGTTGCGCTCTGGTCTTTTTATTAACAACATGTTATATCTTTATGTACCATTTACCTTTTTATGTCTTTCTTGAATTTTGGACTTGAAGAGCAAATTTTTTGTTGAGCTCTCGTCCTTTTATGAGGAAGGTTTGGAAGTCCCCTGTTTCATTGAATGTCTATCTTCTCCCTTGCAAAATTATGCTCATTTTTGCAGGGTAGTTGATCCTTGGCTGCAATCAAAGCTCCTTTGCCTTATGGAATATCATGTTCCATGCCCTTTGGTCTTTTAATGTAGAAGCTGCAAGATCCTGTGTAATCCTGACTGTGGTTCCATGATACTTAAATTGTTTCTTTCTGGCTGCTTGCAGCACCTTCTCTTTCATCTGGTAATTTTGGAATTTTGCTATTATATTCCTTGATGTTGTCAATTTGGAATCTCTTTCAGGTGGTGAGCGGTGTATTCTTCCTATGGTTATTTTACCTTCTGATTCTAGGACTTCAGGGCAGTTTTCCTTTATGATTTCCTGAAAGATACTGTCCAGGCTGTTTTTTTCATCATGATTTTCAGGTAGTCCAATGATTTTTAAATTGTCTGTCCTGGATTGATTTTCCAGGTCGGTTGTTTTACCGATGAGATATTTTAAGTTTTTATCCATTTTTTCATTTTTCCTGTTTCTGTTTGACGATTCTTGCTCTCTCATAGAGTCATTAGTTTCCATTTGTCCAATTCTAGTTTTTAATAGATTGTTTTCTTCTGTTAGTTTTTGTACTTCCTTCTTCAATTGGCCAATTGTATTTTTAAGGGATTTGTTTTCTTCAGTGTACTTTTTTTCCAGTTTGCCAATTGTGTTTTTTAGGGACTTGTTTTCTTCAGTGTACTTTTTTTCCAATTGGCCAATTGTATTTTTTAAGGACTCTTCTACCTCTCTCATTCTTTTAAAATCCTTCTTGAGCTCTTCTAAGGCTTTTTGGGCTTCAGACCAGTTCATATTCCCTTTTTGATGTTGCAGATGTGGGTTTGTTGACACTGTTGTCCTCTTCAGAATTTCTGTCTTGATTTCCACTCTTCTCATAATATGAATCTATTGTACGTTTCTTTTTAGTCATGGTTTCTTTATTCCCTGGCCTTTAAAGAGATTGAGCTCTCCCGCTGGGAAAGAGAGACCACTGACCCAAGCTTCTTGTGTTGGGATCCTAGGTCTTGGTCACTGGCTTTGTGTGCTGGGATATCTTATGTTGGCAATTGGAGGCTGTAGGGCTTTGGCAGCTTACCTCGTGTTGGGCTGGAATGAGCAAGGCTGAAACTTTCTGGCAATTCTAGGTTGCCTGCTTTTCCTTTCCATTAGCTTTCTTCAGCTCCTTTTAGATGGGTGCTGCAGGGTGTTTATCTGCCCAGGGCCCCTTGCAATGCTGCCTCCCTCGTTTATGCTAATGCACTGGGAGATTCCTTTGCAGTAGAGTGCTGAGATACCTGATGTTTTTCTGAGCTGGTTTCCACCAGTTGCCCCACCCTTGCTGAGGCACTCAGAGGTCCAAGTGTTGGTGTTTGCCTGCTCTACCACCTGGGCTTCAGGATCTCCTCCTGGTTGACAGTTGGGTTGGAATCAGCAAGGCTGGGACTTTAGGAAGAATCTAGGTTGTTTTTCTTCAGCTCCTTTCAGATGAATGCTGCAGGGTGCTTATCCGCCTGGGGCCCTTTGTAGTGCTGCTTCCCTTATTTTTGCTGAGGCACTGGGCTGCTGCACTGCTGTTCTCTGTCTTTCTTCTAGTTCAGCTGTTCCAGTTTTGTTTTTTTTTTAGGGTTATATTTTCTGGGTTTTCAGAGGTTGATAGGG